>NC_136141.1:1755000-2355000 GCF_965212315.1 Lampetra planeri
CACACACACTCACACACACTCCCACACACACATTCACACACACTCCCACACACACACACTCACACACACTCCCACACACACATTCACACACTCACACACACACATACTCCCACACACACACTCCCACACACACACTCCCACACACACACTCACACACACTCCCACACACACATTCACACACTCACACACACACTCCCACACACACACTCACACACACTCCCACACACACATTCACACACTCACACTCCCACACACACACTCACACACACTCCCACACACACACACTCCCACACACACACTCCCACACACACACACACTCCCACACACACATTCACACACTCACACACTCACACACACTCCCACACACACATTCACAACAACCGCCATTCGCCACTAAGTGGCGGTGACGTCACCACGACGCTTGTGCCAGGCCATGTGCACCTTGAGGCCACGTGAAGTGTCGAACGCCCGCTGGCAGGAGGTCACGGGGCAGACCCAGGTGCCACGGGTCGACTGACCGAGATGACCGAGATGACTGGCTGATGCACCACCTGTGCCCCCTACTGTGCCAACTTGCTGTGCTTTAGCCACCCGGCGCTCCGCTCGTTGTTGTGAGCGTCGCTCCTCCGCCCTCCGTTGCTGTCGGAGGGCGACCGCCTCCAACTGCCCAGCAGCGTCCCCCACGAGCCTCCTCCACTGAGGCCGACCCCGACACCGCTGGTACCAGCCATCGGCAAGTCCACTCAGCTCCACATCCTCCTGCACCACACCACTCCATCTCCTCTCCAGCCCGCGCCGCGCCCGTCCAGCCCCCTCGATCCGGCCGAACAAAAGCTGTCTAGGCATGCGGTGGCTGGGCATGCGGGCCACATGACCCAGCCAACGCAGCCCTGCCCGCCGGAGGAGCTCACCGATGGGACTTTGCCCAGATCTTTCAAGGACCCGCGAGCCCCCCACACAATCCAGCCTGGCCAAACCCAGGATGGATCGTAGGCAGGCCAGCCTAAATGTTTCCAACCGGCGAAGATGCCCCACCAGGGGGGCCCACGTCTCGCAAGCATAGAGAAGGGAGGGAATGACCGTGGCCGAGAAGACCTGAAGCTTCGTGCGGAGCGACAGACCAGGTAGCTTCCACACAGCGTTACGCAACCGATGAAAAGATATTGCCGCTCGACTGATTCGGAGTGAGACCTCTGCTGATAAACTGGAGCCGGTCATGAGCACACTGCCCAGGTATGGGAAACTCTCTACTCTCTCCACAACTGCCCCATCACCGATTGGGAGTTGTGGGGGCGGAGTGCCCGATGGTACAAAATACCCAGGCAGGTGCTTAGTTTTGGTGGGGCTGATGGTAAGGCCCCACCTCTTAGTGGCACGCTCCAGTCTCAGCAGCAGCGTCTCCAACTCCTCTTCTGAATGAGCAGCTATTACCAAATCATCGGCATACATAACGTGGTTGACCAATAGGGAGCCATCCCTTGATCGCACCCGGGCGTCGATCAGCCTCCCATTGTATCTGTACCAAATGGTAATTCCCCCGGTACAGCTATTGAAGGCTTCACGAACTACGCAGTCGAAATAGATGTTAAATAATGTGGGAGCCAGAGGACATCCCTGTCGCACCCCAAGGTGTACAGGGAAAGGCTCCGACTCCCGGCCACGTAGTTTTACCCGGGCCCGCTCACCATCATGAAGGTCCTTAATGATCGTGAGCAGAGGGTCAGGGACT
Source organism: Lampetra planeri (assembly GCF_965212315.1). Classification (NCBI taxonomy): domain Eukaryota; kingdom Metazoa; phylum Chordata; class Hyperoartia; order Petromyzontiformes; family Petromyzontidae; genus Lampetra; species Lampetra planeri. The sequence continues at coordinate 1,756,730 of NC_136141.1, forward strand.
CCGAAAGCACGAAGAACAACCCAGAGCCCAGTCCTACTGATGGTATCATACGCCTTGACCAAGTCAATAAAGCAGAGATGTAGGTCTTTTTGGAATTCCCTACACCTCTGCTGTAGCAGACGGACAGAAAATATGGCATCTGTGCAGGACCGCCCTTTCCTGAAACCACATTGGGGCTCCGCAAGCCTCTCCTCAGCATGCCTAGCAAGGCGATGTTGAATAATCCTTGCCAGGACCTTACCCGGCACACTGAGGAGTGAGATGCCCCTGCAGTTGCCACAGTCGGTACGGTCCCCCTTCTTAAAGAGGGGGACCACCAGGGCATCCCTCCAGTCCTGCGGAACCCGTCCAGTGGTCCAGACTGTTGTTATGATGTCATATAGGGCAGTCTGTGCACAAACGCCACCCTCCCTCAGCATTTCGCCTGGGAGATCATCTCTGCCCGGTGCCTTCCCTGGTCTCAGACTCCGGATCGCCCTCAGTACTTCCTCAACAGCCGGTACCTCAGCCAGCCACTCACAGGGGGTGACCTCTTCCAATATTTGAGGCACCGCAGCCTCAGCAGGGTTATCCCCACTTTGTGCCATGATGTTTTCCTGGCTGAGAGATTTTCCCTCCCCCAGGACCTCACAGAAATGCTCAGCAAATCTGCAAACCTGTTCCTGGGGGTCGGAGATTGGATCACCGTTTTTTCCTCTAATGATGGTAATAGGTGTGGCGCTGCAGGTTACTTTTTTGATGGAGTTAAATAGTGATTTGTGATCGCGGGCCACTGAGGCAGACTCCATCTCCTCAGCAACCCGCGACCACCACCCATCCTTACAGCGCCTCACGGCTCTCCGAACCTCCGAGCGAAGACTGCGGTAAACCTCCTCATTCTCTGACGTGGGATGCTGTAGGCGATGAGAGTGGGCCTGTCGCTTTTTCTCAATTAACCTGAACACCTCCTCCGTCAGCCAGGGTTCCCGGGGAGGTCTGGACCGCGTACCCAAAGCAGCCATTGCAGCTGCATGAGTCACAGTCTTAAACCTCGCCCATTTACCCTCGACATCAGGTGGAGTGGGGGACGATGCCAACCCCAGCTGCAAGCGATGATGAAATTCTCGCTTGCAACTTTCATCAGCTAACTTAGACCAGGCCACTTTTGGTTGGAATGGGATCCTGGGTGTACACCCACCACCGGAGTGGAAGAATGGCAGGCGCATCTTACAAATGACTAGTCGATGGTCAGAGGGCAGATCAGCTCCACGGTAGGTCCTGGTGTCAAGGACATGGGCTCGCATCCGCTGGTCCGTCACTACGTAGTCCAGCAGATGTTCTTGCTTGGACCCGGCATGCATCCATGATGTTGTGTGGATGCGCCGATGCCGGAAGAGCGTGTTGGTAATTACAAGCCCATGGGCTGCACAAAAATCTAGCAGCCTCCTACCGTTATTATTGAGCTGATCTGGCCCATGCCTTCCAATCACTCCAGACCAGGTGCCAGTATCATGACCAACTCGGGCATTGAAGTCACCCAACAAGATGACTCTGTCCCGAGTGGCCACTTTAGCCAGCACCTGTGACAGGAGGTCATAGAAAGCGTCCGACTCATCGGCTTTGCCTGCATCCCTCCACAGATGTTCGTCTTCGGTGGGGGCATAAGTAACCACGACCACCACTCCTCGCCTCTGGTTGATGGGAAGGCGAGCCCAAAGTATCCTGGGGCTTACAGCTTCCCACACCTCACCGCCACGCTCCCACGCCCCCTTCATTCTTTTGTTCAGAAGAAGAGCCACACCCTGTTGTTTGGCAGTCTCCTGCCCCGAGTAGAGGACTGTCCACCCCTCATGGTGGCAGGAGCCAGAACCGGTCCACCGGACCTCCTGAATGCCACAGAGATCCAGGCGGTACCGGTCCAGCTCCCGACAGAGGAGTGGCAGCCTCTCCTCCGCAGTGAGCGTTCGAACATTCCACGTGGCCATCCGCACATTCACACACACTCCCACACACACACACTCACACACACTCCCTCACACACACACTCCCACATGTCACCGTGTCCTCCCGATATAACGAGACCTACTTTGCTCGCGTGTGTGTGGGAGTGTGTGTGTGTGGAAGTGTGTGAGTGTGTGTGTGTGGGAGTGTGTGTGGGTTAAAGTGACCAGAGTTGTCTAACTTTATCGACAGCGAGCACAAATGTTGTTCTGCTGTTAACGAGACGGTAAGGGCTGTAAACCTCAACGCGCACCCCCTCCTCGTGTCACGGCATCATCACCAGTCCCAGCTCCGAATCCTTATGACTGGAGGATGGATCCCGACGAGCTATAAAAGCTCTTTTGTCACAGGAGTTCCAGTAGGGGGCACGGGGTCAGAGCGTTAAAACAGTAAACAAAAAAATACGATAGGAGTGTAAAGCATAAGAAAGGTAAATAACTTACAAAAATTACTCTTGGTTCTTTCGGTAAAGTCACGTAGGTAAAGAGAATAAAAATAAAAGAAATAAATAAATAAATTTATTCACGACGTTTCGGGCTTCCGTCATTAGGCAGGGACAGCCACAGCAATACACAATTTCTGAGGGAGGGGGAGGAGCCAAGGGGAGTGTGGGGGCGGGGCGTGGGTGATGCTTGCCACCCTCCTCTGACCCACGCCCCGCCCCTACACTCCGCTTGGCTCCTCCCCCTTCCTCAGCAATTGTTTCTTGCTGTTCTAGATTTGAAGCTTTCGTGACTGCAAGGATTCATACTCTTATTTCTTTCGGTAAAGTCACGTTAGGTAAAAAATGAAATTAAAATTAATACAAATAAGATAAAAAATATTTTAATTAATTTTAATTTAATTTTAATAAAAATAAAATAAAATTTATTTCATTTTTATTAATTTAATTTTTTACCTACGTGACTTTACCGAAAGAACTAAGAGTATGTTTCTTGCTGTGGTTGTCCCCGGCTGACGACGGACGCCCGAAACGTCGTGATTTAATTAATTTATTTTTATATTTTATTTTATTTTTATTCTCTTTACCTACGTGACTTTACCGAAAGAAACCAGAGCATGGATCCTTGCAGTCACGAAAACTTCAATTCTAGAAATTACAAAAAATAAAAACACAAATAAAACAAAAACAATTATTAGCACAGCTAAAGCCCACTGAGCGATTTCGCTTCTCTTTCAGAAGCTAATTGCCTAACGAATGCTCGCTCGACGAAGTGGCTTACCACGTGGGAATTTCTTGCAGCCAAAGACTCTTAAGGTCAACGTGTGGCTCGTCCCCCGGGTGACTGCAGTGACTGCAGTCACCCTTGGCATTGACATTGCTCCAAGACACTGGCGTGTGTCACCCATCGACCTCATCGCAGCAACACGTTCCTGCGGAGGGAGCTGGTAGGAACGTTGGGTTGCTCGGTCAATGGCCAGGGTCAACGGCGGCGTGGTGTATTCCGCAAATATGCCTGACGAAGTCTTTTATTACACATTAACTAAAAGCTTTCGTGACTGCAGGAATTCATGTTCTTGGGGTTTTCGGTAAAGTCACGTAGATAGGTTCAAAGAAAAAAAAATAACAAATAACTTCAGGAAAGACGACCACTTGTGTTGTGATCGAAACGTAGTTTTTGGTAATTTTTTTGTTATTTTCTTTGAACCTATTTACGTAACTTTACCGAAAAACCCAAGAATATACGTTTAGACAATTTATATTATTTTGCTGCTGTAAATGTCCAAATGATGTGCCACTTTGTTGAGCTATCATTTGTGGCCAGGTCGCTTTTGAAAAATAAGTTAATACCGATGTGGGCTTTGCCTGGTAGGATGGGATGGTTTAGTGTTGTATTTGTTTGTGTTTAGGTGATTTATTTACCTTTCTTGTACTTTTCACTCCTATCGTGTTTTTGTACTGTTTGTTGTAATGTCCTTACCCACCCCGACTTGACATCTGTGAAAAAGAGCTTCATAGCTCATCGGATTTCTCCAGTATAAATACATATTTTGATTTTAAAAAAAATATTCTGTGTGATCACTCTTGCAAATGGTACGATTCTGGTCTCTTAGGTTCTCTCGCCTGATTAAATAAAATCAACTTTAAACAAATAAACTACAGTCGCTTTGGCCTGATTCACTTGGTCACAGGACGTGACCTCTTCCTCTGGCGGACGTGGATGTAGAGCGGTGTTCCTCACCAATTTCCAGAGGGGGGCCCACTTTCGCTCATGATACATCATCAGCGTGAGGGCCGCCACACACTTGAAACCATTGGGGGTTGACAGCAGCACGATGTGTTGTTTTCACATTGTGTTTTTTTTTTTATCGGGGGCCGCACTGAAGGCCACCAGTAGCTCGCGGGCCTTGCAATGAAGAACACTTGTGCAGAGCAAAAGATACAATTGAACTTTTAACGTGGTTGAGCCAAATGAATGCGTCAAGAGTTAGCGGAGTGTATCGCTGCGATGAAGACAACGACACATCCTTCCCGTGTGACTGTATGTGAATCGGCCATCGAGTCGTGATGTTCCACGGTCTACTCTGGGCTGTGACCGCAGTCAGAGCAAACCGACTCCCAACGCGTTCGTTAGCGAGACAGAGTCACCGTCGCCGCACATGGACCGGAACATTTCTTTTTTTAATTTTCCAATGTGTGGCACTTTACATTTACACAAAAGCCACTTCGTTGAGCTGTCATTAGTGGGCAGATCGCTTCTGAAAAATAAGCGAATAGCTCAGTGGGCTGTACCTGTTAAGATACAAACTTGTTTTTTTATTTAAAGCTTTCGTGACTGCAGAGATTCATCTTCTTGGTTCTTTCGGTAAAGACACGTAGAAGGGAAACAAAAACATAATAAAAATATAACAATTCTCACGACGTTTCGAACGGGGCGGGGGGGGGGGCGAACGGGGGGGCGAGCGGGGCGGGGGGGGAGAACGGGGCGGGGGGGGGCGAACGGGGCGGGGGGGGGGGCGAACGGGGCGGGGGCGAACGGGGCGGGGGGAGGGCGGGGGGAGGGCGGGGGGGAGGGCGGGGCGAACGGGGCGGGGGGGGCGAGTGGGGCGGGGTCATTATCACCCCCTCCCCCCTTGCTGGGTGTCACGTGGTAGGAGGCGGCAGCGGCGGCGGCGTGCACCACGGTAGGGGGCTGCTGGGTGGCCTGGCGCCTCCAATGGGCTCTTCGGCGTCGTCTCTCGTGGAGGAGGCGGCAGCGGAGACGGCGGCGGTGGCGGCAGCGGCGAACTCGGGGATCGCGGACCCAGGCGGCGGTCGCGCCAGCGGCGAGGGGAGTCGGGGCAGCGAGACGCAGCAGCCGCAGCAGCAGCATTACCGCGTGTTGGGCGACTCCGCCTTCTTCGTGTCGTCCACGGGCACTGTGCGGCGCAAGCGGCGGGCGGCGAGGCCTCGTCAGGCGAGGTGAGCGAGATGGGTGGCGGGTGACTTGTGGGTGCACCTAGCCTGGCACACGAGGGCCGTGGTGGTGGCTGCTGTTGTGGTGTCGAGGTTAGAGCGCCGCTGGTCTGAGCCGCGACTGGGCTCCCCCTAGGTCGCCTCGGCCTCAAATTAGCACCTGGCGCGGTGCGGAGTGAAACATCGCCGCTGTCGGCACTTGACCCAATAGTCTGCGAGTACTTTACGGGAGGCCTTTACCTGTGTTAGAGGGGGGGGGGGACTCGAGGTGCACCTAGCCTGGCACGAGCGCCTTGTTGACACGTGGAACTCTGTAGGGGCAAGCAGCAGCAGCTGGTCTCTGCATGGTTATAATAATAACAACGCTATGTAACACGGGGTTTTGTTACTGGGTAGTAAGTGTTATTTACTAATTGCTTATGCCTCAAGAGTATATAAAGTGGCTGTTTTATTACCCACAAACTTTGCTTTTGTGACCAGGACGGTGATATTTTGAAATGTAACAATTGTCAATGTGTGCATTTGTGTAATTCCTTCACGTAAAGTCCTGGGCACAAGAGCGAAGTTTGTGGGTAATAACAACAGCCACTTTATATACTCTTGAGGCATAAGCAATTAGCAAATAACACTTAGTACCCAGGAACTAAAACCGTGTTACATAGCGTTATTATTGCACAGTTGTCCAGGCTAAGTAGACCTTGAAGATATATTTGTATTAGATATCTTATAGTGTTTAATATAAATACATGTGTTGGATGTGTACAGTATGCTAATGTATTGCACGTGGTCATGTGATGTTTATTATACTAATGTGTACTGTATGCGGGCTGTATTGTATGTTAGAAGATAACCTCCAATATTGTAATACAGGATGAGTCATCTTAGTTCTCAGTTGTGTATTAGTGTGTGTACAGATGTTTGCACTATGAGACCTCCTTTACCAGTGGTAATATATAGTAATAGGGTTGTACCCTTTCAACTGGTACAAAAACTGACACCTTTATACAAGGGATCATGTTTGCAATAACCACAACACAAGCAGTCAAAATGCAAACAAAAAGAAACAACTCTGATAATGATATGCACTGTCCTTGAAGTTGCTTGGTCGACTGACTGCTTGTGTTGTGGTTATTGCAAACATGATCCCTTGTATAAAGGTGTCAGTTTTTGGTACAAATCAAAAGGGTAAAAACCTATTACTATATATTGCCACTGGTAAAGGAGGTCTCATAGTGTAATTCTTACCCCGAGTTATACGCCTTTTGGCGTCATCTGGTCCAACACCAGTGGAGACTAGGCTCTAAGAAAAGCCGTCTCGGGTGTGGACCAATCAACTTCATTATCATTATCAGAGTCGTTTCTTTTTGTTTGCATTTTGACAGCTTGTGTTGTGGTTATTGCAAACATGATCCCTTGTATAAAGGTGTCAATTTTTGTACCAGTTGAAAGGGTAAAAACCTATTACTATGATCCCTTGTATAAAGGTGTCAGTTTTTGTACCAGTTGAAAGGGTAAAAACCTATTACTGTACAGATGTTGTCTGTGGTATCTGTACGCGTATTAGATGTGTGCACATGTCTATGAGAGGTTTTAAAGTTTGTGTATTAGAGGTATTTGTGTATTAGAGGTATTTGTGTACTGCGTCATTGTCAATTAGGTATATTATTGGTGGAACCTTTTAATACGGGGAGCACGTATGTTAACGCATTTTGGATATCAGTTTGTGTTAAAGTTAAATGTAGGTTTGATGTGTTGGTGGCGTTGCTAAGTGTATGCTGATCTCACTATAATCTGTGTATTTCATGCAGAACGATGTTGACTGTGTGTGTGTGTGGTTATTTCGGTTGCCAGTACGCGTGTGTGTATTACAGAAGAATACTGTGTGTGTGTTTAATACAGAGACGTCCGTGTTGCCAGTGTGTAAGTGTATTACTGATGCCCCATCTGTATTATAGCGATGTCAATGTGTGTGTGTATAACACGTGAGCATGCGTGTCAAGTACATTGCTGGTCTTTGTGTATTCGTCAGCGTGTTTGTGTTACTGGTATCGTGTGTGGTTATCATCATCTTACCTATAAAAAACATTATTTTGTACGCGCGCATACGAGGGATTTGCCTCTCGAATGGTGGAGTTTATATCAAAAAATCTTTAAAAAATCGCGATATGGGGGTGGGTGGGGGAGGCCATTATCCAACAGTGGATTTAGAAAGGGCCGTGAATTATTAAGAGATCCATTGAGACCAGAAGTCTATTTTTCAAGGGCCACCTGAGTGAACGTGTAAAGAGCCTTTTAACAGAAAATGTGTTCTAGTATCTGACGTGGTTGTAACCAATGCAGCTTTTGTAACAAATAAACAAAATCCACGCGTCTCATGGGGGGGGTTCTTTATCGTGCCTATTGTGTTGCATCTGTAGACAGCTGTAAGGTATTGCACAAAGCGCCGTCGTCCGGGTATTTAGACAGCGACCTGGGGGAAAACAATGGTATTGTTTGTGGTTATGTAGAGAGAGAGAGATATGCGAACAGTGGTGTAACTTCAGCTCTGCTGAGTAAAGAACAAAAAAACAATTCACAGTTTTCCAGGGTCTTCGTTACGACGTTTGCCGGTTTTTGAGTAAAAAATCAATGAAAGTTTACGACGTAAATTGTGAGTACATTATTTTCATTGTTTGACGCGTACTACTCACTGGAAAGGTTTCTCTGGGGGTTTGACGTCCCTTTATATTGTAACTGAAGATTTGCACTGTATAGCATACTTTTTAAATTGAAGGTCTGTGAAATATAGACAAACAGTTTATTGGGCCGTTTCTGCTGAAATAAATCCATTCTATCTACCTATCCCAGGGGTCGGCAACCTACGGCTCCGGAGCCGCATGCGGCTCTTTATGGGCTGCTTCTTGACAATATGTACGTATGTACAGTATGTACTCAGATGCATTGCGGCTCTTGAAATTCTGAATTTTGTACCGAATTGGAAAGAAATGGCTCTTCTTGTTATTTTGGTTGCCGACCCCTGACCTATCCAAATCCCATCACGAGACTTAATTGCGACTTATATGAAATTTGTGAATTTCATTAGTGCTATTGTTATGCCCATCCGTGATGTTCTTCACTTCTTTCATTTCCCAATTGGTTTACGCTTCATGTTTATATATATATTTTTTTATCTATCCCTGAGACTCGCAGATAAGATGCTTGTCAGTACAAAACAACTCTTAAGTTCTCATGCCACGGATGTCACGGTGTTCCTGTAAATGCAACAGTTATTCACTGTTATTCTAAGCAATAGCTTGAGATGGATTTGCATGATTCGTTTGTTTCTCATTCCGCTTGTCGGCGGCAGCATTTTGAGTAGGGGGGGTCCACGCCTCCCTTTCCCTGGCGACAGACTCTAGCACTAAACTGTTAAACACTATCTTCTTGGTTCTTTCGGTAAAGTCACGTCGAAGGCAAATCATTCTCACGACGTTTCGGCCACAACACAAGCAGCCGTCCTCAGGTGAAGAAACAGAGCTGTCGGAAAGACAGCGCTCCAATGAGCACCGCTAAGCTTGGCAGCGTATTTAAGCTGGGTGGGAGGAGAAGAGCGCCTTGACAAAGGAGTTTACATATCAACAGAGGAATTTAGCATAGAAGTAGTTATGATAATGTGAGAGATTAGCATGATGTTAAAGTGCTATACACTACTCTATACACTATACACTACTATACGAAGACTCTAGCTCTTCCTGGGGAATTGCCAGGCGTTCCCAGGCCAGCCGAGCGACATAGTCCTGCCAGCGTGTCCTGTGGGCCGGCCCCGGGGACTTCGCCAGGAGGACGTGCCCCCCGGTACCAGGGCGAGTCTATCCGGGGGGTCATCCTTGCCAGGGGCCCGAACCACCTCAACTGGCACAGCTGATTTATCTTTTAGTCATGGAATTGTGTGTTTATATTCTGATGTTCTTGTGTTTATATTCTGATGTTCTTTTGCCAACACGTTATGTGCGTCGAATGTGTAGGTTTACATAAGATTGGAGGCTCTTGACCTCTACTTGTGATTTGTAGTAAATTCCCACTTAAAAATTCAAATTTGACACAATAGCAAAGTCTGCCGTGCGATTTTGCCTCAGTCTAAATAACGATTCTGATTCTGCACGTTGAACTGCTTTTGCACCGTCGAGCAGCCGACCGCGCTAATCAGAGGTCAGGGAAAAGTGGTGGCGTGCGAAAATCGATCAACGCGAGACACAAAGAGCAGAAAGCCGGCGCTCAAGCTCAGACATGAGAAAGTTGGATCATAACGCCACACTATGGATAAGAATTGGTTTAAGAAAACGAAGAACACAATTCCCTTCAGAATTGGTTTATTTCAGAACTACGGGGCACTGCAAGTTGGTGAACACCACACCCATGTGTATGTAGGGTTCTCACGATTGATTCTGAAGGACAAACGCTGTAACAGCCAAACCAAAGAAACTACCCAAAGCAACTTATCGAAGAGTATTGGGGATATCCCTCCGAAGATGTGCTGCCAGTCTCCCTTGTTTATGCGTTATTTGCCCAGGAGGAGAGCCTTAGGCGTCTCAAGATGTTGTTTTAAGACGTCACACGCATGGCGTATGCAGTGGTACATGGCATCCGTGCATCTTTCTGACAAAATTTAGAATGTTGATTGAACTGAAGTGTGGAGACCCAGCGCTAAAGTATAAACATGCCCTGCTTATTGATTCATTCAGAAAAAATAGATTTTTTTTTTTATAAATGTTGCGATATTACAACAATTAACTTCTTTATCGGTTTGAATCGGACAAATTAGTTGCACGTTCAAATAGTAACAGATGCTCGTGTTGTGTCTTTCATTATCTGCCAGGGCATTCATATATTTTTGTGGAGGTCATATTTCTGGCATCTGTTCAAGGCAGGCATTAATTTTGGCGCGTACTCATAGCATTTTCAAGGCTGTGTTGCGTATGCATGTGTCGTTCTGCGTGTATTAACGTGTTTAATGTATGCGTGCCCGTGTGTTTGCAAGTTCATGTATAATTATGTGCTTTTCATGTGTAGCAACGTGTATTATGTACTGCGTATTTGAGAGATTTGGTATGCAAGTGTGATTGCATGGTTATGGTTAGTCTCTGTCGTTGTGTGAATGTATGCTTTACATGCATATTTAATATATATTTAGAATTGACAATTATTCTTAAAAGGATGATAAGTCTTGCTTAAAATGAAAAAGGAAATTCATCCTATTTGAAGTTATAATATCCCAGTTGTGTTGAAAAAAGGTTTTTCAGATAAAATTATTAAGGATGATTGCCATCATCATAGAACATGGGGACTTGGTTCATTTAAAATAGTTTTAACCTGTGAGAGACTGTTTATGTGTCATTTAACGAAATAATTTGTATGTGCATCAGTAGGCTCATGAGTTCAATTCATCGTCCATCAGTTTTCACCATCACGCCATTGTTCAGATGAAATGTGATGGTGGTGCTGTTGGTTGACCTCTGCTTTTCGCTGCAGGGCGGATGACGGAGACATGGGCAGCAGCGGCCAGTGGTCATGCAAACGCTGCACTCTGCTCAACCCAGAGGGGCTCAGCCGATGCTCCATTTGCGAGAGCCCTCGCATGGAGTGCAATCTAGAGAACATTCTGAGGCTGAGCAATGGGCTTTCTGTGAACAGCGGGTCCTTGGTCGCAGTCGAAAAAACCTTGAATTGTCAAGCGTGTGGTGGCCAGCAGAATGCGCATACGGCAACGCATTGCCAAGCCTGCCAGAATTCAAGGACGCTTTTCTCTACAGCCGGTGAGTTGGCACAAGTAGCTAGGACATCGGAAAAAGAAGCCCAACCTCCCGAACAAAAGACAGACGTGTCAAGAGACACTGCCGATGGTATCTGTGGAATGCAGACTGATGCACTGCCTGAAAATAATAACACGGTTCTGCCGAGTTTGGGAACCGGTCTTCCTTCAGTCGTCAGTGAGATTCCTAAAACAACGTGGGTCTGCAGGTGTTGCACTCTAGAGAACAATATAGCGGATAAAGCGTGTAATGCCTGTGGCGCCCCTGAAAAAGTTTCTCTACCAATAATCAGTCCCACTGTATCTGAAATCAAGGTCGCAGTTTCCAATGTCATAAACCCACATTCTAGACAAGATGCAGGGCATAGATTTGTACAAAACACCGATGTTGAAGTGAGTGACCCAGGTGATGAGCCAGAGGCCTTAGACCGGATGATGGAATTTAGCAGTGCACAGTCTCCCAGCTCTCTTAATTTCCCCAAGATGCGCAAAGAGATGCGTCCACACAATGCCCACCATCGCCCATCTCATGCAGCACCCAGGAGCTGCATCAATAGCGATGTGAAGTGTAAGCCTGACGAGTTGGCGGCATTCTTCACCTCCATATCGCCGAGCAATTTCGGTCAGTTAAAATGCGTGAACTGCAGGACAGGACTTCCCGAGGCGTCGACGCAAAATGGAGATTGCAGCAACTGCTCGGCATATGCTTACCCGTACCCAGAGAGTGTCCCGACTGCGGGCAACGTTGGAGAAGCCGAGAGAGAATCTCCGATGCCTGCTCTCACCGCAGAAGGAGGAGAGGTTGTGCCGACGAGCAGGAGTTTCGAGTCTGAAAGTCCGGTGGAGCGTCCCGCACTTGTCCGGAGGTTTGATGTCCTTCCCGAGCCGCAGCCAAAAGGAGTTCGAAGGGAAGAACTGGCCAAGCAGTGCACACCCGAGGGTTCAAAGCCGCCCCCAAAATTGTTTGTGTCTGCATCCAATTCCAGCGGTGGAAAAGTCTCTGGAAACAGGAATCGCCCAAATTTTGTAGCAGCCAATGACGTGCCAAGGAGTAGCGAAGCCATTGGTTCGACTGCCAATTTAATTAAGCATAAGCACACCTCTTCCTCAAGCCCACATTTTCTCGTGTGGACCTGTTCACAGTGCACATTGGTGAATTCATTGAAGAATCTTGAGTGTGCCGCATGTAAAGCATCCAAATTGCCAGGGTGTCAGCAACCTCCATCTGTTGTAAAAACTGGCTGGACTTGCAAGCAGTGCACCTATCATAACAAGGCCATTGATATTGGCTGTGCAATCTGTCAGTCAGATAGGAGCAACCCTGGTGTTTGGGTTTGCAGTGTTTGTACACTGCATAACGATGTCAAGGATAAGGTTTGTGAAGCATGCAGCAACCCAAAGCTTAAACCACAGATGAAGAGTATGCACAAATTACAGAGAAGAGAAAGTATTAACATAAATGCTCAGAGGAACAGCGATGAGAAGATGGCAGAAGAGCTTCGTGAAAACATCGTTCAAGCATCCAAAGAGGTGAGACCGCCCGTAACAGATGCTATTCACCATCGTATAAACCACACGGGGGAAACTCATTAACACCGGTCACTTTCACGAAATTTTCAACCTCGGTCAACATTTCTGAATGATCTTGATAATTGTAACACAAAATGTAAATTGGAGTCCTTTTGAGAATGTAAGTAACAATATAAATCATCGGACAATATATCTCTCGCCGCTCATGTTAGCTGTGGCCGGGAATCAAACTCGGGGGGGGGCGTGCTAACCACTGCACCACGGCTCCACCTATTACTGCAGATGGGAAATAATTAAGATTTTTGATGACCGTTGTTGGCTACGTATGGTTCGAAAGAAGTTCTACATACATCACATCCCATCGTGGACGAAAAACTCACGAGTCCAACACATTGCTGTTTCATGAGCATTTCACCATTCTATCATGAAAGGTGAAAAGATTATTTCTGTCTTACAGTCCAGATTGGTTGATATACTATTCCCAAGTAAAAAAGCCAGTTTATGATTGTCGTAATGATTACCCGTGTCCAATATGATGGATCTGTGCAATTCTAACCACTTTTTTCCGCTATATACTACAGCACGGTTATTTATTTATTAATGTGAGTTATCATTTTCAGTTATTCAATACATTGGAGCCAGACCTCTTATCTGCTGCTGGATGCAGTGGCAGCATAAGCGTGGGGCGACATAAGCAGTTGCCTGGGGCGGGAAAATATTTGCTGAAAGGGTTGCACAAAAATGCATTTTCGAGGTGACCCCCTCCCCACTATTTTCCCCCACAGATTTTTCATTGATGCCTAGGGTGCTCGTAAACTCGGCGCGGCCAGCCCTGTCATGGTGCATTTGCAATACGCCGCACAGATATTTATGTATAAAATAATAAATGTGTGTGTGTGTGTTGCGTAAAGCAGTAGTTCCCGACGTGTGGTTCGCAGGCCACTGGTGACTTACAACGCCGTGGGAAGTGATCCGTGGCACAGTTGCGGATATTATTTTTTATTCACAACACCCATGTGTTTTTTTGCGTGGAAGTCTGTGAAAAGGTTTTGAGGGGTGGACGGTGGTCCAGGGGCACAGAAAGGTTTGGGAACCACTGGTTTTTTTTGTCGTCTCCAGCATGATTTAATGAGGTGGGGTGAAAATATTCTTGGTTTTCAGTACTAGGTAAGAAACATCACGTTGGTTTATGGACTTTCTGGGTCACTGTGTGTCATTGGCGATTGAACAACATTTCTCAGTGGCTCTTTCATTTCCCCCTTTAATGGTGTCGCAGTTCATATCGGCTGCCCGTAAGGCGACGTGCGATGTGTCAAATCGAGTCATGTCTCCCCAGGTGTCGCTTTCATTTCCAGTTCATGTATTGGTCCATTACTCTTTTCGCTGTATTTCCTTCATGTTGATTCATTTTTTTGATTCAGTCGTCATGTTGTTTTTACAGTTGCTATGATTTTTTTTCCTGTCTACGTGCCTTTACCGAAAGACTCAAAGAGTATGATTTTATACTCATTCAGAATATTCTCATAAGGTTTTAAATTTATAATTGAACGCCTGTAAACAAAACGCATGGGGCGGAGCAGTGGCATAGGGGTTCGTACATTGCCCTATGAACCTGGCAAACTGAGTTCAATTCCCAGAAATGGTTGACGCGAGTGGGAAAATATCAGAACCACTGCTGGTAAATTCCCACCCTTATTTCACTAATAGGCACTGACTAAACTGGCGAAGTATGGTTAAACATCCCTCATGACAAAAAAAGTGTGGGGAGGCCTGTACCTACCAGATGATTGTACATTCTTATTATTAAACAAAAATGCTTTCCTTTTAAAGCAGAAGTTGAATCTAGGCAAACAAATGACTGAATCTTAACATTTTCCAAAAGTATTAAATACAATAAGTCTTCCACTGAGAAATGTTGTTCAATCGCCAATGACACACACATTTGTTCATTTAAGTTGTGATGTTCGTGTCATCTTTTCAAAGATAAATTGGGTTTTTCGTACTGAAGTTCATTGAAACTGCTGTTATCTGTGACACTTTTGGTACGAGGGCATAGATCAGCAATTTAGTGAATTACAAAAGTTGTCCTTGGAGTGTCTTAACGATCCAAGGGTCGTGTTACCTACGCCGACCGCCCGAGGCTCTAAACTCTGCGTCACTCAAGTGCCATCGCGTACAGTGACCTCGCATTACACACAGGCACGGCTCTGTCGTCTGTGATGATGTTGAGAACCTGGATGGAAGATGCGTTAATTTGAGGATGAGAGGAGTTAACCTCAATCATGTAATTGTTCCGTGGGCTGTGACTGATCTGCGTCATCCCAAGGTTGCCGCATGCCACGTCGCCCAAAGAAAACGTTTAATTTAATGAACAACTAATATGCTAAATAATAATGTGCTAAGGCTTATTAAAAAAAACAGTACGAATCTTGCATTGGTACACCATTGTAATTACAGAGGCGTTTAATGAACATGCCTTATGAGAGAAGCTAACCTTTTGATAAAAATGAACATATGTGCTTTCAAGCATATAACAAAGACAAAAATCCCCCATATAGCCTTAACAGACTGTTGGGGCAAGTGCTGTTAACGAGCACCTATGAAAGCCGGCACGGTACACGGAGGGGGTGGGTGGCCAGCACCGCGTTTTTTCCACCTTTGTCTCCCCAGTGGCGATGTTTACGCACCGCACCAGGGGAGGCCCAGGACCGGTTCAGATAATCGTCACTGGTGTTGGCCGTGAGCGGGAATCGAACTCGTGTAGCCGGGTTTCGTAGCGCAGCGCGTTAACCGCAACACTACCGCTCAAGCATAAACTGTACACGCTCACGAACGTGCACTTTGGTTTTTGAATTCTGCACTCCTCTCGTCCCGGCCGCTGCTCCAGCCGCGCTCTGCACCTCCACCTGGCTCCTTCGTCCCTCCTGCTTGGCACTATTTTATTTTCCTTCATTATGTTAGCATGCAACATCCTCTGCCGATTTGATTCCTTTTCACAATTCATGGTTGAAAATTGATTGAGATTTGCAATTCGATTCAAATTGTAACCATCTAATTTGTACAATTTTGGTTTTCTTCATTATCCTAAATATACCAGCATATCGTATACATATACTTTGCATAAATTATACGTTCGTACATGCACCATGATTGATGTATGCATAATAATATTTTATAATTGATACATTGATGCGGCATTAGATGCATACAATTTTGTATTTTGGCATCTGCTCAATATTCAGAAAAGGTTTATTATGTAGTCAAATGTTTGGTTTTCCAAATATTCAGTGTATCAGCATTTAGAATCAACATAATTCGTATTTGGCTGCTATACATTTCCACGTGATAAGCCACTTCGTTGAGCTATCATTTGTGGCCAGGTCGCTTCTGAACAAGACCTATAATGCTCAGTGGGCCTTACCTGGTAAACAATAAATAGTTTAGTTTATAAATATACTAGTTTTACTACCCGGCTTCGCCCGGGACTTGGATTCACCAGGCCCGGCCGCCTTTGTCCCCCCAGTGGTAAAGTTTACACACCAGTTACTCGTTTGAGGCTGAGTCGACCTAGGGGAGGCCCAGGAGCGGTTGAAATAATCGTTACTGGTGGTGGCCGTGAGCGGGAATCGAACTCGGGTCGCCACGCGGTGCGCAGGTCACATGACAGATGTGACGTCACAGCTTACTTGTCGTGCAAAAAAATTACTGCATTATTGAGCTCCCCCCCCCCCCCCCCAAAACCACAAAAGTGTATTTTTATAATTTTTGCATGGTGTACAGTCTGGAAAGTACCCACATGGCAAATTTCCAGTTTGTTGCATGTCGGGAAGTACGCTAAACATTTTGAACAGGCGTACATAATAACAACTTTGCCTTTTATATATATGGAGATATACAGTAGACTTTTGATTATGCGCTTGCGTTTTTATCTGATTTGCGGATTAACCGCGCACCTGAGATTTTGACATAAATGAATAAATCATGTATTTTCCCATAAGCCCAAATTAATAATCTAAAAACAGTTATACATTGATATTCTTGGAAATGTTTATTACAAGTCATATGCTTAAACTGAAGAAATATGTGCTCCGGTTAAACCAAAATCCACACGATTGCCTCTACAGTACAGTAGTTACATATCTTTACAACAGTGGGTGGAGTTTGATGTTGATTGGCGTGGCTCTGCTGTCCACTTAGTGGGCCGAGTTATCTGCACGGGAGCAGGAAAGTGTCATCACTGAGCATTCCCATCGATCGGCCGATCGGCAGTAATAAAACAAGATCAATACATTATTTGCTACAAGTGCTTGTTTCGTTCGTTAACAAACGCAATTTTCTTAACTTAAACATAATTTATACCTATATTAGTGTTTTCTAGCATCGAGATCCACGGAAAATGGATATTTTTTGATTATTCACGATTTTGTATTTTCCGAGGCCCATCGTCCCCGCCATGAGCGTGGATAATCGAGAGCCTCCTGTAGACACAAACCACCCCATCCCTCTCGCCAGCGATGAGGGGCACGATGCTACGGTCCATTACGGGCAGCGATTGCGTCCATCTTCGTCACTTGAGCTCGACTGCAAATGGTGTGATGCAACCCTGTGGTGGTGTGACCTTGTTTAGAGGGGCGCGATGACGCAGGCTACCTTATAAACAATGGACCGATGTTAACCCGCAGAACAGAATAACGTCCATTCTGCTGTGGCTCGTGTCCACTGTGCCTATGAGGAAACACCGTGACGAACCCTCACTCAATTATACTCGTTTTTGCTGTTTGACCCCGGCCACCTTCATCAATTGCAGACACTTTTGTAGTCAAATGGCTTTAATATGAAACATTTTTATAAAGTGAGATTAACCTTCAGTCGGATTGTGGGGGGTTCCGCCTATTCATCTCGCTCCTCTGGGACTACAGGGCTGGCGTGATGTCGCCTCGGTAAGTGTAGGCTCCCCACACCCCCCCGCCGCCCCCCGTGTGGCTAACGAGACGCAATGCTGCTCCGCTTTGTTTTGCTGCAGGCCGGAGTGAACTTTGTGGATGACAGCTTCGTGCCTGGCAAGAAGTCCCTGGGCTCGAACTTGGAGAGCTCCATCGTGCAGCGTGTGGCTCACTGGTTGCGGCCTACGCAGATCACCTGCGCGCCCCACGAGACGTCCATCCCCTGGGTCGTGTTCCGCACTCCGCGCCCCAGTGACATATCGCAGGGCCTGCTGGGAAACTGCTGGTACGTTCTGTACTCCTGTTCTGGACGAGCCTGCTACTTAGTGTGTCATATGCACGCTGTCCATGAAGGTATTATCCATTATTATAGAATTATTAGATGACAGATCTAGGTCAATGAAAGTACACACCCAGGCAATGGTGATATGGTGATGTTATCGTACAAATCTCATTCCTGTAAACGTCCATGTATCTGCCGCGGAGTTGGTTACGTGCATTGTATCGAGAATTGAGAGATTTCCAGGTGTTTGGCAACATGCCAGCTGTAAATGTTTCAAACGCTTCTGTTATGTCCTGTTGGAAGGTAATTCGAGCTTTTTGGTTTATAAAAAAACGTCTTCTAGGGACATGTTTTCCAGCATTTCAACAACATAGCTAAGACTGTTATATTATTATTTAATAACGAATGATAGATTTGTGGACACATTCCTTTTCTTACATTATTATCTGCCGAGCCAGTTACCACTTGATAACGTGATAAATAGCCGAATGGGTTTTACCCATGAAATTGCACGGTTGGCTACGTTCAACATACATACAAAACGTCGAGTTCTAATTATTCAGTTTCTCCAGTTGTGTGTGAAATTACTGATGAACACATGGCTAAAATAACTTTTAGTAATATTCTGCATGCATAATTTTGTCGAGAAAATGTTTCTCTTTTGGTTTATCTTCTATTGAAATATGTTTTGTACAGTACAAATTACACTTTTGGGGAGGAGCTGGGTTGGGTGGGGAGGGGCTGGGTGGGGAGGGGCTGGGTGGGGAGAGGCTGGGTGGGGAGGGGCTGGGTGGGGAGAGGCTGGGTGTGGAGGGGCTGGGTGGGGAGGGGCTGGGTGGGGAGGGGCTGGGTGGGGAGGGGCTGGGTGGGGAGGGGCTGGGTGGGGAGGGGCTGGGTGGGGAGGGGCTGGGTGGGGAGGGGCTGGGTGGGGAGGGGCTGGGTGGGGAGGGGCTGGGTGGGGAGGGGCTGGGTGGGGAGGGGCTGGGTGGGGAGGGGCTGGGTGGGGAGGGGCTGGGTGGGGAGGGGCTGGGTGGGGAGGGGCTGGGTGGGGAGGGGCTGGGTGGGGAGGGGCTGGTCACCCCGTGGTGCCCTTATAAAACTCAACGTTTAACCTACTCACGCCGGCTTGTGCCCGCCCTCAGTCGGGCATATTTGCGGAATACACCACGCCGCCGTTGACCCTGGCCATTGACCGAGCAACCCAACGTTACTACCAGCTCCCTCCGCAGGAATGTGTTGACCTACTCGAATTACATATCATAGTGGGTATCTTCTGTCTTCACGCGCACCCCCACTCAACACACTGTCGTCTTGAAGATTGTTTTGGATGCCTAAGGAAATGAAGAGGAAGCTCGTTCTTTTCATTCATTCATTTTTTGTGTGAACTGCATTGTTCAGGTTTCTGAGTGCCTTGGCTGTGTTGGCGGAACGACCACAACTTGTGGAAAGGGTTATGGTGACCAGGCAGATTTGCCCAGAGGGAGCCTATCAGGTCAGAGCTGCATGACATGTTATCAGACGAGTGGTAATACGTTTTTTTAAACCACTGATGAAATTGCTTTGAAAATGTACGGTCTATTAAATAAAATATTTGTGAAATTGTTGAATTGAAAATTGCATATTTCTGTGCAATGTTTCATTATCCTGAGATACACAATCATACCAGTATATCTGAATTTCAAAAAAACAAGACTACATATATAAAGTATAAATAAAAAAATGGAAAACTGTCAACCCTACAGCTACTTGTTTATGCCATTACTGGCGGAAGAGCTTCCACTCGAGCCCCTGTACAGGGTATTTGGCCTACTCCTCACCGCTGGCCACACATCTCGGAAGAGGTGGCAGTAGCCACACTTTACCCCACCGTACGCGACATGCTATTTCATATACGGCCGGGTGGATTTAATAAACTTCCTCATTGATTTCAACTGTTCCGCACCTTGAGATCGAACCGGCGCCCATCTGGATCGTGCCCCCCCCCCCCCCCTCGTATAACAGCGAAACCTCGTGGTACCGTCTCCTGTGATGACATCGTCGCCTGCCCCCCCTTGCTCTAGGTGCGTCTGTGTAAGGACGGTGTGTGGCAGACGGTGCTGGTGGATGACATGCTGCCGTGCGACGACAACCGCTGCCTGCTGTTTTCCCAGGTCCGTTGTTTATTTTCTCCGCGTCGCTGTCGATTTTTCAAGTGACCTCGTGCGTCACGTGAAACGTCGCCCGCAAGATGTTTTCGTCGCGAACAATTGCTCCCGCTTCTGCCTCGCCGCTGATTATTTAACTTGCCTGCAACAAAAGTGGCAGATTAACAAATTCACAATGGACAAGGTTGCTTTTGGCTAGTGTTATTATTATTATTATGAGTTAGTACGGCAATTTAAATTTCAGTTGTCAGATAGAGTAAACCTTACTGTTTGTTAAATTGTTTACAAACGTAATCTGATCTTGATAAATAATTAATGGCGTATTCTGACATGAGACCGTTGGATTAGCAATATCGCCAGTTTGGTTGGTTCAAAATCTGTTTATTTTCCCAATATTATTTCATTTTTCATGAGCAACAGAGCAAATGAGCAAAATCCATTGTTGTGCTATACTTCTATGCTGCCATATATATGCTCTGTGCCTTAACCAACCCACACTTACAAGCATGGTGAAGTTTAATGAAATAACCCACACAATATGGGGAGGCCCTCATCAAGCAGTGGATTGTCAAAGTGCTGTAAATGTACTTTAATGCATTATGAAAGGATAACTTTTTCCCATAATTGAAATTTATCGGGAGTTGCATATTCGTACGAAGTTTGAAACGCCTGTCGTTTGCCGTAGTCCAATGAACATTGTCGTGCACAACCATTCCTGGTTGGTGCACGACGCGCGTACGCGCTCTTGTCGCACGAGACCGTGTTCCGCATGTCGACGACGATGGCTGCGTTGTGCCGTGGTGCGATCAGGCCCAGCGGAAGCAGCTGTGGGTGCCTCTCATAGAGAAGGCGCTGGCAAAGTTGCACGGCTCCTACAACGCCCTGCAGGCCGGCCGCACCATCGAGGGGTTGGCCACGCTGACGGGGTCGCCCTGCGAGAGCGTGCAGCTGCAGCCCAGCCCCATCTGCCCCAGTGAGCCCATTGACACCGACCTCATCTGGGCCAAACTTCTCAGCAGCAAGGAGGCAGGGTGAGCGTCTATTGCTATGCATAGCGTCTTGGTTTTTTTCTGTGAGACTATTGTCCGAGTGCTCACCTGGTTAAACTAAATAAACTTGCGTTCGACGAACAAGACTGCAGGTCTAAACACTTCTCTTTCCGCTTCTCGACGTGCACTACCCAACTTTGGAATTCCCTTCGATTTTTGTTCGTTTTCTACAAGTTCTTATAATCTTGCTCAATTCACGATTTCTATTTGATTTATTTTGCGCTCTGCGTATCAATTCTCACCCATTACAATTGTAATGGTGCTATCTGTTTGTTGCTGCCTGCATGACATCTTAGGCCTCTGGGCTTGTGCTCGGCCTCCGTGGATAAGAAAGGCCCCAGTTGCGTGAGACACGGCGCTTAATCTGCTTTGTCAAGGGGGGGAGCCCTATCATTGCTGAGGCCCAGACAGAACTTTCAAATACCTTTTGTCGGACAACAACAACACATTAATGCACACCTTAACCGTTATCTAATAACGGCACAATAAATGTACATCTTTACAGGTGACGAAGAGCTCTAAACATTACAAAGTGTGGCTGAGATGCTTGTAGTGATGGATGAATTTTGTTTGCTGGCTGTTGAAGAGTGGTAGGCCTCCTGTGGCTACAGGCCATATGATTGGGGCTGTAGATTTCCCACCCCTGCCATGAATGCGTGGATAATAATGCCACACAGCCCCGTACTGTCTAACTGGTTGGCACTGTGATGTTGGATCGTTCAACGTAACCACTGTTTTCAAGTGAATGTGAAAGTCATGTAAATATCCATCAAATCCCCACTTATGGGAATATGACATTTCCACCACTGGCTCCGGGCCATAAGATTTACACCACCTGATGTGTTCGCCAGCAGTGGGACCGTAATGTCTTTGGTAGTGTCTAAAAAAACCGAAAAGTTTATTTGAAGTACAGTTTGTACAAAAAATAAATAATGTCACAACGCATTTGTAAAGCGCCGATGTTTCTCTACTGGCTGCTGTATCAGCTTCTTGATGGGGGCGTCATGTGGCGGAGGGAACATGAAGGCGGACGAGACCGAGTATGACCGCGTGGGGCTGCGACCAAGGCACGCCTACTCCATCCTAGATGTGCGAGACATCGAGGGCCACAGGTAAGCCGGGGGTTCGGTGCAGAAAGCAAATGTTGCACTTATCTCCTCAGGGTCGAATAAATCAATGTTGATTTGTCGGGAGTCAATGGCGATTGTCCTGCAGATGTACTGAACCGTGACATGGGAATGTGAAATTTCTGCAACTGGCTCAGGGTAGCCAGTTGTGTTGATCGCAACCCCCATCAGTCATTGGAGCAGCATTCTGGTAAAGGTGCAGTCCTGCAAGTGCTTATTCACACCGCTGCTGGCAGCAAGGCCTCCACTCAGGAGAACTCGAGAACCCCCTCGGGGGGGGGGGGGGGTATTATGTTTGGTTACTTTTGTACCTTGAGAACCTTCTGATGTTGTTACCAAATGGCGCAGCACGTGCAATTTTACATTCCCTTGCAGTGGCAAATAGTCGGAGTGCGCGCGTGTTTTCTGTCTCCTACGCGAGTAGCTTCGTAGAGCAAAAACTGTGACGGGAAGAGTGCTGGTGTGTGATGGAACGCGTGAGTGATGGGACACGTGGGTGTGCAGGCTGATGAGGGAAGAGTGCTGGTGTGTGATGGAACGCGTGGGTGTGCAGGCTGATGAGGGAAGAGTGCTGGTGTGTGATGGAACGCGTGGGTGTGCAGGCTGATGAGGGAAGAGTGCTGGTGTGTGATGGAACGCGTGGGTGTGCAGGCTGATGAGGGAAGAGTGCTGGTGTGTGATGGGACACGTGGGTGTGCAGGCTGATGAGGGAAGAGTGCTGGTGTGTGATGGGACGTGTAGATGTGCAGGCTGATGAGGGAAGAGTGCTTGTGTGTGATGGGACACGTGGGTGTGCAGGCTGATGAGGGAAGAGTGCTGGTGTGTGATGGGACACGTGGGTGTGCAGGCTGATGAGGGAAGAGTGCTGGTGTGTGATGGGACGTGTAGATGTGCAGGCTGATGAGGGAAGAGTGCTGGTGTGTGATGGGACACGTGGGTGTGCAGGCTGATGAGGGAAGGGTGCTGGTGTGTGATGGGACACGTGGGTGTGCAGGCTGATGAGGGAAGAGTGCTTGTGTGTGATGGGACACGTGGGTGTGCAGGCTGATGAGGGAAGAGTGCTGGTGTGTGATGGGACACGTGGGTGTGCAGGCTGATGAGGGAAGAGTGCTGGTGTGTGATGGGACACGTGGGTGTGCAGGCTGATGAGGGAAGAGTGCTGGTGTGTGATGGGACGTGTAGATGTGCAGGCTGATGAGGGAAGAGTGCTGGTGTGTGATGGGACACGTGGGTGTGCAGGCTGATGAGGGAAGAGTGCTCGTGTGTGATGGGACACGTGGGTGTGCAGGCTGATGAGGGAAGAGTGCTCGTGTGTGATGGGACACGTGGGTGTGCAGGCTGATGAGGGAAGAGTGCTCGTGTGTGATGGGACACGTGGGTCTGCAGGCTGATGAGGGAAGAGTGCTCGTGTGTGATGGGACGTGTAGATGTGCAGGCTGATGAGGGAAGAGTGCTCGTGTGTGATGGGACACGTGGGTGTGCAGGCTGATGAGGGAAGAGTGCTGGTGTGTGATGGGACGTGTAGATGTGCAGGCTGATGAGGGAAGAGTGCTCGTGTGTGATGGGACACGTGGGTGTGCAGGCTGATGAGGGAAGAGTGCTCGTGTGTGATGGGACACGTGGGTGTGCAGGCTGATGAGGGAAGAGTGCTCGTGTGTGATGGGACACGTGGGTGTGCAGGCTGATGAGGGAAGAGTGCTGGTGTGTGATGGGACACGTGGGTGTGCAGGCTGATGAGGGAAGAGTGCTGGTGTGTGATGGGACACGTGGGTGTGCAGGCTGATGAGGGAAGAGTGCTCGTGTGTGATGGAACGCGTGGGTGTGCAGGCTGATGAGGGAAGAGTGCTGGTGTGTGATGGGACACGTGGGTGTGCAGGCTGATGAGGGAAGAGTGCTGGTGTGTGATGGAACGCGTGGGTGTGCAGGCTGATGAGGGAAGAGTGCTCGTGTGTGATGGGACACGTGGGTGTGCAGGCTGATGAGGGAAGAGTGCTGGTGTGTGATGGGACACGTGGGTGTGCAGGCTGATGAGGGAAGAGTGCTGGTGTGTGATGGGACACGTGGGTGTGCAGGCTGATGAGGGAAGAGTGCTGGTGTGTGATGGAACGCGTGGGTGTGCAGGCTGATGAGGGAAGAGTGCTCGTGTGTGATGGGACACGTGGGTGTGCAGGCTGATGAGGGAAGAGTGCTGGTGTGTGATGGGACACGTGGGTGTGCAGGCTGATGAGGGAAGAGTGCTCGTGTGTGATGGGACACGTGGGTGTGCAGGCTGATGAGGGAAGAGTGCTGGTGTGTGATGGAACGCGTGGGTGTGCAGGCTGATGAGGGAAGAGTGCTCGTGTGTGATGGGACACGTGGGTGTGCAGGCTGATGAGGGAAGAGTGCTCGTGTGTGATGGAACGCGTGGGTGTGCAGGCTGATGAGGGAAGAGTGCTCGTGTGTGATGGGACACGTGGGTGTGCAGGCTGATGAGGGAAGAGTGCTCGTGTGTGATGGGACACGTGGGTGTGCAGGCTGATGAGGGAAGAGTGCTCGTGTGTGATGGGACACGTGGGTGTGCAGGCTGATGAGGTTGCGCAATCCCTGGGGCCGCTTCTCCTGGAATGGGCCGTGGTCCGACAAGTCCCCCGAGTGGACCCCTCAACTGCGAACGGAACTCATGGCGCACGGCAACAGCGAGGGCGTCTTCTGGATGAACTATGATGACTTTAAACGGTAAGTAAGGATAAATATCCGAGGGTGGCGTTGTGCTGTATTGGCTCGCACACTTGACTGGCAATCGCGGGGTAACCGGTTCGCTTTTTTGGCGCAGCAGTTGCAACATTGAGAGATGCCTGTATGCCCCCCCCCCCTGCTCCTGTCCACCTCGTTACATGGGCACACCGCAGTCAATCAGCAGGTTACACGGGGTGGGGAAAAGTGTGGGTGCTCTCACCTCTTCCAAGACGTCTGGGGATGCATGGAGGAGGAGACCAAAGTACCCTCTGTGGGGCTAACCAGAGTTACCTTTAGTTGCTGCTCCTCCACCAGCACTAGTTTGTGTGCGAAAGTAGTTGCAGAGCTGCTATTTAGTTTATTGGCACTTTTGTGTAAAAAAAAAATGCTTTTTGAGAGTTTTGGGTTCAGCTCTTTCCACCTGTCAAGCAGTGTGCCATAACCACATTAGCCACCAGGAATTCTGTCCAACATGTTTTTCTCTCTCTCTGTGACTGGTACACCGCTGCCCTGGGGGAGGCCTTAATCCAGCTGTCAATTGACAAAGGGCTGTCTTTTTAAGTTTGGTTATTGTTTTTCTCTTCTTGTGGAGCAAGATTTTCTGCGGTCCGATAGGGTGGCTGCGCATTGTCAGTGTGGGTGTAATGAACATTGTTCCCCCTTAGCAGGTTTCCAGATGTCAATTAGGCTTGGCTCAGAGAGGTGTTAGGCAGGCATTGTATATTTAACCATCGCCTTACCCAGAGATTGTGACATCTGTGGCCTTGTGGCAATTACTTTTAGGTTCCTGCAGTGATAAAAAATAATGCTTTTTCATAGAGTTGAAGTGTATTGTAAGCTCACACTCCTATTTACCTACAATTCTAATGGATATCTCAGCTGAAGCTGGAACGGCCAACAATGAGTTTCAGCTGTGGGGTTTATGTTTAAAGTATGAAAGGCATTTGACTGAAAACTCTGATCTCTTGAAAGTAGTTTCTGACAGTTGCGTTCGGCTGAGCTCCAAAACATCTCTCAGGAAAAATGTTTTGGCTGGAGTTCCATTTCTCCTTAATCTGAAAACGTTATAATATTCAAACAGCAGGTTACCACTTGCATAGCATTTTCCCTATAAGTGTAGGTAGGCTAATAACTCTGTAAACCTAAACTATTTTGTATTTTATCAGGTAAGGCCCACTGAGCTGTATAGCTCTTTATCAGAAGTGACCTTTCTACAAATGATAGCTCAACAAAGTGGTTTATCAATGTGGAAATTTATAGCAGACAAATGCTCTAAACGCATGTTTCTAAATGTGGATGGAAAAACCGGAGGACCTGGAAAAGAATTCACACGACCACGGGGAGAACATGCAAATTCCAAATATACAGGTGTGAGAGTTGGGGTTGAACCCCCCACAACTTCCTCCATACCAGGCGAGTTAGTTAACATCTCGCCACCGCGGCTCCCCAAATGCGTTAATGTGCGACAGTGGAGTGTAAATACTTTCCGGTCAGATCCCGTATTCAGTTCATATACTAAAAGGCAAATTAAAATATTCTACTTTTTGTTCATCTTAATCTCATTTTTTGTTGTTGCATGAGCAAGTAGGACAGTTCAAGATAGGGAAAGTCCATAGAAGGGATAGTGTTATGGATTTACATATTAACGGATATCAGGATTAGCTCTGGGAACGATTCAAAGCTCCAAGAGCAATGTTAACTCAATCACGGCATCCGTAGGTTGTTCCACACCACCTCACATGCAGGGTGTAATAAAAAAAAAGATGCATCACACTCCAATCTGGATTTTGTTCCATTTTAGAGATCTTCAGTTTTGGAACTGGGGAGACAAGTTTGATCTAAAGGCATCTGGGAGTATACATTGTCATTATCGTGAACATTGTCAGTGATCTCCATCGGACCCGATCATCATGATGATCTTAATTCTGAACATCGTCATTCTCATGTAATATTTAAATTATCTTGGGATTTTCATAAATTTGATCTATGTTTTCATTAGTTTACAATTTTCCACTACATTTATAACATTTCTCAGTCGGATTCGTAATGGTTTATTGAACAGATGCATGATTCACGCTGATTCTAAATGCTTTTGTAACTACATTGGCTTACATGGCAATTAGTATGCTGCCGGCTGAGTGATGTGGCAGAGATTCTCATTATAATATTAAGGTGCGTTTGAGCATAACACATTTTAGTCGATGCACGGCACGTGCTAAAATTGTGTTTGGGGGGGGGGGTGTTTATTTTCATCGCAAATACTCAGTATTGTTCAGGTTTTACAAAACATTGAAGGCACTTTGAATGGCCTGTTTTTGTGCAAGGTATTACGAAAGCGTGGACATCTGCAAGACGCACCCGGACTGGAATGAGGTGCGCCTGGCGGGCACCTTTCCCGTGTCCCACGGCAGGCCCATCTCTGCCACGCTCGTCAGCGTGTTTTACCACACCGAAGTAGATTTGACCCTGTTTCAAGAAGGTGCCAGGTGAGCTCTCCGCACATCTCATCACATTATTTGATCAGAAAAAGAAAACTTTAGAAGCAAAATAGCTTAAATGTGTCTCGTATGTATTCACCAAATATTCACGTCATCACCTGCAACAGCTTGCTTTAGGTCCTGGGGGGTTACTTGGTGGGCAGGAGAGGGCAGTTCAGCAAATGCAATTGTTGTACTTCACCATTGGAACCTCCTTAGCCAGGAGCAAAATGTGATAATTGTTTTTTTACCCTTTTATCTGGCAACAAAACTGACACCTTTTTTTTACAAGGAGTCATGTTTGCATTGACCACAATACCTGCGGTCGGAATGCAAACAAAAAACACAACTCTGATAATGATACGCACTGTCCTTGAAATTGATTGGTCCACACCCGAGACAGCTTTTCTTAGAGCCTAGTCTCACTTCACTTATAGAAGTGTTCGACTAAATAATAAGCCAATTTTTTTTAGTTTTCGTTTGTGGCCAGGTTGTTTTTGAAATACAAGTTAATACCTCAGTGGGCTTTGTCTAGGAGGATGGGCATGGTTTAGTATTGTATTTGTTTGCGTTTGTGTGATTTGTTTACATTTATTGTACTTTTCACTCCTATCGTGTTTTTGTATTGTTTGTTGTTGTTACGTTCTTACCTACCCCGACTTGACATCCGTGAAAAAGAGTTTTCTAGCTCATCGGATTCCTCCA
Source organism: Lampetra planeri (assembly GCF_965212315.1). NCBI lineage: Eukaryota > Metazoa > Chordata > Hyperoartia > Petromyzontiformes > Petromyzontidae > Lampetra > Lampetra planeri. Next base: position 1,784,868 of record NC_136141.1, read on the forward strand.
GTATGAATATTCTTATTCTTTATATAATTTCCCAACGTTTACCGACTTGCACTGACCAGCACGGCGAGGTTTGATCCAATGACCCCATGACCTGTACAGCTTGACGAGGCTCTCCAGCAGCTGGCTGACAATGGCCTCCTGTCATGATGGTGTATCATTGTTCCTGCATGATAGTTTGACAGCTTTTTTTCTCCCCCACACTCTTAGGTTTTTTCAGTAAAGTCACGTAGGTAAAAAATACAATTAATAGAAACAAAATAAAATAATAATTTGTTTCTATTAATTAAATTTTTTACCTACGTGACTTTACCGAAAAAACCTAAGAGTGTGAATCCTTGCAGTCACGAAAGCTTCAAATCTAGAATTTTTCCCCCCCACTTCGTTTAACCTAACCGTGATTCTACCATGTTAGACATAATATAAATTCGTTGATTAAAATTGAGTCTTGCACTCGGGATACTTCCACCAAATTGTGTGCAAAGGATAGATTGCAATTCACGCACGTTTTTTCAACGTTTTCTTTAGGTTAATGGAATGAACAAGACGACGCGGATAAGACACTACCAATGAGAGAGTTGTGTACAAACGAAACTTAAATATATATATATTTTTAACTCGGTTTTTACAATTTATAGATTTTATGGTGGTGAGAGGAATGAATCAGAACCTGCCAAATTAATTTTCGTGGCATGATTGATGACGGTTAACCCACGCACCAGATAATGTTCGCAGGCACTGTGCAGTAGGCTAAAACAAAGCTGTCTGTTGAACACGTGGCAAAATCAGTTGTGTGTTTTTGTTCTCGAGGTCGTCTCTCGGCAAAACACGTTTTTGTTTTTTTGCCACGCAGGAGGGGAGACGACGTGGAGGGAAACATTCTGGATCTGTGCATTGTCATCTACCAAGTCACCACGGACAAAAAAGAGAAGATGTGTTTGGAGAAGGTCATTGTGCACAGCCAGAGGGCTGTGAAGAAGTTTGTGGGCTGCAGCAGCATGCTGGCGCCTGGCCAGTACGCCATCATTTGTCTGGCCTTCAACCACTGGCAAACCGCTGGTCCCACCTCACCCAATTCACCGACAGGTGAGGCTGGGATCTTACTGCCTTCCCTGCATTAGTACTCTGGACATTGACAGCTCTTGGGCTCAAACATCCTCCATAAGAGAGGTGTTTGGGTTAGATCGCAAAAATGTAAATGCATCGTTAAACCCGCCACCACCCGACACAGCCAACTAGTAAGGTTTGTCACGTAAACAGAACGTGGCCAATTAGTTACTGGTACAGCACACCGGTGTGTTGGAGAGTAAATTCACAGTATTTACAGTTTGAGTAGCGTGACGTTTCGCCAGTAATTACAACCAGCATTATCAGGCGCAGCCAGAGTTGTGGAGAAATCCTCCTCCTGTTTCGGAGGAATAAATGTGATGTCGTCACTTGTGAGCCATTGCATTACAAGACATTCCTGCGGAGGGAGCTGGTAGGAACGTTGGGTTGCTCGGTCAATGGCTGCGTGGTGTATTCCGCAAATATGGCCGACTGTGAGGGTGGGCACAAGCCGTCGTGAGTAGGTTAAACGTTGAGTTTTATAAGGGCACCACGGGATGACCAGCCCCTCTCCACCCAGCTCCACCCCTCCCACCCCCCACCCAGCCTCACCCTCCCCACCCAGCCCCTCCCCTCCCCACCCAGCCCCTCCCCACCCCTCCCATTTTTGGATGCACGACGGACGGACACAATAATCTGTGGCCTGGTGGAACCAGGTGGTTCCTACCAGTATAACCCACATCTATCCTGTCCGATCTTGAGCTGTCTTTTTCATTTCGCTTGTTACCTTCCCCTCCCCCCACCCCTCGTGTTCACTACTTTCCTTCTCATGCCTCTTGGCCTCTTTGTCAAATCCATCCCTGCAGAAATGTTGCTTCCATGAAATTGTAATTGAGTCCATTCAATCTTGAACCTGTTAATTTGCGGAGTTATGCTCAATGGCGAAGTTATACTTTTTTGTTTTCTCCATTTTAGGGATATTTTGCTGTCTCTGTGAAATATTTGATAATTTGGAAAAATAAATGGATTGTGAAAATACAGATGTTTTTGTTTCCGATAAAGGCCGATGAACAGAATGCTTAAAGCGTGGTGAAAAACACGAGGTTATGTTTTTCAAATTTACTCGGTACATGAAATCTCGATTTTATAGGTAAATTATTTAATGATATGCATGATATGCTTTATTTTGTTATTACAGGTATTATGACCATTCGGTATTATACAAATGAAAGCCAATGTTATAAAATCATAATTAATGTCAAGCTCCATGCAATGGCTCATATCGATGTAAGAATAGCTTTTTAAACACTACATAGTTACTGCCAAATATCAGTCATTAAGCCCAACAAAGACTGAGATGCCCCATATAGCCTTAACAAACTTCTGGTGCAAAGTACTGTTAGCGATTACCTAAGAAGGCCGGTTCGGTACACGAGGTTGTTCAACTGGAAAACTTTCATTTGTATGTAATAACTTATCTGTGGGGGGGCGGGCGGGGGGGGTACAAACGACAGGTGACTTGACCCTAATGAGATTTAAATGTCTCTCACAACGTGTTCAAAACAATCCTGTCCGTACATGCAGGCAAGCTGCCGAGTCCCTGCAGCTACATCCTGGCCGTGCACAGCTCCAAGTCGGTGTTTGTGGAGCAGCTGGTGCTGCCCCCCAGCGTGCTGGCCAGCGCCGTTATTAATTTAGCCGTCAACAAGGGGCAATGCCATGAGGTGAGCTGAACAAACGTCGGGGGGGGGGGAGGGGGGCACGTTGGCTAGTGGGCCCCCCACTTTTTTTTATTCGCGCGCGGTTAGCGAAAGCGTGGCGACCGATGGGGTCCCTGTTATGCCCGATGGGGTAAATTGCCATGGCAATATGCGGTTTCAACCGTTTTGTCACGATGTGAATTATGCAGATGGCAAGGGACTTGTGTGCGCTGGCGGTGGTGTACAGAGAAGGTGCAGTGTTAATGATGGTGATCATTTTATTTTTTGGTTTGGGTTGGCCTTTTGGCATCTGATAAAAGGTTTTGTTTTTTCCCTACACATTACCCTTATGAATTTTTAACATCCATCTTGGAGCACTATGATGTTCATCGCATTAGATCAGATTCGAAGGTGTTGCTTATTTGTCCAAGTGTGCTGAGGTCGTGAATTTTATGATTGTGATAAACTTACAATCTCGTATTTGCAATAATAGTAAGTGGTGATTTTATTTGTAGGCCTCCACGGTTATTTATCTGAACCTCGACTATACTTTCAATTTTCTTTCGTAAGCATCAGCATTTTTTACGCCGAGGCTTCACAATGGTATTTTTTTAAGATTTTAATATTCCGTGATATTTTTGTCTTGTCTGTATGAGGCAAAATTGAGAAGTTAGTTTATCGCAATGCATAGTGCTTAAAGTGACTACAAAAAGCACAATTCTGTATCTCCTGCCTTCTATTCTGAGTGCTCTTTTTCGCTGCTTTTGGAAAGAAAAACGAGCATGGCATTTGTTTAGTCGATTGCTATCACAAGCCATGTGATACTTACTGCTGAACGAGGCCTCCCCACGTCATCTCCATCTCTCGTGACCCTGCGATGTCGTAATCCATCTCACTCATGCACATGATCAAAACGGGCCCTCTATGACCATGCGGGTGAGGGGGGGGGGCTTTCATCTGGCAGTGTAACGACGTAACATAACAGCACGTTCGTTAAACATCGTGTCGCGCAAGAATGAAAACCTGACCGGTGGAAATCCCTAGGCGCGGGAGGGCATGTCGTGCTACTATCTGACGCAAGGCTGGGCGGGCCTCATCGTGGTGGTGGAGAATCGCCACCCTGACCGCTACTTGCAGGTCGTGTGCGACTGCTCCGACAGCTTCAACGTCGTTTCCACTCGCGGGGGGCTCAAGACGGCCGACAGCGTGCCTCCGCTCAACCGGTACGCACGCACGTCTCCTGTGACGAGCTCTTCATTCGGTCATCATTCAGGGATTGTTAAAGATAATCACATCGTGCGGGGTGTTGTACAGGAGTGGAGACCCAAGAGAGGAAGATCTACGGGTCAGATGGGTGGTGCGTGACGTGGTGGAGTTTGCGTGACATGACGAGGGTGTGATTGGCGGCAACAACACTGGCACCAGTGATATTCTGACCTTGATTTTCTACGGTAGCCACTGCTGGAGTTTATGATTCTAGATTTGAAGCTTTCGTGACTGCAAGGATTCATACTCTTAGGTTTTTTCGGTAAAGTCACGTAGGTAAAAAATCTAATTAAAATTAATAAAAGTTAAATAAAAATAAAAATCACGACGTTTCCGAGGCAACACAAGCTTCCGTCTTCAGGTGAAGTTTATGATACCCGACATTTTACGAACTTTGTAAGCACTCCCGAATGGGCTTCTTTTTTTGTCTCCATTATAAATCGGTGTGGGCGGGAGGTCACTGACGATGTCCACTGCTTGTTCCCCAACAGGCAGGTGCTGCTGATCCTGTCCCAGCTGGAGGCAAACAGCGGCTTCTCGGTCACGCACCGACTACAACATCGTAAAGCCGGATCGCCGGGCCTCGGGGACTGGGGTCCCCGGGGCCACAACCACGAACCTCGGTTGGGACCCGGTCTGGGGTTACACTCCCCCCGGCCTCTGTAGCGCCAAGCTGGGCGACGCCACAGACTGTTGTCCCTTGCAAAAGGGGCTACGGCCACTGCAGCTCGTCGCGTGATTTATTGCTGCTCTCCTTTGTATCCTCATGGGAATGACTTGATAATTTTCTGACTCCCCCTCCTCCTACGTGTGTGTTCCTGCTAAACGTCGGCAGAATGGCAATCCTCAGTAGTCGTAACACCAAATACCACTTTGCAGGCAACCCCCACTAACTTGTGCGTGTCCAAGAGGCACTACGAGCGTTCTGGTATTTATTGGTGCTGCTATCTCGAAGAGACGGCGTGTTCGTATTTGAAAAAGGCAGTCACTGGAAAGTAATTCTAATTACATTACCTGAATATTGCAGTAAAATGCATCTCAGTGTTTTGTGTATATATGATGTAATTACATTTTTTTGAGAGATTCTATTTAACTTTTAATGATGTGCATCCATTTACTGTATTTGAAAATGCTTTTTGAAAAACTGCATTTTCATCTATTCCAACTACCTATCACGATATGTCCTGTTTTTGGGGGGGAATGGGGTTTCTGTGAGCTTGAAACATTTTAGCTTGGCTCAGAATCAATAGGCAATCCACGTGTCCATTGTATTACCATGTCATGTGTAGGTACAATACACTTGATTCTCAATGTAGCATTGTCGTTGTAATGGGAGTGCTGTCGGTGATTACACGTTTCGATGTCCCCACAAAGGTTCTGAAGCGGCTGTATTTACCCGACTAACAACCGGGCTTTAATGTTGGCGAGACGGCACAAGGCGTAATTTGACGCGCAGTTGTCTGCAAAATACAAAAAAATATCACGACGGCCGTGTCTCGCTGCGCTGAATTTCTTTCGTGGCAGAAGCTGTCGAATAGACTCCAATATTAACGGATGGAAATTATACATACTGATTATAAATGTTTAGGAAAGTAATGAGCATCTCCTTTACCCAGGAAGCAAATTCATCAACACATTTGTCAATAACACTTGACGTAAAAGGCGAGCATTATGTGATGGATGATGTGTTGTGGTCGATGGCCCTCCTTGATAGCAGACACACTGTAGAGTAAAAAACATATCTTCGTTATAAGTTGACACAGGAAGGCTGCGTTGAGCCTCGATTTTGATGATGAGCCCCGATTGAAATGTTCGGCCACTTTGAGAGCATTTTGAAAGTGGCCGAACTCAAAACTTCCATTGAAAATTCACACATGCACAAGGGGATTAATGCTTAAATAGTCGTACAAATGTTCAGGCAACCACCTTTTTTTTACTGTCGTATACCAGTCATCTCATAGCCCTGCAGCCTGGGAGGTGTCTATGCACATGGGCATTTCTGTGTGACTCATCAACCCCGCCCAACAGCTTCTGCATTTCAAATCGTGTACGCACACACGCGCAAGACACTGGGACATTCGCATGTTTATTTATTATATATTTTACTCTGACCAAATCACCCGAAATGCGCCCATTCTCGTCAGATGTAAGCGAAGCAGGGTTGAGCCTGGATAGTGCCTTGTGTTGGTGAGCATCACTCGCATCATGTTGTAATCAATGTGCCCACATCTATACTGCAACCCGCTTTGGTCCGCACGATGAAGTGTGGTCGAACAATACCCACAACCCACAGAATGGGGAGGCCCTCATCCAGCAGTGGATTGAACGAATGGGTTTCATGTAGATATTTTGGAATGTTGGAATCAAATTAAATGCGATAATGCAACTTCAATAGCGATGTTACAAAGAGTAAATGATGCAAAAGGCTCCCAAATTATCCCATAAATATACTTTTGCTCTTTGAAATGTTGGTTCACCCCTTGTAAACATGTGTCTTGAAGTTGATCGTATTTGCTGCTCAGGTTTTTGGAGTCTATGTAATAGTGTAAATCTCACAATGATATTTTATCTTAGATTTCACCACTCTGACCCATTGTCAACCACATTCCCTCTCAATTTGCAGATAATATCCGACTGGGAGCCTCGTGTAATTGGCAACCCATTTCCCCTCGTGTGCTTCACTCTTCAATGCTCGGCTGTGTATCGATGTGAGGCTGGGCTTACACTGTACAAGTAGTGAATCGGTAATTTGGTTCTGTGTTGCATCTCGTCCATGGACACTTGATCTCGGTGTAACTGTGTATCCATTCGTATTGTTGTCTGTACACGGGGGGGGGGGGGGGTATGCTCTGCGTGGCGTGCACAGTTATTTATTAGGATAATAAAGGGGTGGTTATCACAACTGCCTGTCCATTTGAAAATGTGCTACATTGGGAATCAAGCACAGTGACTGGTGGATTAAGTGATATTTTCGTTTTCATACGGTGTTGCTGATTATTTTGGTAGTTGTACCTTGTTGCTGTTGCTCTTGTCGTTTTGGCGAGCCAGAAAGATGACCACTTGCGAAGGAGAGACGATGTCCTGGTATCTTGAGTTCTCATCCGGCGAAGCAACGTAAACTTGAATAATGTAACATCTCAAATCATTGCTCGCTCATGCAGTTGTCCCTGTAGAGCGGTGGTTCTTAACCTGGGGGGGTGCGAGACATGGCCAGATGTTTTTAGTACTACTTTGTTTCATCAACCCCTATGTATTTATTAACATAAATGTCTTTAACGCAGTAAAGGTGAAGAACCACTGGCGTTAAGGTTGGGTGGGGGTGGCTGCCAAGGAGAAAGCCTGCCGCATAAGTGATTGCACAGCGGCGGCAAGACGGCCGTTGTTTTCATTCGTATTCAATGTGAAGGTAAAAGGGAAGAGAGATGAGTGAAATCAGGTGCTCTGGACACTTTGGAATATATTTACGGGTGAGGTCAAGTTTGCGAGGTAATAAATCAGCATTTCCCAGCCTGTCGGTACAGCAATAGTGCTAAGTTGTAAGTTCGAAAATTATCCTGTTTGCTGGGAATTTTCCCTCTTTGGCGTTGGAAGACTTAAAAAGTTATGCTTTCATGTAAAACAGATTAATCTCATCGGCAATGATGATCTAACTACCAGCCTCTTCAGACTTTTTTTTTAAGGCGTGTTTTTTTAAATCTCTCGAACGCATTTCGCGTGTACATTCCTACGTTTGTGATGCATTCGCGTTTCTGAATCTGTCAACTTTTGCTTCTGTGACTTCGACGGGTGTGGAAGAGCGTGTGGGCTCAAGGACGATCGTTGGGGAGCCCGCGTCTCCGCTAAATGTCACGGCATCTGAATTCCTTGCGTCGTCCATGCGCGTATTGTAGGAGCGCAAATGACGTGACGAAAATCCGCCTCCCATGAGCAAGTCGGCAGCTTGTTAGTTGGCCTCAATAGGAACGGAAAGATTTTAACTGCACCTCGGCATGTGTTGCAAGGTCTTGCTCTCTCAGTGCTTTGATCCCATCACGCCTGTCACTTAAGCGACTTGATGAGAATCAGGCCTTTGACGTGGAGCCTGAAATTGCGTTGAGCTGAGTTTAGACGTTTTTCCCATCACCTGTGAAGCTGCTGGGGGAAAAAGTACCCAAATAAATGTTACTGGTGAGCCACTTTCATCCAAAAAAATGTGTTGAATGGGCAATTTGTTTTCGCTGTTGATGCAAGTTTGGACCAGCAGTGCTTGTTGTGAGGGTGGTGGCTCAAGGTTAACCTGCACTTTTGTATAAAACGTGAAGCGAATGAAACGCTTGTCTGCGACGTTCCCCTCTTACACGTTGTACCTTCATTGTTGTAATGCCTCGATGCCAAAATAGCATATGTTTCTCGGATATAGATGTACGCACACCGTTTAGAGCATCGTACTTGCCTCCCATCGCTCTTTAACGACCCATGACAATGTAAAACAGGGTTGCAGTACGCGCGTTCAAGCTGGTGCTCATCTTTGGCTCCGAATCGACACAGTTGAACGGCCAACCGTGTTGATTCGGAGCGTGTCAGGGACCAGCGTATGAATCGAGTTGTCCACACACATTCTTATTCTTTGGATCTTTCGGTAAAGTCCCGTAGATGGGTTCAAAGACAATAACAAAAAAACTACGACGTTTCGATCAAGCGTTCGTCATGCTGATGTTCGGATCGAAAGGTAGTTTTTTGTTATTTTCTTCGAAGCTATCTACGTGACTTTACCAAAAGACTCAAAGAATATGAATTCCTGCAGTCACGAAAGCTTTAAGTCAAGAGTTGTACACACACGTTTTGCGCGAGTTGCCTATCGCCAGACTATAAGCTGAATTTGGTTTTGACATTTATCCTCGCCAGAAACTCGATTGCACGATGCTTATCACGCAGCAGCAGCAGCACATCGCATTGCATTCCTATGTTGTAAATACCCAGACTGCTTTGCGCACTTGACACACGAGGTGTTTCCCAGCTGTTGCACACCTGCTCACGTGACATTTCTGCGATGTCACTCGGCGACGTCATCCACAACAGGAGTGGGGGGGGGTGCAGATTCAGCTTTTGAACATTGATCGGCAACTGGATTGGAGGTGGCTTATACACGAACGTGGTTGCTGCTTGTGAGAGCTGAGACGATGCATGTCTGCTTATGATGCACATCGGGAAATCCTTCGCGGAAGAGATGCGGGTGCGGTTTGAATTGTTTTTTTCTTGTGGCTGTTGGGTTAATCTGTCCAAAATAATAGTTTCATCAGCTTTTAACAACCCAACGTGTAGTGCCATTTAATGTAATGTGTGTAGCACATTGTTTATTGTGTCCAAGGGTATTTTGATAATTAACATTTATACGATACCATGTAATAAGAGTGCTCCAGATTAAAATGTTCTAAGGAGCTGGACTAAGATACGCTAAAATATTACCGTAATCAAACGAGATTACCTTCTGTTAACTGACAATCGGATACTATCTGAAGCTGTGACAGACTTTTGTAATATTTTTTAATCATTATAAATTGATCAGGTCGGTGACCATCAGTTGTGACGAACCTCTGGTCGCTTAGGTTCGATTCCCAACCACGGGAGAGAAAAAAAATCATTGGTGAGCGATTCCTGGGGCCCACCCATCTTCACCAGCCTGCACTGACCAGCGTGGTGAAGTATGGTCAACCTCCACATGGTGGTGGGTAGGCTCTCAATCCAGCAGTGGATTGACAAAGGGCTGTGAATTACCTTCGTTATTGTTCGTGGTGCATGGCATGGGTTACACGTGTTGGTCTACGTGTTAATTGTGGGAAAGCAAGTGCCCAGTTGATTTGTATTTAACTGTTTTGGTTTTATATGTATTTTTTTGATATACAACCTCGGTCAAACTACTGTTTTAAAGAGCTTGAGCACTCGTATTTTCTAAAGGTTTTAGGGTGCTGCCGGTTATTATACCATCATGCGATAAGATGCGCGGACGAGTTGAACAATGCCACTTTCCCAATGTGAATCTGCCGTAGAATTGCAATGACGCTTGTAAAGAAATACTGGTAAAGCATTGTATTTTTATAAAGTCCATAATGCAGATAACGTCACTATGCATAACCTCTCCCAGTGCTATAGTTCTACGCTAGGTAATGTACGTGTGTGTGTGTTGCCGCTGCAAGTTCACTTGTGCATGGGTTAACTTGGTTTCGTGGTCTCTTTGCGCCATGTGTTGGTGAGCCGTTAAACAGCTGAAAAGTGTAACACTTTTGCTCGTTACTTATTATGGCATTCATTTGAGCTGTTTAGGCTGCTGCTATTACGGCACAGAGCATCTAAAGCAAACAGAAAAGCCTGTCACGGTTACAGTGTCCGTTAACATCATGGAAGCATGTGGTCCACATGAATTCTGAAACCACAATAATCACAAGACATAATTATTTCACGAAAATTTTTTAGACACCTTTAAAATAAATATATACAGTAAGTTTTATTTTCCACCTCGGAGATCAGAAGTGTAATCATATTGCAGCTGGCTTCTTGATAAAAAAAAACAAAACCAGTCAGACGAGTCCCACGAATGCAAAACGTTCACAGTTTTAGCTTTGTCACGCTTCTAACCGCACGTGACCAGGAACAGATGACTCACAATGTTGATGCGTACAGTGAGTGCGCACGCCATGTCCGCCAGGACGGGCTATGTGAGATTGAGCAGCCCCTTGCACGAGACGTGTCAATGCCAGTGAGTGGCTACACTTCGCTTGTGGGGGGCCCGCTTGTGTGCCCCCCACACCGTCGATTGGCAACTCCAGTGAGGCGACTGGTGGTGTCAGTGCCGGATTAAGCTTGCGCAGGGCCTGTAGCATATGACATAAAGGGGCCCTAAACATGTGTTAAACACATTTTTTACTTGCATAGTAAAGTAATTGTACTTTTTTATTCGCTGTACAGCCAGATAATACGACTAATCGCTAACCTTAAACACCCGGTCGTTCGTAAAAGTTGAAGGCGGTATAGTACTATAGTAATAGAGCAAGTGCAGAATCACTGAACCGGAATTGATAGCTTGAAAGCATTTAGCGCCGGGCCTTTGAAAGCGCGGGGCTACTACATATGGAGTGTAGCTGGTGGGGTAGGGTTCATGCTGTTGATGCAGCTAAAGTAGCTACATATGTAGTAGCTACTACATATGTAGCTACTTGTGCTACTGGGATAATCCGGCACGGGGTGGTGTTTATCCAATCTCACATTGCCCACCATTCTCTGCGAACGATTAATGATTATTGGTGCTGCATCAACAGCATGAACCCTACCCCACCAGCTAAACTACAAATATCGATACTGCGTGTTTTTAGCCCATCAGCCGATTGTATAGCCAGACCAATATTATTCGGCAGCATTAGTTTAAGCGAGCACACTGCTTGTTTGCGTTATCCTCCAGTATATTAAGGCTCACTGCCACCCTCTGTGACATGACATGGGCCAATTTGGCCAACATTTCCACGTCTTTCGGGAACGGTAAAAACATTTTTAAAGTAACTGCTTTTATTGCACGTGCCGACAGAGGCGTGAAATATGAGACTCGTCAGGTGATTATTCCCGCATCATGTCATGTAACATTGAATTAACAAAAACGCCCCTCTTGAAGTTATTTGTTAAAGAAATGCGGACCTTGAAAACAAACATTGTTAGTCTGAAAAGTGGTGAAACAACATTACAAAACAGGGGGGGGGGGGGAACCAGGAACCAGACGTTGCCAAACACTAACCACAGAATGTGACTTCTACGTTTTTTGTTTCCATGAAATGCTACGCCCTAATATGGTTTATCCAGCAAATACAGCACTGTTTTGTATACAACAAAACCTATCCAGTAAAACGAATGTCTCAAACACGAGTCGTCAAAATGAGGCAAATATTTAGAACGAATCATTTATTACATCTCGCACCGTCCCACTACGCTGTCACCTTGTCCCTACATTCAACACGCATTACTACTACATGGAGTCTCGTCTTACTCTTAGCATAAGACTGATAATCGTCGACTGCTGTTATGCAATAACACAATCTTAAGGCGTCATTCAAACGTTAACAACGTTTATCACGTGCGCATAAACCAAACGCTCGTGTGGTGGGAAAGGGAAGAGCATATACATGCTGATGAAGCTTGGACAATCAACATTTCTTCCTTGGGGAGGTGGGAGGTGGGTGGTGGGTGGGCCCAACAACACACGGGTTTTAATCATGTTGATAACGTTCAAATGTCCTTTAGGTGAACTGCGATTAAATCGAAATTTGAGAACATGGCCCGCTTAGAAATTTTACTCTGTTCAGATAATAGTTGTATAATTTCTGCCATCTGTTACCATTTCCAACAATTTTTTTTTGCCCATTTTTGGACATGCAGCGAATGAAACTTGGCCATTCTCGATGGGTTTTGCTCACGGCGTGCTGCGAGCGTGTTGGGTGTGATATCTTGTGCGGTTTAGCTCACTGTAGCAGCCAGGAGCATATGTAGCAACATATAGAAATACAACGAATCGTCACTTCCCGTGATTATCAACTTACAATCTGGCCTTCCGGGCTTACGTTATCAAGCAGAAAATGCTGAAACGCTTTTTTTTGTAATATGGAGACACAAACGGAAATACATTAAAATGTTATTACCCTTAATGCTTCAATAAAAATAAGTTAATGCATTTTTTAAATAGCCAATACAACATTCATTTTGCTTGGGAGGATGTTGCAACTCATTAGCACCGCGTTTGCTTCGTTCTGTCGTACACAGTAGAAAGACGACTGGGCTTACTCATTTGGGGCAGCTGATCTTTGGCGCAGCTGCTGCTTCGTCGTTACGTGATGAGAGGTGCCATTGTCAACTAGCGCATAAGCCGCAGCCGTCCGTTGGGAGAGAGTGTGCACATGGTGCCATTTCAATATGCTGCTTGTTGTATGTCTGAAAAAGTTTTAAAGACATGCCTTATGTAAAATGTATGAGAGCAAAGAAAAACGAGTATGGGAGTATGTTCAGATGAACTTATGGCAATGAATGTGTTTTTTTTAAGTCTGTGAGAAAATTATGGTGATGGTGTACATTTTCTGTAAAGAGAGAAGATAATTGTCTATTCCAAACATATTGCCTGTAAATGTAAGTCTGTAAAGGTGAAACACAAATAAAACTTTCCTATTGACACACGTGCTTGGAATCGCATGCGTGGAACAAACACCGAGACAGATATTGCACTGAGAGACAAGTAAGGTCACGCCCGAGACAAGGTTGTCAGCCGACGAGATGGAGTAACCAACATCAGCTGGTGTGCAGGCACTACATATGGATTGTTACATCGCAAGGCCGTGAATGATTGGGGATGTTTGTGCATGACCTTCATCCAGCAGTGGATTGACCACAGCTGATGATGGATTGGCAAACTATGTGCGGAGTGTAATTGGCCTGCGTCTGCAAGAGCGGATCAATCCCACTCTTGATTCTAATTGCCATCGCTTCCACGACATTCTGCACCAGTTTTGGTGTTTTTTGCTACTTTGTTGCGCCAACAAAATAATCGCCCTTGTTATTGGAACGTGGTTGTTACTGCATGCTGTTACACACTGTAGTTGTAAGACAGATAACACATTCATCAATAACTCTGCCTTTACAACAATAAAAACAAGTGACTTTTCGACCAATGGTTTTTCATCGCACACACTTTAAAACAAATATTGAAAGAAAAATTATTTCCGGATGAAAATGTACTACAGTATAATCATTGTCAGCCCTGTCTCAATTCAAGGGCTGTATCGGTCATGGAAGTTGTTTAGACATACTTCAGTGTGGATCGGTGAAAGGATGTGGCCCAGGACCAGTCGAGATATTACTGCTGAGTGATGTCAGCCGTGCCTGGGAATCGAACTGATGTTTCAAGATTCAGTGCAATATACTCGTCATTAGCGAGGTTAATAGAGTGGCGCGTTTGTAAGTATACCTACAATAACCACTGCACTTACGCTGGCGATGGAAATTGCCGTTCCCAAAACATAAAGCACCAACATTGGCATGTGGTGTAAACCATTTCAGTTAATGCTGGGTTTCGGTAAGACCTTGGCAGTCATTAAACACTTACATTCTGTTTTCACCTCTTAGATCTTAGAGGGATAAAAGGTAAAGTAGAATAGAGCTGCGGAGATCAATAACAAAGTCGAGATTTCTGCACGTTTTGGAAGCATATTTTTTTCTGCTTTGATAGGGGGAAAAATACTCATAACAGTATATATTATTAAAGAACTTAAGACAGCAGTTTAAGCTAGGCCGATGATATGTTACATATGGTAGTATGACGATTGCATGACTTTTATTTAAATGTTCACATGCCACTCGAGCATTTTTCTCTTTTGTTGACACTGTGTTTCATCGTCCCCGTAACCCCCACGCAGAGTCTCCCATCGGTTACCAGGCGCGTGGTGAGTTCACTTGGCCGCGAGACGGGTTAACCTCCTCCCCCCGTCTTACACCACGTGTCGTGGACGATGACCAGCGGGGAGAAACAAACCCCGTCTCGTTCGTGGACGATAATCGAGTAGGACATCTTTCAATAAATAAACAGGATCTCATTACTCGCTGAGCACAGGCGAAACAACAAAACAACCTCGCTCTCGAAGGTGTAATGGGACAATACGTCTCTGTTGAATGGAGCAGCACGGTTATACGTGAGGTCGTGGCGGGGTTAAGACTAAAGGAGACAATTGGCTGTGTGAGTTGTGGGGCACAAAGACAAAGCTCCCCCGTATAGCCTGTCACAGACTGTAGGGGCAAGTGCTGTTTGCGAGCACCCGTTCGGGCCGGCACGGCACACGAGGGGGTGGGTGGCCAGCACCACGCCCGACCGCCTTTGTCTCCCCAGTGGCGATGTTTACACACCGCATCAGGTACTCATTTCAGGCTAAGTCGAGCTAGGGGAGGCCCAGGACCGGTTCGGATAATCGTCACCTCCGAGCTCTGGAGACCACCTGGAGAAGATTCCAGAGCACTCGTTGACGATGATCGCGAACCAGTGGAGACTGACTTTTTGAAGCTGTTAACGTGACATTTGTTACTGGTAGGAACCCACTGGTTACACCAGCCCACAGGGGATTATTGTGTCCGTCCGTCCGTCGTGCAGGGAGGGGCTGGGTGGGGAGGAGAGGGTGGGGAGGGTGGGGCTGGGTGGGGAGGGTGGGGAGGGGCTGGGTGGAGAGGGTGGGGCTGGGTGGGGGATGGGAGGGGTGGGGCTGGATGGGGAGGGGCTGGTCACCCCGTGGTGCCCTTATAAAACTCAACGTTTAACCTACTCACGCCGGCTTGTGCCCGCCCTCACAGTCGGGAATATTTGCGGAATACACCACGCCGCCGTTGACCCTGGCCATTGACCGAGCAACCCAACGTTCCTACCAGCTCCCTCCGCAGGAACGTGTTATCATGTTACAGTGTATTATCCGTTCTTTTCCCATTAAAAACTATATTCCCCATATAAGTGTTAACATTTTTTTGCAGCACCCTGTATGGAATTGTCTTTGAAACCGATTAGTCGACAGCAGCCTTCTGTAGAGGTCAAGTCTCACCAGCGTCAGGCCAGAGAACGCCAACAGGCGAACAGTAGAAAGACGATGCCTCACGTGTCAGAGCATGTGGAGTTTGGGGTGAGCAGCTGCAATGTGGGAGACCTTTTTGTAAATTCTTTCTTTGCAGGCTGCGTCACGTGGGAGAGAGGGCCCCCTGCAGGATAACGCGGGGTGCCGATTGTGGTGGTGGTGGAACAGCAACTTGGCGCGACTTTGGAGTCTTTTCTTTAATGTTAATTGATAAAAAAAAAAGGGGCGAAATTGCCGTGCTGAGGGCGAGGGAGCCTTGCTGCGGGTGTTGTCTTGATCGGAGGCTTTCTGTCCACTGTGCAAGGCATGTCTGGTGATTGTCACGGGGACAAAACGCGAACAATTTGAGTTTTTTTTCCAATGTTGTTTAATCTACAAAGGTGTCCTGAAAATGATTACTGTTTACCAAAAATAAAATAATGATTTGTTTTTAATCATGGGACCTTTTTTGTTGTCAATATCAATGTATGAAAAATAAGAATAGTTTTACCCTGCCTGACAATAACACAGGCGTTAAGATGTTCACGCACCAAACAGAATCAAGTCTGCATGAACCACGAGCGTATCTTTAGTATCAGAACATGCTTGTTTGCATGTTCACCACAAGTACGTGTGGCTCATGTCACCACGGCGCTTGTGCCAGGCTAGGTGCACTTTAAGGCCACGTGAAGTGTCGAACGCCCGCTGGAAGGGAGGTCACGGGAGAGACCCAACATGTGCCACGGGTCGACTGACCGAGATGAGTGGCCGATGGCACCACCTGTGCTCCCAATCTTCACAAGGCTGCAACAAGGGGCCGTCCATAAATGACGTCACGCGATTTTGGATGATTTTTGACCCCCCCCCGCGTCACACGGCGTCACAAAAAGTCAGACCCCCCCCCTCAAATATGACGTCACAAAACTCTGCCCCCCCCCCAAATAAAACATGCTTCAAATCGCTTCAAACTATTGTCATTGTAGTGCGTATTTAATGTGGCGCTGCACTCTGATGTTGTAGGAGAAAACATTTACTAAAAAGTCTATTTAATTAAGTAGAACGTGTTGTCTATCTTTATTAAAAGTTTGCGCATTTTGATGTGACGTCACATTTCTCAAACCCCCCCCCCCTTCGTCACACATCGTCACAAATGTCTGACCCCCCCCCCCCCAGGTGCGTGACGTCATTTATGGACGGCCCCTAAGGGAGATAAGGGGTTGGTGTTAGCGGTGGGGTTTGGTTAAGGGGGCTAGAGCGAGGCAGTGAAATGTCCCCGTGTCAGTGCGGCGGTGTTCCTCGCTCTGGGCGTCTGGGACACGAGGCTGGGACGCGGTGATAATCGCACCTCCAATAAGCTCTGTTGGCGACGTGCGGTGCGAAAGAAGTTCAACACGCGCGGCGTTACATATCGCGGCCGTGGCTCCCACAGTCTGTTGTCAAGTCACGTGTTGCTCGTGTCTGATTAAGGAGTCGTTTGCTTGCAGCGATTTTACACAATCAGACGTTTTAAAAGGTGTTTAAGGTTTAAAACTTTTGGTTGTTATTTTATACAAAACAAAAAAAATCTTATTTTGCGATAAACTAAATTTGTGTCCACTAAGGGCCGCTGTTCCATCACTCGGGGCGCTGTTTAAAATAACTTTTAGCCTCTAAAAATGCTTATTGTGCCAACAATAAATCGATGAATCAACAATTCCATATTTATTTAAAGTTGCGCATTTTGATGTGACGTTCAATTTTTCAAACCTCCCCCCATCCTCGTCACACATCGTCACACATGTCTGACCCCCCCCCCCCCCCAGGTGCGTGACGTAATTTATGGACGGCCCCACAGCCAATTCGTAATGCTTGTCACGTAAACAAAACGTGCCAATTCGTAACTTGTACAAAGAACAAATCCACAACATTTACAATCTGAGTACGACGTTTTGCCTGTAATTACAACGAACATCATCAGGCTGACCGCCACATTTGTGACGTCCACCTGTTTCGTTCCTTAAATAGAGGGGTAGGTGTGATGACGTCACATGTGAGCCCTTCACGGACGAATGGGGGAGGGGGGTCAGATGTCACGCCTGTGACAAGGAGCCTCACGAGGTATGGTGTCACACCTGTCACCCGGATTACAAGACTCCTACCCCCGTGTGTTTTAACACATTCCTGCGGAGGGAGCTGGTAGGAACGTTGGGTTGCTCGGTCAATGGCCAGGGTCAACGGCGGCGTGGTGTATTCCCCAAATATGCCCGACTGTGAGGGCGGGCACAAGCCGGCGTGAGTAGGTTAAACGTTGAGTTTTATAAGGGCACCACGGGGTGACCAGCCCCTCCCCACCCAGCCCCACCCAGCCCCACCCTCCCCACCCAGTCTCTCCCCACCCTCCCCACCCAGCCCCTCCCCTCCCTCCCCTCCCCATCCAGCCCCACCTTCCCCACCCAGCCCCACCCTCCCCTTTCCACCCAGCCCCTCCCTCCCCACCCAGCCCTTCCCTGCACGACGGACGGACACAATAATCCCCTGTGGGCTGATGTAACCAGTGGGTTCCTACCAGTATAATCCGGAGAATAGCGGCACGAAGGCCACATCCTTTCTGCGTGTGATGGGCCTGGGGTCGAGATCCACTTACACTGTGGTTAACGTTCAGGTTGAGATCCACTTACACTGTGGTTAACGTTCAGGTTGAGATCCACTTACACTGTGGTTAACGTTCAGGTTGAGATTCACTTACACTGTGGTTGACATTCAGGTTGAGATGCACTTACACTGTGGTTGACATTCAGGTTGAGATCCACTTACACTGTGGTTGACATTCAGGTTCATTTCAGAGATGCCCCTCGTCATGAGCCAGGATGTCACGAGCCCTGGGAGCTTATTGCGAGCCACTCATGTACATGCATCGTACCATTTGTTTCAAATCGTTTTTATTAACTTAAAGTGTTCTCTTCCGGAAATGACAAGCACGCAACACAACTGATCAGGGTTTATGCTCCTGGCTACGGACGATAGGAAACAGCAGTTTGAAGGTACAGCAATCATCGCGAAATTACGAATTCGTTATTTATTATAATTTTAATATTCTACCTTTCCCCCCGCATCTCCGGTTAGCACGGTTGGCTACGTACGGTGCGAAAGAAGTCCAACGTACATAATGCATCCAACATGTGACTTCACGATCGCAACAGTGTGAGAGAGAGATAGGTGAAGAGCACGTGAAGTCTAGATTTGAAGTTTCATCTAGATTTGAAGTTTTCGTGACTGCAGGGATCCATACTCTTTGGGTTCTTTCATGTGAAGTGCCTCGTATCTTTTGAACACCCTCCTCGCCATTCTCGTGCGTGTTCGGTCGCCTCTCGGATTCGTTGGTGTGACCATCACCACGAGGCATTGCAGCTCTCCAGCGTCTGGGACGCCCATCGCTTCGCGAGCAGAATACCCACAATGCGTCTGAACCATGGGTGGAAAAAATACCAGATTTTTCCAGCGACAGGCATCGGGTTTTTTCTTTAATACAATTAAACCCGATTTCGGGGAATTAAAACCTGGTTTAATGAATACGAAACTCTGATCCAAGGCTTAGGCTGCTTCCTCGTCGGTGCTGCTATCATCGTACCCGGGGTTGGGGGGGGGCGTCGGGCACGGGGTAGTCGTTGAATGCGGCGGGCAGGTTGGTCTTGATGAACACGAGCTTCTCCTCCACAATCGTGGGCGCCAGTGAGTTCCTTAGCTTGGAATGGATGAAGCCCATCGTTGAGAAGTGCGGTTCTGCAATTATAACCAATTAAACCGGATTTCTCTCAATCTCAGATGATCGGGTTTAATATAAAAAGACAATTAAACCCGATTGTAAAAAACCCGACTGTGCCACCCTTGGTCTGACCTCGGCAGCCAGGCAGCCTTGAGCCTGGAGAGTCGTGCTTGGAGAGGCGAGCGCATGTTGCAGCACACATGCAAGGTTGTCGCAGAGGGGACACGTCGCTGGCAGGGGGCAGTGTGTAGCAGTGCATCCGTTGTGCTGTACTTTCTGTGCTCCCCCCCCCTCTCTCTGCCCCCCCCCCCCACGTCCATCACCACTGCTCGCTCCACCGATCAATGTGGTGAAGTATGGTCAAATAAACCTGCGCGAGACGCAGGGCAGTGATGAGACTCTCTCGCCCAGCAGCGGATACGCACGTACTTTGAACTTCTTTCGCACCGTACGTAGCCAACGGCGCTAATCGGGGCGCACACAACAACAACAACAAAAGCAACTCGTCTAAAGAAATGAGTGTTTCAATCTAGATTTAAAAGTGCATAGCTCCCAAGTGGCTTCCTAATATCGCGAACGAAAGGGTTGTCTTGGACATCACTCGGGGGCGTTTGCGTGCGCGTTCGAGACACGGCGATGTGCGTGCCGAGCGCGACGCCCTTCGGGGTGCGTCGATCGAGCGCTGTTGGATTTGTGGTGGCGGTCGCAGCGAGCGAGGGAGTCGGAGCGAAGCGGCTTCCCCCGCACGGATTTGGGCTCGGCGCATTTCCCCCCGTGCCGAATGCGCCGAATCTCGAGCCACCTGCACGACACCACAAGGAGATGGGGGGGGGAGAGGCAATATTGTGTACAAACTCATTAATACGCGTTGCTGTGGAGCATCGTGTCAATGGCTTGCAAGCGCGTACTTGCAAGCCATGGCAGGAGACGTGGATGCCTGATGCGCAAATCGAAAATTTAAAAACTCCCCAGTAGCAGTGGGCGACTGTGATCGTGCAGAACAGACCGTGCAGCGGATGCCGAACCAATGCCCGATCCACAACTACGAAGCAGGCATCACGGCGCCACAATGCGCCTGGGCTTGGCCACGTGCACGTGACATTGCGGTTGTCGCTCTGCGTCGACGTCAAATAACACGCCCGCTGTATCGCGAGTTGACAAGGGAATGGACACGCGCAAAGACACGGACAGACACACGCGTCTCGTGGTCACCGCTGAAGGGGCATCAGGCTGCAGTCGCAAGCCCACGGGTTCCCGTGCAGGTGCAGGACCCGCAGACTCGTCAGGGACGAGTAGGGCAGCTGCAGCGAGCGCAGTTTGTTGTGCCGCAGGTCCAGGGAGCGCAACGTCGGGCTCAGGTCCCGCAGAGACTGCGCGTGCACCTGGAGGGGAGACAACACGAGGTGGGGGGGGGGGGGCACGAGCTGCGTGATGATGGGTGGGTGGCACGCTGGCTAGGAGATGTTCACTACCTCGCCTGGTACACAGGAGGTCGTGGGTTTGATTCCGACCCTGACACCTGATGTATATTTGGAGTTTGCGTGAGTCTCTTTCTCTCTCTCATCATCATCACGGTGGCTTGGAGATGTTAACTACCTCGCCTGGTGCACAGGAGGTCGTGGGTTACATCACGACCCTGACGCCTGCTATATATTTGGAGTTTGTGGTGTCTCTCTCTCCGTGGTCACGAGGATTTTCCTACAGATCCTCCTGTTTTTCTCCTCCACATATTTCAACACGTGTTTAGAATATTTGGCTGCTATAAATTTCCATGCGATAAGCCACTTCGTTGAGCTATCATTTGTGGCCAGGTCGCTTCTGAAAAAAATGTTATATAACTCAGTGGGCTGTATCTAGCAAAATAAAAAAAATCTAGTTTGGTTTGCAATGCCTCGTGTCATAGACCAGAGTGGTTTGGCAGTGTTCTGACAGCTCGTGTCAGACAATTGTGGCGTTGCGATCTTATCTCCCTGTATTTTGTATTACGTGTGGTCCACTGGGTTCAGAGCAGACGTCGATACCAGCTAAGGCAGCAAAACTTTAGTACGACCGATGAAATTTTATTTTTACGGCTAATGCGAGTGAACTATATTGACGATCCGCTCCGTCGAAATGGTTATCGCATAATTCGCCGTTGTTCGTCACGGAGAGAGCGATGGTTCTCAACCGGGGGACGTGGCAATGCCCCAGGGGGGTATCACGTGCGACGATTTGTAAAAGTGTAAAATGATATCGTGCGCGTGAGTCATTGGTGAATAATCACGCATGAATCCGCCAATATAAAATAACTACGATACAATTTAAGTCCATATGGTAACCCAGAACGACATTAAAGACCTTTCTAAACTCATTGATGGTAAACAGCGCGGGTTTCCAACAGTAGCCAGCGAGCGTGAACACATTCACTTCGCGCGCGCACAAAGTCCGTGGCATTTTAGTTTAATTCGCTTGCAGTGACTTGGCTAGCTAGGTGACCTCACAAAATGCACAATTGGTGAACAAAAATATCGATGTTCATTATTCACACGTGCATTTCTCACAACCAAGTTGGATCAGGCAAGGTGGGGGGCGGGGGGGGTTACTCGGTTGAATCAAAATCCCAGAAGGGGGGGGGGTAAGTAACACAGTCGCCAAAGAACGGCTGAGAATCACAAACATCGAGAGAGGTGGAAACCCCACGACAGCGATTGGGGGTCGTCTGCTCGGATTGTCCTTCTGCGTATGTGCTGTGCACGTGATGTGAAAGTCATTGCATTGGTGAAAGCAGAGTTCACGTAAAAGGCAAAAGTGCGGACCTGCACCTACAAGCTCACGTGGCCACGGCTGGGAGAAGGGCCTCCTCACTCGAGGGAATTGTGGCCTACGCTTCCACGCTGGCCAGAAGGTCGAGGGAACGATTGGAGTACCCACACTTTACCCCACCACGCGCGACTTTCCGATGGACTCTGGTGACAGAGGCGAATGGATTTAAGCAACTTGCCTCATTGCTTCAATTGCCGTGCGGGCAAATCGAGGAGGCTACCAAGCACCGAACAATGAACGCGTACGTGCAATGTGTACTCAACACGATGCAGAGGACATGCCCTCACCTTCTGCAGATCCGTGTAGCCGATCCACAGGTGTTGGAGGAACCTGGGCCCCTTAGCGAAAGCGTCCGGGGCGATGGATTTGATGGGGTTATAGGAGAGGTCAAGTTTCTTGAGGTTGGGCGCGTTCTGCAAGCATCGCGTTGGCACGTGGGCGAGCTTGTTCTTGTCCAGGGAGAGTGTCTCGATCTCAGGGGTCGAGGAAAAGGTCGCGGCTGGAAGCGACGAGACGTTATTGCTCGTCAAATTCAGACCGCGCAATTTGCGCGCCCCGTCGAAGGCCTTTTCGTCCACGAGATGGATTCCATTGTAGCCCAAATTGAGGGAATTCAGATTGTCCAGAGGTTTAAACATGCACGCACTCAGGACGGTGAGCAAATTATGGTCCAAGTATAGGTACGTGAGCGAGCTGAGGCCATTAAAGACGTAGTTTTTCAAGTGAGAAATGCTGTTATTCGACAAATATAGATAAATCAGCTTGCCCAAACCGTAAAATGCATCTTTACCAAAGTCGTTGATTCGATTGTTTTGCAAATGCAGCGAGAAGAGGTTATTGGCCGTGGAAAACGCCTTCTTGGGAACGACAGACACCTGGTTGTCCTGCAGGTCCAAAAGCCAGGTGTACCCTGGGATGTTCCCAGGGACCGCCGTGAGGGCCCTGCTCTTGCAGGCCACGTGGTGGACTTCTGGCCTGCAGTTGCAGCGTTTCGGGCAGCCTTTGGGTTCGCGCGGCGGCGCGCCGGGCCTCGGGGACCGCTGCCCGCTCTCGCACTTGAGCTGATCGGGCTGCAGGTCGGTGAGTGGCCTGAGATAGACCCCGGCGGGGGTCGCGCAGCTGCCGCTAAACGACAGATTGGCGGCGTTGACACGCAGCCACTCGCGAAAGTCGCGCAGGTAGCAGTCGCACTGCAGGGGGCTGCCGTGCAGGGACAGCTGCCTGAGCCGCGTGAGGGAGGTCATGGGGTGGACGACCTTGAGCTGACTACGCCGGAGATGGAGCCAGAGCAGGCCGGGAGACGCGTCGAACGCGCCGGGCGCCACGTTCTGCAGGGCGGTGTCGTCCGCGCGGAGACGCTGCAGGGCCGGCGTGCGAAACGCGGATTCGCCGAGGAACGTCAGCGGGTTCTCGCTCAGGTCCATCGCGACCACTCGCCGCAGCTTCGCCAGCGCCTCCACGGGGACGAACTGTAGGCGGTTGCCGTCGAGGTCGAGACGCCGCAGAGACGAGAGAGCCGCGAAGACGTCGTCGCCGAGGCTGCTGAGCGCGTTGTTGGACAGCCGCAAATTCTCGAGCCACTTGAGGCCCCGCAGCGCCCCGTCCGGCAGGTAGGTCAGCCGGTTCCCCGTCAGGTTCAGCAGCCTCAGCTGCTGCAACGAGGAGAATGCCCCAGCTTTGATCTCAAGGAGCCGGTTGTTGTGCAGCAGCAACGTCTTGAGCGTCGTCAGCCCAGCGAAAGCCCCGGGATGCAGAATCTGAATGTCGTTGTTGCTCAGATCGAGCCTTGCCAGGTGGCTCATTCCTCGAAACACGCCGCTGCCGATGTCTCGGACGCCGCAGTCCCGCAGCTGGAGATCCTCCAGGCGCGGCACGCGAACAAAGGAGTGCGCCGAGAGAGCGGCGATGCTGTTGCCGTTGAGATGCAGCGTCCGCGTGCGTGGTGGCAGCCCGCGCGGCACGCTCGTCAGCCGCTTGGAGATGCATCCGACGTCGCGCTTGAGGCTATCGCACTGGCAGCTCGAGGGGCACGCCTGGGTCTGGTGCTTGACGGCAAACGCCGCGAAGGAATACATGAAAATGTGAATCATGCTTCGCTCTGCCAAGACCATCTTGCGCAAAGGCGTTAAGCATACCATGGGATGTTAAGGCATATCAACGTTTTTGAATGGAGCGCATTTTCAACTCGGACTTAAAGGTGGGCTGCTCGGGGGAGAAACAACGTTTGTTTGGCTCTCGTGTCGGGCAACTTGCAGCTTCGCCGCAACTTGACAGCTTTGGCTGAAATTGAACCGTACCCAGATGGCGATTCAACGCGCGGTCTGTGCACATCTTCTTCCAAGAAAGCCCGAACGAGCTCCAAATTCAACATGCTCCTCAAAAGAATGTCAAGTGCAAATGCCGGTTTCTCCATCTGCGTGTGACGCCGCGCCTAATGAATGAAGACCTTTAAAAAAATACGATTATAAAAATACATATTTTATAATCGTCGATTCTCGCATTGTTTTGTAACACGTTGATAGGCTAAAATGCATTTATATTTGTACAAGAGTTGGTGAAGTCATGCATATTATTATTGCACATGTGTGTTGACGGTAACCTTGGGAAAGTGATGTTCACACGATTTCTTGGAAATAGTGACGAAGTTCCCAGTCTCGTGACATTTACATTGTATAAGGTCACGTGCTGGAAAGTAGCAACATTTTTTGGCAAAAATATACCGATCTCTCATGATCATCATCATAATTCATCGGGACCTCAAGAATGTCCCTCGTCATCGCTTGAAGTCACGCGAGCCCCTTCTGGACCCATGCGCTCAACCTTAAACGGTGCGAATTGAACCCCGACGAAGCTTGCAGCGCTGAATGGAGTTCAAAAGAGCTCGCAAACTTAACACCACTTTACTCTGTGGTTATTTCGGTAAAGTCGCGTAGAAAGAAAATAAATAATAATAGAATACGACGTTTCGATTGCAACACAAACAACCGTCATCAGGTGTGAATGAATGCAAGCTCGGAGAGACACATATACAGAGATAGAGACACACACAGACACGGAGAGAGACACATACACAGAGAGAGACACACACAGAGAGAGAGAGAGACACACACAGACACGGAGAGAGACACATACACACAGAGAGAGAGACACACAGACACGGAGAGAGACACATACACAGAGAGAGACACACACAGACACGGAGAGAGACATACACAGAGAGAGAGACACACAGAGAGAGACAAACAAACATTAACATAGTGTCATGTTAATGGTCTCAACACCAGGAATTTGTATGTACGTATGTATGTTGAACTTCTTTCGCACCGTACGTAGTGAACCGTGATGAATGGAGATGCGGGGTAAGGACAACAAACCAAACATAAAAATCAGTTTTAAACAAATGAGTTTTCAATTCAGATTTTAAAAGTTGCATAGCTCCAGTGGCGTCCTAATATGGTTAGGAAGAGCGTTCCAGACGGACGCCGAAGCACATCCGAAGCGCGCGATGCGGTGACCGTCTTTGTTCGCTGGCCAGCCAAAAGCCGCTGCTGCGAAGATGACTACCGGAGTTCGCGTGATGATGGTTTATGCTCCTTGACGAGATCAGCGAGGGATTGGTAGTTCATTTGTGGCGAGCAATGTGTGGAATGAGTGCGCTTCAAAGATGTCCTTTGTTACTTTTCCACTTAAATCACAAGTTGCTGCTAAACTGTGGAATCCGTATAACTTCAATCGCAAATCGACATGCGTCCGTGTCTGTTAACACACCGGTGGAATAACCAAGCTAAATCCATTTGAATGTTTCTGTAACGTAATTTTACCCTGAACGGTTTCCAAAAAGCGAATTGTCCGAGCCAACTTTCATCGCAGTACATCTATTGTATTTAATATCAATTTATGTTCGTGCAGTAAATTCATTTTCTTCTGTAACACTGTCATTTTTTTGTAACAACATGTTTGTTGTTGTTGTTTCTTTGAGTTATTATATATTTGCTTCGCTGTTGCACACGAGCAGTGCCACAATAGAGATAAATGCTGTCGCCCCGGGCTGAGGCCGGGGTGGCCGAGGTCACGTGAGGTAACGGGGGAGGGGTGAGCGATTATGGGGGGGGGGGGGGGATCCCCCAAACCACCCCCCCAATATCTGCAAGCCAAGGCGCTGTGGTGCAACAAAAGCTGACTGCGACGGAATTACCGATATTGCTGATATTAGCCAATCAAATGAAGGGAATCGCCGATCTTGCTGAAATTAGCCAATAAA
Organism: Lampetra planeri; assembly: GCF_965212315.1. NCBI lineage: Eukaryota > Metazoa > Chordata > Hyperoartia > Petromyzontiformes > Petromyzontidae > Lampetra > Lampetra planeri. The sequence goes on from NC_136141.1 coordinate 1,811,277, forward strand.
ATCAAGGGAATCGCCGATCTTGCTGATATTAGCCAATCAAATGAAGGGAATCACTGATCTTACTGATATTAGCCAATCAAATGAAGGGAATCGCCGATCTTGCTGAAATTAGCCAATCAAATGATAGGGAATCGCCGATTTTGCTGATATTAGCCAATCAAATTAAGGGGGGCGTGCCACATTGAAAAAGTTACTATAAAAACCATTGTTTTGTATCTGCGAACCGTGGAAAACAATTTAAGATAAAATCGTACACTTTTTAAGATGGCCATCCAATCGACTTTGAGCTGGGTGGTGCCGGATCGACTGAGCGGAACCTATAACAATCAGCCGCGAGTCACGATCCACGACCACCACATGTCGGGGGAAAATCTCTGATCGGTGATTTCGTCGGGTGTACGATTTCATCGCATAGCATCGCCAACCACGGAGTCTGCCCTTGACCAGGGGACAGGGGCAGGGGCCTCGAGTTGGCCAGCGAGGGGCACGCCGCTTGGCGCGGGTTGAGAAGAGGAGGGGGGGGAGTTATTCGACGGGGCCGTGCGTGATTGGTGGAGAGCGAGGTCAACGAAAACAGTCGGGGGCTTACGTAACGAAGTTACGGGGCTCTGATTGGAGGGCGCTGCACGAGGTCGAGTGGATTGACAGAGGCTGCGAGGGCGTGCGACCACATTTGTGTATCGAAGTGAGGGCTACCCGTGTACTAAACAGAGGGGACCTCGGTGGTCAACCTTTGCCAGAGCCGAGGGGTCTCCTGCGGGGGGTCCGGCTGCTGCGGGGCGCTGATGCCGTGCGGGCGAGTCGGTGGCCGAGGCTGCGGCTGCGTGGAGTCGCTCAGAGCGCTTCGTCAAGATCGCGTAAACCAAGTCCTAAGACTGTCGTTACGTACCCTGGGCTTCTGCTGCTTAGCCTCAAACACCGAGGAGGGGGAGCCAGCGTGAGGGTTGGTGCGAACGGTCGGCGCCGTTTTCTGCACCAGGATACGTTTAGTCGCAGAGTTGTTCCGCAATTGTCGATACGCCGGGGTGCTCTGGTAAGCCGTTGAACTAGGAGGGTTATACACAAGTCGGTGCTGTTACTGTCGCCCGAGAGTTGTGATGATAAGTGGGTGGTACTGGGTTGTCATGAAATTGTTTTCTGCCAAAGTTGGTTCGCGTTCTTGTGCGGTGTCAATAGTGCATGACGAATCAACGGCATAGTTCATAGATTCAAAATCGTGTTAAGATGCATTGCATTCGAGTAATTGTCCTTTCTGTTGCCGTTATAGAAAGAGTGAATTGCATGGGAGAGAAAATGTATCCATACTCCTCTTTCTCCCCATATATAAAAAAAATCACAAGTACGCGATTGCTTTTTGTTAGATTACTTTCGCTTAAGTACATGTCGTTTTAACCAGGAGAGAACTCAAGAGGCCAGGATAACACCTCATTTGCAACAATGACAAATGCAACAACATAAATTATCAGCGCAACGGTGAAGCAAGGCGACTTTGGCAGAGTACACCAACCCGCGCGGTCTCTTGAGTCACTAACTCATCTCGTTCAACAAAATGAACGTGGATGTTGAAGAAAGTTCTCATCGGTGATGATTAAAGCCGTGGGACATCATGATGATGGGCCAAGCACGTGACCAATCACGTCCATTGCACTTCAAGGGGACCATATGCCAAAGCAACAAAAGCAAATTATTTATTTTCTTTTATTACCAAAACAGGTTCCATGCAATACATAACCCAGCAATGCTTATATTAAAGAGACTTAAGAATACTCACTCCCCCCCGGTACCAAACACAATATTAGGCAGATAAACATGTATGTATATATATATTTCAACTCTCCCCCCCCCATTAAACAGTCATGTAAACCCATCATCAAGATACAAAATATAACACGGGATTCTCATTCCACCTATTTGCACCTAAATGCAATACCTATGCCTGCCATCCTGTGCTTGATAGTTGAAGACGCGTCAAACATGTACACAGCAGAGCCCATGCTAAAGTGTAAGAACATTCAGCAAACTAGGAGTACAGTCATGTAATAAACACAAGTACACATCATGCATTAAACATCTTTACAAAAAAAAACCTATAGCAAGTACCGTCATAAAAACTCATCACCACCAAGCTGGCATTTTACATCGTATGTAGAGGCGTTCATCCAGCAGTGGATTCACCAGGGCCATCATTGCCGCTGTTGCTGCCAATGATGACAACGAAACCAGCGTGAGAAGAGCAAATCTCCGCTCCAGACACCACCCCCTGATTGGCATTAACACAGCGCGTTTGTCGTGATGGCGGCAGCAGCCTTCTCTGATCGCGTCACTGGGCGTTGTCGTGGTGACAGCAGCCGTCACTGGGCGTTGTCGTGGTGACAGCGGCCATTACTGGGTGTTCAAGGCGGGTTTGCCTTTAAGACCACGTGCGCGATTTATTGCAAAGGCTTAGAGATGAGTTCGCACTGCATTTTGGATTTACGTTAAGTGAACATCACGTGCCTTTTGTGACGTGAAACTTGTTCACACCGCCACGGTTGAATCTAACGGGTAGGGAGGGTCAAGTGGCGACACGTGGCGTCCGACTAAACACCGAACGTTGGTCCAACGTTGCGTGTTTACCAGGGGTGTGACAACGACCGCGTCGAAGAGTATTTTTGGCTTCACCACCTTTGCTCCACCCGAACTCTGGTTGGCTGCTAATTCACTTAACGTGTACCTTAACTTGCTAAAGTTTCAACCCAGTGAATATGGCGGGTACGATAACCTTAACACCCTCCGTCACGTCACAAACGATAATTACGTTACGTTACATGTGTCACGTGATCCAGTCTAAACCGCATTAAGCCAATGTGCATGTGTCATAGCCAGTACCCAAAAAGTAAATGTCACCTGTAACTATAAATTATAAACAACAATTGCCACTTTGTCATATGGCTTTCGATTTATTCTTTGCAAAAGTGAGTATGCATTGGTATACAATACATCAGAGGATCTCACTCAGTTGTGCCAAGGAAATCGATATATCCTTTATCTAGCCTTTTACAATAATCATTCAGTAGATACGGAACCCTTGGTCCAACCACGTGTCAACGTTGCCCCAACGTTGCATGTTTGCTTGGGATGTAGCATGATCAATTGCAAATACTGTATACCCGGATGTACTGAGAGTGTGTAATGTGAACGTGTGTGACTGGAAGATATCCAATTTAGTTTTGGAACCAAATGTTATTTGAAATAAACGTGCTGGTGCATTTTTTAAAAGGAAAATAATTACGAATTGTGAAATAGGCAATTCCCTCTTGAGCCCAGTTGTTTTAACTTGCTTAATAATTACCTTGTGCATATTGTACAGACATATCAAGCCAGCATTTGATAACATTTTGATGAGATTTTAAATCAACAAAGCCCTGCATTGTAGAAATAACAGCTGGGGAGCAGTAAAAGCTTCTGCTGTTGCGTGCAATAAATGCAAATATGATTCTTGGATTCGACCTATTTTTTATATGCTACACTCGCATGTCTGTAAATAGTTAAAGGTTTTTTAAAATTTAAAGCTAAAGAAAAATGTAAGAAGTGTGAACAAGTGAACTCTTGAAAAGTGTCCAGTTTCACAAAGTGTAAATGAGCTACGTGAACACCTGACAGAAGTGCTGGGTTATGAGCTGTGCTCTTGTCACCCGAATAATTAAATTGGGTCCTACGGGAACTTAGGAAAATAATGGGAAAGGAATTTTTGTGTGAGCTTGTGTCGATTGGCAATGGATGTGAATGAGCATGTCCTATCATCGCTGCAGAGTTGTAGCGGAGCTCCCCTTTAGCGTGTAAACCTGGACGAGCCCCCGGAGCTCTTTGAAGACACCTTGAGAAGAGGCAACCCTGTGGAGCTCTCCACCTTGCACTGGTTCAACGCCTCCTTGTAGGTGAGCCGCTTCTTGGAAATGGGGTCCGTGATGTCTTTCGGGTGGCTTTTGTCATCCTCCAGTGCCCGCTTGTTTTCGTTGTCGATTATGCCCAGAGCCAGGGCCTCTCCCACGGGCACGCGGCCGGCCTTGTTGGGGTCTACCAGTCCCCCCGTGAGGAACTGCGCCTCCAGGTACTTGTAGGCTGCGTCTTGATACAGCCAGCCCCTCTTGAGCGCAATGCCCACGGGAAGCCGCTCCTTCGTTGTCGGATCTTCGATTCCGGTGTATGCCTTCTGCGCACCGAGAAGTCGCTGAACGGAGCTGCTGTCGATCAAATTCATGTCCGCAGCCTTGTGCACCGAGTACTTCTCGCCGTTGACCACGTCGATGATGCCCCCGGTCGCGGCCTGTGCTTCCAGCAGCTTTTGCGCCGTTATCGGATCGATGAGGTTCTTGCTGATGGCCGTTTTTATCTGCATCTTTTGGTTAGTGTCCACGTCGAACACGCCGGCGATAGGCGGCGTCTCGAGGTCCAGGATGGTGGAATCCTTGCTTTGGGCGGGCTCCCTTGGCAAGGAGCTGCTCACCTGGGAGGAATTTGTTTTCTTTACGCCCTCTTCTTTTTCAGGCTGAGGCTTAAAGGTTTGGCCCGACACCTTAGCAGCGAACTCGGCAATGGTCATCTTTCTGTTCTTGTACTGCTGCACGTCGTGTTGCGTGACCTTCCCACTCGCCAGGGCGTCTTCAATGGAGAACTTGGTTCCCGTTTTCTTGTCCCGCAGAGAGGATGATATCCCTTTTGGTCCGGACACGCTCACTTCTTCCCAGTCGCACTCCTGCCCTGCCAGCTGACTGTACGTCTTCCAGTCAATGAGGTCGAGTTTGTAAGCTTCGTACGGAGTCATTTCTTTTCCAGTCTCAGGATCCATGACGACGATCTTACGGCTCAGATGAGACTGCGTCTTTTCCGTTGAAGTCCTCGTCACCTCCGGTTGTCTGTTCTCCAATCTGCTAAGCTTGTCACGCAGCGCCACTATCTCGCCCTCTTTGCTGTTTATGACCTTATCGGTGTCCGTAAGTTTTCTCTTGAGCTTTTCGATCTCCGACTGGACATCCGATATAACCTCCGACTGTTTCTGCATCTCCCTCTCCTTGTTTCTCCGCATTCTCAACTCATCGTCAAGCTGGCCGCGAAGTTTCTCCAGTTCGCTGTCGACCATCTTGTCTTTCTCTATCTTTACCACTTCTTTATAAACAATCTTTTCCTTGGTGGCCTCAATTTCAAGATCGTGCATTCTCGCCTTCATTCGATCCACCTCATCCTCAAGCCTATTGCGCTTTGAGCGCTCGTCGTTCAGTTGAGATCTTAGAAGTACCGCTTCTTTCATAATCTCGGGATCCTGCTCCACTTTCACAACCTCTTTGTAAACCACTTTCTCTTCCACTTTACTTTTCTGCTGCTCCAGAGTTGTCATTCTATTCTTCGTGCGCCTCAGTTCCTGCTCAAGCTCGTTCTTTTCCTGTGAGTCCGTTCTCAGTTGCGTGATCAGTTGCTTCTGTTCAGATACAGTGCTGCGAAGCTGTCCCAAATCTTCTTCCAATGATTGCTGCCGTTTCTTCTCTTGATTCAAAGATTTTTTTAGCGAGTCAACTTCACGTTCCAGATTGGGGTCTGTTTTGTACTGGATGGACTCTTGGATAACAACCTTCTCTTCAATCTTCGGCGGCTGGTTTTCCAAGTTAAAGATTTTGTTTTGAAGTTTTGTTAACTGCAGCTCAGCATCAGTTCTCTTTTGCATTTCCCTGTCAAGCTCCTTTTTCATGCGTGTCGCCTCTTCTTCTGCCGCTGGATTCTTCTCAAACTTAACAGTCTCCTTAAGGACTTCCTTCACTTGAATTTCAGGCTTTCTGTTCTGCAACGTTTTGACTTCTTCACGAAGTTTCAGTGCTTCTCGTTCGGCATTTGAAAGTTGACCTTTAATCTTCATCATCTGCAACCGAAGTTCCGAGGCTTCTTTCTCGGTCTCTGGGTCAGGACGCACGACTTCGCGCAACACTTCCTGGATTTCCACCTTTGGTTTTTCCTTCTCCAGAATGGTATACTGTCTCCGGACACTGACCAAATCCCTCTGAGCATCCCTGTTCTTTTCTATTTCCTCCTCGTACATGCGCTTCAATTGCTTCAGCTCTCTTTCCAGCTCTGGATCTTTCTCCAATTTGACGACCTCTTTGATCTGCACGTCGGGCTTGCGATTGCGCAGCGAGTTCAGCTCTATCCTCAGCGTGTTGAGCTCGCCCATCACTGTATCATATCTCTCTTTCTCGACTGTCAATTTCCGCTTCAAATCGACTGCCTGTCGCTCCGTCTCGGGATCTGCCTTCACCACCTCCCTGACCACTTCTTTGATCTCCACCTTAGGCTTTGTGTTTTCAAGTTTAGTGAGCGATTCTTTGAGGTAGTGAATTTCATCTTCAAACTTCCTGTTTCTACGAGATTCTTCATCCAGAGACTTTGTGAGTTTGTTGATCTCCTTGTCTTGCTCCGGGTCTCGCTGTACCTTTACGACCTCCTTGATTTGCACATCTGGCTTGCGATTGCGTAGCTCATTCAGGTCTGTGCGTAGGGAGGCCAGTTCTCTCTCCGAATCCTTAAGTTTACGCTTCTCTTGTTCCAGCTGCCGTTTATACTCGGCCGCCTCCTTCTCAGTCTGTGGATCTGCCTTGAGGATTTCATGGACAACTTCTTTGATTTCAACTTTGGGCTTCCGATTCTCAAGCATCAGGATTTTCTGCTGAAGCGAATCATTTTCCTCTTCTGCCATGCTCTTTTTCTTTCTCTCGTTTTCCAACGTGTTCTTTAGTTTGACGATTTCTCTTTCCTGTTCAGGGTCTCGTTCGACTTTGACCACCTCCTTCACTTGAACCTCGGGCTTCTTGTTTTTGAGGGCCTCAAGCTCTCGCCGAAGCGTGCTCAGGTCTCTCTCCGCTTTGTCGGAGGTGCGCTTCTCGTCCGCCAGCTGTCGCCTCAGCTCAGCCGCTTGCCTCTCCGTCTCAGGGTCTGCTCTCACCACCTCCTTCGTGATCTCTTTTATCTCCACTTTAGGCTTGGTGTTTTCCAGAGTTGTGTACTTTTGCTGCATGAGGTTAATTTCCTTTTGTGAAACTTGATTTCTTTGTATTTCATCTTCCAATTTCCTTTTCAAGTTTACCAGATCTTGCTCTGTTTGCGGATCTTTCTCCACTTTCGTTACCTCTTTTATAACAATACGCTCCTCTAACTTAGGAGGCGCCTGTTCCACCTCTTTAATCCTCCTTTCAATGAGCACATACTTCTTTTCTGTAGCCTTTCTTGACTCAACCTCATCTTCCAGCTGCTGCTTGACTTTATTAAGTTCTCGGACCACCTCGGGATCTTTCTCTACCTTGACGACCTCCTTTACCTGCACCTCAGGCTTGCGGTTTCTCAAGGCCTCGACATCAATTCTGAGAGTGTTGAGCTCTCGGTCTGCTTTTTCAGACTTGCGCTTCTCTTCAGCCAGCTGTTTCTTCAAATCAGCTGCCTGCCTCTCTGTCTCTGGATCTGCTCTGACCACCTCCTTGATGACTTCTTTGATCTCCACTTTAGGTTTGGTGTTTTCAAGGGTAACAAATTTGTGTTGAATTGTCTGGATTTCTTCCTGAGATATTTTTGATCTTTGAATCTCCTGCTGCAGCTGTTTCCTAAGGCTGACGACCTCTTCTTCCAGTTTTGGGTCTCTTTCCACCTTCGCGACCTCCTTAATGACGAGTCGTTCTTCTATCTTTGGAGGCGCCTGTTCCACCTCTTTAATCCTCCTTTCAATGAGCACATACTTCTTTTCTGTAGCCTTTCTTGACTCAACCTCATCTTCCAGCTGCTGCTTGACTTTATTCAGTTCTCGGACCACCTCGGGATCTTTCTCTACCTTGACAACCTCCTTCACCTGCACCTCAGGCTTGCGGTTTCTTAAGGCCTCGACATCAATTCTGAGAGCGTCAAGCTCTCGGTCTGCTTTTTCAGACTTGCGCTTCTCTTCGGCCAGCTGTTTCTTCAAATCAGCTGCCTGCCTCTCTGTCTCTGGATCTGCTCTGACCACCTCCTTGATGACTTCTTTGATCTCCACTTTAGGTTTGGTGTTTTCAAGGGTGACAAATTTGTGCTGAATTGTCTGAATCTCTTCTTGAGATATTTTTGATCGTTGAACCTCCTGCTGCAGCTGTTTCCTGAGGCTGACAACCTCTTCTTCCAGTTTTGGGTCTCTTTCCACCTTCGCAACCTCCTTAATGACGAGTCGTTCTTCTATCTTAGGAGGCGCCTGTTCCACCTCTTTAATCCTCCTTTCAATGATCACATACTTCTTTTCTGTAGCCTTTCTTGACTCAACCTCATCTTCCAGCTGCTGCTTGACTTTATTAAGTTCTCGGACCACCTCAGGATCTTTCTCTACCTTGACGACCTCCTTTACCTGCACCTCAGGCTTGCGGTTTCTCAAGGCCTCGACATCAATTCTGAGAGCATCAAGCTCTCGGTCTGCTTTTTCAGACTTGCGCTTTTCTTCGGCCAGCTGTTTCTTCAAATCAGCTGCCTGCCGCTCTGTCTCTGGATCTGCTCTCACCACCTCCTTCGTGATCTCTTTGATCTCCACTTTTGGCTTGGTGTTTTCCAGGGTGGTGTATTTTTGTTGAAGTGTCAGGATTTCTTTTTTGGAAACTTTGTTCTTCTCAAATTCTTCATCCAGCATTTGCTTCAAGTTTGCGAGTTCCTTTGTGGTCTGGGGATCAGTCTCAACTTTAAAAACTTCCTTTATAATTGCCTTTTCTTCAACTACAGGTGGCTTCTCTTCAAAATTTTTAATTTTATTTTCTAGCATGTAAACTCTCTTTTCTGCAGATGTCTTCTTACTTATTTCTTCTTCCAGCTGCTGCTGAACAGCACTGAGGTTCCTCATCACTTCAGGATCCTTCTCCAGCTTCACCACCTCCTTGACCTGGACTTCTGGTTTGCGGTTCTGGATCGTCATGAGATCTGTCCGAAGAGTACCCATCTCCTTGTTCATCTGGTCATTTTTCTGCCTCTCAATTTCCAGCTGTCTCTTCAAGTCCGCTGCCTGCCTCTCAGTGTTGGGATCTGCCTTCACAACTTCTTTTAAGACTTCTTTAACCTCTACTCTGGGCTTGGTGTTTTCCAGTGTGGAGTATCTTTGTCTCAGCAATCGAAGTTCTTCCTCCGCTGCCTTATTTTTTGCGGTTTCCTGCTCCAACATTCTACGTGCCTCTTCCAAGTCTTTTAGTAGAAGGGGATCTTGTTGAATTCTCGGCACTTCCTTGATAGTCACTTGCTTCTCAACCCTTGGCCCTTGCTGTTCTATCTCCTTGATTCTCCTTTCGTACATTACGATGGACTTCTCAGCAGTTGCACTTTTGTTTTGCTCTTCTTCGATCTGCCTGGTCATGTTTTGCATCTGAATACGGAGGTCATTAACTTCCCTCTCCTTTGACGGATCCTTCTCCACCTTCGAAACCTCCTTGATGATGACCTTCTGCTCCGCCTCCTGCGCCGCCCGTTCCGACTTCTGAAGTCGGTCCCTCAAGAGGCGCAGCTCCTCGTCCTTTGCCCGCTTGTTCTCGGCCTCCTGTTGGAGCTGCTGGCGCAAGAAGATTGCCTCTTGCTCCGTAGCAGGGTCTTTTACTGGCGTCGCCGCCTTCTGTTGTGCGACGTCCAGCTGCCTTTTGAGCGACTCCATGTCCTTTTCTAGCATCAGCCTCTTCTTCTTTTCTTCCTCCATCAACTCCAAGTCACGTTTGCTTGGGCCCGAATATTCGGACTTCTGCAGGTTCTGTTGGGACATCCTCGCCTGCACCTCCTGCACTGGAGGGTTCTGTTGAAGAAAGAAAAAAACCAGAGAGAGCATGAGGCAAGGGTTGAACGAGAGCATAATAAGAGAGAAGAAGTATATTCCAAATGATGTGCTCTCATAGAATTGCCAATGTTCAAAAGTAAATTCGTCATCAGCCTAAAAAATATCTTATGGAAATTCTCATGGCTGGAAGAAAAAAAATCTCTCCTCGTGCAATGTTGGCAATGGGGGGTTGGTTGACCATATTAATGTGAGCCATGACTGGGAATCAAACTCAGGTAGCCAGGTTCATCGCGAATCCAGAGTTCACGATCTGCGCTTGAGCGGTAATCGGTGAATGAGACGAGATCTCAAGTTTCCTTGCCGGATTATTGGAAACTACCCAATGCCAGTGTGGCATGGCAAAGCACACATTCACGAAACTGCATTCACCATCAAATGCAACCAATATATTTATAATTGCTTACAATTACACGTTAGGAAATGAACAATATCTGCACGCAACCTCACCTTCACGATGTTCTGCATGTTTTGCAGATAGACGATCTGTTGCTGATTTGCAGCAGAAACTTCAGCAAATTTCTTGACGAGTTGTCTCTCCTAAAAAAACAAGAGAGGACATTTCTACTTGCAATCTTGAACACGCGTATTTTAAGTTACAATTTGTATCTATGCCACGCAACATCTATTTTCTAGTGCTTTATGTTTGATTGATATTATTTAAACTAGTTCATGGTTCATTAAAAATATATCAACTTAAGAGAGTTGACTTTTTTTGGAACAATGCTATATTTGCCAGATGTGATTTTGCTTATTAGAACCAGGGGTGTGATGGATGCACTATCATCGCAATGATTCAGGGCCACGCTTCAATTTGAGTAAAAATTATTATTTTCAATCCTGATTTGAAGCTTTCGTTCTTTCGGTAAAGTCACGTAGGTCGAAAAATTACATAAAATAAATAATATTCTAAGCAGTGTTTACCATCTTGTTTGTATTGCTTCTCATTTTATATGGTTTTGTTTCCAAGTATGTTGAACTTCTTTTGCGCCATACATAGCCAACCGTGCAGGGGAAGGACAACAAACTAAAAACAATAAGCAGTTTTAAAGAAATGAGTTTTCAACCTAGATTTTAAAGTACATAGCTCCAGTGGTTTCCTAATATCCAATGTTTGCTCCATTAGCGTAAGTGTAGTCGTTTGCATGTAGTTTTCATATCGGGTTTCCACAGGGTCCTGGTATTCCGATGATATCTTTCTCTTTCACGTAGCATTCCTGTATAAAATCTGTGGCTCTTCCTGGGACGTTAAAAGTTTTTGTCAGATCCATAATAATGCACCACCTCAAGATGGTGCATTTGCATGTACTTCTTTTTTGGAAGGGCAAAATATATTCTTCTTCCCTTGTTATGTCCTAGTTTGTTTCGTATCTTAGGGGTGGCCGACCCTATGCGCATTTCAAATGTAAATCATTACAAAAACATTCTTCTTGTGCGCACGATGGGAAAGGCACGCATCGTAAGCCTTAAGAATCAACGTTCTGGGAAAGTTAAAGACCGCCCTTGGTCACCAACATTGGACTCACCTCGTCCTGCACCTGCCGCGTGGGAGACGATTTGTTCGTGTCCCAGTTCACGCCGTTCACCATCTCCGGCTCCACCAGCGTCCGGTAGCGATCGCTCGCCGTCTCGTAGTTCTGAAGGTGGCAGATGGGGAGGGGAGACAGCAGAAGTTTGTGACTCACACGTTTGACTACGTCCGTGAAATATTCAAACACTTAAAGGCCAGCTGCACACCTTCACGAAGGGATTACCATTTAGTGATCTGCCCCGGAATGTTATGAATTTTTGTTGTTGATGCGCCCTAATTTGCTTGTATTGGTTATCAAACAGCGCGACCATCAACTCTCTACAATTGAGAGGCCGGTTTAATTCATGGGCCACTGCCTGGATTCAAATCCAGGATTTTGGTTGTGCTGGTTTAATATCCTGGACCTCTGAGCCAGCCTCCCACTGTTGTATCAAGTAAACAAACACATGGACACAGAACGAGGAGTATGCGTAAATCAGACATCCTGGTGGATAGATATAAAGTGGTACAAGAGCTATAAGAAAAAAAACCCCAAACATTAAAATTGAGCAAAGCGGTAAAGAACTGGCATAGAAATTTAACCGTGGCTGAAAGTTACTTGGGTCACATCATTACTATGAGCCGATCGAAGGGACAGACGATGAAAATGCAATGCAACTTTTTGTCCTATGAAGTGGGCTTTAATAAAAGGTCTTACCCGGACCGTTGACTGATAATCGTTCGCCAGCTGTTCCACTCTGTTCTTCTCGGTTTCCTTTCTGCGCAGCTCGTCCGCCAATCTCTGCAATGACGCGTGCACACACGACGACTTCAATACAAGACACAGAGACACGAAACGTGGTAGACAAGTGCCTTGACATTGATTCATCGACGTCCTAAATTATCCATTGAAGTGATGAACCAACGACGTGAACAGGTGAAGGGCGGGGGGAACTTTTGGAAAAAGCTGAAGTCGTTTACGAAGAGCAGGAATACCAGCGCGCATTTTCTGCAGCAACAACAACGATAATTAGAAACATGGGCGGCATTGTCAAAGAAAATGGAACAAGATCTGCAAAGTGTGCCAAGTATGGAGAGAGATGCACCCTCGGAATTACACAATCGCGCCTGGGTCGCACCTGTGCACATGAAACGAAGAGACACGACCGGTACCTTTTGATCGGCGATCTTGGCATTGATGGATTCCACAGTCTCATTCTGTGACACACTTGGTTTGGGCACATTGTCCAGCCAGCTGTCGAGATTGTCATAGTTGCCCCGGTATTCAGAGTAGGTCTTCTCCGCATTGTCCAGCTCCTTCAGTCTGGCACACACACACACACAACCCAACGTCTGAGCAGCCGCTTTCGCAAGCAACGAACACCAGACTCTCCGATTGGCGATTTTTGGGGTTTGTGCTGCGGCGGGTTGTTGGACACGACGTCCACCTGCTGGGAGCCGATATTAAAAAAATATATATATATTGTTATCATCTCCCCTGAAGAAGCCCCGCTGGGCGTGTGCGGGCAAATACGTCGGGTGACGGACCGTACGGTGCGCGGTACGACATCGAAAAACGCATCGGAGAACTACGCCGCAAAGTCACGAAAATCGTACCCAGCAACACAGCAGCAGGACTACCGCCAAGGTGAACACCGTCCCGGGTGGGGGGCGGGGGGGCGTTTGCCTCACCTGAGGTTCGTCTGGTCCCCCATGTTGCCGAAGCGCTGGCGCAGTCGGTTCACCTCGCTCTCTTGGCGCTCCACGTCGGGGCAGCGCTCGTTGAAGTTGCGGGCGACGTTCTGGCTGTGCTGCTGGGTGTTCTGCAGGTTCCTCGCCGGCTCCTCCAGCACCAGCGCCTTCTTGGCGCCGAGATCCTTCTTGACGGCCTGCGCGGGCCCGACACGTCTGGCTGGTAAACGTTGCCAGCGGTTCGAGGAACTATTCGTTGTGTGCGTGCGATGTCTCGAGCCTCAACCGCGATCGTCAGAATTTTCGTCGAGGAAGTGAACCGACGGGGACAGCACGGCTCAGGTTTTTAAACAGGCACCTCGATTACTGCTCTTTGCTTTACGATTTTATTTTACCAGGTAAAGTCCACTGTGGTACGAGCTCTTTTTCAGAAGCGGCCTGGCCACAAAGGTTAGCTCGACAAAATGGCTTATGTCGAAATTTCCAGCAGCCAAAATCATCTAGATGCAGCCAGGTAATCTAAATCCACGCGACCACGGGGAGAGAGACACGCAAACTCCAAATATACAGTGGTCGTCTGGGTCGGGATTGAACCCACGATCTCCTGTATACCAGGCGAGGAATATCACATCTCGCCACAGTTTTGCGCACGTGGTAGTGTAGCGGTGGCCTAAGTTCAATTCCCACTCACGGCAAACACCACTGACGATTATTTGAACCGGTACTGGGCTTCCCCTAGGTCGACTCAGCCTCAAATGAATACCTGGTGCGATGTTTTCACATCGTCACTGGCGAGACAAAGGGCTGGCCAGGCGTGATGCTGGCCACCCACGCCCTCGTGCACCGTTCTGGCCTTCATAATTGCTGCTCGCTAACAGCACTTGCCCCAACAGTCCGTTAAGGCTATAAGAGGTGATGGGGGAGGGGGGGGGAGGGAACATTTGTCTCTGTATCCGGAGTCACCTCCAGCTCCTTGCGGCGCGTGCGGATGCCCGCCAGGTCCGTGGGGATGCTCTGCTCCAGCGCGAGGGAGCGCTCCAGGGGGGCGATGGCACCCTCCGCCTTCTGCAGAGACACCTCCATGCCCGACGCTGCCTTGGCTCTGGGGAGCGGGCAAAGAGAGGTGCGCCATTGAATGAATAAGGCTCTCGCTTGCGAGAATTAGATTGTTTTTATTTTTACGGCTATGGATTGTCGGACGCGAGCGTTAAGCTTCGTTGGCGAGGAAAAAAAAAAAACTAAAATCACGGTTCGGTGGCTTTTCAGTGCTCTGCGCCGCACGTTACTTCGATTCGTACGAAAGTGACACCACAGCAACAACCACCAGGGTATCGCAATGCCAGGCTTGGTCATTTATCTGTTCACTTTGCATCCTCCATGAGGCAACATAGGGCGTCGATGTCGCTAAGCAACCAAACGACAGCGGCCGCGACTACGCTCGCCACTGCCCCATTGGCCGCCTCCGAGAACCGGACTACGGCCCATTTCGGGTTCACAGCGCAGCTGCGCTAACCGTTACCCCACCGCTCACACCCGCTTATCTCTTCACGTGTGTGGGACGAGCAGTGTGCGGTGCACGGTGGGAAGGGTGGGTGCTGGTGGTGGTGGTGAGATCTCACTTGTCTCCGTAGTTGTTGGCCAGCAAGGAGACCCGTGTGTACTTGGTGTCCGTCTCGTCCAGCTTCTGCCGCAGCTTGGGGGCGCTCGGGCACTTGGGCTTGCGCGACAGGAAGGCCTCGGCGGACTTGACCACCTTGGCCTTCTCCGTGTTGAGCACCTGCAGCCTCTTGAGGATCGCCTGCATTGTGCGCCATCGTCAACATCAATGTCAGCATCATCATCAACATCATCAGAAGCAACAATAGTGGGTACAGCAACAGCACCCATCATCAAGAGCAGCAGAAGCATTTTTTTTATTGTTGAGCCTTGTTGTCATGATTTGTAGTAGCAGCAGCAGCAGCACCATTATGGCATCATCGTCTTCATGAGCATCAGCAGCAGCAGTGTCTTTAGCCACTATCATCAACGTCATCATCGACACCATCATAGATAATTCGCACACGATTCAGCAGCATCATCGTCATTGATAGTCAGCATAATAATAAAAAAACTCTCAAAAAATGTTTGCGGATGTTTGCAGATGCTTGTGCTCCCGTGATGAGCTTGCAAAGAGAAAATGTTCACCAAAGACTGGAGGTACTTACGAGATAAAATGATAATGATAAGGTGTACAAAGGTGGAGGCTGTACAAAAAGGTCTCGTTTAATTATGGACAAGACATCCATGATGCTCTTGGCAGTACAAACATTAAATTGTACGTGTTTCACCCTTGTAAAGCTCCGCACGTTTGCAACGGTGTTGGGTGCCACCCATCGATCGTATTGCCCTCTTGACCACAGCGCGGATCGCCTCGATTGCGTGCCGTTGCCAAATATATATTTTAAAAAATCACTCTGGGAGCATTTCGGCTTGTGTGGCGTCATCTGTAAGCAACGGTACGGTGCAGAAGGCATCGCCGGCGACAAATTTAGCGGGAAAAAAAAACTGAAGAAGGCGCTCACGTCTTGCTCGCGTAGCCGAGAGGCGCCGTCCTCGGCCGGCCGGTTCTTGTCGAGTGGCGTGCGAAGTTTGGTCAGCATCTGCTGCTCCTGGTCGTCGAGCTCGTAGTAGATGCGCTCCAGGTCGGAGATGTGCTTGACGCACTCCCTCTCCTCCGAGTTGTCTGCCGCCAGAACTGGTGTGGTGGACGCACGCACGCACGCACGCACGCAGCGGCCGTCACGTACTTATTCATCGTGTGCGTTTTAAAAACAAAATGACATCGTGGCCACTGAGCACAGGCACCGAAAGGGCCTAAGACGCGAAGTGGCCGAACGTGTCGGCATTGACGGTAAACGCACCGACGATTGCGTTACGCAAAACTTTACAGAACTCTCCACCAATCCCATTAATTTCCCCTCACGGTGTCCCAACCGACCCCTCATTTCCATTTAGTTTTTCCTGACGCCCAATCCGATTTAAATGACTTTCCACCTTGAAATCCAAATTGGGCGTGCCCCCTACGTCGCCTCCCCCCGTGATAGCTCCTGGCCAATGAGAATTCAGCGCCGCTATTCAAACTCACGAGGGAGCCATTAAGACTCGGCGAGTGTATATTTATTCATTTCCGAACAGTGCTTGCCTCTCGGCATCCCTTACCACGGGTGTATTTTTTTAAAATTATAATTATCTTCATTAAAACACAGATCAGGAAATTACTCAATTCAGGTACCACCCTGAACCCCCCTTCTCTCCCTCCGTAAGCGTCACCGCCGACACGCCGAAGGATTTCCTCGGAGCCGTACCTTGGCCGGCCTGCTGCTTGACGTCGCCCGCTCGCTTCCGCAGCGCCGCCTCCGTCTCCCGGCGCTTCTGCTTGAGCTCGCTGAACTGTGTGGAGATCCTGCGCAGCGGCAAAAACGAGAGAGCGCCTTCGTGACAAACTCGAGGCGCGTGTTGGCGAACGCGTGGAGCCACGTAAAGCCTGTGCAGGACTTTGTGCCCCACGTGACGCGCATCGGGCGTAGAGGCTGCACGAGGGGCCGGCAACCTGTGGCTCCGGAGCCGCTTCCGGCTGTCTAAGGACTGCTTTGTGATATTATTCACATTGCGGGACTTTTTATTTTTACCGAATTCGAAAAAAAATTGCTCTTCTTGTTAATTTGGTTGCCGACCCCTGGGCTACACAGTGGGGGGTAAGCGGGATAGGTGGATGTGGGGGGCACGGTGGAGGGGGGGGGGGGGATCGTTGCCTCCGTGGTAACGCACCTGTCGGCCAGCGCGATCGAGTCGGGGTCTGTGGGGGGGATGACGAAGCAGGCGCTCGGCACGGTCTCCGTCTTGCCGGCCGAGTTGGACACCACCCAGTTCTCCTTGTCGCTGTTGTCCTTCAGCGTGTACTTGTCTCCGCGGTGCAGGACCAGCTGCGGAGAACACACGCAAGCGCCGGGCTCGTTACGCTCCACGGGGCGGCACCTTCACGGCGTCCGCAGCGGAACGTACGCTAACAGGTGGGGGAGGAATACGTCGGATAATCATGCCTCGGCGGGAGCCCCAAATCAAGATCGCGTTGAGAGCCACTCTGACAAGACCGCCATCCCGTTGCATCGCGAAAAGCCGATTTCAACGTTAACGTGCACAGCCCGTGTGCCGAGCCACTGCTGGATGGATGGCGTCCTCAGGCCGAGCGGGGGTCAAATTTGGGGTTACCGGACCGTACTTCGCCTACCGTGTTGGCTACGCCACGACTCAATAAGCGCTCCAATGTGTCGCAGAGCTGCCCGATACGAAAACTTCCAGAACCCCTCCGGCTGCGTTTCGCGCGCGGTGATCAAACGACGTTGTCCTGAGTCGGGTGCAGCACCGAGGTCCCGCGCTGCACTCACTTCCCCGTCCTCGTAGTCGCACAGCGTCTCCACAGTGAGCGGCTTGGGGATCTTCTCGCGGCGATACTTGAGCGGCACGATTTGAGTGGCCCGGTTCCTCAGCGCCACCACGTTCTTCTCGTAGGCGTCCATCTCTTTTTCCTTCTCCTGCGGAAGGCGGAGGGGGGGCAGCGGAGACGCGTTGCACGATAGGCCGCAGGCACGCGAGTGGACGTTTTCACAACAACAACAACAAAACCCAACACAAACGGAACTCGATTTCCTGGCGTCAACATATATGAATCAGGGCTTTGCAGATTTTATGCTATCCAGCAGGATTTGTTTAAGCAAGGAAGCAAGTGAGCTCTGGGCCGGCTTTGACCTTTCGGGTATCATCGGCAGTCTGGCATGCGAAACTGACACTTGGGGGCCTGCGCTGAAAGTTTACTGCCATTTTTGTTGTTGTTCCCTCCGCCCAGATGTATGAATTAGTAAGTAACGTTCATGGCACTGTGCTCGCATCACACCGGGCAGGCTCAGGGTTCGACTCGGACCACGGGAGGTGTGGAAGCCAGGCGCTTGCAGATGCACTTTTGCGGCCCTCTTGAACACTCTCTTTCTTCCGAAATTAGGAAGCCACCGGAGCTATGGACTTTTAAATCATCTAGATTGATAAAACTACTGTCTTTCGAACCGCTTTTTGTGTTTAGTTTGTTTACCTTCCCCCGCACCTCCGATTAGCACGGTTGGCTACGTACGGTGCGCAAGAAGTTCAACATACACACGCACATTAGATCACTGCAGTAGCGTAGGGCAAATCACGGTTGGAAAATGTTATCCGTCATGTCTGGTTGCAGCTGATGCCTTCGACCCCCACTTGAGCATCAACAATGCCGTGTCAAACATCATCTGCTCAATCGTGTTTGGGAACCGGTTTGACTACGACGACAAGCGCTTCCGCGACTTTCTGCAACTCTTCGCCGAGAACTTCAGGATCGAAGGTGGCTGGAGGGGGAAGGCAAGCGGAGTTGAATCTTCAACGAGCGTTCGCTTATAAGTCTTTTCTTTTAAAGTCTTTTCTGTACTGGCCCAGTCTGGTAGGGCCCTGAGGAGGCACCGGGTTGCTTTTTGTACAACCCCTGGGGGGGTGGGAGCTGGGGGGTTGGGGGGTGGGGGGGCGCGTGAAGGTGGCGTGGCCCTGCTGGGCTCTGCACCCACCTGCACCTCCTTGAACAGCTCCTCGACTCTCAGGGCGCTGTCGTTGGGGTCGACCGTGTAGCGCCGTTTCATGTCCGCCGACTGCTTGGTCAGCCACTCGTTGGACTCCTTCGCGTCCTTGTTGAACTGAAATGGAACGACAACGCGCGGTGTCTCTCCCCCCGCCGGCAAGGCCTCTCCATCACACTCTCGATGGTACCAGATGTGAAGGAGTCCCAGCCCGAGTGAGTCTTGAACTCAGTCTTTATTCCGTCTTCCGCACAGCGCATCCCACATCAAGTAATCACTCCGTTCAGGTGCCAACCTTGAACCCCCATCTGTCCCCTCCTTTTATTCTCTTTTACATCCATTCCCGATCTTTCCACGACTCTCCATCAATCCCATTAATTTCTCCTCACGGTCTCCCAACTGACCCATCAATCCAATTTAGTGTTGTACCCCGATGACCAATCGGCTTTGAATGTCTCTCCAACTTCAAGTCCGATTGGGCGTGCCCCCTACGTCGGCTCCTCCCCCACGTGATAGTTGCTGGCCAATGAGAGGCGAGCGCCGCTATTCGAACTCCCGAGGAGCCGTGAGAGCCAGCGAGTGTTCATTTATTTCCGAGCAGGGCTTGCCTATCGACATCCCTCACCACAGGTATAATTAAAATGTTTTTTTATTATCGTCATTAAAACATTGCAATGAAACGTCGGTTCATCTCTGCGTAAACAGAGTTTGTTCGGCGTGTCTACCCAAATGCCGTAGAACGTTCAGTAAATTCGCACGCGCGTGTGTTTGTACCATCGTGTGCTCACCCACAAGGACACCTACCTTGTGGTGCTCGGTCATGAACTTGAGGTGAGCCTCCTCGCAGATGAGGAGGTTGAGGTATCTCTTCCAGTCGTTCTCCACTGCGTCCATGTGGGCCTGCACACCACCACACCACACGGATCAAACACCGTCGCATCGTACCACACACATCACATCACATGCCACTAAGACAAAGATCCCCCCCCCCCGTAGCCTTCACAGGACTGTAGGGGCAAGTGCTGTTAGTGAGCAGCACCTACGAAGGCCCAGAACAGCACGCCCCGGCCGCCTTTGAGGCGAGGGGGAGGAAAGAGGATAGGGATTGGACGATTGGAGAAAAGGTTGAGGCTTTAAGAGAGCAACAGAAGGAGGTTAAGGAGGGGGACCTCTTTATGTACGTATGTCAAACTTTTTTCGCACCCTACGGAGCCAGCCGTTTAGGGGGAAGTCGTGCCCGACTTTCATCGGCAAAATCATCACGGTGCGCCCTCTCCGGTCAGACCCCCTCGTCCGTTAGCGCTCACCTCGATCGTCGGCTTGGCCGGGTGCTTGGCCGCCAGCAGCTTCTCGCCCTCGTCTTGGATCTGGTTGATGGACGCCTCCTTGGCCACGAGCTCGTTGTTGACGATGTTCTGCACGTCGACACCGTTTTGATAGGTTAGGAGTGGGGGGGGGGGGGGGCGTTTCCCATTTCACAGCCGGGAGCTATTCACTCCCAACCGCTGCGCCGTACGGCCAGGCCGAACACATTAATAGGAACGACAAACAACAATAACAACAACAACGGCAACCGTATCTCACGACGCTTGTCAGGCCAGGAATACACGGCAAGAGCGAGAGAGAGTTACGCTGCGAGCACGGCCCGGGGCGAAGCAACCGGGACCCAAGACCAACAACGACAACAACAAGCCCCAGGGCACGGACGGCACGATGCTCCACGCGGTGTCGC
The DNA here is from genome assembly GCF_965212315.1 of Lampetra planeri. Lineage (NCBI taxonomy): Eukaryota > Metazoa > Chordata > Hyperoartia > Petromyzontiformes > Petromyzontidae > Lampetra > Lampetra planeri. The sequence goes on from NC_136141.1 coordinate 1,831,676, forward strand.
GGCAGCAGGAAGAGGAGGAGGTGGAGGAGGAGGACGACGCACCTCATACTTCCGGGTGCGCATGTCATAGTCGAGGTTGCGGTCGCTCCAGTCCATGCCCTTGCGCTCCTCCTGCTCCGAGTCCAGCCACATGAGCTCGCGAGTGCAGCGCTGCATGTACGTGTGCAGTTCGTTCAGGTCCTTCTGCCGCTTGGTGGACGTGCCCTGGGAACAAACGGGGGGGCGGGGGGCCGTGTGGCACCGTCGTGATGAGCGGCTTTGCCGAGTGTTTTCGGGTTGTGTGGGGGGGGGGGGGGGTGTTTCTGCGTTGCCGCACAGCGGTCGACGTTTTTGCTCTTCGCGCTCGGTAAACCCCCCAAAGTTCGACGCGGAAAACGCATCGCAGAGGAACACAGCACAGCCGCCAAAACCTACAATGGTAATAACCGTTCCACCTTAAATTAGTGACTCCTAAATTAATAGGAAGGGGAGGGGTCCCGTTTCAATGCCCGAAATTTCAAGCACATCAACTGCTGGACCAGGCTCTTGACCAGGCTCTGGACCAGGCTCTGGAGCAGTGCTTTCAACAAATTGAACTCTGATCCCGTGTTTTGGACTTCTCTCTAATGCGCGAGATGGGTGTGTGTGGGTGTGTGTGGGTGTGTGTGGGTGTGTGTGGGTGTGTGTGGGTGTGTGTGGGTGTGTGTGGGTGTGTGTGGGTGTGTGTGGGTGTATGTGGGGTTCTCATTCTGCACCAATATCTCCCAAGCTCTCGCGTGCACGAATATCCACCTGCCACCACACAATTCATGAATACAGCCGCGCTGCCCGTGGCGTTATGACCCTATAGAACACACATCTCTGCAGAAGATTAAAACGATTATTCGTCAGGCACATTGGGGGGGGGGGGGGGGGGGTATGTGGCTTTTCACTCATGTCAACTTCAGTTTTTATTTAGAAAAAAAACGCAATCACTTCATCCTGCATCTTTTTTTGCCCATCGGGCAATTGCGATCCCAAGCCGTGATCAACGATCGCCACTGGGGTTTCCCACATTTCGGCGGCATTTTAACGTCCCTCCACCACGCGCACGTTTCCCACGAGACACAATCGCCGCGTGTGTGCGCGCGCACGTTCAGGGTCACTGATATGTTTGCTTTAAAGCAGACGGCAGCACGAATGATGTCCGTGTGGAGCGCTTGAGGAATGTGCGGAAGGCACCCGCGCCCGTTGGGTAAACGCGAGCGGGTGCGTCAGCGTGCGTCAGCGTGCGTCAGCGTGCGTCAGCGTGCGTCAGCGTGCGTCAGCGTGCGTCAGCGTGCGTCAGCGTGCGTCAGCGTGCGGTGCGGCGCCACTGACCAGCAAGGTGCCGTACTCCTCGTTCAGCTTGCGCAGGTACTCCTGCCAACAACACGCGCGGGTCATAACGTCAGCAGCTGCCACCAACAAAAATTCCCAAAGCCTTTTTTTTTTACTCGTAAGAAAGAGAAAAAAACGCACACACACTTAACGCGCGTGTAGGAATGTGTTCAGGTAGGCCGGAGATGATCGGCCATCGCGTCATTGGTGCTCGTAATTACGGGGTCTCCTTCGGCCGCCTTGACGTGCGGTCCGTAAGCCTCGATCTCCTTGTGGATGATGTTGTGTTCGGCCATCTGCATCTCCACGGTCACCAGGTCCGATCCAAAGCCTTTCCGGTTGAGCGAGTACTGCAGGCAAAGACAAAGATCCCCCCCGTAGCGTTAACAGACTGTTGGGGGCAAGTGCTGTTAGCGAGTAGCACCTATGAATGCCGGCAAGGCACACGAGAGGGTTGCCAGCAACACGCCCGGCCGCCTTTGTCTCCCCAGTGGCGATGTTTTTACACACCGTACCAGGCTCTCATTTGAGGCCGATTCGATCGAGCGGAGGCCCAGGACCAGTTCAGATAATCGTCACTGGTGTTGGACATGATCGGGAATCGAACACGGGTCTCCAGGTTTGTAGAAAAATGTGCTAACTGCTAAATTACCACTTCCCATCCACACACACAGAGCGGTGTACGCTCGAGTGCTATGGTGGCTCGCTAACACGCGTTTGTCTTTGAAGGAGAAAACCACAAATAGAAAAGGGTAGAAAATGTATATCTTCTTAACGCTTCTTAGAATATCTGACTCGAGAAAAACTCGAAAAATGTGCAAACGTGAACTCTAAAAGCTCGCGAACCGGTGCAAAATACTGTTTGAATATTGTCACAAGAGTTCACGGGAATATCCGAAGCGTCACGGGCCACGTTTGCTTGTGCTGCACATTGCGCAATATTCGCATGCGGTTTCTTTTTGCAAAATGCATTTACACGCGTGGCTGCGTGCATGCTCGCACAATTACACAGACGCTGCAGAGGTAATGTGCATAGTTGCACAGCGATCAACTATTCGGTGGGGGGAGCGTTGTTGGTGCAGCGCACTGCGAATTACAAGTGGCGAACAAATATCTCGTAATTATTCATAGGCGCCCCCATCACCAGCACGGTGAAGTATGGTCAAGCGGGTCAACATAACCGACACCCGCATAGGGAAGCCTTCTGTCCGCAGTCGATAAACTAAAGGCTTAAACATTGTTTTTAATTATTGCTACGTATAAAATGGGTACGAATGTAATATTTAAATGCACGTTGCATAAACCCAATAAACGGGCAGCGCTGGATCAACGTCAGCACGAGGTTGGAACCGTTGCACCAACGTCGGCCCAACGTTGGGGATAGGCATCACGGGATACTTGCGACGGCGCCCGCTGCATACAAATCGGCCCTCCCGTGTTTGCCTCGGGAATTAAACAACGCTCCCCCGCAGCAAACATGAACCTCGCAAGACGTCTGCACGGCTGCTGCGCAGGCACAGCCAGGCTTGCAGGGCAGCCGAGCTCTGGGACGCCACGGACCCGTGCACCTTCACGGCAATTCCTCGCTGAACGCACCGTCGTGTTTGCACAACGCGTTTTCTCGATAACGTGGTTCTTTCACGCGGGAAAACTTAACAGACCGCTCGGGGCAAGTAGCACCTATGAAGGCCGGCATGGCACACGAGGGCGTGGGTGGCCAACGCCACGCCCGGCCGCCTTTGTCTCCCCAGCGGCAACGTTCAAACACCGTACCAGGTACTCATTTGAGGCCCAGTACCGATTGAGATAATCGTCACCGGCGTTGGTGGCCGTGAGTGGGAATGGAACTCGGGTCGCCGGATTCTTGGGGCGGAGCGCTAACCGCTATGCCACCACTCCGTACTCACGCACGCACGCACACGCACGCGCACGCACACACACGCACGCACGCACACACACACACGCACACACGCACGGGAGGGATGAGCAAGCGTCGAGGCAGACTTACCCGCTTCTCCCCCACCATCTTGAGCCAGTCGACTTGCGGGCGCATGTTGGGGATGTTCACCTGCTCGTACACCTGGCGGTACTCGGCGCAGAGCTTCGACCAGCGGTCGTGCAGTTGGTGGATGCTGGGGGAGAAAGGCGACGGCAGGCACGTGCGGGACCACCGTTAGTTCACAGCGGGGCCTCGTTGTAGCCCACTCGGTCGTGAGTCGGTGCAAGGCACGAGGCGGTGAGCACGAGGTGGTGAGCATGAGGTGGTGAGGATGAGGTGGTGAGGAAGAGGTACGAGGTGGTGAGCATGAGTGAGGTGGTGAGAACGAGGTGGTGAGCACGAGGTGGTGAGCACGAGTGAGGTGGTGAGGAAGAGGTACGAGGTGGTGAGCACGAGGTGGTGAGCACGAGGTGGTGAGCACGAGGTGGTGAGCACGAGGTGGTGAGCACGAGGTGGTGAGCACGAGGTGGTGAGGACGAGGTGGTGAGGACGAGGTGGTGAGGACGAGGTGGTGAGCACGAGGTGGTGAGGACGAGGTGGTGAGCACGAGGTGGTGAGCACGAGGTGGTGAGCACGAGGTGGTGAGCACGAGGTGGTGAGGACGAGGTGGTGAGGACGAGGTGGTGAGGACGAGGTGGTGAGCACGAGGTGGTGAGGACGAGGTGGTGAGCACGAGGTGGTGAGCACGAGGTGGTGAGCACGAGGTGGTGAGGACGAGGCACGAGGTGGTGAGCACAAGGTGGTGAGGACGAGGTGGTGAGGACGAGGCACGAGGTGGTGAGCACGAGGTGGTGAGGACGAGGCACGAGGTGGTGAGCACGAGGTGGTGAGCACGAGGTGGTGAGCACGAGGAACGAGGTGGTGCCGTGCTTTCCCGGCGGCTCTCACTCTCTGTTGATCATCTCGCCCTGCGGGTGCTTGAGCTGCTTCACTTGCTCCGAGTCGAGGAAGAGGTCCTTGAGGATGCCCTCGGCTCGGCTCAGGTTCTCGGCATTTTTCGCTCGGTATTGGAATTCTCGGCCGTTTTCCAGATTCTTGATATCCTATGGGACCAAATCGAGTAAAACAGGGGGAGATGTTAATACAGAAACTACACGATGGAACGATGCTTGGCAGTTGTACACAAGCGCACATGAAACAAATGATCACATTTGTCATTAACGACGCCTTATTGCAGAACAGTACACGGTTGGCACATGTCTGTTTTTCAGTGTACGGCGCTTCTTCACGACAGAGAAGGAGCACACTTCACTTCATGAAACATACGTGTGTTGCGAGGCAGTTGTATTACTGTGAAGGGGGGGGGGGATACTTGTTTACTTTAAAACTTTTGTCACAAGCCGATCGCGTGGGGCAACACGAGCTACGAATCGGGAGGCTTCCGCTTCGAATCAAACGACAGCAGCTGGGCAGCCCTTCGCGGTACGCGGCGTAACCTGCCAGACCTATCGGAGTTCGTGTAGCCCCGTTAAAAGAAAATTTGGCTGCGGTGTACTGAGAAACGGCCGACCCAACAGCATTGCGCAGTCAGTCCTCGGGTGCTGGCGGTGGCGAGAGGGGGGAAAGAGGACCCTGCTGCTTACAATGGCGAGCTTGTCCTCCGTGTCGATGATGTCCTTCTCCACCTGGTCGGCATTCTTCTGCAGTCGGCTGATGAGGATGGCCAACTCGTTAGCCTGGGCCCTGCGGGACACAAGACGCAAGCGGACGTTGGTGCTGGGAAACCGAGGGCACTCGTGGGCGAGCTGCGGTTGTCCTTCAAGACGCCGGACATCAGCTTGTAGCCGAAATACAATTTTTTTGGTATTTATTTATTAAACACATTTTTTTCATCTTACCAGGTAAAGTCCACTGAGCCACATAGCTCTTTTTCAGAAGCGACCTGCCCATAAATGATAACTCAACGATGTGGCTTATCATCGCGTGGACATTTATAGCAGCCAGTGTGGAGGAAGAAACCGGAGGACCCGCAGAAACATCCACACGACCACGGGGAGAGAGACACGCAAAGTCGAAATATACAGCAGCAGGCGTCTGCATCGGGATCAAACCGACGGCCCGGTTCAGGGCATGAAAACAAACGACAGTAGAAGAAGAATTGTAATTCATCTTCATCATTATAATTATACAGCTGAAGTGTTTACACAAAGCGTGATTTAATTCATGGGGATTTAATCAGTTTCTCGACCGGGACAGCGAGGAGGAGAAGCCTCATTATGTATTACCCTTAACTCTCCACACGTTCGCACACAATGGGAGTTGTTGTAAGAAGCTGTAGGTGTGTCTGCCGAGGGGAGTGGTGGCACGGAATGTTCTAAGAATGACTCCAGGGTCACACAGGCAGGGTGTGCGTAGTGAAGGAGCCCGATCATAATGCAACTGCAGTGCAGGAAGTAATTATAATAACTAACACATTATGAATAATAAGAATAGGATGGAAATAATAAAAGAAAAAAAAGAAAACATAATAAAATAATTCTCACGATGTTTTATTTTTATTATTTTATTATTTCCATTCTACGTGACTTTACCGAAAGAACCAAGAAGATGAATCCCTGCAGTCACGAAAGCTTTAAATCGAAATTTAATAAGAATAGGGTTTACCCCTTCTGACAAAACAGTTGTGTAAAGACGTTCAAACACCAAATAGAAACCTTTAGGAATCAAGTTGCTGCATTAACCACACAGTACTTGTGGTGAACATGCAAACATGGCTCTGATACCATATATGGAATTGTCTTTGAAACGGATTGGTCTACCCCAGAGACAGCAGCCTTCTTCAGGGCATAGTCTCACCACCAGCGTCACACCAGAGAACAACGCCAAAAGGCGACCAGCACAAAGACAATGCACCATCAGAGCATTTGTAGATCGTGGTGAGCAGCTATATCGTGGGACCTTTCTGCCAGTATCACACATTATACCCTTTCTTGATCCGTGAAAACCTCAGAGTCGCAAAGTTACAAAAAGTGTTTGGCGATGCTGCGTTGGCTGCAGTGCAAAAGTGTAGTTATCAAAAAAAAAACCCTCACATTCGTCAATAACGCTGTGGAAAAAAATATTAAATAATATATAGGCGACGTTTCTGACAGGCCATTACCCAAAATGTCGCCTATTACATACATTGTGTATATGCTTTATTTTGTTCTAAGGCCACAGTGTTATTGATGAATGCGTTGAGCATTTTTGAGTCTTAAAAGGCTGTTGTCAGAGGCTCCACCGTTGGGTTGTTGGGCCAATTCCAAAGCCACGGCAAATTGTGCGGCAAAGCCCGAGTTGTTGGAAGAGAGAAGTACCACAGCCGTGCCGTTATAAATCTCATGTTTGTGCGCTATGTTCCACTAAACTCTTGTTCATTATTATTATAAAGCCATTGAGGAAATATAAATACATGGCACTCTGATAAAACACTGCCCCATCTCCCCAGCGCAGAAGCTGGAAGTTACTATTTAGAAGGGGGTGCGGTGTGCTTTAATACAACGAGACTAAACGAATGATCGGTGTGGTGTTGTGAACGTCAACGACGGAGAGACAAAGGTGGCCGGGCGTGGTGCTGGCTCCCCGCTCGCTTGGCCTTCATGAGGTGGCTGGACAACCAGCACTTGCCTGCACAGTCTGTAAAGAGGCTATACGGGGGATCTTTGTCTTTGCAGCATGAAGTGTGCCAAGCGAAACGTAATGCTTTAGTAATACAGTAATGCTGTGGTAATAACATACCAGCAGCATCGAATGATAAAATGTATTTAGGGAAAGAGTGTCAGCATTGTCTTCGTGTCGTCTTTCCACGGCCAGCTGTTAACAACGCCGGTGGCAATGAGGTTCTCCACGCTTGCATACTGGACTGGAGTTCACAACCCACTCGCTAAATCCACCTCCACTCTATCACGGACGTAAATATTCAATGGCATTCCATAATCCGGCCCACGGACTTACGTTAGCTCGCATAAGTCTGTGGGGTCGTTCCTCGCACCTCCGATTAGCGCGGTCGGCCACGTGCGGTGGAAAACAAGTTCAACGTACGCACGAGACGACCCGTGACCGGGTTTGAACTTTTGAGTTCTCATCAGCAAACCGCGATGTTGAAACACCTTTCCAAGATTTGGGGCGGGGAAAAAACGTCACTCAACTCAAATATGTCCACGAGTTATAATTCAAAAGCGCTGCACTGCATCAGGGCTCACGCATTGCCGGATAATGGTGTTGTGTTCCACAATGTTCCATGCGATATTAATGTGTCCGTGCTATTGCTGCTGCATTTCAGTACCTGTCGTATGCTGGGCTGGGTTAATTGGGTTCTTTAGCCCAAGGCTGTGCCAAATACATCCAAACAAAATCTTCACGAAAAAAAAAAGTGCGGTTTCAAAATGTGGGCTTCAACTAACCTCAATGCTTCCTAAACTACACGTTTTGACGTGAAAATTAAAACCAATTCTCACAAAACCCACTAAAAGGACAATTAGCCCGTATTTAAATACAGGTTCTGGTTTTACATTGATGGTGATCGCTTTTGTAATTACATTTGCTGGCAGAAGACACTGCCAAAATATGCAGCGAGCATTGTGGAATACATTGACTGTACATTAAACACACACACACATCTGCACCTGCCCAAACTTATTCCACATTTGTGGTTGATCTACCCCTTGGCAGGGAGATGACAAATGCTGCCCAAATCTCGGAAAAACAGGTTGTGTCGTTGATAGATGTTCTTTAATATGCGAGCAGAACAATATCCATTTCATTTATTGCCCATCCAAGAAACATTTTTGTGATCAGAAAATTGAAAAGACAGCATACGCTGTCCATAGAGGATTGATATTCTGGCTTTGGGTATTCAGGTGCCAGTTTGTTAGTGAACCCGGTGACCCCAGCCTGCTTCCTGGCTATGCCTCAACCATAATGGCGAGTCATGTCCGAACCAGGTTTGGAGGCCCTCTTCTTACTAACCACCCCCCACTGACAAGCGTGGTGAAATATGGTGAAACGAGCCCCTGTGAGCTGCCATGACTTAGGGAGGCCTTCATCCAGCAGTGGATTGACAAAGTCGTTTCTACCTATCACGAGTTCAGTGGTTCATTATCGTGTTTTAGATTAGCACTGGCAAAGTAAAAATTTTCGTCTTTTTAAAGTATTTTGATAGCAGGAGTTCATGACAAATCCAGCTAGTAACATTTATACCAACAACAACAACCGCCACTAAGTAGTGGTGACATCACCACGGCGCTTGTGCCAGGCTACGTGCAGGTTAGGGCCTCGTGAAGTGCCGAACGCCCACTGGTAGGTGGTCACAGGACAGACCCAGGTGCCATGGGTTGACTTGACTGAGCTGACTGGCCGACGCACCACCTGTGTTTACACCACATCCGTCAATACACACAACTCAACGAGGCGAGGAATCACTTCGAGGAATAATCTCACATGCCGGTCGTGGTTTGAAATTCCACATTCCTATGGTCCCCAGCCAGCTTAGTCGACACATATCGTCAAGGACCCCAACAGACATACCTCCCTGTACCCAATCTGATCTGGTGAGTTTCTGGCGCTGTTATCTGCTGATCAAGGTAGAGGACATTTTCAAAAACAGCTGTGATAGACTGAAAGCGCCTTCATTTAAGCGGGGGGGGGGGGGGGACATAGCTGGCACGTTTGTACGCATATTTGCCACGATTTACCCCTCTGGTGATTCCATTTGTCGTTAACAGATTTCAAAATCGATCATTTTTGTTAACATCGCGGTGAATGTAGCTACCACTATTGAACTATTACGTGCAACGTATGTATGCACGTATGTAGAACTTATTTTGCACCGTACGAAGCCAAGCCGTGCTAATCGGGGCATTGACATAAAAGGTGTCATACCCCTGGCTTGTCAGGAGAAGGCAGTGTAGCAAACATTTGGACTCCACCTGTCTGAATGGGATCGAGTGTTTCCCCCTTGCACGAGTGGGGTTTTCTCCAGGTGCTCCAGTTTCCTCCTCGAATGTAAAACTCATTATTTGTCCAATAACGGAGTGCAAAGCTTGGGCGATTGTTGGCGTGGCTGCCTTCTCGCTCGTCTGTGGTACCCGCTCACGCTTCGAGTCGTTGTTCGTCTAGGAGAGCGAGCGAATGCCGTGTGCGGTGGCGCTTTACAAGCTGGGCTCACCGCTATTCACTATTACGATATTCAGATTCGTACTTAAATGAGGTGATACTTGTGATGTCCATCAGGCTATGTCCCAAGTTGTCCACCGGCTCAGCCACTCGCCAACTTTGACGTCAAAACTTACAAACGTTGCCGATCAATTCCCCACCATTCGAAAGAAGATTAATCTATGATATCATCTATAATAATCAATGATAATCTATAATAATCTATAATAATCGATTCATCACTAACAGCTGTACTTGCCGGTCATCGCCGAACCAAGTTTTGCAGTCGGCAAGAGTGGTTTTGTTTGTGTGGCATTGCTGTTGCATGTAAATGCTTCTAAAGACTTTTACAAAAGTACATTAAAAAAAATCCACTCAACAGTTTCGTGCCAAATTACAATAGTTTCCCAAATAAATCCGTGGGCCCTTACGTGATTTAGAAATAGACATTTAACTATTACGCAACAACAATTACCACAGAACCGACAAAATACAAACGCCCCAAATCTAATGAAGTTTCGGGATGGGTGTGACTTCACACTTCAGGACATTGAAATAGCTTTGATCGTTTCTATCACGCACATCGGGCTTCTGTTGACGCTGTCCTACAGTTCCTGCTCCACATTGTTGTTGTAGCTGGCCCGAGGGTAGGGCGTGTTGTGCTGCTCCTGCTGCTGCTTAGAGTCGGGAATCACGTGAGGGGCGGCTCCTGCAATTGGCGTTGTGAGCAGAGCTCTCTAATCTCACGTCCTCACGGCGGCGGTGGCTGTCTTGCATTCTACCTCGAGGCGTGGCAGTGGACCATCTTCAGCTCAACGACATCCCCACATTTCAGCTTTTGCCAGTCCACTGCCGGAAGTTCCCCCCCCCCCAGCCCCACACTCTGAACTGCAGTCATGCGGGAGTTGTTTGACCATACGTGACCATGCTGGCCGGTGAGAGTTGGTGAAGGAGGGTGGTGGGTAGGGGGAGGCAGCCAACCACGGTGGCTATGAGATGTTAACTACCTCGCCTGGTATGCAGGAGGTCGTGGGTTTTATCCCGACCCTGACGCCTGCTGTGTATTTGGAGTTTGCGTGTCTCTCTCTCTCTCTCTCATCATCATCATCATCACGGTGGCTATGAGATGTTAACTACCTCGCTTGGTATGTAGGAGGTCGTGGGTTTTATCCCGACCCTGACGCCTGCTGTGTATTTGGAGTTTGCGTGTCTCTCCCCGTGGTCGCGTGGATTTTTCTCTGGGTCCTCCGGGTTTTCCCTCCACATTTAGAAACATGCTTTTCAGAGAATTTGGCTGCTATAAATTTCCACGTAATAAGTCACTTTGCTGAACTCTCATTTGTGACCAGGGTGCTTCTGAAAAAGAGATGCATAGCTTCGTGGGCCTTTCATTGCAAAATAAATAAAAATAAGTTTTAAAGATCACTCGCCACTGGGAATAAAACTTTAATCTAGGCGTTAAACACTTTACACGGCAGTGAGTACTGGTATTGTGTAACCCACAAACTGGAGACTAATCCACAGGGCCTGCCTCTTGAGATGAAGAGTCGGTCTTCATCCAGCAGTGGATAAACACAAGGCCTGCCTCCACCTTTGCACCCGGTGTCCAAACCAACTCTTACGCAGAGACTGGGAGACTGGGCTCTCTCACGCAACCTGGCGGTCACACTCCCGCATTGCCAGAGTCAGGAATTTGAGAGTTGTGTGGAAGTTGCTCTGTCACCGTTTGCCAGAGAAGTGATTAGTAACGAGTGGCATAGCGGGGGAAGGCAGTCTAATGGGATTTTGTGGCAGTAAGTGGGTTGCGGAATGCAAAGGAGGAAGGGAGGGAGGCCCAGTTGCACAACACATGAAGCGGTGGATTACCCTAACTTGTATACATGCGTGCCGGTAACGACAAATTAAGGGAACATTGACGAATGTTCTTTTGTGAAAATGGCCACGAGGCGGCTCGGGAGATTTTGTGAGAGAGGCAGAGGAGCCCAAGGCCACGGCGGGAGACGGAGTCTGCAGCGCAGGCCACGGGGAGGGATGGAGGAGGTAGGCAGAGCGGGAGCTGCGGAGCTGGGGAGAGAGACCCGGGCAGTGGCGTTGCGATCAAGTGTGCAGGCGGCCAGAGGGGTCCAAGGCGGTGGACCATGGATGAGGAGGCGATGGGGGGGGGGCATTTAATGCCTTGTGCCAGGGCCCGTGCCACCCATTGGACCCAGGGGATCTGCAAGGCTGTGGGAGCGAGGAGGAGTCGTGAGGACGGCGGTGGGGCTGAGGAGCAGAGCTGTCGTGGCACAAAGGAGCCGTGAAGGACACGGAGTGAAGGACACGGAGTGAAGGACACGGAGTGAAGGACACGGAGTGAAGGACACGGGAGCAAGGGTGAGGGGGGGGGCGTGGGCCGGGACTGGGAGGCGTTCAGAAAACAATGGCCAGAACCACAAACCAAGAAAAGTAAGAGCGGACCAAAAGAAAATGCATCGTGGACATTACGAGTCGAACTGAAAGTGGATCCGTTCCGAATGGACTTCATGCATTGCCGGCGATTTTGTTGAAGGGAATGTGACAACTGCGATCTCGAGTAGAAAACCTCATTTTTTGAGAGCGTATTTTCAGTGACAACACAGCTCCCTAAGATAGCTTGGAAGGAAGTAATAGGGAGGGTTAATATTACGAACTATCAACAAGATTACAATTTGCACCATCACAATCAACACCAACGGCAAAACGTATCGTATGTGCTCGTTCCCTCCTTTAGCTGCCATTCCATCACCAATCTCGTCCATCAGCCATCAACCCATTTAGTGAATGAATGGTCCTGTCCTTACCCAATACGCCGTCTCTAATTCGTGGACAGCCCAGGCTCGCCATCGCGTCACCGTGACATGCCAACAGTCACCAGGGTCAGTGGGGGGGGGGGTCAACGAAGGAGGGTCACGACGGGCCTTCGACGGTAGCTCAACGCGAGGGGGTTTACAAATGGCGCGCCGCACTCGGCGCCTCTGCCATCTCGGTGCGGTGGCCGTGGGTGCGAAGGGCTCGTCGAGCGAGAGAGCAGACGCGGCGATTTGTTGCGAACGCGGCGCGCAACATCGGAGCCCTCGAGGAATCCATCACGGAAGGGAATGACAGCGCTGCGGCATCGGAATTTTGCCAAAAGTGTTGGAAGACACAACCCACACGCGGTCGAAATAGCACGTATAGCAATGCGTTGGGGAATGTAATACGCTGCAAGGTGAACCCCCTCTGCCTCAAAGAGCTGAAGCAGAGGAGGTATTTCGGGGCAGATCATGCAGACACGAGTTGTGGGACATTTCACCAGCGGGTGAGGAGACAATGACCGTACCAGCCGGAACATGACCAATCTTATCATCAAGCCGAGGTTGAATGTTGTGGCGAGTTATTTCGATGGGAGACTTCCTGGTCACGGCAGATGTTGACGATCTTGGGCTGCGAGGTGGCCAGGGGACGGCAGCAGTAACACGAGAGATTCTTACACATGTTCCTGTGGGGCTCTTAGAGTGCGATCCCCTCGTAATTCCTGGGGTTTCCTCCGAGTGCATTGGGCACACCGCTTCCCTGCACCGGAAGGGCACGTCGCGGTGTAAGCCACTTTTTGAACGGTGGAATTTCAATAAAATGTGCTTCGTTAAAATATAGGCCACGAAAATGTCAGCCTGTCTTGTTGCTACGCGACGCACGCTCACAACAACAATAATGATGATGATATACAGGCCCCGTTTGGCAAGCCACTGCTGGATGAAGGCTTCCCCGTGATGTTTCACACGCGGGGGCCGCATGACCATACTTCCCCACACTTGTCAGTGCGGGTTTGGTGAAGGGGGACAAGCGGATGCATCGCTCGCCACCGACGTCACCCGTGACTAGGACTCGAACTCGAACTCTGGAAAGCCGCCGAAATTCGAGTCACACTTGAAGACTCCTTAAATGCTACAAACACAAAGTTTTAGAAGGCGTGGTCACGCCCTTGCATGAGGAAAACAGACGATAAAGTTTAACCAGCATCTGAGCTGCGAGGTGTGGACGGAATAAACTGGTTATTCTGGATCACAATTCACGTCCCAGCCCATCACGCCCATCACACATTAACCACGACCTGTGCCATGCAGCCAAACACGGACAAAGCTCCCCCGCACGGCCTCTCACAGAGTGTAGGGGCAAGTGCTGTTAGCGAGCACTTCTGAAGGCCGGCACGGCACACGATGGGGTGGGTGGCCAGCAACACGCCCGGCCGCCTTTGTCTTCCTAGTGGCGATGTTTACATAAGTACTCATTTGAGGCCGAGTCGACGTAGGAGAAGGCCCAGGACCGGTTCAAACAATCGTCACCGGTGTTGTTGGCCGTGAGCGGGAATCGAACTCGGGTCGCCGGGTTCGTAGCGCAGCGTAGCGCTAACCGCTGGGCCACCGCACCCCACTGCCTTCAACTCCACCCTCTCTGTGCCTCCAGCTCCCCGGGCATCCCACAAGTTAGCGATGCCTTGAACGTTCACGAGAGAGCCCAGGCCCCTTAAACCAGTGGCTCTTAGCCTGGGGCGCGTCACGTCCCCCCCCTCCCACTGAGAGTGCGAGATGCCCTCTCTGGGGCTGTGCGAGACACGGCCAGAGTGATTTTTGGAAGGTCAAATGATCGAAAACACAAATCGAGCACCGGCACGTTAAGTACAACTTACTTTGTTTAAATCGGACCCTGCGTGTTTATTAACATGCTCAAGTGTTTAACGACTGAGAACCAGATGGGTCCAAGGTTGCAGTAAAGGTCAAGAGCCACTGCCCCCCAGACTATCTATAAGTGCAACTAGGGCCGGAGTAAGACGTGGGGGCTTTTAGGGGCTCCAGCCCAGGGGGTCTTCGCCAGCTGGAGAGGGCCTCCAGAGATGGAGTGGAAAGTTATTTAATTTGTGAATGCCGAATTGTATTTGTTGTTAGCCGTGTAAAAATACCATGTCATTTTTCGTTAACTTTGTTTTCCTTTCGAAAATATTCCTGGGGAGGGGGGGGGCCTCACAGTACCCTGTCGCCCAGGGGGGCCACAGAATCTTTAACCGGCCCTGAGTGCAACGCGTAACATGCCCCCTGCCTGTGGTGACAATGTCTCATGGGCATGTTTGGACAAAGGCGGGTCATTGCCCGAAACGTCGCCTGCTCGGAAGGGGTGCAGACAGACGTTTGGTATCGACATCGCAACCGCGCGTTTTAGTTTTAATTCCGGAAAACTCGTCCGTTCCACGTCTGTTCCGCGTCTGGTTCGCGTCTGTTCCACGTCTGTTCTACGTCTGTTCTACGTCTGTTCCACGTCTGTTCCACGTCTGTTCCACGTCTGGTTCGCGTCTGTTCTACGTCTGGTTCGCGTCTGTTCTACGTCTGTTCTACGTCTGTTCTACGTCTGTTCTACGTCTGTTCCACGTCTGTTCCACGTCTGTTCCACGTCTGTTCCACGTCTGTTCCGCGTCTGGTTCGCGTCTGGTTCGCGTCTGTTCTACGTCTGTTCTACGTCTGTTCTACGTCTGTTCCACGTCTGTTCCACGTCTGTTCCGCGTCTGTTCCGCGTCTGTTCCGCGTCTGGTTCGCGTCTGGTTCGCGTCTGGTTCGCGTCTGGTTCGCGTCTGTTCCACGTCTGGTTCGCGTCTGTTCTACGTCTGTTCTACGTCTGTTCTACGTCTGTTCCACGTCTGTTCCACGTCTGGTTCGCGCGCACGCAAATTATTGGTTTCGCTGCCTGTGCATTCGAACGGCGCGAGGATGGCCGCCCAGAGGACCCATCGCGCTCCAACCGCGACACGCTGCACCGAGCCTTGAAATCCTCGCCGTGTCAACGTCGTTTTACCACCGAATAATAACAACAACAATCGCCGTTGTCGTCGTCGACCATCGCACACAAGCGAGGAGTCTGCGAGCGAACGATATACAACGCCCACAGCAGAGGGTTGGGGGAAGTGCGCAGTGCAGAAACACCTGTGCCACACCCAAGGTGGACGGACACAGGTGGAGGTGGTCAGCTGAACGCGCACAGGTAACGCGCACACTTAGAACAGAACAGGAAGAAAAAAAAGTTGCACGCACACCGATAGAAACGCACGTAGGTACGCGTACAGGTAAGCGCGTGTGCACGATGCCTCGTCAAGGTAAGCGCGAGCATGTTCGGACGGGTAAAGGCGTGCCGGTACACGGGCAAGTACGCGCACAGGGACATGCACAGGTGAGGACACAGGTAACATACACGAGTGGACACACCCAAGTACAAAGAGAGTTACATGCACGCGCAGGTACGTGCGCAGGTGAACATGCACGCGCAGGTGCGTGCGCAGGTGAACATGCACGCGCAGGTACGTGCGCAGGTGAACATGCACGCGCAGGTGCATGCACAGGATGAAAACACAGACACGTGCGTAGGTGGATACACACACACAAGTGAACAAGATGGGGACACACGTGAACACGATAGGGACACACACACAGGTGAACAAGATAGGGACACACACACACAGTGAACACGATAGGGACACACACACACACAGTGAACACGATAGGGACACACACACACACAGTGAACACACCCAAGCGACTGCGTATAGATGTAACTGACTTGGGGCAAGTGCTGTCAGCGAGCAGCACCTATGAAGGTCGGCACGGCACACGAGGTGGTGAGCACCACGCCCGGTCGCCTTTGTCTCCCCAGTGGCGATGTTTTACTACACACCGCTACCAGGTACTCATTTAAAGCCGAGTTGACCTAGGGGAGGCCCAGGACCCACTCGCATCATCGTCACCGGTGTTCGATGCAACACACGCAGGTGAACGCCCGCGCGCATACAACACACACACAAGGCAACCAAACACACTCGACAACACACAACACAATCACACACAAGACAAGCACACACACAAGAAACCCACACAAGAAACTCACACACAACCACACACACAAGGTAACCACTGGCGTCGCTGTGGAGAACAACTTAAGCAGGCGATTGGCCTCCTCCACGTATTTGCGCCTCCGCTTATAAACATTAAAAAAGCAACTTTTTAACGCACACACAGACACACGCGCGCGCGTGCAGCACCACCAGTTAAACGCGGCAACGTTGGGTCAACGTTGGGCCAACGTTGCCGCGTGGGTTGTCACCGTCCCACGTTCACCTGGGTGCCCCTGCAGCTTCCACCACCCCCACCACCACCACCACCCCCACCCCCACGACCACTCACTTCTTGATCTTCACCACGGGCGGTTTCCCAGCGGCTGTGCTCGAGTCGCGGTCCCCTCGCCGCGGGAGCTTCAGCCCCTTGAGCATGGACATCGCGCCGGGGTCCTCTGGCGGTCCCAATAGGACCTCGCGCCTCGCCTCTCACTCCTCCTCCTCGTCGCCAAACTCGACGCGGCTCAGCCGCAGTCCTTGCTCGGATGGTCGCAGGGCAGAGAAGTGGCCGGGGGTTGGGATGATGGTGGCGGTGACGCTGCGACGGAGACTCTCAGAGCAGCGGTGCTGTAGCTCACAGGTGAAGGGGACGAGAAACAGGTGCGTGTGTGGTGTCCGTGAAGGCGTGGAGAGAGATCTGCTCGCACCGTGGGACGCGGCGCACCCGTTTTAAGTGGCGCATCGCAGCCCGATGGGAGGAGGAGGAGGAGGTGGGGGGGTTGCCTGGGCGGACCCCGAGAGCAGTCGCGCAACGAGCCCGCGGCTCTCTCCGCCCGTCTCACCTCCCCCCCCAACCCCTCGCCCACCGCTCTCTCCGTCTCTATCGCTGCCCGCCCCCAC
Organism: Lampetra planeri; assembly: GCF_965212315.1. Lineage (NCBI taxonomy): Eukaryota > Metazoa > Chordata > Hyperoartia > Petromyzontiformes > Petromyzontidae > Lampetra > Lampetra planeri. The sequence goes on from NC_136141.1 coordinate 1,848,913, forward strand.
CCAGACCGTGTCCATCCCCATTCTCCCCCAGTGTCTCCCTCCATCCCCATTCTCTCCCCGTGTCTCCCTCCAACCCCATTCTCTCCCCGTGTCTCCCTCCATCCCCATTCTCTCCCCGTGTCTCCCTCCAACCCCATTCTCCCCCCGTGTCTCCCTCCATCCCCATTCTCCCCCCGTGTCTCCCTCCATCCCCATTCTCTCCCCGTGTCTCCCTCCATCCCCATTCTCCCCCCGTGTCTCCCTCCATCCCCATTCTCCCCCCGTGTCTCCCTCCATCCCCATTCTCCCCCCGTGTCTCCCTCCATCCCCATTCTCCCCCCGTGTCTCCCTCCATCCCCATTCTCCCCCCGTGTCTCCCTCCATCCCCATTCTCCCCCCGTGTCTCCCTCCATCCCCATTCTCTCCCCGTGTCTCCCTCCATCCCCATTCTCTCCCCGTGTCTCCCTCCATCCCCATTCTCTCCCCGTGTCTCCCTCCATCCCCATTCTCCCCCCGTGTCTCCCTCCATCCCCATTCTCTCCCCGTGTCTCCCTCCATCCCCATTCTCCCCCCGTGTCTCCCTCCATCCCCATTCTCCCCCCGTGTCTCCCTCCATCCCCATTCTCCCCCCGTGTCTCCCTCCATCCCCATTCTCCCCCCGTGTCTCCCTCCATCCCCATTCTCCCCCCGTGTCTCCCTCTATCCCCATTCTCCCCCGTGTCTCCCTCAATCCCCATTCTCCCCCCGTGTCTCCCTCCATCCCCATTCTCCCCTCGTGTCTCCCTCCATCCCCATTCTCCCCCCGTGACTCCCTCCATCCCCATTCTCTCCCCGTGTCTCCCTCCATCCCCATTCTCCCCCCGTGTCTCCCTCCATCCCCATTCTCCCCCCGTGTCTCCCTCCATCCCCATTCTCCCCCCGTGTCTCCCTCCATCCCCATTCTCCCCCCGTGTCTCCCTCCATCCCCATTCTCCTCCCGTGTCTCCCTCCATCCCCATTTTCCCCCCGTGTCTCCCTCCATCCCCATTCTCCCCCCGTGTCTCCCTCCATCCCCATTCTCCCCCCGTGTCTCCCTCCATCCCCATTCTCCTCCCGTGTCTCCCTCCATCCCCATTCTCCCCCCGTGTCTCCCTCTATCCCCATTCTCCCCCCGTGTCTCCCTCTATCCCCATTCTCCCCCCGTGTCTCCCTCTATCCCCATTCTCCCCCCGTGTCTCCCTCTATCCCCATTCTCCCCCCGTGTCTCCCTCTATCCCCATTCTCCCCCCGTGTCTCCCTCTATCCCCATTCTCCCCCCGTGTCTCCCTCTATTCCCATTCTCCCCCCGTGTCTCCCTCTATCCCCATTCTCCCCCCGTGTCTCCCTCCATCCCCATTCTCCCCCCGTGTCTCCCTCCATCCCCATTCTCCCCCCGTGTCTCCCTCCATCCCCATTCTCCCCCCGTGTCTCCCTCCATCCCCATTCTCCCCCCGTGTCTCCCTCCATCCCCATTCTCCCCCCGTGTCTCCCTCTATCCCCATTCTCCCCCCGTGTTTCCTTCCATCCCCATTCTCTCTCTCTCGAGCTCCTCCTGCATCCCCCTTTCCCCCACTACCCCATGTCTCCCCCAATGCCCCCCGCCCGTCTTCCCGTCGCTTCCTCGATCCTTTCGCGGTCTTCTTGTGCATCCCCATGTCCTCCACAAACCGGTCTCTCTCCGTGTCTCCCGGTGCGTTCCCCTATCCCCAAACGTTGTTTCCCAACTTCCCCACGTATGCCTCTTGTCTCTCCCCGTTGTCTCTCACCCGTCTCCCAATGTCTCCCCCAACACCGCCGTCTCTCCCTGCTTCCTCCTGCTCCACCCTCCCTGAGAAATGCCGGGAGACTCCCCAAAGAGGAGAGGGGATGATGGTGACACGCACGCGTGCATTCCTGCAGGTGTAGCACACCTGATGACATTACCTGTCCGTGGTTGTTAAAGGGCAGTGGTAAACAGAGCATTGGGGCCACCAACACATCGGCTAAAGGACAACAATGAATGGGTTTTTTTTTGCGTTGAACAGGGCCCCCATCGTTTAGATGGAGTGATCTTGCCGATTATAATCGTGGCCCGGAAGCATTTGCTCAACAAGTGCGACTGCTGGTGAGACCGCGAAGATCAAAACCGGGCGAGTTTTCTTTCGTGAAAACAATGCAGCTGGTTAATTTTGGTGGTCTATAGAGCCAATTCATTGGCAGATGGATTACATCGTGGATTTGAAAAAACACTGAAAGTGTGGATACACAACTTTTAGATCTGCTAATATTTTAGATTACGTGGTTATGCTTTTAAGACATTGTTATTAACGGATGTGAGTTTTTCATTTTGTTAGTTGTACAAACTCATCACCAAATAATTTGTGTCTAATATATGTATGCACGTTTGATCATATCTGTTGCTGGGCGGTTTATAATCACATTGTGTTTGTGGGGAAAATAATAAGGTTAATCTGCTGAATTTAATGCGTCTCATTATAAAAATGTTTACGCAAAAATTACACTGCAATATTTGAAAATACATTCGCTAATGTATAATTATTGTTATTGAAATCCCCAATTGCCGTCTAGTAAGTCAAAAATCAAGTCAAGGAGCGTAAACCACCATCACGTGAACTTGGGACGTCATCCTCGCAGCAACAGCAGCTTTAGAACAAAGGCGGTGGTGACTGCACCGCGCGCTTTCAGATGCGCTTCTGTGGCCGTCTGGAACGCTCTTCCTTCCGATATCAGAATGCCACCGGAGCGATGCATTTTTAAATCATCATTTAGATTGGCAAACTAGTCTACTAAGAACTGCTTTTTGTGTTTAGTTTGTTGGCCTTTCTCCGCACCTCCGATTAGCACGGTTGGCTACGTACAACATACAAATAAACGTACGTTGCGATGTGCGTATGTTACACATGACTACAACATGGATGTCAGTATTTATATGATATCAATGTCATTATTTTCACCCTTTCCAGCCTTTGCGCCATTTCGTTTGTCAGTATTCACGTTTCCGATTCACGTCATCGTACGGTGATGTGCACCGATTGAACACGCTCTGCTTTAGGTCCATTGATATGATCGTGGATAAATACAAAGTGCAATTCCATTTGTATTCACATTGATATGATCGTGGATAAATAAAAAGTGCAATACCATTTGAATTCACATTTATATGATCGTGGATAAATACCAAGTGCAATACCATTTATATTCACATAGATATGATCGTGGATAAATACAAAGTGCAATACCATTTGAATTCACATTGATATGATCGTGGATAAATACAAAGTACAATACCATTTGAATTCACATTGATATGATCGTGGATAAATACAAAGTACAATACCATTTGAATTCACATTGATATGATCGTGGATAAATACAAAGTTCAATACCATTTGTATTCACATTGATATGATCGTGGATAAATACAAAGTGCAATACCATTTGTATTCACATAGACTCTACACAATGTCACATCTAAGAGATGGATCATGGCTGATGATGATGAGTTAAATTATACATATCCTCATTATCACATTTACAGAAAAGTCACGTTAGTATGGAACAACGACCCTGAACACACATCAGAGAGAGACGTAGCGCAACCATGAAAACTCGCGCAGGAAAAACAATGAAATGCTAACAAGCAAAAGTTAGTTTTATTAGCTGTACATTTTTGTGGATTTTTCGCGGAGCAAGCTGCAACGTGTCGATTCCAATTCCACGCTGTCAACATTTTTCCGCCAAGGGCATTTTGCTTCACGATTTCAAGAAAAGTGGCTTTTAACACACGTACACGCTTTATTAATCAAACACTTATTCACTCATTGTATGTTGTCCGTGGGGACTGTTTCTTCTTGAAGCAGGATGCTTTTACACCGTGCTAACGTTGTGCTTCCCAGCCACAGTGGCGATGAAAAGGGGATGTGCTGTAAAATCATTGATTGTTGTTCTTGTCACCAAAACAAAGGTCTGTTCATCTTCTTGGTTCTTTCGGTAAAGTCACGTAGAAGGGAAATAATAAAATAATAAAACATAATAAAATAATTCTCACGACGTTTCGGCCACAACGCAAGCAGCCGTCATCAGGTGAAGAACAGGGCTGTCGGAAAGACAGCGTCTGAATGAACACCACCACGCTTGGCAGCGTATATTTATTATTTTATTATTTCCCTTCTACGTGACTTTACCTAAAGAACCAAAAAGATGAATCCCTGCAGTCACGAAAGCTTTACATCGAAAGCTCTGTTCATTTAAAAATTACAACGTGGGCCCTGCGTTGACTCTGATTGCATCTTGACACCACACCGCAACTCGGGAGCTTTGAGGCTGCCACCGCATGCACCCTCGTCACGGCCACCCATCGTCATGGGAAACTGAGAGAGATAGAGACACCGCCCCTTCTGCGCACCTGAGCGAGAGACGACGACGAGGGGAGGAGGAGGAGGGGAGAGGAGGAGGGGTGCGGCTGAATGACTGCCGCACCTTTGCGATGTGTAAACTAAGGCGGTGGCGGCGGCGACGGCGGCGACTCGAGCTCCCATTCGATTGTGCATCATGCAAACAAAGACGCGCGCGCGACTCACTCGCAACAAATGCACCAGCGCCAACGCCCTTCACGGGCTGGTCGCCCAATAATAATAATGACGCTAAATTTGCCGGTGGAAAAAAAATTGTAAGTTTCAAAAACAAACAAAATCATCAATCTTATTCCCAATCGTGCCGAGGGATGTCGCTGACGGTGTGACGACAACGAAACGTCGCCCTTTTCGAGCCCCTGCATCGTCGCCGCAGGGAATTGGCTGCTGGGTATTGGGGGCACAAGAAATAGTTGTACGGGGGGTCGATCACCTGAGTTGATTGCAAATCCTAGCAATCAGAGTTGGGATTGGCTTCATTCATGGCTGGAGATCCAGCATCGCTCTCAGCCCTCTCAACTCGGATATCAATCACCCAGATCCACGTAATTTAGAAGGGAAAAATAACCCCATCAATAATGATTTATATATATTTTCGCACTTTTAATACGGTGCGAAATAAGTTCAACATCCATGTATTTGTCTAGATTCACTTCCGGTTGAAGGCCTCCCCTTGACGTGTTGCCACTTTTTTCAAATTTTCTTGCTGTGGATTTCACACCTGATGATAATCGCTTGTATTGCAGTCGAAACGTCGTGAGAATGTTTATTGTTTTATGTTTGTATTTTATTATTTCTCTTCTACGTGACTTTACCAGACAGTAATCAGTAGTTACACTATTGGAACCTCATTTGCCAGTAAAAAATATGATACTTGTTTTTTTACCCTTCTATCTGGCAACAAAACTGACACTTTTTTTACAAGGAGTCATGTTTGCATAGACCACAATACCTGCAGTCATAATGCAAACAAAAAACATAACTCTGATAATGTGCACTGTCCTTGATGTTTATTGGTCGACACCCGAGACAGCTTTCCTTAGAGCCTAGTCTCACATGGGTTGGACCAGATGACGCCAAAAGGGTTGGACCAGATGACGCCAAAAGGCGCCAAAAGGCGTCATCTGGTCCAACCAATGTGAGACTAGGCTCTAAGGAAAGCTGTCTCGGGTGTGGACCAATCAACATCAAGAACAGTGCACATTATCAGAGTTATGTTTTTTGTTTGCATTATGACTGCAGGTATTGTGGTCTATGCAAACATGACTCCTTGTAAAAAAAAGGTGTCAGTTTTGTTGCCAGATAAAAGGGTAAAAAAACAATTATCAGTAATCAGTAGGTAGACAAAATGAACCGACCAGCACGACCTCTGCGGGTGATAGTTCATTTGGAGGACGCGTGCTGTGTTAGCAAGCCATTGTTGATCTCCATTGTCTGATACATCCTCTAAAGTACCAACCTGCTGTAAAGGTTGTGCATGAGGTGAGTGCACGGAACTGTATTCCCCCGTGCCATCCGTGCCATCGACCTCCCGTGGCCCTGTTCAAGTCCAGGCGCAAGACCTGCCTTGTTTCATCTGCCCATGACCGACCGCCTCTCGATAAAATAAATATTAATATTAATACTTATACCCCCAATGTTCCCGTTCAGCGTCTTGAGACGCGGTCACATTTAGACACCAAACGTGGATTGAAATATCATCGATTTTTTTGGTGCACAGGCTGTAACTTCCCATTGCTCGACAAACCAAATCGTATCACATTCCTTTATTTCCGTAGTTCAATAGCGGCCACGGAACCCCTTGAGGTTGTTCTCACCATCTATCCTCTGATTATTCTTTTTCCGCCGCTGCATTGTATGGAACACAATTCACACCCCCTCGCTGAGCCCTCTTCATGACAGCATTGTAAATGTCTCAGCCGCCAGAGGAATGCTGCCAAGTGACTCCGCAGGTGCATTGCAATTCCTCGAGGTGTGGACTTGACGGTGAGTGGGTATGTGTTTTGTGCGGGCTTGGCCGATGTTCGCTTGCAGGTGGAGTGAGCCTCGCTCTGCTTTACCCATATCCACGCCCAGACCAGTCGGACTGGCTGAGAGGCGCGGCAGGGTGCGGATGTCGTTTAAAAACGTTGTGTAACTCAGTGCCCTCCAGATCCCAACCACGCCGCCACCAACCAAAATTCGGTGTTTTTTTTTTCTGGAAGACGTTGCTGGTTTTTTTCCCAGGATTTTTCTGTTGCGTGTAGTCACTTTGAGATGTTTCTTGGTCATGTTTTTGTTTTGTTGCGGTTGCACCCGAGTCAAGAGCCGCATGGTTCACAGGGTTATACCTAATCAATGCAATGAACTGCATGGAAATGACTCGTGTGTGTATCGTTTGTGGGTTACATGGCGTGCATTCAGACGTCCGGGCGGAAAGCATTTTGGTGACAAGCCTGAAACGTTTACCTGCCTCTTTTGTACGCGTAACATCACACGCATTGTACGCAGAGTTTATTTATTTATTTGAAAGGACAATAGTGGACTTGTATAAAGTTTTTCCACACTCGTGATTTGAATACTGTATTTGCAATTAGTTATTCGCTTGTGAATACTATAATGCATTTTTGTTAGCGGTGAACATGTTTTTGATGCACTGTTTATATAATATTTTTTTCTTCATCAGCGATGCAATGGAAAGAGAAAGAGATTGTATGAAAGAAAAATATTATACAACAGAATTACTACATGGAAACTAAACATTTTTTTTCTATTTTACCAAGGAAGGCCCGCTTAGCTTTATATATATGGTGGTGGTGGTGATGGTGGTGGTGATGGTGGTGATGGTGGTAGTGGTGGCCCATCAAAAGCACGGTTCGGGCTCAACGCCGCTTCGGCGTCGAGGTCCAACGAGATTCGTGTCGCCAAAGGTCTCAACGTTCGTGCGGATTGATTTAAATTTATTCCTAAAAAAAACGGTGAGATCGTGAACACTATGGGGGGAATTTGACTTCTATATTTGTGGGGGGGGGGGGGAGCGCAGGGGGCTTAATAACATTTAATCTCCACGTCTTCCGTTGTGTTATCATTTCACTGTCAAACTTGAAGAAGAATGCGGTTGCATATTTGGCATCACTGCTCTACGCAAACAACGCGGAATGGAAGCACAGTTGGGTTCCGTTTGGCTGTGTCCCTCACGTTAGGAATCGAGGGCGCATATCATTTGTTAATTTAAAATCTTAATTGTAAACTACTGAAAATGTATTCATAAATGTGTCCAGTTTAGGGGGGAAATTGCCTCCCTTCATGCCCTGCCCCACCGTGATCAACATATCGCTGCTGAATGACGATTATTGGTGCAAAACGAAGACCCTCCACCCACCCCATTGGATCAAACAGCTCGCTCGAGCAAATGCTAACCTTTTTACTACAAATCTGTGCACAAGTTGTATGACTGCAATAAACATGGGACGCGCTATGGTGAATCATTCATCGTTCGTGGTATGTCCCCGACCCCACCTAGAATTGCATTTGCGATAAGCTGCGTCTCCCACCAGAGTCTCTCTCTCTCACCGTTTGGCATCGCTGTTTCGTGATGGTGGTGGTGATGATGAACCAGAGAGTCGGTGGTTGCTGGTCAGGGGTCAATTTCACAAGGCGTGTGGCTGGCGAACAGCAGGAAGGCGCGACTCCCATCTCGACTTGGCTCCAGCCCGCAAGCATGTTTGAAGCTTGTTTATGAATGGCTGTTGAACTTTGGCGCCGCACGTTGTCAACCGTGCCAATAGGAAAGCATTTCAACATACACGTGTTATAATGTAACAATAATTAATATTTCACGGCACTCCTGCCATTCCTCTGCTGAATGAAGACATTCTTGATTTGAAGCTTTCGTGACTTTACCGAAAGAACCAGAGAGAGTATGAATGAAGACATGGCGATCTTATCGGTTGTTAGTTTCTAGTGAAGGTCCTTAACCGCTACTCTACTCCTTCACTGGCACATAGGTAAAGTGTAACGACATATTTTTGTCTAAATGTAATACTACGTATGTCTGTTGAACTTCTTTCGCACCGTACGTAGCCCACCGTGCTAATCGGAGGTGCAGGAGAAGGACAACAAACTAAACATAAAAAGCAGTTCTAAAAAAATTAGTTTTCAATCGAGATTTTAAAGTCCATAGCTCCAGTGGCTTCTTAATATCGGGCGCGAGAGCGTTCCAGACGGCCGCAGAAGCGCATCTGAAAGCGCGCGATGCAGCGACCACCGCATTTGTTCGATGGCTGAGGCATCATCGTTTACAGAAAGTTTTGCCTTTGAAAGGCACGGGTCATGGGGTCCATGGGCTGTGTACGGGCAGGCAGAAAGTCGGCCACTGCGGCCCCGAGAGGGACTTCATTCCATGCGGGGTTTACTATGAGCCCTTACAGCTAAGACAGCAACGAAAAGAATGCCGTTAAATAACTTGCACGCAAAGCTGATATCCTAGAAACGAGGGCATTTGGAATATCCCCCCCGATAAATGGGGCTGTTGTTTTGCTCTATGATGGAAGTCGGTTACGTGGATTTCATTTGAACGTACGTGAGAACACCTGGAATGAAAATGTTTACCATCAAGGGTCAGCTGGAGGCATATGTGGGGTATTTAAGGGGCCGTCCATAAATGACGTCACGCACCTGGGGGGGGGGGTCAGACATTTGTGACGATGTGTGACGGGGGGGGGGGTTTGAGAAATGTAACGTCACATGAAAATGCACAACTTTAAATAAATATATACAACACGTTCTACTTAATTAAATAGACTTTTTAATAAATGTTTTCTCCTACAACATCAAAGTGCAGCGCCACATTACATAGGCACTACAATGACAATAGTTTAAAGCGATTTGAATCATGTTTTATTTTGTGGGGGGATGGGGGGCAGAGCTTTGTGACGTCATATTTGAGGGGGGGTCTGACTTTTTGGGACGCCGTGTGACTTGGGGGGTGGGGCGGGTAAAAAACCGTTCAAAATCGCGTGACGTCATTTATGGACGGCCCCTAAATGGCAAGAACACGCGGTATGAGACTGGTACAGAATCTGGACAAAAAAAGACCAATACAAGAAAGCGTGTGACAGATTAGATCTCAAGTCTTTAAGACAAAAATCACAAATGCCAAGAATTTACAGAACATTGCAATTGTATGAAGACGCTGTTCAGCATTTGTACAGTCTATTGGAATCAAGTTCAATGCCGTACTACCCTGCTTAAAGAAAAACAATAGGCAGTGTACAGTAGTATGTTAAATACAATCAAAGCTCGAATATCACATCAGCCTAAAATCTGTCTGAACACCTGCTTCTAAAGCATTTACACTCTTTAAATATTACAACTACACCCACAGGATGCATTGCGTAAATGGGTGGTGGTTTCTCCGGCGTCTGTTTGGGATCGCACCGCGTGTCATTCGGCACCCGAAGAAGCTCCCAGAACGTGGAGTGGAACGTCGGGCATCGGAGAGCCGTGCTTTTTCACAAACCCAAGGCGATGTTGCTCAACCCAAAGCCTCAATAAATGTCGTTGCCAATTTTTTTCCACTGCGTTTATAACGTTAACTAAAACAACCACACTATTTATTTTTAAAAGACCTACGGTTTCTTTTATGAGGTAAAGCTATGTAGCTGCTTTACTGGTCGGAACCTCCTGGTTACATCAGCCTACAGGGGATTATTATGTCCGTCCGTCCGTCGTGGATCAAAAAATGGGAGGGGTGGGGCTGGGTGGAGAGGGGAGGATGGGGAGGGGCTGGGTGGGGAGGGGTTGGGTGGGGGGTGGGAGGGGTGGGGCTGGATGGGGAGGGGCTGGTCACCCCGTGGTGCCCTTATAAAACTCAACGTTTAACCTACTCACGCCGGCTTGTGCCCGCCCTCACAGTCGGGCATATTTGCTGAATACACCACGCCGCCGTTGACCCTGGTCATTGACCGAGCAACCCAACGTTCCTACCAGCTCCCTCCGCAGGAATGTGTTTCAGAAGCGACCTGGCTATCACAAATGATATCTCAACTCAGTGGCTAATGGCGTGGAAATTCATAGCAGCCAAATACTCTAAACGCATATTTCTGAGTGTGAGGAAAAAAAACCAGAGGACTCGGAGAAAAATCCACGCAACTACCGGGAGAGAGAACTCCAACTATACAGGATCAGGATCGAACCCACGACCTCCTGTATACCAGGCGAGGTAGTGAACATCTCACCACCGTGGCACCCCATGTTTTTATTGCCTAAAGTTCTGAAAAGTCATATGGGACTGTGCATTCTTTAAACGAGCGTGGCTTATGCAGGGAGAATGTTGGGGAAGTTATTACTATTAGAATGTGGCATCAAGGTGTATGATGCATGTGCTTATTTTTGACTTCACGGAAAAGGGGAGTTTGGTAAATGGTTAAAGGCTGCATGGTTAATGCAGTACTATACTTCCATACGATGCAATAATGCAAAATTCACAGACTTTGTCTGTGGCTCACGAGAAGAGAAAGTGGTAAACACTTGAATGATATGTGATATATTGAGACAGTTAAGGATTTGTGCGGTGTTTAAAAAAACAACAGTTACACATGAAAGTATTATTGTACTACAGGGCAGACCTTCCTGTGGAGGGCAGGAGATGTCATTCATAGTACAGGTTCGCATAAATGTGAATGTGTCGTTAAACCAGCCACCACCCGACACAGCCAATTAGTAAGGTTTGTCACGTAAACAGAACGTGCCAATTCGTTACTAGTACAGCACCACCGGTGTGTTGGAGAGCAAATCCAACACCCAACACACCGATCTTGTGTGATGGATGATATTGGTCGCGAAAGCATTTACGTGTTAAACAGGAGATGTCATTTTGTGTTTAGAAATGGAGTGGCGTCTGGTGAGTATGCCTGGTTAAATCGTTATATATATAAAAACATATTATTCTGCATTGTAAAGTACACACTTCATACCCATGCAAAGCCCTGTTAAATGTCAGTGGCGAGTGTCTTAATGAGTGTTTAGTTGAGTTCGAGGTGGTATCAGGTGAGTGGTGAGTGCCAGATGAGTGGTGAGGTGTGGGAGGGCGTCTTGTGAAGGGTTGGGTGAGTGTTGAGCAAATGATTGCGGAGCGTGAGTCTGATAAAATAAAAAATAAATACGTCTCCTCCACACATTCCGCCTCTCCGCATATAAAAAAAAATAATACGTATAAAAGTGGATCTTACACAAGTCATCAGCCAGCATGACCGTCTTCTGGCAGTGCATCATTTCAGCAGCCCTTGTTCAAGACAAGCATACCTCGGGACCAGCTTGGACACGCGTCGTCTCTGTTTGATACTGTTGTGTGGTTTAACGTCGTACTGCTGCTACTGCTGCTACTGCTGCTGCTACTGCTGCTACTGCTGCTACTGCTGCTGCTACTGCTGCTGCTACTACTACTGCTGCTGCTACTGCTGCTGCTACTACTACTGCTACTACTGCTGCTTGCTACTGCTGCTGCTACTACTACTGCTGCTACTACTGCTGCTGCTACTGCTGCTGCTGCTTGCTACTGCTGCTGCTACTGCTGCTGCTACTGCTGCTACTGCTGCCGTGTGTTTTTGTCCGCACATTGTTTCCTGGTGTACGATTATTGAAAACGTGGCCGAACACGTCAACAACGCCTACGGTTTCAATATGATCTGGTAGATTACGAGTCGGAACATCTGATAGGCTCATAAAACGTTGAAGATTTCGCCAGGGTTATGCGTGTTTTTTTTACAAGCGCGCTGAACCTGGCGTTGTGTTATATAGCAGTCACAATTCAGATAATAAAAAAAATCATTAAAAAAACACACGCACTGATGTGTACCGATGAATAAAAACATATACCTGAAGAATGGGATATCTAAATAACCTTCCCCTTATCAAAGACGCATTCCACCGTGTGCCACACCTACATACCACGTAGCTATCACATACTGACATACAAGCACACCCATAAACACCTGCATACCACACAGCCATCACCTACACACACACCCCCATGCGTACCTGCATACCAATCAGGCATTTTGGGGAGCTGCCCTCTGGTTTGAGCCACGCGGCAGGGACGCGTGGAATGCCGCCACGTACCGAATGGCAACCGAGGTTTGGAATGTGCATGGGCCGGGAGGGGGGAGGGGTCCCTTTGTCTCGAGGGCGAGCGCTTGAACAGAGTTGTGTACAAGGTGAGACCAGAAACTTGACCTCAGCTTACACGTGGTGGCCGGGTACAAGGCGCAGCCCTGAAATTGCCTTGCTCGCGTTACTATGCAGGGGCAGAATGGCCCCCACAACAGTGAACACATTTTGGCCTAACCTCTTTTTAACCCGCGGTGGTCAGATACATCTTTGGGACGGGTGGCAGTACCCACACTTTACCCCACCACGCGCGGCCTGTCGATCGGCTGGCTGTGGGTAGTGCAGCCGTTGACACTGATGGGGTGGACAGAGATGGCAGGGGGGTGGAGGGGTGAGGTGTGTGTGGGATTTGAGAAAATTTCCTCTCTCATTGTTTCAGATCGGGAGATGGAATGGAACTGGCCGTTCTGCGAATTGCTCGTTTTGAGTCTGTTAACCATTTACACCACGGGAAGGCCCCTCAGGCTGCGGTTTAACTTAAAATTCACTTGGGCGGTTGCTAAGCGGTAAATGCGTCGTGTTGTCAAGCAGAGATTCGATCTTACACGATACGCTTCACCGCACTTGAGATATGAAATAGTACGATATTAGCCTGGTGACTTGAATTCGATATCTGGTGAAGGCGACGTATCAGCGATGAGTGAAATAAGTGAGCCTGCCCACACCGCCAATCAACCCGTACTCACTAGCGTGGTCAAACATGGGCCAACATTCTGGCACATGATGACCTGTTGCGGAAAGCTCCTTCATCCAGCAGTGGATTGACAAGTCCATGCTACGTTACATTGCGGCCCACTGAGACTATGACCCATGGAACGTTGGGCCGACGGTTCCAACCCGATGCCAACGTCGGTCCAACGTTGACATGTTTACTGGGGAGTCTGCTGTCTCGAGAATTTGGCGGCTGCTTTACAGTTCCACGTGATAAGCCACTTGGTTGAGCTATCATTTGTGGCCAGGTCGCTTCTAAAGAAGGGTGTTATAGCTCAGTGGGCCTTATACCTGGTATAGTAAAATAAAAAATAAGTTTAGTTGAGTTTTGGAGGTACGTGCGTGGGGTATGGAGGCAACGTGAAAGACGATAGTATCCAATGTCATAAATGTGCATGTACGCATGCCCACATGAATGCCAACTTCTACACCAACATCACCGGACCAAACGTCTGTGCTCCGATTGTATGACGCCGTCGGAGTGAAACAAGCCGCAGTGTGTGTTCGTCATCTCGGAATTTACGGTGGAGATGGAGCGATAGAATCAGCCCACGCGCAGCAGGCACGGGATGGATTGCTGCATCGCTGGTTCACCCGTGAGAGAATGGCGAAAGCTCTTGGTGAGGCCTTCATCCACCAGTGGATTTATCTTCGCTGCTGCTGCTGCTGATGATGATGATTAAGACCACGCTGCCTCGAATCCATGATCAGTCCATTGCAACAAAATTGACAAGTTATTTTTTGGACTCAGGTCAAACCGAGCGGAAGGAATGTAACTTTAAATAGCGAGCGAAAAATGCTGACACGTTACAAATGCATGTGTCAGTCACAAAAAATGCTTTAAAACTGCAAAAAAGACGACAATGTCTCAATTATGTTTTCACATCTCATGATCCCCATGACACGGCTCTTTTGTATTTGTATAACCCACTGCTGGATGAGGAGCTCCCCACTATCTTGAGGGGTCCATGCGGGGCCGGATTAAGATTCTGTAGCCCCCCTGGGCTACAGGCGCTGTGAGGCCCCCAGTAATATTTTCAAAAGGAAAACAAAGTTAAAGAAAAAAATATATTTTGAAACGGCTAACAACAAATAAAATTCAGCATTCACAAGTGAAATAACTTTACACTTCATCTCTGGAGGCTGCTCCAGCTGGCAGAAGCCCCTGAGCTGCAGCCCTTAAAGCCCCGTGCCTTGATCCAGCCCTGGGTCCACGGGCCATTATTTGACCATACTTCTCCACTTTTCCGCCCATCTCTTTGCGCATGGAGGTTCACCCATCCAAGCTGCACCACACAAGCTCGGCGCTGCTTCGTTTCCGAGCTCAGACAGGGGTGCATTCTGGGTGAGGTGTTCATCGGCTTCACCTTAAACCAAAAAATCCTGGCCTCACCAAAACATTATCTTGAGATGCCCTCCCCGTTTTAATCGGGGTGTGTGGGAGGGCTACAATTAAATTCCATTGAAAGGGAAGTTGGCGGAAACATCCCAATGTCAGCAGTAATAGGTTTTTACTCTTTCAATTGGTACAAAAACTGACACATTTATACAAGACATCATGTTTGCAATAACCACAACACAAGCAGTCAAAATGCAAACAAAAAGAAACAACTCTGATGATGATAATGATATGCATTGTCCTTGGTTGTGTTGTGGTTATTGCAAACATGATGCCTTGTATAAAGGTGTGAGTTTTTGTACCAGTTGAAAGGGTAAAAACCTATGACTATATTTTGCTACTGGTAAAGGAGGTCTCATAGTGTAAATGCTTATCCCCATGTCACCCAGCGTTGGGAGGCGCGCTCCTGCGACTTGGAACGATTTTGAGGCAAGAGTTGGTGACTCACACAAGAGACGATTTCGTGAAAGTCCCAAAGAAAAACCCGCTGGGCAAGTGCTGTGTTTTTTTGTGTGGCAACACAGCAAGAAGTGGATGACTAAATTCGTGTGGAATTGTTAAAAGCAGTGCCACTTAGCCTGGGGTGCGTGATGCCCTTTCTGGTGGTGCGAGATATGGCCAGAGTTTGTTTTTAGAAGGCAAATAATCGAAAACACAAATCAATCACGGGCACGTCAGTACAACTGCTTTGCACGCATTTACTAACATGATCAATGTTTAACGTTTGAGAAACAAAGGGGTGCACGGCTTCAGCAGAGGTCGCAACCGGGTACCCGATACCCGTACCCTACCCGATACCTGGCTACCCGTACCCGGCCGGGTACGGGTACGGGTACCCGTTTGCGACCCTGGTGCGGCCGGGTACGGGTAGGTCGTGAGTCACTGGTGAGTAACCGTTTGTCACTCATTTCGGGTAGGGTACGGGTAGGGAACGGGTACCCATTTGCGATCCTGGTGCGGCCGGGTACGGGTACGGGTAAGGAATCAAAACCCGTTTGCGACCTCTGGGCTTCAGTAAAGGTGAAGAACCGCTGGTTTCAAGTGTTGTCACGTGGGGTGTTCTCTGAGTACTCCGAGTTTCTCACCGACCTGCAAAACATCATGAAAAATACAAATAAATAAATCATGCAAGAACGCGGGATCTTCCTCTTCGCGAACTCAGAATCAAAGTATTAATTTCCACTGGAGGAATCCGACGAGCTATAAAGCTCTTTATCACAGACGTCCAGTAGAGGCACGGGGTAAGAACGCCACAACAAACGATACTAAAACACAACAGTAGTGCAAAGCACACGAAAGGTAAACAAATCACCGAAACACATCCCCCATCTTAGCAAGCAAAGCCCGCTGACCGGCGTGGTGAAGTAAGGCCAAACAATCGAGCCGACCCCCAGCATGTGGAGGCCAACCGGTCTGATCCAGGACGTATCGGAATATGACATTCTATTTACTTCCTATCACCTGCGCATCGAGGAGACTGACAACTGGTTTCCACCGCGCATTGGTGATGTTGGCACAGTCGTTAGCGCACTGCGCTATGAACCCAGCCAACTGAGTGCGGATGTCCCCAGCAATGGGTGTCCACAAAAAAAACCGTTAGAGTCCTGCCATTATTATTATAATACAGAGGATGAATAGATTGCAGCACGTCGTGTTGTTATCTCATGCACTCCGCCCGAAATCGGTCACACTCTGCACGTCCAAAGCATCGCAATGACGGTGCGGTCCGCTCCAGTTGGAGCGAGCGCTGCTGGCTGCGTGAGGTCAGCGCCAATGTGACCTCGCGCCCGGCCAGGTGAGTTGTGGGGTGGTCGCAGGGCAACTGACCTCTCTCTCTCTTGAAGGGGGGAGGGGGCAAAGGGGGGCATGGGACGGTGTGTGTGTGTGTCTGTGTGTGGGAGTGTGGGGTGTGTGTGTGTAGTGTGTGTGGGTGTGTGTAGTGTGTGTGTGTGTCTGTGTGTTTTCTTTGCGCAGGAATGGAGCGTGTGGAATGTCTATGGGGGTGTAACGCCGGCTCGACTGGCCCCGCGAGTGGAGCACACCCCCACACACACATACACACACACACACCCACACACACACCCATACACACACACATCCACACACACACTCACACACACATACACCCACACACACACCCACACACACACCCACACACATCCACACACACACTCACACACACATACACCCACACACACACACACACCCACACACACACCCACACACATTCACATCCACACACACACCCACACACACACATACACCCACACACACATACACCCACACATACCCACACACACATCCACACACACGCACACCCAAACACACACACCCACACACACACACCCACACATACACACTACACCCACACACCCACACACACACCCACACACTACACACACACACTACACCCACACACACACAGTACACCCACGAAAGACGTTGTGACGAGAGCCCGCAGCTTTGAGACAAACAAAGACAAAGATCCCCTACCCGTGTAGACTTAATAGACTGTAGGGGCAAGTGCTGTTAACGAGCACTTATGAAGGCCGGAACGGTACACGAGGGGGTGGGTGGCCAGCACCACGCCCGACCACTTTGTCTCCCCAGTAGCGATGTTTACACACCGCATCAGCTACTCATTTGAGGCTGAGTCGACCTAGAGGAGGCCCGGGACCGGTTCAGATAATCGTCACTGGTGTTGGCCGTGAGCGGGAATAGCAGCGTAGCGCTCACCTCCTACACTGCCTAGCTTCTAGAATACACCCCGACACCTCCACCGCCTTCCTTATTCACCACACTTCGCAAATCTTTAACAGCGGCAGTGTTCTCAATTCCGACAACGAGCGACTCGCTCAGTGTAGACAATGTCACGTTCCTGCGTGGGAGTCCCGGGGAGTGCTTTTTCTGTTGTTTTCTTTTCATTGCTATCGCTAATTTTCCCCATCGGAATCTTGTTGATGCAACAATGCATCATGGACGCGCTCAGCATGAGTGAGCGTTAATTAAATATAAATACATCAGCGTAACCTGTGTGTTTTCGGAACAAACAAAAAAAACTTTACAAATTAATCGATAATTAATTGGCGACGTTTTGGGTCCTTCCCAATTGTGTTCTTGTGCACCACTTCCAACGCAGCATCACCAAATAATTTGTCGTATTCATAAGATGCGTATTATCATCGTTGTAATGTTTTATGAGTTGAGCAACCCTTAACATAAAATCCAATAAGGGGGGTTAAAAAATAAGCTCATGAATTAAGTAAAATAAATAAATTGTAAGCCAAGTAGATGGAATACAATCGGTACTCACTCACCTGATTGCACACATTCCACTCGGATATGTTCCAGTAACAAAGAAGACAACGATGATAGCTGATATAACACAACAAGTACCTGCAGTGACTCATCTTAATCTCTCCGATGTGTTTTTGAACTGGTCCGGTTGATGTCCGACGTTTCGTTCCAGTTCTGCTCAAAGACCCCTGTACAACTCGGAAACTCATCGGCACAACTGCGTCAAACCCACGCCAGACGTCTAATCCCCTCAATCTCTTTTAAAAATGCTCCGACTTCCGCTTTGTGACTGACAAAACAAACAACAACCCCACAACACACTGCAGATAGACCACGATTGCGGTCACATGACCTGGGTGATTTTTCACCATAGACCACGAGGAAAGAAACGCATCGTTCAGCGACGCGGCCATGCCAACACGAGGTGATAATGCCAACCGGTCTGTTCCAGGACGTACCGCAATATTTAAAATTCCAGTTACCAACCATCACCTGCGGATCACAGCTGCTGTTTCCTGCACCGTGGAACGGGGCGATGCGTTGGCAGCGTCGTTATCGCACTGCGCTACGATCCCAGCGACTTGCGCCTGATTCTGGGGTCAAAGGTTAACGTGGACGGCAAGGAATTAGGTGAACTCATTTTGGGAATTGCCTTCACCTACCCGCACTGACCGGCACGGTGGGGTGTGGTGAAACAAGCCCCGTGGCAGACACAGCGTGGGAAGGAAGGCCCTCATCAATCAGTGCCTTTGCGTAGGGGCCTGGATGAAGTGGAGACTCAACCGTCCGACTAAATTATTGTGTGTATGTTGAACTTCTTTCGCACCCTACGTAGCCGACCGTGCTAATCGGAGGTGCGGGGAAAGGACAACAAACTAAACACAAAAAAGCAGTTTAGAAAAAAATTAATTTTCAATCTACATTTAAGAGTGCATAGCTCCAATAGTGGGCTTCCTAATATCGGAAATGCAGAGCGTTCCAGACAGCCGCAGACGGGCATCTGCAGTGACCGTCTTTGTTCGATGATTATCCAAAAGCCGCTGCTGCGAGGATGACCGGAGCTCGCACGATGGTTTGTGCTTCTTGACCAGATGAGCCAGGTATTGTGGCTCATTCGTGGCCAACATTTTCTGTGGAATGAGTGTGATCTTATCATGTATTCGTTCGGCAACCGGAAACCAGGGGCACCTCGGCGAGCACTGACCGGACATGGTCAGATCTTACACTACCTGTCACAACACGTGTCAAAGAATGTTGTACACGCTGCAGCCTGGTAATATGTTTTTGTCAAGTTAAAGGAATTAGTAGAATTGCACGATAAACAGCAGATATTATCGTGACTCGTTCTACTCAGCATTTAACATTCGTTTGAAGTTGTGTTTAACATTGGCTGTGTCGTGCGCCACCCTTTAAACAAGGTGAAGCTATGGGGGGGGGGTGTACGTGGCTAACTTCACTGGTGATTGATTATCTGAACCGGTCCTGGGTTCCCATTTTACCAACCTACACGACTCACCAGCGTGGTAAAGCATGGTCAAAGCAACAATAACCTTGGCTGCCATTGGCACGGGCAGCACTTAATCCAGCAGTGGATTGACAAGAGGAATGCAAATAATTTTTATCTTGGATATACACCGTGTATATATACCTACACGATGTGTGCTGGATAAGCTTTAAGAATAACCCATTGTAGGACGTGGCAGAAGTCCTCTGAGAAATCTCTCCCGGGGCCATCTCTCACACGCAGGGTGATGCGCTGCGAGATTGCCGAGCGGATTATTAATCTCACGTCTCCATATCGATAACACAATTCTAATAGATCGGGTCGAAATAATAAAATTGGAGTGGGTGTCAGTCATAAGACTTTTGTTGAACATGTAAAAAATTTCCCGACAGTCTTTCTGCAGCGCTGGTCATGAATCCACGAATAAGGCAGTCACGGATAAGGCAGTCACGGATAAGGACTTTTCCACAATACGCGTCTGTCCGACACGTTGGCCGACGTTTCGCGGCAGGTGCTGCGTGGCTTGCTTCTTTGGGAAGCTGCTGAGCTTCTATAAAACGCGCCGCGCGCCGTTCCCCTACACAACGGGGGAGGGGGGGGGGCATCATTCCATGTTGCTGCCTTAAGCGTTCAGTTTTCTTACAGCAGTGTTATATTGAGGAGGATGAGGAAGAATGATTAAAATCCACAATGGGCACGGACGTCACCGCAAAAAAAGATAAACCCGAAGAGGCAGTTTAAAAGTAGAAATAATTTACATTCCAAAGTTCAAGGTATGCAAGATCGAATCACATATTTAAATGGCAATATTTCATTAAATATATTTAGAAAAATGTAAACGCCCTTCGGGACCCACTGATGGACGCAGGCCAGCTCACACCAGATGAGTCACGTGGGTGGTTTGACCATACTTCACCGCACTGGTTAGTGCGAAGTGGTTCGCACAGCTCTTGCCCGACCCTCAACCTGGTGGCCTTAGCGCCGTCGGGAGGAGCCGTCCATTGGGTGGTCCAGATGTCTTGTGACCTCAAATTTATTGACCCAGATATTAATTTATGTTATAAATAAACATTCCTTTAAAAAACTTAGTTCAAGAGAACTCAATTTTGGGGCGGGGGGGGGGGTCACAAGACATCTAGACCACCTTGTATGTCGCCGTCCATGTCCACCGGATGATCAAACGCCGCTTTGAAATCAGCGCAGGCGACGTCCAAGGAAGGGGTCTGTTGAACTCTCGCTCGGCGTGAGCTCGGAGAGCAGGTGGGGGTGCAAGGAGAGCAACCGGAGTGGAAGAAACCCCCCCCCCCACCCCCCCAGTAAGTAGCACGGTGGCAAATATTGATCCCGGGACAGATAGAAGGGTGAGAGGACCATTTGGCCCAGTGGTTTTCCCATATGGTCTCGTGGTCAGGATTCCTGGCTAGGATTCCTGGTTTTCACCAAGGCAGCCCAGGTTCAACTCCCAGTATGGGTGCGGGGAAAGGACGACAAACTTAACACCAACATAGTTATAAAGAAACTAGTTTTAAATCTAGTTTTAAAAGTGCACAGCTCCAGTGGCTTCCGAATATCGCAAGGAACGAACGAACATTCCAGACGGCCGCAGAAACGCATCTGAAAGCGCGCGATGCAGTGGCCGTCTTTGTTCGATGGCTCGCCAAAAGCCGCTGCCAGGATGACCGGAATTTGCGCGATGATGGTTTAATGCTCGTTAAGCAGATACCATCGGCCTTAAAAAAATAAAGACAATCCACGTCATCTCTCCATTCAGCCGGGACTCGCCCAGAGGTCCCACACGAGGCTGAACGGATGACGCCAGGCGATGCCAACTGGTGCGATGGCCACTCTTGACGATCTTCGCAGGTAAATTTCGATTTAAAGCTTTCGTGACTTTACCGAAAGAACCAAGAAGATGAATCCCTGCAGTCACGAAAGCAGCCGTCCTCGGGTGAGGACGGCTGCTTGCGTTGTGGCCGAAACGTCGTGAGAATTATTTTTTTATGTTTTATTTTTATTATTTTATTACTTCCCTTCTACGTGACTTTACCGAAAGAACCAAGAAGATCTTCGCAGGGTTCGTATCGAGGTCGGGAGATGTCCCACTGCGTGGTCGCCTCACGGCTTCATGCGCGCCTCGTGCAGTGTGGGGAGGGGGGGGACGTCGCTCTCTTGTGTTCACGTTGTGCCGCTGCTCACTTAACGATGGAGTCCTGGAGTCACTCCTTCTCCGTTTCCCCGATTTATTAAAAACAAAACCCACCGTCGTCTCCGGCACGCGTGAATGTAATTCTGTATATGGCCACGCGGCGCTCAGATAATGTAGAGAACAGGCCCCGCAACACAAACTCGGATAATCCATGCAGCACAACAAACCACGAACCCCGTCATACCGCAACAATGCACGCACACGCACACACACACAATTTAATCACCGCAAACCCAAATCCAGCAACGATTCCAACAGCAGCATTATGAACTGGGATTGGCAAATCCAGTTGTCAAGCCAGTCTGCATTCCTCTTTGTGATGGTGACGTGGGGCTCTCATGTTACCTGCTTGATCATAACCACCACGCCCAGCTTCCGTGACGAATCATTCAGTCTACATTCACGGTTTTAAGACGACGCTTCAGTCATGTTACTCAAATCGGCACGTGAAGTTGAAAAAAACATCATCTTGGATTTGTCATCATCATCATCTATCTACTGCTGGAGGAAGGTCTCCCCGAATGCTGTCGCCACCTGTGGCGGGCTTGGGAGGCCACAATCCATCTCACTGCTGCACATGAGCCGTGCTCATCCTCTAGGGCGTTCCTGTTCCTTTTGGCAACTCCCCCCTCCCCATCTCGTCACCAGGCCTTTCAATTGAGCATCGTCCCTTCGAGCCACGGTGTGTCCTACCCAACCCCCTGGCAGTCTGTGTAGTTATTTATTCATTTGAATAGTCAGTACGACGTCTCGAGCTTGCATTTGTGCCACTGTCTCTGGCTTTCCTTCTTGCCTTTTCTTTCCGCGCCATGCCCAGCGGCGTGCATGTTTCCATGCTTCAGTGCAAACTTTTCAGCTTTCGTTCCAATTTTGTTGTGGTTGTTGTTGTTGTCAGGGGTCATGTGTATATTCCACACGTGATAGCAGGTCATTCGCACCGATTAAAAAAAGGTTATTTTCTGGGCACATTGACTAGGCCGCATTTAGTTTTCTAGTTTTTCAAAAGCACTCTCTGCTGTTTCTGGCTTGCCTCATTCTTTCATCATTTTGATCCCGGACAGCTTTCAACAACTGCACAGGGGTGCACACCCTCCGTTGTGTTTTCCAGTTGTGTTCCTCCAACCATAATTGTATTCTTGTTCAGAACACTCAAGGTTTGTAGCTGCTTGGAATCAGAGCACCATTATGGTGCAGTGAGCATTTGGTGACGATTTTATGCCGATGAGTCCCAATACGGCTGAAACCGGTCTACCGTTTGTCTGCTTCTGTCTCACCGCTGTCTATTTGTCGTCACGTTTTGCTCAACTTTTATTTGATGATCACCGCAGACACGAGGACCAACAATGCAGTTCATGATGATTTTTTTTGCACAACGCACACAGGTTGGGTGATGTTTGTACATGTGTCTGTGTGTTGATTAAAACTTTGTGGATTACTTTACCTTTAGATATTACGTGAGAAAAATCGCTTAAAGGAAAGTTATATATAGATGGATTTTCACGGTTTGGCTATTTGCCCCCTTCGATAATCCGAAGTGCTAAACAGGAAAAGCAAGTTTTTTTTGTGAACGAGAGAAGCAATGTGATATTTTGTAACTTGTTTTGAAACATTCTAGACGAGTGGTTACCAACCAAAATAACAACAAGGGCCATTTTTTCGAAAATTCGGTTTAAAAAAAGACTCCATCTCAATATTGAAAGAGCCGCATTGCGTGTGAATAACGTCACGAATAATGTCACGAAGCAGTCCTTAAAGAGCCGCAAGTCACCGACTCCCTTTCTCTAAACCCACATTTTTTTGTGTGGCCGTTCAGTGGCCTACAAGTGATCAGCTTGTCACATCTTCTGACACCCATTTGTGCCGTTTTGTTCTGGCTAGATTTAGCAAACCCAGAACTATGAATAATGCACCGACAAATCACACAGCAAATGAATAACTCAATTTAAGGGGACACATACACACACACTAAACAGCTGAAGTTATTTCTTCATGCCACTACTGGTGGATCTCCGTGAGAACGAGCTCCAAATGATATTTGGACTCATCTTCCATGCTGGACAGACATCCCGGTCACAACTACTGTTCAGCTAACCGTAGTGTATACATTTATATTGCTAGGTGGACAGAGGCAGGCGGATATAAGAAACGAATAACAACAACAAAAACTCGCGATAGAACGTGGACCTACATGGTGCCTAGCAGGGGGAACTGCAGCAAAATCCGTTGTTGTCCTGTACCTCTATGCTCCCGCGTCTCTGCCTCTGTACCTTCAACAACCCACACTGGTCTTGACCAGCTGCATGTGAAATCGTAGTCGTTGCTCTGGGTCTACATCAGCAGCCGTACGCCAAGAAGACCACCACCAGCACCACCAGCACCAAAGAAGTTGTTGCACGAGGGTTGACGGCACACACAGAGATCCCTTCCGCTGTCTCCCAACTCAGGCTGCTGTTGCTGCACCCTCCCCGCCCCAAATTTTGACTTAAAACTTTCGTGACTTCAGGAATTCATATTCTTTGGTTCTTTCCGTAAAGTCACGTAGATAGACAATACAAAAAAAATGTAAAACATTTTTTAAAAATTAAAACGCAAGGGAGTGACGTTCGAGTGCGCGTGTGCCTCTCGTGATGTGCACGCCCAGCTGGTCTCCGCCGCCTGAGCTCCACAGCCTGCAGGCAAAGCGTTGCAGGTGACCGTATATGGGCACGAGCGGTGACCCAGGGAGCCGACGAGGCGCTCAACCCGTTTGTGTGCCTCCCGCCACACCTGAGTCGATGAATTATGCATCGCGATCCGCGTTAGACACACGCGCGCACACGCGCACGCGTGCGTGATGGGAGTGTTACAGTGGGTGTTGTACCCCTGAATAGCCGCCGCGCAAGAATAGGGTTTACCCTTTCTGGCAATAAAACAGGCGTGTTCAGATGTTAAAACACCAAACTGAAACCTTTTGCAAGGAATCATGTCTGCATTAACGGCACATATTTGTGGTGAACATGCAAACAAAACAAAACAAAAACATGCTCTGCTAGTATATGATGCATTGCATTTGAAACTGATTGGTCCACACCAGAGACAGCTTTCTTTAGAGCCTCGTCTCAAAAAGTGTTAGACCAGAGGACGCCAAAAGGCGAACAGCACAACTATGTATTTCTCTGTGTGGGCAGAGGCGGGGGGAATTGCAACAAAAATGTCACCATTGTTTCACAACTGCCGCACCGACTCAGCCTCGAATCAGTACCCGGTGCGGTGTGTAGTAAACATCGCCACTGGGGAGACAAAGGCGGCCGGGCGTGGTGCTGGCCACCCACCCCCTCGTGTGCTGTTCCGGCCTTCATAGGTCCTGCTCGCTAACAGCACTTGCCCCGACAGTCTGTTAAAGGATATACGGGGGATCTTTGTATTGTGTCCAATTGAAAAGTTGTCGTCTTAATTGTTAATGAACACAATTTGTTCGGGATGCTGAACACTGCTATGCAAAGTCGATATTCATTTCGTCGACCCTGGCCTTCCTTGCTAGAAAATACCTTCAGTCACAACGGCATCTCATGTGGTTGAAACGAAAGCTTTCTGTCCACGTGTCTGGGTTCGTAAGTCAAATTACGTGGTCCGGATGTCTAACCGAGCTGTATAATAACACATGTAGAGAGTGAAAGGGGCCTTTCACTTGATATGGTTAACTCCAAACAGACTCGAATGCATCAGATCTCAGCAGCTAAGCAGGGTTGAGTCTGGATATCGCTTGGATGGGTGCCTACCGTGTAGAATGCATGAGACGGGTGTTGTGGGCTGCTGTGAAGTTGCGTTATCAGCAGAGGGCAGCGTACGTCGATCCCGACTCCAACCTGCGCTGATCAGCGTGGGGAATTAAAAACAAACGACTGGACATCTGTGAAAAAAAATCGCTTTATAGCTCATCGGATTCCTCCAGTATAAATACATATTGTGAGTTGTGATGAAACAACGCCCACAGCTCGTGTGGTAGTCCACCACTGTGGAGGCAGCGAGGGTTGGTGGACCACACACACACATGGTTGGTGGACACCACACACACATAGTTGGTGGACCACACACATAGTTGGTGGACCACACACACATAGTTGGTGGACCACACACACATTGTTGGTGGACTATAAACACACATAGTTGGTGGACCACACACAAGGACCTATCCACCAATGTTAAATGAATGAGGTATCAATGAAAGTCCTTGATATGCGAACAATGTTGAAATTACAAAAAAATATACCCTTTGGCCCAATAATTCAGCTCACTTATTAGTCCCCAGCATGCCTTATGCGATCTACCGCATGCAATAGCCTGGCATGTGCCATGAGCCCGATTTCAAAATCATACAGCGAATCCGCGTATGCCATTGGAGTGGAGAGAGAGGTGTGTGTGGAGGGGAGTCGTCGTTGAATAATCTCAATCGCCTTCCCACTCGCACAGGATACAATAAGCTCATTATTCACGTATTGGCCCGACTCCCAAGAGCACTTGCGCTGCGAGATACCAATTTAATCATTCTTGGTTTCTGACAGCTACAAATGTCGATGGTCGTTTGCGCTGTTCTCACGTCCATGCTCCTTGCGAACACCCCCCCCCCCCGTTGTGACCAATGGCCCAGATGGTGCAACGCCGTTTTTTGACCCCAGTTACCGATGCGTGGGGGGGGGGTCACAACCGTGCGCCTCCGTAGACGTTTGCGAGAATGAAGCAGCCGTCGCATCGCGCGGATTCCAACGCTCCGGGAGAAATGTAACGTGGCAAGAATGTGAACACAACGAGCTGTCGATGTTATCGGAAAGAGGAGGATGCGGTGGCCGGAATGTGTGTAGGATGGACGAAGGCGAGTTTAAAGGAACAGGCGTTGGAGTGGCACCCGCAGAGGTCAGCAGCCAAAAGGGAGGAGCCGAGGGCAGAGTGGATATCGTCGGCGTGGATCTTGGAAGTTGGTGTTGAGGTTTTAACGACCACGGGATTCTAGCCAAAAAGGAAATGGAGTGATGGCGAGGTGTAGTGGCATCTAAGGCATGGCCGTGATGACCTCTTGACCTCGCCAATCGAAATCAACTGAATGCACCTCACACATTGTTCAATCGGAGTTGGTTATTGCACCGCGGCATGAACTTGGCCATCTGCGTTGGATTCCCAGCCTGTGACTGATGAAAGTTCATGGCACGTGATACCTGAACAGGCCCCGTGTGACCCTTCCACATTGCCAAGTGATACCTGAACAGTGCCTGTTTGGCCATTCCACGTTGGCAAGTGATACCTGAACAGGGCCTGTTTGGCCATTCCACGTTGGCAAGTGATACCTGAACAGGGCCTGTTTGGCCATTCCACGTTGGCAAGTGATACCTGAACAGGGCCTGTTTGGCCATTCCACGTTGGCAAGTGATACCTGAACAGGGCCTGTTTGGCCATTCCACGTTGGCAAGTGATACCTGAACAGGGCCTGTTTGGCCATTCCACGTTGGCAAGTGATACCTGAACAGGGCCTGTTTGGCCATTCCACATCGGTCATTGTAACGCAGCCCCAACGCAATTCACGATCCCGACTCGGGCGACAAGACAGCGAGCAAGGCCGAGTCGGACGAAGCTCCGCTCACGACAACGCCCACGTGCCTTCCGGTCACCGAGCGAAGGTCACGTGGATGACTACGGTGGTAATGTCAGGTGACATGAGTAATGACGGAGGATTATAACGACGAAGACGATGATGGTGATGATGATGATGCGCCCGAGGGGATGATTATGATGATGACAAATATGTCATGGTGATGATGATGCTGCTGCTGGGATTGGCATGATGATATCGACGACGACATATGAATGAGTGACGTCATAGTTAGGGAGGGGAGGGAGGGGGGGTCACACCCCGAGAACTCCTCCTCCACCCTAACTCCCGCATTCCAGTTCTGCACAAACAAAACTAAATTACGTGATCAAAGCAATGCAACTACGGTCTACCACACATCGCAATAACGTCACCAGGGGAGACAACTTGCCGCGCGTCCGCCCTCCGAAGGAGACCCATCCCAGCGAGGCGTGTGTGTGTTAAGTAAACAATGGAACGCTCACACCCAACGGGACATCGGGCAACAGACGCTACGGGGTGACGCGCCCACGGCCTCGCTACCAACCTTTAAGGGGGACGACGACGACGACTCTTTAAAAGTTATATGATTAGTACTTGGGGTTAACACCTACGGTATGTTTTTTTTTATATATATTGTAACCGTGCGGCAGAACACACACGTGCGCCCGTGACGTCGCAAGGCATGCCAGAAATGTGCACGGGCGACAGGGTCATGGAACAATAAAAAGATGTTTGAACATGACGCACAGTGGAAATTAATCAGCGGGTCAAGTGTCCGAGAAAGCCACCGCGATGCCATTAAAGTGTGTTCGGTTTCGAGAAACACCCCTGCCATTTATGCGAGGGTTGCCAACCATTCCTCTTGAGCCCTGGTCGTGTACCTGTGTGTGTGTGTCTGTGTGTGTGTGTACCTGTGTGTGTGTGTACCTGTGTGTGTGGGGAGCTGTGTGTGTGTGTACCTGTGTGTGTGTGTACCTGTGTGTGTGGGGAGCTGTGTATGTGTACCTGTGTGTGTGTCTGTGTGTCTGTGTGTGTGGGGAGCTGTGTGTGTACCTGTGTGTGTGTCTGTGTGTCTGTGTGTGTGGGGAGCTGTGTGTGTGTGTACCTGTGTGTGTGTCTGTGTGTCTGTGTGTGTGGGGAGCTGTGTGTGTGTGTACCTGTGTGTGTGTCTGTGTGTCTGTGTGTGTGGGGAGCTGTGTGTGTGTGTACCTGTGTGTGTGTCTGTGTGTCTGTGTGTGTGTCTGTGTGTGTGTGTACCTGTGTGTGTGTCTGTGCGTCACACCTCTTTCGCGCCGTACGTAGCCAACCGTGCGAATCGGAGGTGCGGGCGGAGGACAACGAACTTAACGCAAAAAAAGCAGTTGTGAAGAAATGCGTTTTCGATGTAGATTTACAAGTGCATAGCTTCAAGTGGGCTTCCGAATATCGCAAGGAATGAGCGTTCGAAGTCTCCCACAAGCGTAACATAACAACCACCGACAGAAGTCGGTGTTTTTTTTCTTCTGACTCCCAGCAGATTCCTTTGCATTACGCATTCAATACCTCCAAGACAGCTCCAGGTAGTCTTCTCGGGTTTACAAAAAAAAAACCACATTTCTAACATTTCTTTAACATTGCCGAAAAATTGCCATTGCTGATGATATTGGGAGATTAAGTATGTGTGCACGTTTCGAGCAAAATATGTTTAACCTCAGAACCAAGGCCGTATCCACACGGAAAATGTTACTGCTATTATAGTTGGCGCAGAAGCATCAGTTGCTTTGCAGCATATGAAAACGCACAAGTTGTCATGCGTACTTGATGTTCAGTATGATGCATCGGTGTATATTGCACAAGGGGGAGGTGAGAGTGGAACGTGAATAATCTGTTGGTGTCTTGCCGAAGGCTTACACTTAAAAATTGTGAAGGTTGTGCACATTCCTGGGGTCAATTTGATAGGAATAATGAGATGAACCAGTAATCTTTATATTTACAATGAATCGAGTTAAAACTGCAACACTGCTGCAGAACATTTTCTGGGAACCGAATTTATGCCGGCCAAGAATCCCTCTGCCGGGAAGTGGGGGCAGTGGTTTACACACCGCACTCCGCATCAGGTGACCTCAGTTCAATTCCCAGCCACGTCTCACATCATTGGCGGTCCAGCCTCCAACTCCCAAAGCACTCACCGGCGTGGTGAAGTATGGTCAAACAACCCCCATGACAGGACAGACTGGGGGGAGGCCTACATGCAACTGATGATTAATAAAATATATTTTTCATCTTTAAACAAATCTCTCCAGTTGACCGTACGTGCGTAGCCAACTGTGCTAACCAGAGGTGCGGGAAACCTTTATGAACCGTGACAATGTCTGACATGTCATTCTGGAGTAAATGTCGCGCAGAAGAATATTTTGGCCACACGAGCTCCATCGGAAAGTCACAATAATCGTTCGTACCATTAAAACCATGGCACAGGGTGTGCCCATTTAAGTGCAAAGCATCTCAATTTAAATGGCACAAACGCGTAGTGATATTTTGTTTTCTGGCAATAACACAACATGACAACTGCACTGCTGTATCCTCACACACGGTGGCTTATCTACACATCATCTTAAACGGCATAAGATAAACAACTTACATTTACAATTGAAGATTATTGTCATATTTGTTTTGTCTATCTGGTGGAATGAATATCATTTCGAAATGATAACCGCAGCAATAAACGTCGTTTTGTCAAAAGAAAATCTCATCGAGAGTTATCACGGACACACGCACATCTCTGCCACTGGTACGGCGTGTGACATTTAGACGATTTACATCGAAATTGCAGCTTGCAGCCTCACACATGCTGCGTTGCAATCGTTCAAAATAGCACTGAATAATAAGCGGTGAAAGTGGTTGGTGCGGCGGCAAGCACACTGCACAGGGTAGTCCATATGTCTTGTAGCCCCCATTTAATTAAAATAAAAAAGGAAAGTAAGTTTTATTTAAAACAGAAAAGAATATACAAAGGAAAAAATATTAGGGGTCAATTAATTAGGGGGGGGGCACAAGACATCTGGACCACCATCTACCATGAACTGAACTCAATTACCGACCAATAATAAATATCAGATGTTCGTGGACACACAGGCGCGACTCGAGTGTTTTAATTTCTCTCTCATCAAAACAAGCCTCCCACACAGCCATCCCCTTACAACTTGCAGCACATCACGCCACGCGTGCAAACATAAGCTCAATACGTTTGTAAAACTCCAGAGAATTAATAAAACCCACGGATAGGGTGCAGCTTGCCATACACAATTACTTTCAACACATGGATATTCATAAAACGGGTTTGTCCCACGCCTTCGCGAAATACAGTTTCGACAATGTGATGGAATCTGTTCCACAGTATTGACATATTTACTTCCACCTGAGAAAAGCATCTTGAAATCAATTACAGTTATTACCCTCTGGCACTGCAGGGTAATACCCCCTCCAGAGAGATGTGTTCTTTATCAACAACACAACACCATATCGGGAATGGAGTTCAACATTTGAGGTGGCTGGTTGGTTCGGGGGTTAAGAGCGCTGAGTCGGCACCACGCAGATTCTGGGTTTGGATGCGAATATTCACCATCCGTGATTAACCAGATTCTCGAGTGTGCCAAGTGTATGGTCTAAGGCCCGGCCACCAAGGACTGCACACGCAAAAAGCCCCGTAAAAGAAAATTTGGTTTGGCAATTAAATTGGACGATTTCCAGCTCTGAGAATGAGATAACCTGTCTGTCGGGTGACGATCTTACAGCCGCGTGTGTGTGTGCGGGAAAGTGTCAACCCTCTTGTGTGAAGGCCGCTTGTAGAAGTCACGTGAGCAATCTCTTCCAACGGAGCACGCTGCCGAGATTTCCGAGCACAATTGTGATACATTGGGGAAAGGGGGATACCAAGAGAATATTAAGACCTTTAAAATGTGTTTTTTCTCTTGGAAAAGTACCACAACTAGAGCACCAGCGGTGTGGTTGGGGGACATGTACGTGCTGCGGTAGGCATTACGGCAGAGGTCGCAACCGGGTACCCGATACCCGTACCCTACCCGATACCCGGCTATCCGTACCCGGCCGGGTAAGGGTACCCGTTTGCGACCCAAGTGCGGCCGGGTATGGGTAAGGAATGAAAACCCGTTTGCGACCTCTGCATTACGGTGGTGGGTCTCGTTGGATTAACACTGCGGACAGGGCAGGCTGACTGGGGAGCATTGTGGAGTCTGTGGCACAAGTGGATGGAATGACAGGGTGCTTAACTGGGCTGACAGATGTTTAAAAAAAGACTTGTCCTGTTGCGATGACGTGCTCGCCCGAGGAAAAACCGGTTTGTTGAGAAGCTTCAGGGCCCTCCCCCAGCCCACACCCTCACCAGCACCGTGAGCTCATTCTTCACCAGTTCGCTTTGTTTTTAGATCGGCCTTGTGTGGGGGTGTGTGTGTGGGGGGGTGTGGGTGTGTGTGGGTGTGTGTGGGCGTGTGGTGGTGTGTGTGTGTGGGTGTGTGTGTGTGGGTGTGTGTGTGGGTGTGTGTGTGTGTGGGTGTGTGCGCGCGCAACGTGAACAGTGGCACGAGTGTGCGTCGCTGCGAGTTTACGATGCAGCAGTGCTTCTCGTCTTACCCGGGTTACGTGGGCCACAATCCACACAGGGAGATCGCATGACCGCGCATCGAAGTCAATGCGGCGCTATAAACGTTATCGTGACCATCGAGGCTTGGAATGCGATCTAACTTCCCTGCGGCTGATGTGGTGACGTGACCGCCGAGACGCTGCTGGGTCACGACTCTCGCCTCCTCTCGCGTCGACGTCTCAAGATGCCTACACCGTTTTATGGCACACTCATTGCGCTGTTAAATGGGCTCCACTTCCCACACACACGCACGCACACCCGCCACTGAACACGCTACCCGTCTGCCGTGCTTCTCTTCGTTGGCTGGCAGTCAAGTTTCAATTGGAATTCAAGATCCTCCTCCTCCTCCCCCGCAGCCGACAATGCCCTTTAATGATGCCATTCCGTCGTGCACGTGTGATCTTCTCCATCCCCGCGTGCCAGCAAGAATAGTCCGGTCTTACGACTCTGGCCTGCTGCTGCTGCTGTGCGTGCCAAGGTCGACCCACTCTGCTTGATGGGCAACTGGGCCTTTCCCTGTGTGGCCTCCAAGCTGTGGCACCCCCCCCCCACCACCACCACCAGATTTTCGGTATCAGTGCAAAGTCTCTCTCGGTCTTTTTATTTATTATTTACCCATTGGGGGTTCATTTCATTCGGTGGGATGTTCTTGTCATGAGCCTGCGTGCTTTTTTTACTGTTGGGTTTTTTCATCTTACTATTTATTATGGGACGTTATTTTCTTGCCAGTATCAAAATATAACAATAAAACAGCAGGTGTTAAGATGTTAAAACACCAAACAGAATTATTTTTCAAGGAATCCTGTCTGCATTAATCACACGTACTCATATGCATTGTGTGAAATCAGTTTCAAAGACAATGGCGATGTTTTATCAGAGCATGTTTTTTATTTGCATATTCACTACAAGTGGACAGGATTCCTTGAATAAGATTTCTGTTTGGTGTTCTAACATCTTAACACCCGTTTTATTGCCAGAAAGGGTAAAACCTATTGTTATATTACCATTTATTAGCTCTGCACAGTACTCTGTGAACCCTCAGTGAAAGGTGATTTACAAGTGTAAATGTATTATTTTTATCACAATACCGGTGATAGATATTGGTATAAATCAATTCCTTTCATCTGAACGTAGATGACAATTTGTGGACTGTCCTGGTCCAACCCAGATGGGTGGAAGCCCTTGTACCACATCAAGTTGTGCTGACATTCATTTTGGAATGAAAACATTTTAAACCGCATTGCATCGCCAGTACAGACCCAATGCGGAATCCCAGCGCATTAGGGAGCACGCACATGCGATTTCCTTGCTACACCAGTGCATCAGTAAACAAATACAAACAGTTCTTAAATTACTGTTAAAATATGTTCATCAGGCTGTGGTAAATATGAACAAGTCAAAATAACGATTTTGATTCATATAGCATCTTCATGCAACCGCATTCTAAGACTCTTTACAGAAACAATGGAAAAAAATACATTTTACCGTAGAAGACCAACAATTAGTAGCAACCCTTGCCACGAACAGTTCCGTAGCAGGCCCTCGGAGAACCTCCAAAAATAAATATTAAAAATACTGGAGTGTCTCCATGGAGGCTTAAGACGTATTGTCAGGAAGGTCGGGAGGGGGGAGCATTGTTTATACGCGAAATCCCAAAGGTGTAATATGCAGGTAATTTTTTGTTGCATTGAAACCTTTGGTCAATACCAGTCACACATATATATTTCAGCTATGGGAGGAAATCAGAGAACTTAATAGAAAAAAAAACACCCCATGCAGAACTGAGAGAGAACATAGCAGCTCCTCCACGCAGAAAAGTGCCCGAGTTGGAAATTGAACCCAGGAGCTTCTTGCTGCGTTGCCCTGCTGCCCTCACTCGCCCATCGCCCTGGCCAAGCGTGTTGGGGCAAATAATAAAGAAATGGGTTGCACATGTTGGGCGTCACTGGGGCTCGAGAGAAGAGATGAACGCGGGGAAGGTTGCGACGAGCTATCGTGCCGCAGTTGGTACGATGAGAAATGTGCCGACAGGGTTGAATGGGTAAGGATGCACACCGATGTGCCCGCACCTCCGATATAGAACGGTTGGCTACGTACGGGTGCCAAAGAAGTTCTACATATATACACATGGTGTGAATGCGATGAGGTGTGGCGGTTACGTGAAGAAAGCAGGACAAAGGGCAGAGGGAGGGATGAGTGGGAAGGGTTGGGCAGCCATTGCCACAACTATCGAGTGTGCCGGCAGTGCAACCGCCCCCAAAGGCTGGAGGGGCCCCGGTGCCGGACTATGAAGAGAGGCAGGAAATTGGATAGGGGGGGGGTGGCCCCCATTTCATTCCTTGCCTCGGGGCCCATGGCAAGCATGCTCGGGCCATGGTGGGAACAGCGGCGAGGAGGGAAGGAAGGTGTGCGACAAGCAGCAGCGTGACGAACAACGTCTGCTCGTGACGACCTCTGTACGGTTGCTTCCAGTTAAGGGTACGGGTCGAAGGGTTTTGATGTAAACGTTAGAGAAAAGCACGTTGTGCGCGACGGGGGCCTTGGCGGCAGTGCCGGCGCGGAAGGCCCGGTGCAATCCTGCTCGGCTCGCAGTCACACCGTCCACTGGGTCCTGTCGAAGCCGCTCGCTGAAACGCAGAACGAGAGGACGAGGCAGCTTTGCGTCACACGGCAGGTCGGCGTGACAGGGTCGCGCGGCTCAGTGTTTGTTTTTAAGTCTTCTTGAAAGAACTCCGCAAGGGCGTCTACCAGAGGTCGCAACCGGGTACCCGATACCCGTACCCGGCCGGGTACGGGTACCCGTTTGCGACTCTGGTGCGGCCGGGTACGGGTAGACCGTGAGTCACTGGTGAGTCACCGTTTGTCACTCATTTTGGGTAGGGTACGGGTAGGGAACGGGTACCCGCGGGTACGGTATCCATTTGCGACCCTGGTGCGGCCGGGTACGGGTAAGGAATCAAAACCCGTTTGCGACCTCTGGCGTCTACGTCGACGTACGCTCGTGCCGTGCCCAGACGACAAATGCGGTGCGCGTTACAAGTTCCCGGCTGTCAAAAGTCACGGAACCCAGCACGCACCGGTGGGGTGGCACGCAGCGGCCAACAGAGGGGGGTGCTGCTTTTTAGTCACAGCCAGGTTTTTACGCAAAGTGTAAACGCAAAATTCGGCAATTTAATTCCGTGATGCGATGGTTCCGAGTTTGCACGTATTGACGAATTCTGTTGGTGAATATGCAGCGTAGAAGCCCAACAGGCTGATGATAAGACTAAAATATACAATATATTACGTGGCGATACCCCATGAAATGTTATTAATTAAATCAATGCAACTTGATTTTTATGAAGCTTCAAGCTCATGTTCTGAAAGCCACTGTTATTTGAGCTGCGTGTTTGCTTAAGTTCCAATTTCGAGTGATAACTTCCAGATGACGTCTTCAACGGGGCGTGTTGCACGTGCGAAAATGAAAACAATAACTGTAACATACATTGTGTATGCAACATTCTTTATGCATTGCCATGTTTTGAGCACGTGAAAACCCTTACTAATTGGCTGTGTCGGGTGGTGGCGGGTTTAACGACACGTTTATATTTACACAATCTAACCCAAAAACCTATATTATGGATATTGGCAGCGAAAGCCTACGTGTTAAACCAAAATGATAACCGTACAATGTTTATCCGGTAAAGCCTCACCGAGTCTCAAGACTCACCTTTGGGAGGTTACCTGATTTGGGACACTTGGCCAATCCAATGACTGCGCTTTTTTTTTCACGGGGGAGGAAAGCCGGATACCCCGAGAAGACCCGCCACGCATAACGAGCCAACAGCGTTCAATGCTCCACATGGATGGATTCAATAATCCACTGCTGTACACATCCGAAAGGAAAAGCTCTACCACGATGCCTGGTGTTCCCAGGCAGTCCTCCCGCCGAAGTACAAACTTGGCTCAACCGTGGCTCAGCTTCTGGACGGGATCGAGCGCGATCAACGGTGATTTGGTCGCAAGTGCAAGCCGAGGCCTTACCTATCCTTTTGATGATCTCCTCGCACTGGTCACCATTGCCAACGTCAAACACGTAACATTCAAACCTTCTGACCTCATCGGCACCTTTCGAGCTGCGGTCAAAGCACAGGCACACACACACACAACGCGTACACACACACACAACGCGTACACACACACAACGCATACACACACACCGCGTACACACACACAACGCATACACACACACACACACAACACGCACACATACACACACACAACGCGCACACACACACACACAACACGCACACACACACACAACGCGCACACACACACACACACACAACGCGTACACACACACACACCGCGTACACACACACAACGCATACACACACACACACACAACACGCACACACACACACAACGCGCACACACACACACACAACACGCACACACACACACAACGCGCACACACACACACACACAACGCGTACACACACACACAACGCGTACACACACACACACAACGCGTACACACACACACACACAACACGCACACACACACACAACGCGCACACACACACACACACAACGCGTACACACACACACACAACGCGCACACACACACACACAACGCGTACACGTATAAACCGTCGTTCCGTCCGCGCGCGACCCGACACGTGTTATCGGCAGCTTACGTAATCGATGTTGATCGACGAATCGATGCGTCGCTACACTCCCCGAGTTTACGATGCCAGTTTTACACTCGCCCGCAACCAAACCCTTCCCTCTCAGCCCTCCAACGTACCATACGCAGTAGCCGAACAGCGAGGGCTTGTCCAACTGTCGGCCCACCGCTGAGATCTCGGTGTAGGCATGAGTAATCAACAGCTGAAATGAACACAAGAGGGTTATAAATGCATCGCTTGGCGACACGGTAAACGCGACGCAAAGGTTCTCAAGTGGCCGTGTCGACGATGTTCACTTCACAGTATCGTATCGTACCCCCCCTCACCCCCCGTGTGGAACGTTTTCGACACCAAGGGAGAGCAGTTTTTTTTGTCGCCCGCCCGCGCTACACAGAGAGTTACATTTTGTCGCACGGTCAAACAAAACCAACATTTAAATTCTCAACGGCTGGTATTTAGCCGAAATAAGTGGAGTCACTGGTGACGGAGCTGAGACCACCAACTCACTAGACTTGAAGCCCAGTGTGTAATCAAGGGCAGCTGTCTTGAATTCGAACCTGAAATCTCAGCAGCGCCAGCTCAGCACCCGAACATCTCAGCCATCTGGCCATATCCTCCCATCCCAGATTTAACCTTGGCAATGTGGCACACGTTGACAGATACACACGTACTCATCCACCACCTACACGAGATTCAACGAATTGTCGTGCATCAGAGCCGCTATTTTATTGAAGAATCAAGTTTTGTTTTCTTGGACTAACTAGCACTGCACGAGATTCAACGAATTGTCGTGCATCAGAGCCGCTATTTTATTGAAGAATCAAGTTCTGTTTTCTTGGACTAACTAGCACTGCCCGCGCGTTTGAGCGGGATACACGGCTGAGGGGGAGGGATTGGATGGAGGGTGGGCGGCGTGATGTCATCGCAACGCACGATCCTGGCTCAACGCTGTGGGGGCGTGGTTGCGCAACTGTCACTTGCGAATTTGCCCATCCATGGCACCCAGCCAGCAAAACTTTAAGAACATATATAAAGTGTGATATTCACCGTACTATTTGTATTCTTGCTCAGCCTTCTCAGTCTCATTCGTGCATGCTTGCCCACCACATCGGCATGAACGCAACATGAACATATTAATTCCACAAACTGTAAATAATTGATTCTCGAACGCGCAATTCTAACGTATCACTCGCCGCCGATGCTAGCCGTCGGCGGGAGTTGATCCCAGGTCGCGGGGTTCATAATGCAGTGTCACCACTCCACCCCTGGCTGCGTCGATGCATACGCCCGTTAATAATGCCTTCGCCGCCTCCACGCGGTGCCGAAAACGCGCGGCGTCAGAAATAATATTCCCGCAGCCTCCAAGCAGCCCGAGGGGCCCTGTGAATATATTTCCCCGGACACTCGGGCGACGGAGCGGTTTGCTCCGCTGGGAGCCGTTCTGTACCGGGCCGGGGGCCGCTCACCTTCACTGTGCTCTTGAGCACCGTTACAACTTCGGTTTCCCGCACGTCCAGGTAAACCTCCTGCAAACACAAGCGAACGCGCGTTCACCTGAGCCGCACGCGATTATGCACGCGGTAAGCGCTTTTAAGAAACGTTGTGCACGTGCACCGCGGTTGACTGCACCGCAGTTAAACCGGGGGAAAAAAAGCCTATCACGAATAACGATGGAAAGAAAGATTTTCATTATTTTTAGTTTTTCACCAGGTAAGGCCCACTGAGCTGTGTAGCTCCTTTTCAGAAGCGACCTGGCCACAAGTGATAGCCCAATGAAGTGGCCTATCACGTGGAAATGGTATAGCAGCCAAACACTCTTAAACGTATGTTCTGAGCGACCACGGAAAGAAAAAACATGCAAACTCAAAATATACAGCAGGCGTCAGGGTCGGGATCGAACCCACGACCTCCTGTATACCAGGCGAGGTAGTTAACATCTCATAGCCACCGTGATGATGATGAGAGAGAGAGAGAGAGACGCAAACTCCAAATATACAATAGGCGTCAGGGTTGGGATCGAACCCACGACCTCCTGTACACCAGGTGAGGTAGTTAACATCTCGCCACTTTGGGCACCGTCAACCATGCCAAAGTCCGTCAGCCGTTGCCTGAATTAAGAGCCGGGAGGCTTCGGCTCTGAGGACACATCGCCCTGGGCTGACGTGCTGGTGGATTGCACGAGAGCTCTGCGCACGAGAGCTCTGCGCACGAGAGCTCTGCGCACGAGAGCTCTGCGCACGAGAGCTCTGCGCACGAGAGCTCTGCGCACGAGAGCTCTGCGCACGAGAGCTCTGCGCACGAGAGCTCTGCGCACGAGAGCTCTGCGCACGAGAGCTCTGCGCGCGATCATCGACAGACCTTCCTCGGGAATCGGTATTGGCCTGGGGGGGAGTGGGGGGGGGGAAGGCCGAGGTTGACCTGGACACGCAATAATTGAGGCCGATCTCAGACATCGTAATCTCCGAAGCCTGCGCTGGGCGTGGGGGTCGGGCGTGGGGCAGGGGTTGCCGGGTGATGCCTCGTGATAACCGCTACGCCCAGGCTGGGGCCTGTGACTGATCGATTGATTTTATTGTTGCAATAAAAGCAATTTGGAACTTGATCTTTTGAAAAATGTATTTTTACCATGAAGCTCCACATACATGCAAAAACATCACGCATATTGTGATTATCTTATGATGAAAAACTATTCCTTCACAGTAAGTTTGCAATGAGCACTTTAATCCATTACTTGTGCAAATATGAACGTAATTGCAATGAACCATATTTCAGTGAAACACTGCGCAATTAACTTCCGATTTGTATCCATTCTCAAACTTTACGCCACTTTGGTAAGTGCTGAACGTTTCATTTCGACTGGCGGGTTGTGTCCACCTGTATACCAGTCACGATCCAGGGCTCCCTTGACAAAGAGCTGTGAAATCTCAAGGGGGTTCTCATCGTGGCGAAATGAAGTTCTTTGTACGTGTGTGTGTTTGCAATAAAGCTACTCTTGCTGATAGCCCGTGGTGGTTTTCTGCAGCACTGCTGTTTTGCCACTTTACCCGTGACGCGAGCAAATGTTTCCCAATTGAGGTAATGTCTCAGACATTGTTAGAAAGGACAAAAGCCCAACATCACTGCCTTCTGGAAACACGGCATCACACGCATTCACGTGGAATTGTCTCATTCTATAAATAATTAATGCAGCAGTTCCAGCGATGTGTATTTCTTTTTTTACACCAGCTACGTTTGTATGGCATGTATTGTTGTTACACACTGGAGAATATCTGTCTCAATAATACTTTTCATCAGGAACATGTTATAGGCGATAATAAGCGAAAGTGCGTGGATAATCGAGTTTGCGGATAAGAGGAGCACCCCCTCCACCCCCCGACTGTGCTTTTCATACGAGAGTCAAAATCACAATCTTTATTTATCCCGGAGAAATCCGACATCCAGTCGAGTGCCCGTGGATCGAGAGCGGAGTGCGGCGCACGGTCGGTGCCGCGGGGGGCGGGCTCACCTGTGGTTGTGGCTCGCCCTTGAGCACCAGCTGGATTCCAAGATTTATTGACTTCACTTCTCCCTCCTGCGACACAAGACGAGACCCGCGTTGGGCTCTGTTTGGCAGAGTGACTGTCGCGCGCGGAACAAACGGAAGGCGGTTTTAGTTGGTGCGGACGGTGGTGCCAGCCACGGCGACGTGTGGATCGGTAACTCGGGACCGTTGACAAAGGAAAGGAGGGACAAAAGAAGCGTGGAGAGATGCATCAGGGAAGAATTGCCAAGGAGAGATATTGTATTGACTGTTGAGGAAATCAAGTGGGTTTGGGCGAGATGAATTGCTCGAACAGATGATGGCCGACGGACAAGACTGGCGAAAGAATGGCAGCCCAAGGCGAGAACACGCCCGAGAGGATGACCACCGGGGAGATGACTCCATCTCCATGATGGGCGTCCACTCATCTCCATATAGAAGCCATCACGTGCGGCTTATTTCAAATCGAAATGCCTTCACTGCATCCAGAATGACATTTGGTCGACAAAATATAAAGGACGTGCACTTTTTATCCTGTTCGCAATGAGGGTGCGTCATTTGGAAGTAAGGATACACCTTCCTCTGTCCGATTGACTTTCCGAGCAATTTCTGAATCGAATAAACTCCAAGGCCCTCTTGTCGGGCTCCCTCTAAAGGAGGCCCTTCTGTCAGCAGCGGTGTGGCTTAAAATATAACAGAGCTGTACCCTTCATCTTCAATCCTAAACGTTACTAATTTGAATTAAAAAGCGACGGGCAAATTCGGTACCGGGCTAAGAGGATTCCGACCGTTTGATTAGGATGATTAAATAATTGCTTTAATCGCCCCCGCGCAGTTGCAGTGTCTCTGCTGAAAATCACAACTCACCTTGCCGACAGGCACACTCCCCAGGTACTTCATTGTGTGCACGAGCCTGGCAGGGCGAGACACACCTGTCAGAACCACCAAAGATCCCCTTCCCCCCCGCCCCCCGCCGCCGTTCAGACTGACAGACTGTCCTGGCCAAGTGCTGTTTGGCATACACCTGTTAAGGTCGGTGGTGCGTTTCTGGTATTGACAACGATAACTGCGGTTCTCTTCCAACGCAATTACGCGTTTCAATTAATTAAGTTACCAAAGTAATTGGTCATTTGTATTTCAAAGGGTGGCTGGCAAGGACCGGAGAACGCCAAAATGTGAACACTTATCGCTCGGGTCGAGCTACAAGTCTTCTGAAACTTGCAGTGTCTTTGCGCTGTTCGCCTTGTGGTATTATCTGCTCTAACGCTGGTGAGACAATGCCATAAAGAAGGCCGTCTCTGGTGTAGGCCCAATCAGTTTAAAAAACAATGCAATACATCATCAGAGCATGTTTGTTTGCATGTTTTGCCACAAGGTACATGTGGTTAATGCAGACTTGATGCCTTGCAAAAAGCTATCTATTTGGTCTTGATTTTAAGTTTTCGTGACTGCAGGAATCCATACTCTTTGGTTCTTTCGGTAAAGTCACGTAGGTAGAAAATAAAATAAATTACGACGTTTCGGGCGCAACACAAGCGTCCGTCATCAGGTGGGAAAGCTTTCCCACCTGATGACTTTACCGAAAGAGCAAAATACTATCTATTTGGTGTTTGAACATATTAACAAAATTGCAGTTGAATTGCCAGAAAGGGTAAAACCTCTTCATTTAAAAATAATAATAATTTTGATATTGGCTAAAAAAGGTCCCATGTATAAGGGTACGGAGTTTAATTCCCGGTCGGATTTCCCAAAGGGCTGTGAAACGTACAATTTCACGACCGACGCTCATGCGCCCCGACCACGTTCCACCTGCCTGCCATCCAGCAGAACCTTGCTGGGCCTGGCCGTCGCCTCCTGGCCTCCCGACTCGACCGCCTTCTTCCGCTCCTCCACCTCGAGGGGCACGTGCAGCTCGGGCGCCTCCTCGTGCAGGCGCCTGTAGTACGACTTGAGCGGCGGGAACACCTTCCCGTCCCGGCCCACGCGCTTCGTCACCGTCAGCACCACGGGCTCACCCCGCGCCTTCCTCAGCAGCGACAGCGCCTGCGACGGCGGAGAGCGCGAGCCGAGAGCGGTTTTTTTTGTTTTGACGGGCAATGTGAGGACGAAAGTTCGCGCACACGCAAGGAGTTGCGCGACGCTTTCTAAGCGCGCGTTCGTCCCCCTCGGAAATATTTAATTAGCGGCAAATGTTTCGGTAAAAGCCGCGCAAGATTAGGTTATCGCCTCTGCCAGAAAGGCAAATCTGTTTTAGCATGAGCTTTTATCGCCAAGTTTTAACCCGGGGTGTAATACTGCAGAATTAAAATTGCTTTGGATCACAGAGTGACTTTGTTCAAAGAGCCTTTGCATTAATGTCTTGTTGCTAAGCAACAACAGCTGCAATAGCCTGGATGGCATCCAGTGGTAATGCTCAACCCAACATGGCTGAACTTTTTTTAATGCACACGATTGCGTGAAAATGTTTACCAAGGCAGGTAATACACTAATGATATAAATTATTTGACTGTTTTCTTATTTGCGCCTTTAATTACTTACCTAAAATTCAAAGTAACATTTTTTTTATTCATCGGCTAAGCAGGCTCCATACCTTGCCTAGATCCCCTGTTGGGATGCCCTGGGCTATGTTGCCTAGGCGAGAGGGCAGGGTGGGTGTTGGGCCTCCCAACCTACCCTTTATTACACAGTTCAGGGGCCGCTATTAGGGTTGTCACCTGTCCTAGTTTTCCCAGGAAGGTCCGCTTTTTGAGGTATCTGCCATCAAAAGCTGCATAATAACACATCGCTCAGGATGACGCATTTACTCGTAGTTCTACCATCTTCTACTATCGTCAGAAATTATTCTTCCCACGGGAGATGGCAGCGACTCGAACTGCGACTCAACGGCTCGGTAACGGTTCGACCGTGTTGCAAAACAAGAAACAACGGAGCCGCTTTGTCTTTCAACGTGAGATGTCGCACGGCATTCGAAAAGAGCGCGCGAATTTGCGTTTCTTTTGCGCGCAGGAAACGTTTCCACTCTGTGTAACATCGGGACCCCCCCACCCCACCCAAGGGGCGGTTGGCTCTTGCCTGGCCCTTGGCCGAGTTGTGAATGGAGACGCCGTTGATTTCGTCGATTACGTCTCCGAGCGTCAGCCGGCCGTCCTCCGCCACGTACGTCCCAGCCGTCAGCTGGGCCACCAGGGCGCGTCCGTTCACGTAGCTAAGGGCACGGCGCAGGGGCGGCAAGAGCGCTCAGCTGACGACGGCGGCGGCGGCGACCGATCGCAGCTCGTGTCGCACGGGAGCACCGATCCGCAGAGCGCTCGTGAGCGCGCACGAATATAGCGCGCGGCCAATAAATACCGTGCCGCATCGTGAGACGACTAATGGTGGTAGAGAATGGAAGACTTGGTAATCCACCCTTCGCTATGATGCCATAATTAATACATGATTGGGAACATCCTTCTTAGCCAAGGGACCAAAAGGAAACCCACATTAGTTTAATACTGCAGAGTATTTTAAGAAGTTTTTTACTTTAGGTTTAACAAGTAAAAATGAGGCCTATTTTCACGGATAAAATCACGTAATTTGTTTTACTTTTAAAAGAAGTCCTCAAGCTTGGCACATCACGACCGTACGACTGCATTACAGCGCTTAGGTACAAACGCGATGCAGTCGCTAAGTTGGGCAACGACGCGGCCCAGTGGCATCGCCGCTTGGTACAGGGATTCACAGTTTGTGTCCGGCAGCCACTAGAGTTTTCACCTAGCTTTCACAAAATAAACTTAAACTTGGAACAGAACTGCGGACGGGGAGGTTTATATACCGTGGTACGATAAATTAATCCTGCACACAGCTTATGCAAGCGCGCACGATTCCCACCACACCTGCATAGATGA
This sequence comes from Lampetra planeri, assembly GCF_965212315.1. NCBI lineage: Eukaryota > Metazoa > Chordata > Hyperoartia > Petromyzontiformes > Petromyzontidae > Lampetra > Lampetra planeri. Next base: position 1,892,902 of record NC_136141.1, read on the forward strand.
GGACGCCGCCATGGTAAGATGTCAACTGCCTCGCCTGGTATACAGGAGGTCGTGTGTTCAATCCCAACCCTGACGCCTGCTGCTGTATATTTAGAGTTTGCACGTTCTCCTCGTGGTCAAGTGGATCTTTCTCCGGGTCCTCTGGTTTTTTTCCGTCCACATTTAGAAACGTGCCTTTAAGAGTTTCTGGGCTGCAAGAAATGTCCACGTGATAAGCCACTTCGTTGAGCTATCATTTGTGGCCAGGTCGCTTCTGAAAAAGAGCTGTATGGCTCAGTGGGCCTTACCTGGCAAAATAAAAACTTTTGTCATTTAGTTTTAAGTTTCGATACAAGTGTGATGTGTAGATTTACCTGTGCAGGCTGTAAATAACCCTTCAAGTGACAACATCGTAATTAATATCCTGCGCACCTGGAACGTAACCTTGGCCATATTTTGGAAGTGCTTCTGTAGCTAAATGGGAAGCAGACTATAAATGATGCACCAACTGAAAAAATACCAATGTGACAATTCGGTCACAATTCAATTCCAGAGTTCATTATTTAGTCTTCTCATTTTTGATACTTTCAATGGGTGTGAGGTCACGAAGACAAGAGACTCACTACAGCAGGGCTCCCAGCTCCTTGCAGGGGACAAACTCGTACACGTGCCGCACCTGCAGCACAGGAACAAGGACGGCCGTGTGATTAATTCGATATTAGTAATTATAATACTATTTATTTAACCAGGAAATCTGACTGCGTGGCACGGTGTTTGAGTGGTTGGCTCGCAAGTGAAAGGTGACAAGCTATAATCCTGGTCAGGGGTCCAACTCAGCCCATCATCCTTCTGGGGGCCGATAAAATTAGTACCACTTCGTGGGTAAGTAAACAGTGGTCATCCTATGCAAACACTTGCCCCCGGCATAGGAATGTGGGATCATTCTTTCATTGGCTCAGGGCCGCAAAACATGAGATGAGTGTGCAACGCTTAAAAAGTCCACACGGATGGGTTGACAAACCCATTTGCTGCCCTGTCATCTTCGAGGCCACCTTGCAGTCGACAGTCGATTTTGTGAGTTTCAAATTTTTTTTGCGATCCATCAAACGTGGCCCATAAAGTGTTGGACTTAAGTTGAGCGCCACCACGCCCACGACTGAAATGTTTCTGCAAGAACCATGAAGAGAATGATAGCCTGCGAGGCAAGGCCTCGGTGTGTTGCAGTGGAGTGAGTGTGCCCTCTTGTGTTGCAATGTCGTGATATTTACAGCTCTACATGTATTATAGGAACCTTTGCAACATTCGTCAATAGCATTGCCTTAAAAGAAAAACAAATACATAAGCAACGTTCGGGCAATGGCCTTTCCCCATTGAGCATAAGAACGTTTACTTTGAATTGCAGTGAGAAAGAGCAATTGCACGCTATGTCACCAAATATATATATATTTTTTAATTTTAAGGCAGTGTTTTTGACGAATGTGTTGGTGTTGTGCTTGTACATGGCTGCCAATGCAGCATCACCAAATAATGTTTATATTGATATGTGGGGTGGAGTAGTGGTGCAGTGGTTGACGCAGTGGTTTGAATCCAAGCCACAGATAATATCAGTGACGAGGTAACAACTGAACCACATTTCCCTTGCGCGCGTTTGTGCGGCGAGGCGGATTTGAAATAATACCACCTGGGGAACTCACGCTGCCTGGTGTGACATCACACCAACGGTACTCAGATATCACACGAATACGTGTAAAAAAAAAAAACACTCGGCCTTTGTGCAATACGCAAAAAAATAATCCATCAGATCTTCCTGAAGAACTTCATCATGGTCCTCCCGTCTTCATTGACCATCAAAAGTAGCTGTCGGCGGTGTGTTTTGCTTAATACATAAAGGCAGAGTGCTCTTTACACGTTTCTGCGAGATGTGTGAAACTAACGGTTTGCCGGACCTGCGCTATCTTTCTGTGACGATGGTCGTTCCTCGCCATTCACAGGTTTCATCATCACATCGACGTCGCAACGGCGGCGATATTCGCGACACCGCAGTGCCACACGAATCGGCGCTGGCCTGCACGGTGCAAAGGCCCCCGAGCTCACGAGTGCAAGTTCAAACTTGCGCCCTGCTAAATTCGCACGGGCTGTACTGCCAAGCCCTCCTCAGGAGTCTTGTGACCCGCGAACGCTCTGTGGTTTGTCTGCTTTAGCATGCCGGTGTACTACTCACGGGAAGGAGCCAGCTCTCATCCAGGAATGTGGAGACCTGCCAGCACAGGCGACACATCAGAAACAACACAAATACAATTTTCAAGCGAGCCCCACTCTGGCGACGAGGCGCTCCGTGTCGAACCCGATCCACAGCTTGCGTCTACCCAATCAATGCTGCTGAAAGGGAGGCCGTAGGGCCGATGGGTTGTGTAAAAAAAAAAACTTTTAATGTTTTTTTTTACGTGGAGAGATAAGATATATGAAAAATATATATTGCCCACTTATCTATTTCGCAATAGTGTTTGGATTTATGCGGGTGTATGTTGAACTTCTTTAGCACCGTACGTAGCCAACTGTGCTAATCAGAGGAGCATCCAACCAAATGTAGCTGCATCGATAAGACTGTACAGACGCTGTAAAAAACAGCAGGATATGTCCTTCACGGGGAACCACTGAAAATGTGGTTACATATATTCGACTACCCGCCTTGGCCAACAGCAATGGTGACCGATGTCTGAGCTGGTCCAACCCGCACTGACCAGAGTGGTGAAGTATGGCCAAAAACCCCTGTGACCGGCATGGCACGGGGGAGTACTTTGTCCACGCATTCACGAAAGGCTGCATGTTAATATGTATTTACTAATTTTCTAAGGCACATCACAAACGGGGGACAGCCATGGGCAGAAGAGAAAGGGGAAGCTCTTGAGCATGGACTTGTACTGTGGTGGTGGGCAGCTGGCAAAGGGCAGTTCCTGAGTATGAGGGCAGCAGCACAGAAGTGACCTGCCATCACAGCGTGCTATTTGACAACGATCTATATTTAACTTAATTTTAATTATAAAAAAAAAATATTGCGATTATGATTTGCTCGCTATTTTTTATTTCGCTTATCTTCGTCCGTTCGTTTCTCACTCCGCGTGTCCTGATGAGGGTCGTGGTGTCAGCGTGTTGAGAAGGGCCGTCCAGACCTCCCTTTCCCTGGCGACAGACACTAGCACTACACGACTATACACTATACACTACACTATACACTACACTACTATACACTACTCTATACACTACAACACTATACACTACTCTATACACTACACACTACTCTATACACTACTACACTATACACTACTATACATTACTCGATACACTCCTACACTATACACTACTACACAATACTACACTATACACTACTGCACTATACACCATACACTACTACACTATACACTACTATACACTACACACAGACTCTAGCTCTTCCTGGGTAATTCCGAGAGGCCAGCCGAGCGACATCGTGCCGCCAGCGTGTCCTGGGCCGGCCCCGGGGTCTTCTACTGTGACTTGTTGCGCAAGTCGGAGAAGTGGTGTTGTATTTTTGTTGATGAAACCCGATTTAAGGGCTTCTTGGCACACAGGGTAATTCAAAATAAAGTGAAACTGATCACGGGTTTTGTCAGAAGTGCGTGGGGTAATGGAGTGGCGAGCATGTGAAAGGGCAGGGGGGATTGTGACATTACATTATTAATATCCTCCCACCTGCAAAGTAAAACTCACTTTTGAATAAAGATTTGTTTCGTATTGTAACAAGCAGCGTCTACAAGAGCTCCAAATTCTCATGTCTGAAACCTGAAGGATGAACGATCCAATGTCTGCGCACGTTTCGTGGAGTGCCTCCCCCATTCGTTTACCGGCGAAAAGCGTGGCTCTACAAACTACACATTTGCGCGTCGGCAAGAGTCTAATCCGCTTGCAAGGTGAGCAGCCAAAAAAAAGGAATTCGAGAGTGAATTGCAGCAACACGGTGCAAGCGCACAAACGCAAACAGAGGTGGAGAGATGACGTTTACTTACAACCAAGGGACAGTCCATCGAAACCACAAGTCGATTGGTTAGGGAAGACCGAGGCCGAAAGGAGTACAGCCAAACAAACATAATACGCACAAAACACACAATAGACAGGAAGGACAAGATCAATGGGCTCGCATAATGCGCATGCATAATGTACGTTGACACAGTAATCCCTCCCACCAACCACTTTGATCAAGATCGCAGAAACGTGGTCACCACATCTACGCCTCTATATAAGGAATGAAACAGACTCCTCCACAAATCTGGCTGTCGCCTGATGAAGCTGGTTGTAATTACTGGCGAAACGTCGCACTCAGATTGTAAATGTTGTGGCTTGGCTCTTCAACACACCGGTGTACTGTATTCGTGACGAATTGGCACGTTCTGTTTACGTGACAACCCTTACTAGTTGGCTGTGTCGGGTGGTGGTGGGTTTTAACGACACATTTATATATTTATGTGAACTAACCCAAAAAAACCTCTATTATGGATGGTATTGGTCGCGAAAGCCTACGTGTTAAACAAAACACAAACGACCACACCACTGAGATATTGAGTGCAAATCCCAAACGCAATGAGCGTGAGCGTGTGCGGCCAGGATTCATCGTAGAGATGGAGCGCACAGATTCTCGCTCCGCTGGTTGGATCGGTGACGCGATGGAAACACCGAATCCATTGAGCCCTCGGGATTGCCATAATGAACGTGTTTCATAGCACACCACACTACCAGAAGAACCAGGTAAGGCCGAAGATTAAAAAACTAAAAAAAGTATGAATATTTTTGTAAAATTTAAGAACAGGACTTGAACCGATAGAAACATATATGTACACGTAAAAATTCAAAGAACTTCAGAGTAGATAGGGGGGAGTGGCTGCACACTGGTTGGAGCACTGTGCTAAGAATTTTAACAGCGGAGTTTACTTTCTGGTCTTGGCTAACAGTGGTGGTGCTATCACATAACAGTGTTTGCTTTTGCGCAACATTGGGAGTTTTAAAATGAAATGTAGTAAAACTACACCTGCCAGCTATTTGAATTTCCGCAACTAACAACGAGAGTTCGGGAGTTTCTGTTTGATTAAAGTCTTATATTTGTAGATAATGTGTTGGTGAAGACAGGGGCTACAGACATACACGATTCCCAAGCGAATAACTATCTCTCGTGGGAGAAACGGAAAAAAGAATGGTTAAGGCAGTGAACTCAGGTTTTATAACATGGCACATTCTCAGATCTTGAAGCTTTTAAAACCAAGCGGCCGTGTCTTTTACACCCATTATGCATCTCTGCGGCAAGCAGCGACTTGCCAACACTGTGTGTGTGTGTGCGCGCGCAATAAAACTGGGGGGGGGGGCAGAGGAGGGGGGGGGGGCACACAACGCCTGCAGCAGAAGACGACGGGGACCAAGGTAGAAAAGGCAAGTCCCCGCGTCTTCCGCCCGGAATTTGTGCGCTTCAACGCAGGTATGACAGGAGGCAGAAGGCCTCGCAGCAAGTCGCATCTTGGGCCAGCTAAGGATGAACTGGCGCCCTTCGGCGAAGAACCTTCACCGTCGTTTAACGAACGAATTGTGAAAATAAATTACCGACCACTTCAATGGGATTTACGAGTGTCGGATTGAAGGAGTTTGGCACGCGAATTGACGCGAGCTTTTGGCTGGTGCGCACGCGTGCACTTCCTGCTTAGCGAGCGCCAAGTAGCAGCGGGTCCCACCCACAAACTCAGTTCCAGGAGTCCGGATTCCATTCAGGAAAATGTATTACATGCATTTTTTTCATTCTGACTTTAGCAGCCACTAGTGGTTGCAGACATCGCTTGAATTCATTCGATACGCAATATGTGAACTGGAGAACAATTAGAACCATCGGTATGATGGCCTTTATGCAGAAGTGGATTGCCTGTAAACGGTGAATAGTTTGATGTTAAGGGGGAAAAAATTAATGAAGTAATTTACTGAAGTAATGTACTGAAGTAATTTCTTATGCAGTGAGTCAGCGGCTCATTTTCGCCGAACAAAACCAGTCGCTCTTTGGTTGTGGCACCACCTTGTGGCACAGACTCTTAACTGCAGCACCAAGAAACCGCTCATTCCCAAGTCTTTCTTGAGAGCTTTTCACAGAAATATGTTTCATGAAAGAAATGGATCAGGTAAAAAAAGAATGTGTACATTGTCATATTTTACAAGATCTGGGAGATCTTTTGTTTAGCGACATCGAAGTCTGTCTTCAAAACTCACCTCTTTAAACTGGCCTTACCCCTGGGTTCTGACCATTTAATAATGGTTCTGTTTGTATCCTGCTTTCCACACATGGCACATTGGGATCTACGGATGAAATGCTCCTTTCAGATGTAAATTATTATTATCACGGAAGGACGATTTCCCGATTAATATAAATCACAAGACGGAGAGGCGTTCATGTTTGTGTCGGACAAACAGCGGTTATGTTTACACAAGCCTGAACCATCACCCGATTAATTTTAATCTGGCCAAACACGTGGCACGGGTTGGGGCATCGCCATGGTGAAGACTGTAAAGATAACATGAGCGCTACTCATCCAGAATAAAATCAGTGAATAGAATCCCCACCCTCAACCTCAACAGGTCAAATATTGCCGGGGGGGGGGCGTGTACATCGCCATACGTTTACGCTGCAAGTTAAAAAACGCGACGCGGGTCAGACTGGCACACCAGAGGCTGATGTTCACACTTGCGCGCCACCACCTTACCTCCAGCTCCAGGTTGAAAGACAGTTGAGCAGCAGCATTCACCAGCGACAAGAATGGCTCTGCAGAGCACACACAAAAAACCCCACACACCACGGAGCGCACAGCGATCGCAAAAGCCACGGTGCCAACTCGCCACGAAACGGACCCAATCTCGTTGAAAATTGGGAGACTAAGCCGGGTCAAGCTTGGCAATACCAGGGTTCTGTAGGCCTTGGCTGCAAGGCGGGCAGGAGATGGCAGAACATTGGATTATTGGATCCGTCTACCTATTGGAGCTCGGAGTTTCATTCTCTCGTGGGGTTTTTCCCGGCGCTTTGGTTTATTCTCATGACATGGAATTGTCCAAGTATCCCAACGCAGGGTCCTCCTGAAAAAGAGTCTTGAGGACTTGAAAATAGCATTTTTACTCTCATTATATTACTACGAGGCGTAGATTCATACGTAACATACATAGATGGTCCGTAATCAGAGAATAATTCGGTACCACCTTACATTGCAAAAGCGTAGCGCATAAAGTCAATTAAACATATCGAAAGGAAACTGCCTACTTTTATTCAGCACATCAAATTTTAGTCATTCTGGGGTCAAAATAATGTGTTGTCTACTTTTGAGTGCAAATAAAAGTGTGTACATGACAAAACTTGGTTTTGACAATTTTTTACGTGAATCTCGTTAAAAATAATTTGTATATGTACATATTCATTTTAGGATCTCAATCCGGAAAATAACAATGGTTCATTATTGTATGGATAATTCTAATATATTTGAAATAGCGCAATACATTATTTTGTTGCAACAAACACGAAGTGCAGGATTGGCGGGACCTGGACCGCTTCTTTAAATTAAATCTTGAATTGTCAATGCGATAGACGAGTCTGTGTGCAACATTTCAGCTCGTTAGGCCTCGTATATCCAAAGATATTAACGTCTGAAAGAATATAAACAGACAGCAGGGCAAGTGAAATAAAAGTGTGTGAAAAGCGTCGTGATGCGTTGATTTAGCGATTAAAGCTGATTCTCATGGCCGTGCATGTCACAATTGAGCGTTTTCAACTCACAAGTTGTGTGAATTGGGGTTCACATGGACCCTGCAGCCACTAGAGGCTCTAAATTATTATCATAGAGAGAGTACTGTGGATTGTACAGCAGACAAGAACGTATTTCTTGAATTTATCGCAGCTGCAGAAACTTGGGAGAGGAGTTGACAGGAGATCATTCCACATTTGAGCAGCGCAAGCAGCAGAGGAGGATGAATGGGAGGCGTTGCGTCCTGCAGTAAGGAAGTCGAACGCAACATGGAAGGGACGGTACAGTCCATCTGGCAGCAGGGGGCCATGGAAACCCATCACATGCAACAGATATACGAACCGGAAACATTCTGACACCTGTGATGAGATGCGTGGCGTATCGTGAGCTGAAGAAATCCACGTTAATAGATGGATTGACTCATCCCTCCGCCTCAAAGTGAACAGTTGTAGCAATGACAATTGGTTTTTTACCCTTTAATCTGGCAACAAAACTGACACCTTTTTTACAAGGAGTCATGTTTGCATAGACCACAATACCTGCAGTCGTAATGCAAACAAAAAACATAACTCTGATAATGATATGCACTGTCCTTGAAGTTGATTGGTCCACACCCGAGACAGCTTTCCTGAGAGTCTAATCTCACATGGTGTTGGAGCAGATGACGCCAAAAGGCGTAGCAATGTGCTTTGTTCAAGCAAAGGAATACACTCAAGCTGTCACGTGACGAGCTTATCACAAATGCCGAAGTCCGTTACCGAACGCAGCACGTCAGCCGGTGTCTGAAATAGTCAGAGCCAGGAGCCTTTGGCGCTCTTCAGACACATTGCCAGGTCCTGATGATAATGATGATGATGATGACATTTCGAACGCGCGGGATTTTGCTGACAAGCCGACAACTCAGAGGTCTGGAGCCAAGCTCAGGGCTGCTCGAAAGCCTGACTCAGCCAGACGGAGGGGGCCTGTGGACGTTTCTAGAAAGTCAGAGTGCATTTGATGGTGCGGATGTGCAAAGGGATTGACTGATTGCCACGTGGTGTGGGCTATGCATAGGCTTCATGTGAACGATTCGTGTTCTTAAAAAAAGAGGAGAGGTTTGTTACCCAACATGTCTTCGTTGCCAATGATGGAAGAGTCGGGCTCGTACCATTGCTACAGAACGGCAACACGAAAATCACCATGAGCACAGCATGACTGTTACATCCAACGTATTTGTAGCTAACACATGTACATGAAGCTACACCTGTGTCAAACAAGGGCGGAGTGCAGCCCAAGTCATGAGCACCTTGCACGGTGAAACCGGCGACCCGTATTCGATTCCCAGCCATGGCTAACATCAGTCGGCGAGTGATACGAGAACCGGCGTGAAAGTAACAACCGCCGCGACCGATACGGCACGGAGAGGCCTTCACCCAATGGCTCAGAGGTTAAATCCTGAGTTTGAATCCAGGCAGCCGCCTGTGATGGTCTAGGCTGATGGTCATCAATGACTGCACGAAAAACACCTTCACATAAAAGTTTGGATGTGCACTTAATTTGACTAAAATTCCAGCTCTGAGGATGAGTTATCATTTTGACTGTCATGCTATGAACGTTACTCACGGCCAACACCGGTGATGATTATCTGAACCGGTCCTAGGCCTCCCCTATGTCGATTCAGCGTCATATGAGTACCTGGTGCGATGTGTAAACATCGGTACTAGGGAGACAAAGGCGGCAGTACGTGGTGCTGGCCACTCACTGCCACACCTCATAGCTGCTCGCTAACAGCACTTGCCCCAACAGTCTTTTATAGGCTATCCGGGGGATTATTTGTCTTTGTTCCTGTCAAGAGGCAGAGTGTGTGGAGAAGAGCTGCCCCCTAGTGTGAGCCAGAGGTCACTACGAAGGAATCTCAGAGGAAGCTCTGCGTCATCCGCTTCCGCGAGCCGTTCTCTAAAACTGGGTGTTTCACTGCCTCGTGAGAGTTCTGAATGGATATACTTCATCACTTCACATGACACTGATACCACGCCGGTAATTATCAAAGCAGGGAAACAAAGACAAATACGTTTGATGAGGCGACCGCATTTCAAATACGTGCGAACGTTCGCAAGTTACTGGCGTTGTCAAGAGGCCGGTACCGACCACTTTGATGGTGACGTGACGACGAATAACACAAAACGTGATAATTGCGGGGAAAAAATATTTTAAAAGTTCTATTAAGACAGTCTTCGACTTACGAACATTGACTTAAAACGCAAATTGAACCACGGCACTATTTTGCCCACCTGATCGATTCTCCGCGACATGTAATTGAGTCAGCCTCGTGCTGGAGGCGAGTGTCTGCGCGGCCATTTAAACACACAGTCGATTGCTGTGTTCCGCCTTACGAACTGGGCCTCAGGAACACATTTGCCTTCGTAAGTCGCGGACTGCCACCGTCTATATTTAACAGAAAAAAAAAATCCGCCCGCGTCGCGCCACCTGGAGCATGCAGGGCTGCCGTGCGAGCTCACGGACGACGGAGCTCAGCGCCTTCTTGGCGAGCGCCACCCGCACCAGCAGCCGGCCCCGGCCTTGGGCCGTGAAAATGTCCGCTCGGGATTTCACCGTGTCCACCAGGAAGGAGAGCAGGGGGACGTTCCTTGGGGAACAAACGCGCCGCGTGTTTCGCGCGTCTGTGGCAGCCGACAACACGCGCTCGCCGTTGACGGCAGCGCCTTCACGGTCGGCTGCGTACGGTGCGAAAGAAGTTCAATGTGCGTACGTGTTTCACTGCCTTACGAAGTTCAACATACGTACATGTATGTACGCTGAACTTCTTTAGCACCGTACGTAGCCAACCGTGCTAATCGCAACGAGAAGTTGTTGCTTTGGGCAACGATGTTATATTTACACCACGCTAAGCTGCGAATAAAGTGGCTTAGCAAAGCGGCTGGGTGGTGGGTCAGAGGTCGGAGTGCTGAGTGGGCACGGTTGAGATTCAAATCCATAATTCAGCCGCCAGTGATTAAATTGCGCTCTCAGTCGTAGCGAGGTGATGGTCTCAGCCCGGTTACCAATGCCTGCATGAAAACAAAAACATCAGATGCCATTTGGTTTAGTACTTAACATGCCTCAATTCCAGCTCTGAGGCTTAAATATATAGTTTTTTCTGTTCTCATTTAACCATGGTTACCACGTTGTGTTAATAGCTCTGGACGATCCAAGCAAAGCCAACAACAACTGCAAGCCCAGTTCAACAAACGTGTTCAGCGCACCACTCTCAAATAGATCGCAGTCCAGTGGGGGCTCCTTGCACAAACGAGAACGATCGTCAACGCGGTGGTTCAAAGTGATCTTTATCGAGACCGCCGTGCAATTGCGAGGTGACATCTGCCGGTACGCGTGACTCATGACGATCGCCACAACGCGGAGCGACCTGAGCACGCTCGGAAACTGCCCCCCCACCGGTGCAAGGAATTAAATGGGGCCCAACCGTCAAAATGTCCCTGCCTCTTCATGGCCTTGTGTGCCTGGGGGTTCTGCTGCTCCCATGGGCCCCCGGTGCAGTTGCACTGCCTGCACACTCGACAGCTGCTGTCAAGGACGCCACGGTGGCGAGATGTTAACTCCCTCGTCTGATACGCAGGTCATGGGTTCAATTCAGACCCTGATGCCTGCTGCATATTTGGAGTTTGCGTGTCTCTCTCCCCGTGGAAACGTGAATTTTTCTCCGGGTCCTCCGGTTTTCCCCTCCACATTTAGAAACATGCGTTTAGAGTATTTTGGCTGCAATGAGTGTCCACATGATTATAGGCCACTTTGTTGAGCTATCATTTGTGATAGCCAGGTCGCTGCTGAGAAAGAGCCATACAGCTCAGTGGGCCTTACCTGGTCAAATAAAAATAGTTTAGTTTTGGTTTAGTTTACTCGACTGTCAATACACATGAACAGAAATAGTAAAATAGTACCTTGTGCAGTAGCTCAATTCAGAGAGGGCCTCAATCCAGTTCCAGTAGTCCTTGTTTGTAAAACTCAACGCAGACTCTGTAAGATGTAAAAAAACAAAAATAGGATATTTCTTAAGAAACGAATGACAGCTACTGAACGTTATGAGTATCACTAATACGAAGGGGAAGACTGTCAACGGACAAGAGCCGTCGTGGAATGGCAGCCTGAAAGGAGCGAACACGATCGTGGATAAGGAACAGTGCTGTGGTTGAGAGACGAGGTATAAGTTCGCACGCGCAGAAAGCGGATTGTGGCATCCAGGAGTGAATCTATGAATGGCTCAAAAAGATTTAAGTGGGAAAAGATGGAAACATTCAATTTGGAATGCTTCGAGTGAGGAGTGCATCGGCCTGCATCATGGGAAGGCACTTCTTGAGTCCTTTCAGTCGGCCATTCATGCACACTCGATGGCACAACATTGTATTTGTCACGCACTCTTTATTAGAGAAGGAATTTAACAACATTAACTGAGAAAATCAACTCACGACACTTGAGAACTCGGTTTAATCACCGGCAGCTATGCATTTGAAACTAGATTCCATACCTGTCAACCCCTTATCAGTGCCCTACCTTATGACAGACCAATTCAGACCTTATTGGTCACCCCGTGCCCTTACAAATCTCAACGTTCATCCTACAAAGTCCCATCAAAAGGGAGAAGCACAAACAAATAGACAAACATTTTTGCCCGCATTGAAACGGCTGTACGCCATATGGACCTGAAAACTCAATTTCCCTGTACAAGAATACGGGGTTAAACCGTACGGGTTGACAGCTATTAGACTCTAACCTACGCTGGCTCATTACCCAGACACACAGCATTAGCCACCAACCGATCCGCCTCTCAGCGCTCATCCTTCTTACACATTCGAGAGCGCAATTGTATTTTGAATGGACTCAATCCTCTTTGACAAGCACGGAATCGCACGGTGTGCTCCAAGCTCACGTTTCAGGCCCTTCCGCAGGATGTGTTCGATGTTCTCACAGAAGGTGTTGAGCCCTGGGGTGGCATCGCTCACTGTTGGTGTACCCTGCTCCTGCAGGGTCAGCACGCTCCCTGAACACACACACACACACGCAACAACAACCGCCATTCGCCACTATGTGGCGGTGACGTCACCATGTGGCGGTGACGTCACCACGACGCTTGTGCCAGGCTGTGTGCACGTTGAGGCCACGTGAAGTATCGAACGCCTCCCGACAGGAAGCCACGGGGCAGACCCAGGTGCCACAGGTCGACTGACTGAGATGACTGGCCGATGCAGCGCCTGTGCCCCCTACTGTGCCAACTTGCTGTATTTTAGCCGCCCGGCATTCCGCTCGTTGTTGTGAGCGTCGCTTTTCTGCCCTCTGTTGTTGCTGGAGGGCGACAGCGTCTAGCTGCCCAGTCGCGTCCTTCACGAGCCTCCTCCACAGAGGCCGATCTTGACACCGCTGGTACCAGTCATCGGCAAGTCCACTCAGCTCCACATCCTCTTGTACCACATCACTCCATCTCTTCTCTAGCCCGTGCCGTGCCCGTTTAGCCCCCTCTATCCGGCCGAACAAAAGCTATTTGGGCCTGCGGTGGCTGGGCATGCGGGCTACATGACACACACACGTACGCATCGTGCACCGCGCACGTGACGGGGCTGTCGCATTGCTCGCCAGACCCGTTCACTGAAGCTGCGCTCCCAGTCACAGTGTCGGGGGGGGGGGCAAAGCTGTAATCGAATATAATGAAACGATCAGTGATTACCTCTCTCCTCTCCTGTAAGAGTAAGTAAATATTTATTTAATTTATTTTACGAGGTAAAGACCCAATGAGCTCGCTCTCAGAAGCGATACTTTCAACAAATCGTCGCCCAACGAAGTGGCTTATCGCGTGGAAATTGATCGCAGCCAAATACACTCAGACGCACGATTCTAAATGTGGAGGGAAACACCGGAAGACTCGGAGAAGAATCCATCGTCCATAAATGACGTCACGCGATTTTAGACGATTTTTGACCCCCCTCCCTCGTCACACGGCGTCACAAAAGTCAGACCCCCCCCCTCAAATATGACGTCACAAAGCTCTGCCCCCCCCCCCCAAAAAATAAAACATGCTTCAAATCGCTTTAAACTATTGTCATTGTAGTGCGTATTTAATGTGGCGCTGCACTCTGATGTTGTAGGAGAAAACATTTATTAAAAAGTCTATTCAATTAAGTAGAACATGCTGTCTATATTTATTTAAAGTTTCACATTTTGATGTGACGTCACATTTCTCAACCCCCCCCCCGTCACACATCGTCACACATTGTCACACATTGTCACACATCGTCACAAATGTCTGACCCCCCCCCCCTAGGTGCGTGACGTCATTTTTGGACGGCCCCAAACTCCCAATATACAGCAGCAGCAGGCGTCAGGGTCGGGATCGAACCCACGACCTCCTGTATACCAGGCGAGGTAGTTAACATCTCATAGCCACCGTGACGCCCCTAGAGGTCCGCAGCGTCGGCACTGGGCAGGTGTTCAATCTCACACGGCTTCCACATCAGCGGTTGTAATTCAACTCGACTGGCTCACTCCAGCCACCGGCTGCATCCATGTGCATACACGTGGCTCCAGCCGCACCAGTCTCAATACATCATCCTAACACGGCTCCATCCCTCACCCTGCCCCATCCCTCACCTTGCCCCATCCCTCACCTTGCTACATGCCTCACCTGGCTCCATCCCTCACCTTGCTACATCCCTCACCCTGCCCCATCCCTCACCCTGCCCCATCCCTCACCTTGCCCCATCCCTCACCTTGCTACATGCCTCACCTGGCTCCATCCCTCACCTTGCTACATCCCTCACCCTGCCCCATCCCTCACCCTGCCCCATCCCTCACCTTGCCCCATCCCTCACCCGGCTGCGACCCTCACCCTTCAACCCTCACCCCGCGCACACCCCCCCCCTGCCCGGACCGCGCATGTTTCCGCGCCGCGCTCACGCTTCAGCTTCTGCAGCAGCGGCTCCCTCCGGGACATGGCTGCCCAGTGGGCAGTGGCTGTCCAGTGGGCAGTGGCTGCCCCTCGGCTGGCCCGTGCGTCCTCTCTCTCCTCTCCCGCGGCGCGAGGAGCAGCAGTCCCCTCGGCTGCGTCTCGGCGTCTCCACGCGCTCACCAAACACCCCGAGATGTGGGGGGGGGGCGGCAGAGAGGGGATGGGAGATGACTCGGGGTGGGGGAGAGACTGACGACGCGGAGACCCGGATCGCCGACTACCGGGGTGGTCACGGCGCCACCTGGTGGCCGGGGCCCGCACTGCGGCAGCTGCGGCTGCTGCCGCCAGACTCAAGCCCCACCTCCCTCCCCTTCCATGTTGACATGTAGGGGTTGTCTTGAGTTGGGGGTGAGATCGCGTAAATATATAAACGTGTACTCTTTGGTTCTTTCGGTAAAGTCACGTAGGTGAAAATAAAAATAATAATTAAAAAAGTGAAAATAACTCAATTAAATCACGACGTTTCGGGCGCAACACAACGTGACTTTACTGAAAGAACCAAAACTTCAAATCTAAAATATAAACGTGTGTCGTTAAGCCCGCCACCACCCGACACGGACAATTAGTAAGGGTTGTCACGTAAACAGAACGTGCCAATGTCATGTGTGGTTTTTGACCATAGTTCACCATGTTGGTGAATTGGGAGCGGGGGGGTGAAATCAGGGTAACCCAGAACTAGTTCAGATGCCAATTACCAGTGATGTTAGTCGTGGCCAGGAATCAAACTCATGTAGCCTGGTGCTTAGTGTAGCGTGCCACCATCCCACCCCTAAATAAATAATAGAACTATGCTAAAAGTATGATGAGTTATAGAAAATGAAACAGTGATGAGACTAATTGTCTCAATATCAAGATTTCAAACTCTGGTCGAGATGAGGCCATTAAAGTGAGGAGCACTTTGTGGTAAGTCAACAGTGATCCTCATGCAGGTGGATTCGTACCTGCCATAGAAATGTGGAATTTCCACCACCAGCAAAGCTGATCAACATTTTGACTTAAGTATTATTCACACACTGCGGATGTAATTCAGTGCATGTTCAATGTGCAGCCTCGCTGTTTCTGTGGCCATCTCCTGACAATGTAAAGAGACAGAACAGCAAATGTGCAGTGCCGGATTATCCTCGTAGCACAAGTAGCTACATGTGTAGTAGCTACTACTACATATGTAGTAGCTACGGGCCCCGCATTTTCAAGGGCCCCGCGCTTAAATGCTATCAAGCTATCAATTCCGGTTCAGTGATTCTGCACTTGCTCTATTACTATAGTACTATACTGCCTTCAACTTTTATGAACGACGACTGGGTGTTTAAGGTTAGCGATTTGTCTTATTATCTGGCTGTATAGCAAATGAAAAAATACAATTACTTTACTATGCAAGTAAAACATGTGTGTTTAAATATGTATGTGTTTTTATATTTAGGGCCCCTTTATAACATCATGCTACAAGCCCCGCACTAGCTTAATCCGGCACTGCAAAGGTGTGAGTGTAAATGAGCTCCACCGGGAAAAAAAAATCAAGAGAGGGAGACTGGCAAGAGCGTGGGAAGACCCTATCGATGTAAGGATATTACATGGACAATGGTTTTCACATTTTCCGGCACAAAAACCGTTGAAGAGTTTGAGAGATAAAAAAATGACCTCGTTATACATTGCAAAGCGCCCGGTGAAGGCCGATCTTCAAATCCGACATAGAACAGCAGAATACGCCAAGCCACTCACTCGGCGTTGGAGCCATTAAGTCGAGCGAGTCAAATGGTTTATCGCCGAGCGCGTTTCCGCCCAAAGACGACGAGAGATGTCTAACAACATTCTGGAATCGCCGTGCGCAATCTCTGCCGTATTCGCCAGTGGAGAGAGGTCGGAGTACGACTCCAGCCACACCCTGGAATGCCACCACACCCACTGCGACAATGCTGCGTGATACAGTATTCACACATACACACACACATACAAAGATGCCAGATAATTGCATTGAGTCGTGCTGACATTTAAAGGCCCTTCAAGAGACGAGTGACAAAGTTCACACACGAAATCAAACCTTAAACGCCGCACCCCTCGCAACTGTTCCAGCCTTTGCCACGTCGCCAGGCCATGCTGCTGCTTGCTGTGTTGTCACCACAGCCGTGTGTGTGTGAGAGATACGACGAATTAGCTCCGCTTCACTTGGGTGGATTCATGTTTGTACAAACACAATGATCGTGGGGTTCCTTCTACAGTATCCTGGGTGGCACGTTCAAAAATGCAAGCTCGTATACAATAAATCTCAGAAAGTCCATAATACGTAGGTTCTCGCGACCAATATCACCCATAACAGGTGGACTTCTCCACAAATCTGGCTGTCGCCTGATGAAGCTGGTTGTAATTACTGGCGAAACGTCGTACTCAAATTGTAAATGGTGTGGCTTGGCTCTCCAACACACAACCGGTGTGTTGTACTAGTATACTACTCTACACTATACACTACACTACTATACACTACACTATACACTACACACTAATGCTGTACTCGTGACGAATTGGCATGTTCTCTTTACGTGACAACCCTTACTAGTTGGCTGTGTGGGGTGGTGGTGGGTTTTAACGACACATTTATATATTTACGCGATCGAATCCCCCCAAAAAACCTCTATTATGGATGGTATTGGTCGCGAAAGCCTACGTGTTAAACAAAACACAAACGACCACACCACTGAGATATTGAGTGATAGTTTGGCATGTTGGAAATGCTCACAGTGAGGATGTAATATAAATATAAATAACCCATCTTGGCCGCAAGTCAGGTGGATATGCAGCAATCCCTGAGGCGTCACATACCATTGTGGACAGGAAGGTTCACAGACAAGACGTTGACCTGTACTGTGTTCATGGCGAGCGGGAAATGTCTCCATTCTACCTCTCCTGCTGTAACCCAAAGCTTATCATCCCACCTGTATTGATTGCCTCCGTCGCTCGCCAACGTTTTTTATAATTTGCTTCATCTCTCCCCGTTCTCGTCCCTATATTATGTAAGCCTTATCGTCTAGATTAACAAGTTGTGTCTACCGCCAAAACGCTGATGGCACGTGGGGCGTTGCGACATCGCAAAGCCCTGCAAAGCGTCTTCGTAAAATGTAGTCCTTTATGTAAGTGTCACGTTCATGTTCTGTAAATAAACGAGTGAACGGCATATACAATGTGACGCAACGGAACACAGACAGGCAAAGAAAGTGTAGTAATGCGTAACATATTACTTTAGTGAAAAGTTTTATGCCACATATCCGATAGCCATAATAACTGGCGCTTTGAGTTGCGGTCATGGCAGCGCGTTTCAAATTTAAACTTTTGTCAATTCGAGTTGGCCGTGAATTTAGGCCACGTCCTGAATTCTCTGGGCCTAATTTTACATCATGGGCTGCACTGAATTCCAGACATCAGGATTCAGGCCACGCATATCAATTAAATACGTCTATATATTAAAATTAACATTTAACGTTACATATTTAATTAGATCAGCAACACTGATTATCCTAGTAGCAAAAGTAACTACTTATGCTACGGACCCCGCACTTTCAAGGTTAAGTGATTTTGCACTTGCTCTATTACTATAGTACTATACTGCCTTCAACTTTTATGAACGACTGGGTGTTTAAGCTTAGCGATTTGTCGTATTTGGCTGTATAGCAAATGAAAAAATACAATTACTTTACTGTGCAAGTAACATTTTTACGTGTTTTAATATTTGTGATTTTTAAATATTATGGCCCCTTTATAACATATGCTGCAGGCCCCGCACTAGCTTAATCCTGCACTGCTTTTACTTGCAGATATATTTTGAACTTAACTTTTTTCCTCCCCATATTAGGCCCACTACGCTATACAGCTCTTTTTCAGAAGCGACCTGCCCATAAATGATAGCCCAATGAAGTGGCTTATCACGTGGACATGTTTAGCAGCTAAATACTCTAAACGCGTCTTTCTAAATGTGGAGGGAAATGGTGGGAGGGCTTGGAGAAGAATCCACACGACCACGGAGAGGAGATGCAAACTGCAAATATACAGCAGGCGCCAGGGTTGGGTTTGGGTTTGAACCCACGACCTCCTGTATACCAGGCGAGGTAATTAATATCTCACCACCACATGTATGAAAGTGTGCCGGGAATCATGCGCGCTTGCATATCGCTGTGTTCCGGATTCATTTCTCGTAGCACGGTGGATAAACTTCTCCGTCCGCAGTTCTATTACAATTTTATTTTAAATATACAGCAGCAGGCGTCAGGGTCGGGATCAAACCCACGACCTCCTGTATACCAGGCGAGGTAGTTAACATCTCTCGCCACCGCGGCACTTGACTGGAAAGTACATCTGGGAAGACCTGCCCATTCTTACATCGTGACTCCAGCAACCGAGCACATCACGAAAACATCACACCTTGTGTTTTGGGAAACTCAAATTCTGGAAAAAATTGAGGCAGCTCGGTCCAAATAGTGTTGGCTGTGCCAGGCAAACATCGTGACAGTCAAGCGTGTAAAGTAACATTTATAGAAGAAGAATGTCACATGTTGGATATCCCCCCGCCCCCTTCCATGGTGCAGTGATATTGACAAATGTATTGCTGGTTCTTCTTATTTGTGTTTTGTGCACCACTATAACAAAAAAAATCATTTATTGTTGCCAAATTCTGCAAGTTCTAAATAGGGTTTAAAATCGCTCGGAAAGCACCATGTTCTTTTGAAAACGTTTATTTGTTTTTTTCCTTTACAACTTAAAAAATATTTCAAGCTTTTCTTTTGCAAATTGTAAAATGATTTTTTTTAAAGCATTAATACAGTAGTACCTTACCTTTAGGAATGCACAATATTTCAGAAATGTAATTTTAAACAAAAAAACCGTTATGTATTACAGTAAAAAAAACATGCCAGTTTGCAGTAACACCAGTAAGTTTAACACAAATACAACACGATCGAAAGCAAGTGCATTTTGGGTAAAACAAGAATCGGGAGGACTTGACCAGCCCAATGAAAACTTTGACATTTTGCCAGTCTTTTTTTACTACTACTACTACGGTGCGACGACTACTCCAGTAAATGACATCCACTGCTGCCCTGTGAGCCATAGGAGAACGAAAAAATACACCACCATTGTACCATATGAAATGCTGGTATAAAAAAAGCATGGAACTGCAGCCCCTTGATGTGTGTCACAGATAAACGCGTCGAAGGACAGGCGACCGAGGAGCACAGCGAATATCAACTACAGAAAAAAAAACTGCGTTGTAGTGACCACAAAACGGAATAGCAGTACTGTAATGGGCATCTCAACATACAATAACACACAGGTAAAGATGCGGCCCTGCGATTATCGGCTCATACACCACTGCTGGCTGAAGGACGTCCACTACAAGAAGGTTGAGAGGCCCTCTCGATGGTATTTTGGCCTAGTCTTCCAATGCTGGCCAGACGTCTTGCAAGAGGTGGGCGTACCCACACTTTGACCTGCCCATCGCCTGTGGCGTCACCCGTTTATACTGCTCGGTGGACAGAGGCGAGGGGGATTTAATAGACTCGCTTCATTGTTTCACTTGCCACGCCAGGAGATCGAACCGGCAAAGCCCCCGATTGCAAATCGAGTGTGATAACCATGACACAACGGTAGCATTCTGGCGTACAATAATACTATGCGCTATCAGCTCTTGGTGCCAATAACACACATAATACTTGCTGTGTACTTTAGTTCCATTACACTTTGGATTTCCTTGCCCTTGATGTGAAAACGCAGATAATAGCCCACAGCACTTGAACGAAAAGTTCACAGCACTCATTGGTCAAGGCACTCATCTTGAGACCGAGATACAGGATTCAAAGCGTGTCCTCGTTTAGGCCCAAGCTACCGTCGCCACCCTCGAATTTAACAAAATATGGACAGAGATTGCATACAACAGTGGCGTGCTTCAGTCGTATATCGAACGCTTAGAGAAATGGAACATTGGCGCTTAGAAAAATCACACAAAGTTGTTTTGGGAGCCAAGAGGGTGCTGAGGGCGATCCATCCGAAACGTGCTCTGTCATTGCCAAGCATGGATGGGTGGCAACTGTAGCCTCAACATCTCGTCTTGTTTCACAATAAAGAAAAAATATATATCATCCACACGCCTCAACTACGGAACATCCGTGCAGGCCACGTCATGTTCCAGCGGGTGTCTTGTAATGAAACACTAACTGCTACTTGAAAGCGAAGCAGCAACACGAACTCGAGCTATTTTGTGTTGCTTATATCTGAGTTAAAAGCCATCGGCTTAATTATACCCGATAGAGAAAAGGTCCATGTCATAATTATCAGGCGAAAGTGAACAAATTGCTGATGGGGTTGTTTTTGTTGCTAAATTTGTACAGTTCCTTAACATTTTTACATCAATAAACGACCACTTCTGGAAATCAGGGCTTTTGTGTCCTTGTGTTGAGGTGAATGGAATCTATGCATCCTGCCAAACTGTTACTCCAAGGCAAGGTTTATCATCATCATCATCATGAATTATTCCAAATCATGTATTAAAGAATGTAAAGCAAAGAGCTTCACGGAGGGGCCTAACATTGACGGTGCTGGGATCGGTGATGGTGAATGCCGTATGACTATTGCAAGAGGGAAGAAACGACTACAGTCTGCAGGAATTCGTGGCCACGACCACGCATCGTGTTCACAAATGAGGAATGTGATGCTCTGTAGAATAAAGGATAAACAAGAGTAAGGACTGGCACAGGGCGTGTGTGTCATTGAGATAATTCCTCACAAAAACAGCCTTTCGACACGGTCTACGTGGGCGAGTATCCCAACACCGCACAAACAATATCTGAGGCAAGATCTTTTGGTTCAAGAGTGCAGTACACGATGATTGGCAGAGGTTTGTGTTATTGTCTTGCTGTTAAATGCAGTTAACTTACAAACCCAGCCGTTATCATGTCGATGCCAATGGGGCATTTTGTAACCGTCAAATTACAGGGGGTAACATGTCGGGTTCCAAGTATGAGGCACGCGCTCACGTTGTTCAACAAACTCGCGCGGTTACAAATGTAGTTTGTAAACAACTTGACCAGGTCTCTCTCCTGCGTGAGTTAACAGGCTCGTGACATCTACCCATGCCGTTCACAGTGTTGATTTCTCAAGGGCAGCCATGAGCCACACCAAGCCCCATTCGGAAATAGTGACCCAATGAGGTGTCAGTATTTCTTTGCAAATTGTACAAGTAGTAAGAGTATGAAGCTTTCGTACCATTATGTACGCTTCTTAAGCTCTTGAAGTAACACATATTGTTCCAAGAATATTATATATATAGAAATGTATTATTGATTTCTGGACCTAATTATGAGTGCTATGCATTTTCCACAATGTTTGTTTGGCACTAGAATTACATTAAAAAGTAAAAACTTGGTGAACTACAAAGCCATTTCATAATGAGCGTTCTTCACAAAGGCACTAAAGGTTTGTAAAATATTCAATTAGGTCTCACAGGCAAGGCGCAGCATGCAAACCTATGAAATGTCGTCTTGTTCTCACGAATAATTCGCCACGGATGGTAGCGGAGGGCTTTTTGAAGCAGCAATGAAAATGCTGTGGAATTAACCGCGTGCCCTGTCGGGCCCTGTCCTGCGTCCGCCTCTCATGTGCACGCTGCTGTCACACACAGGGGCCCTGTCAGCCCACGACGACCACCGCTCACGTAAAGTGCACACAAGCCTACGAGAAGCACAGCCAAGCGAACCTCTAGTGTAAGCCCTCAGACAGCTACTGTAGAACTTGCATTTTGTAACGTCTATGGAAAACAAGGCATCGTTAGTAAGACTCGATTATTTGTTCGCTAAAATTCCATAAATGTTATATTTACTTTTAAAAAACGCGATAAAATAACGTAAAAACCCCAACAAAAAAACGGAAAAGAACAAGCAAATATTAAAGAAAATATAAGAACTTGTATGGGTCGAAAACCCGCATGCATGAAACAATAACTACCGCTGTACTGCATTCGCGTCATTATCAACAATTACCGCGCACTGGAAACAAGAGGACTTGGCTTTTTGACATCTGAAAAATATCAAACACCAACACGGAGGCACAAAGATACACACGGGCCGACGCTGCTATTCAATTATTGTAGATGCAAGCTCATTTCAGCCAGTGCTGGCGTGCATGAATGAGGAAGGGATGTGCGTGTGAGTGTGCGTGCGTGTGAGTGTGCGTGCGTGCGTGTGAGTGTGCGTGCGTGCGTGCGTGCGTCGGGAGTTCAGGGGTCGTCAGTGTTCGCCCCCTAGAACCTCATTTCCCCCTGCTTGGACACGGTGCCCGAGTCCATTTTGGTTGTCTTGGTGACGGTGGTGACCTTCTTTGTGATGATGCCTGTCTGACCCACCATCTGCGTTACACCTGCGGCCAGGAACAGAGAACAGAAGTCATTACGTGTCACACCACGAGCAGTGCTCGCCACAAATGAATCACCACGCCTTGCCGGTCTCGTCAAGGAACGGCGGCGGCTTTTGGCTGCTGCCATCGAACAAAGACGGCGGTCACCGCATCGCGCGGCGCTTTCAGATGCGCTTCTGCGGCCGTCTGGAACGCTCTTCCCTTCCGATATTAGGCAGCCACTGGCGCGATGCACTTTTAAATCATCATCATCATCTCGATTGACAACTCATTTCTTTAGACCTGCTTTCTGTGTTTAGTTTGTTGTCCTTCCCCCAACACCATCGATTATCACGGTTGGCTACGTACGGTGCGAAAGAAGTTCAACATACGTACGTATGTGTGTTTGCTTGGTGCTTCCTGTTCATTTCCACAATTGACCCAGGCATCCGAGTGGTAGCTCCAACCTCCTAATATTTCACGATTTTACCATCGCTGCCACCCACCTCCTCTCGCTGTCAGCTGTTGTGCGATATTGTATAAATCAGCGATGTGTATGTTGTATTAAGGGTGTTGGCTATGTGTGTTGTGTTGCATGTATTGGTCGGTCGTGTTGTTTGTTGTCAGCTACGTGTGTTATAGTTTGGCCTGGCTGTGTCTGCCGTATCGTCAGTGTTCGCCATGTGTATGTTACACTGTGTGGTTTTGGCCGTGTGAGGAGTAGGGGTGCCGTGGTTAGCGCGCTGCGCTACGAACCCGGCGACCCGACTTCGATTCCTGCTCACGCCAACACCAGTTACAATTATCTGAACTGGTCCTGGGCCTCTCCTAGGTCGACTCAGCCTTAAAACGAGTACCAGACACGGTGTGAAAACATCGCGACGAGGGAGACAAAGGTGGCCGGGCGTGGTGCTGGCCATCAACATCCTAGTGTGCTGTGTTGGCCTTCATAGGTTGTCACTAACAGCACTTGCCCCAAAAGTTTGTCAAGGCTATATGGGGGATCTTTGTCTTTGTTGACTGTGTACATCATGAAGCATGTGGGGTTTGGCTACGTGTGTTGTGTTGTATTGTGTGGGTAGGCTAAATGTGTGCCCCAAGTTCAGTCTGTTCTCCTATAACACCGCGCGTTGTTCTCGTGATGCGAATTGGATGCAACGCGATTGAGTGAACGGAACTACGACGCGCCAATAGGAGTAAGCGGCCGTGCGGCTGCCTCGGTGTAGCATCATCGCACAGGGCGGGATGCTGCTGGATGCTTCTCGATGCTACACACGCACCTCAGTCTTTATTCAGCCTGCGTACGCACCGCACGTGTTAGTGCAGACCGTGCTTTACCCCGATATAATATACTAGCTTTACTACCTGGCTTCGCCCGCGACTTGGATTCACCACACCCGGCCGCCTTTGTCTCCCCAGTGGTGATGTTCATACACCACACCAGTTACTCGTTTGATGCTGAGTCGATTTAGGGGAGGCCCAGGACCGGTTTAAATAATCGTCACCGGTGGTGGCCGTGAGCGGGAATCGAACTCGGGTCGCCAGGTTCATAGCGCAGCGCGCTAACCGCTACACTACAATGCGTTACCCTTCCGCATGCGCCGGTCACATGACAGATGTGACGTCACAGCTCACTTGCCATGCAAAATATATGCATTATTGCGCCCCCCCTCCCCCAAATGTTTTTTACCAAAGTAATTTATTTTTATTTTTGCATGGTGTACAGTCTGGAAAGTACCCACATGGCAAATTTCAAGTTGGCTGCATGTCGGGAAGTACGCTAAACATTTTGAACAGACACACATATTCACAAATTTCCCTTTTTTATATAGATGACTTATTATAACGGCGAATTTTCCATAAAGTGGTGCTCTTCAGGAGGGCAACTGCCACCGTTACAGGCGAACAGACTGCACTGGTCAGTGCCGCGTGTGCCTCGTACCCATGATTCCTTGCATCATGTCCCCAGGGAAGTCGAACACCTCGCTCTGCATGCTGCTGGACTGGGACACAAACTGCTGGGAGGAAGCAGGGTGCATCATCACGTCCATCCCGCCGGAGAAGTCCTGCTGGAAACCTGAACACACGAAAGAACGCGTGACTCGCCACCACTTCTTAACTAACTCCTGTGGGGGTCTGCCTTCCTGGATCTTATTTCACCACTCATTCCTGTCCTGGTCCATCTCCACGTCCACTCCACAGTAACTTCACATTCCGGTTCACCACTTGTGAACCTCCTCTTTCTAGACTTGCCCTCTCAGTCTTCGCCCCGATGCTTCCAAATAGTTCATCGCAATACTTCCGTTGCGGTCTTCCTCACTTCTTACAACGTGTCCCCCCCCCCCTAACCATCGGAGTTGATATGTTTTCAGTTTGTCTCTGAGATGGGCGGTACTACTCTGGCCTTCATTTCTGACCTGATCGAGTCTTGTAATCCCACGCAGATTCACAACATCTCTCTATTCCTCCCTGGTTTTTAGTAGACAACACACATGTACATACTCATGCTTGCTATGGCGTATGTGCATGCATGTGAGCGTGCAACGTGAACGAGCGAGCGTGTCAAAGCGAGTGAGCGTGCGTGTCAAAGCGAGTGTGTTTTGCGCGCGTGGGCTGCCGAGCAGTACCGTTCTGAGACTCGATGGTGATGATGCCCTCTCTCTCGGGCCCGTAGCCCTGGCTCGTCTTGGTCTTCACTTTGAACTTGTAGGGCACGTTCTCCAGGAGGTCATTCACCACCAGGCTCGTCTCATCCTGGTCGTCGATGGTGAAGATGCGTGGCTCGCCCACGCTGCCCGCTGATAACATAAATACACAGATAAAGATACCCCGTGTGTATCGTACATAGACTGTTTTGAGCGAGCGCGTTTAATCAGCGCCTATGGAGGGCAGCACGGTGCACCAGGGGGTGCTGTGGCCAGCACAATGCCTGGATACACATTTTTTCGCCTCCCAGTGTCGATGTTTACACACCGCACCAAGTACTCAATTAAGGCTGAGTCAACCTCGGAGAGAATCAGGATCGGTTGAGATAATTCGCCACTGATGTTGGCCGTGAGAGCTCACAAACGCACAAACGCGCACTCCGAGCGACAGGTGCTGCGTTGGAGATGCAGACTGGAGATGGATGAAATGAGCAGCTCAAGGGGGCAGACGCGACGTGGATTTTACATCGGAAGGCCGGGAGAGGCGGTGAAGCCTTCATTCAAGCAGCGGACGAACGACGGCGAGGGCGACAATGGCGAACGCGAGCGACGGTGCCGGGCGTGCGTGAATGCAAAACGCGCGAATGCAGCGTGGGCAATGAACGGCGAGCGTCGAGGCTTCACCGACCGATGGGGTGGACGGGCTCGCAGGACACCACGTAGCCCTGGATGGGGCCCTGGGGCTTCATCGGCTTCTCCCACTTGAGCTGCAGCGAGGACGGGGTGAGCGCCGTGAACACCAGCGGGCCCGGTGCGTTGGGCGTGCTCAGCGTGAACGGTGAGCCTGTACGCATCCACGCACGCACGCACGCACGCACGTGGTGCACGTGCAAAACATTGTTGGTCATCATTTATTTCCACGTCCCCCTCACTCCCAATTTTTTTTTTTATTTCAATCGCGCTATCGGCATTGTGTCGTGAGATGTTTGTGTGTTGTGTTTTTTAATTTTTTCGATTTTTCTGGGCAGATGATTGTCCCGTTTAGCCGACTGCCGGGCTACTTTACAAGGGAGGTCCGTGGTGCGTTAGCACGGCAGTAGCAATAACAACACAAACACCAAAACGTCAGTATCCTGTAAATTGCACAATTAACAGACTAGGTATTTAACGGTCATGAATTAAACACAAAGGAAAAAAAAACTGTGCAAATATAATATGAGAGCAAGAAGTGCCAGCAAAGTTAGGGTCAGGTGCAAGTAAGCTCTGTGTTTTGGTCTAACAGTGACATATGAACATACGCGATTTAAAAAAGGAACAGTGCAAACATGTCAGAGTGACAAGGTACCTTTACACAGGTGAGCTCACCTGTCAGGTGAGCTGACCTACAAGGTGAGCTAA
Organism: Lampetra planeri; assembly: GCF_965212315.1. Lineage (NCBI taxonomy): Eukaryota > Metazoa > Chordata > Hyperoartia > Petromyzontiformes > Petromyzontidae > Lampetra > Lampetra planeri. Next base: position 1,920,072 of record NC_136141.1, read on the forward strand.
CCTGTGCGGTGAGTCGATACGTGAGGCCGGCCTACCTGGAATGGGGATGTGCGGGCTCGCCGGGTTGACCTGCGACTCGATGGTGATGACGCCCTCGCGCTCCGGGCCCCAACCCTTGTCGCTGCACGCCATCACCTTGAAGAGGTACGCCTCGTTGGGCAGCAGCTGGTCCACCGTGACGGTCACCTGGTTGGGATCGGCGATCTCCACGTTCCGCGGGGAGCCTGCAAAATAAATTAGAAATTTTACTTTTAATTTTAATTTTACCAGCTTAGGCCCCACTGAGCCATACGGCTCTTTTTCAGAAGCGACCTGGTCATCACAAATGATAGCCCAATGAGGTGGCTTATCGCGTGCAAATTGATAGCAGCCAAATACTCTAAACGCACGTCGATTCTAAATGTGGGTGGGCAAATCCACACGGCCACGGGGAGAACATGCAAATGCCAGATATACAGCAGGCGTTCAGGGCCTGGATCGACTCAAAATACCAATTTTCTTTTTGTCCTAAATGTGGCTGGTCGTTATGTCTCTTAGCCACGTCTAGAAATGATTGTGATGATGATGTCCCAACACTCACGACGCTAACGGTGGGGACACCCGTGCCGTTAGTCTGCCTCAATCGTGGAACTGCTCTTGTACTAGGTTATCTACGTACGTATGTATGTTGAACTTCTTTCTCACCGTACATAGCCAACCGCGCTAGTCGGAGGTGGGGCTGAAAGGACAACAAACTAAACACAAAAACTGTTTGAAAGAATTGAGTCTTCCATCTATGTGAGTCTGTGGGTCGCTGTGTGAGTCTATGGGTCTCTATGCGTGTATGTTGAACTTCTTTCGCACCGTACGTTGCCAACCGCGCCAATCGGAAGTGCGGGGAAAAAGAGGACAACAAACTAAGCACAAAATAAACCAGCCCTACAGAAATGAGTTTTGAATCTCGATTTGAAAGTGGATTGCTCCCAGTGAGGTTCATAAAACAACATGGCCGTCGCCGACCGCCGTGGTGAGCTTGCAGAGAGGGCGGTGTCGCCGGTGCGGGTGCCCACCTCCCGAGAGGGACTGGTACGTCACGCGGTAGCCCATCACTTGGGTGTCGCTCTGCGGCTTCTGCCAGTTGACGCGGAGGGACGTGGGGCCCGTGGCCGAGAAGACGAGGCGGCCGGGAGCCTCGGGGATTCCGGGCGTGCCCAGAATGGCGGGGCTGCGGGGAGAGGCTGCGGCACCGGGAAGAAAGAGGAACACACAAAAGACAAAGATCCCCCGTCTAGCCTGAACAGACTGTTGGGGCAAGTGCTGTTAGTGAGCACCTATGAAAGGCCGGCACGGCACACGAGGGGGTGGGTGGCGAGCACCACTCACGGCCACCTTCGCCTCCTAGTAGCGACGTTAATGTGCCCTCGAAAGAGTGTTCGCTGCATGTCAATCGAACTTCATTCTCACAGGTGGACTAAACCAAATGAAGTTCTAAATCAAATGTGACACGATGCTCTGTGCAGCCATTGGTGACCAGGATCAGACCATCAAATCACTGCAACTTGAGCACCCAATTTAATCGCAGGTGGTTGAAACGCAGATTTGGTCCCAGAATCTCATCGGTGGTGACTCAAGTGTCTCTGAACCCTGGGGTGACCTGTCCACCCCATGCACTGGAACTTTACACACGCACACAAGGCTTTAGAAGCATTGTCTCACGTTGTGCTCAATCCAATGTGATACACATTACTTATCACCAAGCCCACACAAGCTCCCCATACCGCCGTGTTCACAGTCGCGCATTGATTGGTGGTGACCTTTGTGACAAAATAAAGATCCTGCGATTGTGCAATTAGAAATGTCAGCACAGCAATACATTATGACTCTTCACCTAAATGGCCCATTAAATTATTATGAGCACCGCATGTGCCAAGAGAAGCCTCGCGTGTTGATTAACTCGCGTAACGAACATGAGGTTATACATCAGAATTGATTGGCATCTAAAGAAGACCCCATTTGGCAAGAGTTTAGAGTCTGAAACGTGTCCGTCAACTAGGTGCGGAACGATGCATCGATTCTTCGATGAATTCCCGGTGTTTAAGATTAATCTATGAATATTCATTTTTAAGATACGTGCTCTGAATTTCACGTGTTCAAATCTGTGCTGTGCAATTCTGGTAAGCAGCATGTGACGCAGGTTAACACCGCCCCTGCAGCCGCAGTGTGACAGAATAATCAAACGATAGCGACGATTCATTGTATCGCTGGGGGCGACAAATCATTCCACACTGACATTTAAGGACCCAGCCATTAAGTATTAAATTAATTAATGAATTAATTAGTTTAAAAGCGATGCATTTTATATTATGCAAAAACAAGCAGAAGCAGAACTGTTTATCACGTAGGCTTTCACGACCAATATCATCCATAATACAGGTTTGTTTGGGTTAGACTACTAATTGGAGGTGTCGGGTGGTGCCGGGTTTAACGACACATTGATATTTAAGCGATCTAACCCAAAAAAACCTGTATTATAGTTAATCGAGTTAGTCACGCTCATTATGCTTCTCAACTGACTCATGGAATTGTTATTATCGCTACGTTACGCAAAAGCATGTTAGCAAAAATGAAGACGGTCATCGGAGAAAAAAAGAAATCATTCGCAAGGGGCGGTGCTGATTTGCGAAGCGTACAAAAGTGGAGTCCTGCAATGCAAAAGCGCGGTCAGCTAAAGCCGTCAGGGGACGATGTCGGGTCTCCCTCCGCCATGACAAAGCCACCAAAGCTCTCGCTCATCCGGGCTGAAAGGCAAAGTGTGACCGTCGTCATTCCGCCAGCACTCCCTCACCGCTGTCAAAATCATCGTACGGCTTGATTACGCAGCAGCGAAGCGTCTCGGGGGAAAGGGGAAGGAGCAGGGGGGGGGAGGGGGGTTGGTTGGTGGGATGGGGGCAGAGGACGTACGCTGCAGGGCTAAGTCCAGCTGGTGCAGCACCTCCTGCGCCTCCTCCGACTGCGTGCGGTTGCGCGAGCCGGTCATCGACACGCCCGCCCCGTGGCCTGCCGGGGTGCAAACGCAAAGCACGTTGAGCTCCCGTGAACCCTCGCGACCTCCCAGGCGCCGCGGTCACCTTCGCAAACGCCGCCGCAAAGCTCGCTCGGAGTGGAGGAGGTGGGGGGGGGGTCGATTAACGGGAGCTCCGTGTGGGGTGGGGGGTGGGGGGCGGACGGACGTTGTAGGGGGCATCGTGTGAGGGCGCACGAGCGCCTGGGAGGTGAGACCGTCGGGAGGGACGTCAAAGTCTGGCACTCACTCCCCCCAGGCGCCCGTGCTGTTGACTACCCGCCCCCCTTTGAAGGCCACACTTGCCAATCTCCAATATGCTCCTCTGCCCATCACTGACGGCCTCAACAGCACCTCGATATGGAGTCGCATTTCGATATTGAATATATTATACATCATGAAGATACATTTTATTGCGTCGCACAACGCGGCCAGCGTTAAGGGAATTTGGCCAAACATTCCAATGCAGGGGCCTCCTGAATCATAGACTTGAGACTTTTTTCTCCGTGCGTCAAGGGAACGACTCTTATTGGGGGGAGCGGTGGCACAGTAGTTAGAGCACTGCGTGATGAAGCCAGCAACCTGAGTTCGATTCCCAGCCACGGCTAACATCAGCGGTGAGTGCTATCTGAACCGATCCTGCTTCCACCGCCCACCACACCACTCAGCCCTCACCAATGCGTACTGACGGTGAAGTATGGTCAAACAACCCCCTTGACCGACACGACGTCGCGAGGCCTTCAACAGGTTACCTCTCTATACTACCTTCACATATGCTTTGCATTACCCCGGTCGTTACCCCAGAAACAAATAAACAGTTGACCGTACACACCATCGACAATTTGGACAATCGGTAGAAAATTTCATTCACACGGGCAGATTTCTGATTTAGGAAGCAAATGCAAGAATCACTTTTGCAATCGTATTCCACCACCCCTTGATTTTCATTCAATTGCGTTTCACTTGCGGATCCCCCGGCAAAATCTGCCAAAATCCAGCGATTGGGCCCCCGATTGGTCGGCGCAATTAGGCCCGGCGGTGCCGTGTCGGAGTCGACTACTCGTCTGCTGCAGGCTGTGGTAGGACACCGCTGACTCGTGCAGCACAGTGGACACTTGGCTAGCCGATGTCTCCATGACGACGCTCCCTAGCTCCCGCGCGTCCAGATCGTCGTAGCTCGAGGCTCCGCGCTGGCTCCAAGTGCCGGTCGTGAAATCTGACCGAGTCGCATTCGCCGTTCGGTCAAAGCAGGATTATTTATTCTCCCGCAAGAGACTCCCACCGTGCACTGTGTATGGGCCCACACGTCGGTTCATTCACAGACCATGGGAATGTAATACGGTGTTCCCTCGTTAGTCGCGAACTTGCTATCCGCGATTTTGGCTATCCACGAAAAGCATCTGGAACGCTACACGACCGCATTTATAAAAAAAAAGTCTTTACTACTTAAATATTTGTTATTTATTAAATGCACGTGCATTTTAACTTTTTTGTGTTATGATAATTTGCATATATTTAATAGCTTTTTTACATATTTCTTTAAGGTAATTCGTTGAAAAGATTTTCACAGGCCGATATCATTATCCACAAAATTAGCTCTTCACAAGCATCTCCAGAACGGACCCCTTTCGAATAACGAGGGAACACTGTACACAAGGTGACTACAAAGGTATCATCCGTCAATAAAGAGTTATTATCAAACAGCAGGTCGAGCGGTGAGGTGGATAAAATGATACACACATTGCATGGGCTGGGCCGTGTGAAGAGTCCACCATTTTATCACGGGCGTTTCACCCCTCTAAACCTCCACACGTCAATCGTGGACGACTCGGTGACGTGCGACTGCCTCGCACTCGAGAAGCAACGAGGTTGCAGCGTTCAACGTCGGATGTCGCGCAACACACCAAGAAGAGAGTAAGGTTGCGTGCAATCAAGGAAGCAGCACCGTTTCGTTTCTGCTCAACCACTCTGGCCGTCCTTGCCCCCCCTCAATAGAGGAGGGGCCCAGGCCTACTCAAAGGCGTTTGGGGAGGCCTGGGAGCAAAATGTCAGATGAGGACCCCCCCCCCCCCCCCAAGGCTTCTTTAGGCCTCTGTAAGGCTCCCACAGACCTGAGGCCTGGGATTAACGCCCAACCTGCGAGCCCCCATCCCGAGGCCCGGAGGAAGGCCAGCATTGGGCGACGTGTCGGTTTGCCGCCCGTCTTGTACGCTGTGCGTAGCGGATCGTCCTATGCTTGAGGCAGCTGTTGTTCTTCGAGATCTTCCCGGGGACATTGTGGAACAGCAACACGATCACTCAAGACAACGACTGTTACGTGTGAGTCTCTCCTCATCCAATGCGGTAAACATATCCCTCTTCTTTTCACGACAACGTCCCGAAACTTTGTGCCCCTCTCTGAAATCCGAGCGCGTCGCTCGCTCACCCGCCCGCCGGCCCCGACTCACCCCAGCCGTAGGCGTCACCGAGCGTTGAGGAGCCACCGTGCGTGCTCCGCGTGAGCGTGTGCATGTGCTGCGAGCCGCCCGACATGCCCGGCAGCTCCAGCGTGCCCAGCATGGTCTGGTGTTGGTGGCTCTGGTGGATCGTCGTGCTCGTGGTCATCGAACTGCCGCCTGTTGGCACGCGGGGAGGAGGCGGAACGCGCGGCGAGTTTGGGCGACGTTGCCGGCCACGCCGACGTGAAGGGGTCGGGGAGAGACACGGCGGAGGCGGTGGTCCCGTGGCGTAGAGGTCAGAGCACCTGGGTTCAAATCCCAATTGTGCCGTCGGCATTGTGTCAAGAGATGGCGGTTGGCGCGCTGCACGACCGAAAATTCGGCGACCCGAGTTCGATTCCCGCTCACGGCCAACACCGGTGACGGTTACCTGAACCGGTCCTGGGCTTCCCCGAGGTCGACCCAGCCTCAAATGAGTACCCGGTGCGGTGTGTAAACATCGTCACTAGGGAGACAAAGGTGACCAGGCGTGGCGCTGGCCACCCACCCCCTCGTGTGCCGTGCCGGCCTTCATTGGTGCTCACTAACAGCACTTACCCCAACGGTCTGTTAAGGCTACACGGGGGATCTTTGCCTTTGTCACTCACCTGTCTGGCCCTGCTTCGAGGGCAGCGTATGGTAGCTGTAGGAGTCGTCGGAGGTGCTGGGCAGCGCCTTGCCGCCGCCCTCCATGGCGCCGTACATGTAGAAGCCCGCGTAGTCGTCGGGGCCCTGGGCGTCCACGATGGGCACGTCCGGGATGATGGGGACTGCGGGGGGGGGGGGGGGGGCAGAGCACGCGGTCATTCGGTGCAGAGGGGGGCAGTGCGGGGGGACAGGGGAACAGGGGGTGCAGGTGGGCGATGGGGTGGAGGGGGGGAGGGTGGGTGGGCTAGCTACCCCTTCACCGGGGATGCGTGAGCAAAGAGACTTTAGCAAGGGGGCCACATTGTTCAGTCGAGTCGATGTTTGAAATCCTCAGAGCTGCAATTTAGTCACATCGAGTGCGGAACCTGAGAATCAACGCACAGTCTCGGTGAGCGCCAGGGTCTCCACGTGAGTCTGTGGATCTCTGCACGGTAAAAGTCGTCGCCGGTGACCGGGCTGACACCGTTTAACTCACTGCGCTTGAGAACCCGGCTTAATCCCAACCCCCACACCCTCCACCACTAGGCAGACTGCAGTGGGGTGTGGCACGTCGGGTGAACAAGAGACTCTACAATGGCAGCCACGTCGCCCGTCGCCTTCATTGCCACCCCACGGCAACATCAACGCGCGTCGCCGCCGCCGCGGCGTTCCCACGCAAGCGAGCCGCTGGCCCCGGGGCTCACTCACTGGAGAGGGGCCGCGTGGACTGGTTGGCGATGTTCAAGGTGGACTCGCGGGGCGGCCCCCAGCCGGCGCTGTTGCGCGCCCGCACCAGGTAGCGGTACGGCACCATGGGCCGCAGGTTCTCGATGAGCATCACGCGCCGCTTGTTGCCCTGCACCTCCACGCGCTTGGTCTGCCCGATGGAGCCTGTGACAACAGACGACCGTGCTGCTGATAGTGCTGCTGCTATGAAACGTTATCCACACTGCTGTGCGCTGTCGAATGTGCGGTGTGCACTACTACCGGATATGCTTTGCGCTATGGACTGTGCACGAAGGGACTACGCAATATGCATCGTGCTATACGTTACACACTATGTGTGATGTGACATGATGCAATATGCATTGTGTAATGTGCAATATGCGCTACGCACTACATGCACTATCCACCATCCACTCTGCACCACGTGCTCCGTCCTATACACTGTCTGCTATGTACTGCGCAGCGTGTGCCGACGCACCACATGATACGCCGCAGCGTGCCCCGTGCGCTCTGCGGTGTTGCGGCTGGCGGGGGGAGGGGGGGCAGTGGGGGGGGGGCTCACGTCCGTCCTCGCTGATGGGCGTGTACGACGCCTCGTAGCCCGTGATGAGGCCGTTGGTCTCGGGCGGCTCCCCCCAGCTCAGCTGCAGCGTGGTGGCCGACACGATGGTGAAGGCCAGGCGGCCCGGCTCACCGGGAACTGCACGCGCACGCGGGTGGCACACACGTGCGTTTTACACGTGCGTTTGTACACGTGCCAAGGTCAAGATATTTCCCACCTCCCCGTCCCCCCCTCGTGTAGCCTGAACAGACTTTTTTGGAGCAAGTGCTGTTGGCGGGCGCCCATGAAGGACAGAGCGGCACACAAGGGGGTGGGTGGGCAGCATCACGCACGACCGCCTTTGTCTCCCCAGTTTTAGTGCTTTTTTTAGCACACCGTCCCAGGTACTCATTTGAGGCCGAGTCGACCTAGGGGAGGCCAAGGACCGGTTCAGATAATCGTCACCGGTGTTGGCCGTGAGCGGGAACCGAACTCGGGTCACCAGATTTGTAGCGCAGCACACACACACATATCAGAATCAGAATCTTTATTTATTCTGGAGGGAGGAATCTGATGAGCTATGAAGCTCTTTTTCTCAGATGTCCAGTGGGGGCGGGTCAGCAAATTACTTGCCCAAACACACTCGCACGCACACACAAACTGTACATACATACATACACATATATCAGATGGAACTGGTAACATATCCCACGGATCTCACAGATCAGCTGACCACCGGGTCCACGGGCAGCCTCACCTTCCTCAAGCGTGCGGCAGGTCACCACTTCTGACGCGGGCCCCAGGCCGCGTGGGGTGATGGCGTAGACGCACATCAGGTAGTCGCAGTACGCGTAGAGGCTCGTGAGCTGCACCTCCGTCGTCTTGGTCTCTACCAGCTGCCCGTCGCCCTCGTCCTCCCCGTCGATCCAGTAGCGAACCTGCGCGGCCACCGAGTCAGAGCGTGACGCTCCTGCGCGTTGTCGGAGCGGATCTCTCGCGTTCGCTCGCGAACGGCGCGCGGTACAACGCGATGAGACGTCGGAGGGATGGCCATCGTCATCACCATCGTCGTCGTCATCGCGATCCATGGGCAGGTAGCCGCGTAGGTGTCCACTGCACATTTTGTCATTTGTTTCCACCGTACGTATCCAACCGTGCCGCCTCCTCCAGTCACAAGCCTCGAGCATCTCGGGCAGCAGGTGGATGGGTCAGGCTTGTGATGGATTTAGTTTCATGCAATTTTGTATGCAGCTTTTTACTGCTCATGCCAATTGACTAAACGAGATGGAACAGATGAGACAATGCATTGTGGGAAATAACGTAGGCGGTATAGTACTATAGTGATAGAGCAAGTGCAGAATCACTGAACCGGAATTGACAGCTTGAAAGCATTTAGCGTGGGGCCCTTGAAAGTGCAGGACCCGTATCATATGCTACTTTTGCTACACGGATAATCTGGCACTTGTATGTACTGTACGTTGAACTTCTTTCGTACCATACATAGAAAACCCTGATAATCGGAGGGGAAGGACAACAAGCTACACACAAACAGCAGTTCCGCACCTTGTATCCGTTAACGGTGGCTCCGGGCGGTGGCGTCCAGTTGATGCGGATCGTTTTCCCATTCAGAGCCTCGGCCTGCACGTCCCCCGGGCCGGACATGTCCATGTGTGACTTCTGCATGCTGTCCGGCACGATGACTTCTGCGGCACACGCGCCCAGCGCACAGCTCAGTGCCCGCCCAGCGCAAACACAGCATCCGGCGCTGAGATTTCACAGCAACAACCGCTGGGCACAAAACCTGCTCTGTGTAACAACCTGGTCAATGTAACGACGGTCCTGTCCAACGTAGCCTTGCACAACAACACCTGGCTTGTACAACACCAGTCCAATGTAACACTTAGCTTGTACAATACCTGGCCTACACAACTCGCTGCGGTGGCGAGATGCTATCGCCCTCCCCTGGTATGCAGGAGTCCGTGGGTTCCATCCCGACCCTGACGCCTGTATATTTCGAGTTTCCATGTTGTCCCCGTGGTCGCGTGGATTTTGCTCTGGATCCTCTGGTTTTTCCCTCCACATTTAGAATCAACGTGCGTTTAGCGTTTCTGGCTGCTATAAATGTCCACGTGATAAGCCACTTCGTTGAACTCTCCTTTGTGAAAACCAGGTCGCTTCTGAAAAACAGCTACATAGCTCAGTGGGCCTTACCTGAAAAAAGAAAAAAGAGCTACCTGGCCTGCACAATAAAGCACGACCCGGACAGTTCCCCGCCGGGCCTGCCCAACACGACCACGACCGCCACACGCGGCCCATAACGAGTGCCGGGCGGCGGTCCCCAAAACCCCGGAGCGCGCTCCGCTCACCTTGTCCGTGCGCGCTGACGGTGACCACGGTCTCCTTGCGCTGGCCCAGCGCCACGCCGCCCGACGGCTCGTACATCACCACCTGGAAGTTGTCGTCGCGCGTCGGGTCGACGGGCTGGCGGTACGGGATGGTGATGCTCTTTTGGATCTCGCCGTCGGGCATCGCCAGCTCGCCCGACATGTTCTGGTAGGCGGAGGGGCGCGACGGCAGCGAGGGCAGCGTCTTCCACTTGACGCGCACGTCGCCGTCGTGGCCGCGCGTGCGCACCACCGGCACGTGGATCTCCGCCTGGCCCTGCTTGTGCACCTGCGAGGTCTTGGAGAACTCCAGCAGGCCGGGGTCTGTGCGGGACGCGGGGAGGTAAGGTCGGGCGGTCGCGCGGCTTGCCTCCGCCGTCCCGCTGCTGCGGTGCTAGAAACATAGGCCGCCGCCGCCGCTGCTGCCACCTTAACTATAGAACAGCCAAGGCTGCTTGTCACGTGTCACCTACTTGTTGGGGGACTCTGCATTATCTCGGTGTGGTCCAGGACTGGTTTTGTTGTTGTTTTGGCTGCCTTGCCCAATCTCGAGAAATCGGACTCTGTTAACTAAATAATTATTAATATTTTGTTAATTTATTACCGTTTTCTCTATTTTTGCACTCGTTTTTCTTTTGCATTGTTTGCTGTTGTAACCTTGTTGACCCGCGCCCTACTGGACATTTATTAAAAAAGAGCTTCACAGCTCCTCGGATTCCCCCTCCTCCTCCTGCGGCCTAAAGTAAAGATCGCCGATTCCGAGCCTGGCTTGAGTCTCCCAAGCGAGCGGTGAAATACCGAGTGAACCCCGCTCACCGCGGTCATCCAGGAGCGTGATGATGGAGCGCTTGTAGCGGCCGATGCGGGCGCCCAGCTTGGGGTCGAAGAGCTCCACCTCGAACTGGCGCGGCTGGGCGTAGAGCTGGGATGGAGAACTGCGTGCCGGCAGGATCGGAATGGAGATCTCCTTGTCCTTCTCCGTCGGAGTGAACTTGAGCACTCCCTCCGTGGGCTCGTAGTCCTGAGCACGCCGCGCCCAAGCGACCGAAGCGAGGCGGGGGGGGAGGTAGGGAGGGGGTCGTCACGAGTCATACGTGGCCCGGAGTGGAATCGAGCCGGTGGGCGCGCGCTGTCCTGTGGCCTGCGTGAACCTTCCCCGTTGTCTGAGAATAAAATTTAATCCTCAGCTCTGCGCCAGTCTCCCAGCCGGAGGGTTGCCACTTTTCCGCCCAGCCGAGTAGCCGCCTACCTCCACAGTACCACTCTTCTGTATTAAATACAACGCAACAAATTCTAATAATGTGCCCGTTCGTCAGTCTACCGCTCCCACACACACACACACACCTACCGGACTATGGGGTGCACGATCAGATGCTTTGAAAAACATGTGGGGGGAAAAGTTGCGTGTCTCATAATCTTGAGAATAACGTCCTTGCAGCACCCTCTCCCCTATTCCGGCAATGTGATGAGACACTCTTGATGAAGTGTCCCGGTTGTTCATAGCACAGTGGTGCGAGCGAGCGAGCGGCGGGGAGCGGTGGCGCAGCAGTTCGCGCGCTGCGTTACTGAACCCGGTGACCCGAGTTTGATTCCCGCTCACGGCCAACACCGGTGACAATAATCTGAAACGTTCATGGGCTTCCCCTAGGTCTACCGAGCCTCAAATGTGTAACATGGTGTGGTGTGTAGTAAACATTGCCACTGGGGAGACAAAGGCGGCCGGGCATGGTGCTGGCTACCCATCCCCTGGTGTGCCTCATAGGTGCTGCTACTCCTTAACAGCACTTGCCCCAACAGTCTGTTAAGGTTATACGGTGGGGGGCTGGGGTGGTGGGGGGAGATCTTTGTGTGAGCGTGCAAGGGCCGCACCTGCCGGGCGATGGCCGAGAGGTCGTGGGTCTGGTACTTGATCTGGGCAGGACTCTCCTCCAGGATGTTGCGGTCCACAGGCACCACCACCTTGGAGACGGCATTTCGGATGGTGTACGCCGGCTGCACGAAGCTCACGATGCTCTTGGCTGCAGCCACGAGGCGCGACGGTGGGAAGAGGGAAACGGGTGACGCGACGGCTCTTAGAGACGTCGTCGTTGGCGTTCGACGTTGGGCTAGGAACGCCGAGCTAGTCTGTGCTGCTCTACGGTTGCCTGCGTGGAGAGTGGGATAGGCTTTGCCCAATTGTGGCCGGCTGGCTGAATGAACTTAAGAAAGAAACGTCGGTGATAAAAGAATTGGAATTTTTGTAATAATTTTACGTCCCTTATTGTCAATTTGTGCTTTCAGAGGCGACCTGGCCACACGTGATGATAGCTCATCGAAGTGACTGACGTCATTATCATCATCACCACCACACGTGGGAATTTACAGAAGCAGCCAAATCATCTAAACGGGTGCTGATCATAAATGTGGTGAGCGAGCACACGCAAACTCCAAACATACACCACGGGCATCGTCAGGGTCCGGCGTCCAACCGATGACCTCCTGCGCACCGGGCGAGGGAGACGACATCCCCTGCGCCACCACGTGCCGGATTGGTCGTAGGGACCAGCCCAATCGTATTGGGCCACACCAGCCAATGGGCGTTGGCGGAGACTCGAGCACAATGCAGTGAGGAGTGCTTTGGCGCAACGGCGACGAGACCACCGCCCACCCCCCCCCCCCCGACCGTTGCGGCTCGCACCCATGTCCTTGATGATGGTGATGTGCACGTTGCGGCGCGTGATGCGTGCCAGCCCCTCGGGGACGCTCGTGGCCTCCACCAGCAGCTTCTTCTCCATGTCGTCCTCCTCCTTGACGAAGAGCGGCACGCGCACGTCCTGCACGTCCACGCCCTCCTGGTACTCCACCTCGCCGTGGGCGTCTGCACGGGACAGCGTCGCGCCGCGCCGTCAAAGACGCGTCGGGTAAGTTCACGGTGCGTGCGTGTGCGTACGCATGTACGTGCGTTGAACTGAGTCTTCAATCTAGAGTGTTCAATCGATGTGTGGGTCTCTATGTGAGCCTATGGGACGCCGTGTGAGTCTATCGGTCTCTATGCACGTATGTCGAACTTCTTTTGCACCGTACATAGTCAACCGCGCTAAACGGAAGTGTGGGGGGGGGGGGGAACACAAAAAGGCATTTCTAAAAAAATAAGTTCTCAATCGAGATGATTTAAAAGTGCATAGCTCCAGTGGCTTCCTAATATTAACACCGCGCTGGGCTCAATGTCACAGTGGTTTCACGCTCAATGAAATTCATTTGTTCTTTCTTCTAAGTTATGTCAGACCACGTGAGAGACTGTTCAGACCAAACGCCTCTTTTTCAAGAGACTTTGCCTGCCTAAACAATTCACAGACGTCCCATTTTGATTTAAAGCTTTCGTGACTGCAGGGATTCATATTCTTGGTTCTTTCGGTAAAGTCACGTAGAAGGGAAATAATAAGTACGGTCGAATGACTTTACCGAAAGAACCAAGAATATAGACGTCCCATTGTTTATTTGAAATGGACTTCCCATTGCCCTTCGTATGCACGCATCGTGGTACTCCGACATGCTCGCAGACCAAGAGGCACAACATTGGGCGGCCCTACGCCAGAGAGCTGAGCCAATCAGCATCAAGAACCGGCAACACCTGCATCAGCAGCAGCAGCGCTACATAAAGGAGAGCGAAATCGAGCTGCCCACCTCAGTTCCTGGAGAAGCTCAGCAGCACGTGGGGCGAAACGACGTCGGACATCGTGCCGAGCATCACGCAGCGATACACAACGCCCGAAAAACACATCGGAGAGCCATTCAGCGCGGACCTATACGGCTCTCGTCCGCCGGGGTATTTTGTTTGCCGTGGAGGCGGCCACGCGTGCGGGGGTCTCACCGCGGTCGGTGGCCACGGTGTAGAAGCCCGGCACGACGGGCACCTTGCTGAAGGCGCCCAGGTTCACCTGCTTCTCCGTGGTCTCCATGATCTCCCGGAGGGCCGATCGCGGCGCCGGCAGCACCGTGTCCACCACCACGTTCCTGTCCCTGCGCCGAGAGAGGTTCGCGACGGCGCCGGTGGGGGAGAGACGGAACGAGTCATCGGAGAGAAAGAGAGACGGGACCCAGGGACGACACGCGGGAAGAAGGAGAGGGTTCAGATATCGCCCGCCGCTGACGTTAGTTGTAGCCGGGAATCGGACTCGGGCCTTCGAATTCGTAGCATGGCGTGCAAACCACTGCTGAACCGCTGGAACCCCCAAGGAAAACTCTAGCACCTACGATTAGCATGGTTGGCTACGTACAGCGCGAAAGACGTTCAACATACATACATACATAGCAGATTAAATTCATGAAAATAAAATCTATACGATTGTATGCAATGAAGTATGTTTTAATGGGCATCAGATGAAAACATAAATAGTTTAGAAGCTTGAGGTCACTTGACTTCTTAAAAAACTCAACGTTTATTTTCAACTTAATTTATTTGTTATCAGACGTCTGCTCGTGGTACACAATCTGCGTGGGAGGTGTAAGGCAAACCCTTCAGGGACAAACTCTCACCTTTTGCCAGCATTCGGCTGCAATCTGTAACAGCAAAACAATTCGGCATGAATTAGTTTGTGTTATGCATAATGGTCATAATAATAACAACGCCAATTATTTACCCCATGAACGTCTCAAAAAGGACGTGCACTCTGAAGCAAATGTTATGCAGAAGGGCCACTGCCAAACATCACCTCTTAAAAATGTTTGGTCCTGTTAAGGCCACAGCATTAGTAATGAACACAGTGTGTTAGCAGCACCACTACACTTTGTCAGCAACAGCACCAAACGATCCGAGTGAAGTGCACTGCTCATTGTCGGTGCGATTCAGTGGGTGGCGGACGCTGAGACGATGGTGACGCACCTCAGCACCGTGTTGCGGACGGTCTGCGTTCCGATGACGTTGCCGTACACCGTGTTCAGCTGCAAACGCGCAAACACAACGCGAGGTTGAACCAGAACGAGCCGCGCCACGGTGTCATCTTACGTTGGTGGGGCAGTGGTGACGATCGGGGTGGTGATGATGATCATGATGAGGGGTAGTCTAGCGGTTAGCGAGCTGCGCTACGAACCCGGCAACCCGAGTTCTATTCCCAATTACGGCCAACACCAGTGGGCCTACTGGGCCTCCACTAGGTCGACTCAGCCTCAAATGAGTACCTGGTGAGGTGTGTGAAATTATCGCCACTGGAGAGACAAAGGCGGTCGGGCGTGGTGCCGTCCACCCACCCCCTCGTGTGCCGTGCCGGCCCTCATAGGTGCTACTCGCTAACAGCACTTGCCCCAACAGTCTGTTGAGGCTATACGGGGAATCTTTGTATTTTTAGAGGTGTGTGTGTGTGGTGGTTGGAAGTGCTCCGTGCCACTCACATTTTGCTCCACCTCCTTGATGAGGGTCTTGTTCTCCGGAGTTCCCGGCTGCGCTAGGTTATCATTCATGAGCCGCGCCAGACGAAGGGTGATGCCATGGTACACTGACAAAGACAAAGATCCCCCATATAGCCGACATAGACGGTGGTGGCAAGTGCTGTGAGGGGCGGGGATGGTGCGGTCAGAACCACGTCCGACAACTATCGTCTTCCCTATGCTGGTAAACTCATACATTTCGTCTTCACGTCATTCTTATGGAGGCGATGATTACAACGTGTTCTGAAATGAAATATTTGTGGGCAAATTTTTCTTTTTTTTTTCATCATTTTCCAAAAATGTGGACTGTGACTCTGGCGTACACGGCCGCCTCCTTTTGCCGAATGACGCCGAGGGGTCTTCAGCGTCCAGCGTGAAGCGGACGGCGCAAAATATTTGAGAGTGAATACGTCCGCAGTGGTAACCAGGGCGGCCGCTGGGTTCCAACCGTGCGGAGAAACATAGGCCGCTCTCTAACATAGTGGGGTGGGAGTGGGGGGAATTCCATGAGCTATAAAGCTCTTTTTCACAGCTGTCTAGTCGGGGCACGGGGTGATGGCGTCATAACAACAGACAATGCAAAAGGAAAGTGTTGGAAAGGGAAACAAATCACTTGAAAAATATTATACGAATGAAACGAAACTTTTATCTTACCAGGTAATGCCCACTGAACTATTCGCTTATTTTTCAGAAGCGACCTCGCCACAAATGACAGTTCAACAAAGTGGCTCACCGCATGGAAATGTACAGCAGCAAAATAATCCAAAGAATCTAAAACGCAAGAGGCCCGAACGGTCACTCGGTCTCGTCACGTGATGCCGACAGCACAATTGGGGATCAAAATCATCGGGAGGGGGGGGGGGGGAATAAAACGATGAAGACGCGAACGATAGCGCCGAAGGCTGGCGAGGTTGGCGCCGCCGAAAGGTTTCCCCGGCGTGCGGGACACCGGCTTCTCGCCGCACCTGTCTCCTGCATGCTGGGAGGCGGGATGGTGGCCGCCGGCTTGTGGACGTTGTCCGTCACCTTCCACTTGACGATGTCGGGGCCGCCCAGGGGCCCGGCTCGGGCCAGCGGCGTGTCCACGTAGTCGGCCGTCAGCGCGTTCTGGTGGAACAGGTACTGGTCCTCCGTCCAGCCCACCGTGCGACCTGTGGGCGAGCGAACCGGCAAAACTCCGGCAACGTCTAGGACACCGCGCCGCCCGTGTCTCCCGTAGACACTGCCCACCTTCTGTAGACCCTTAATGAAATGGTGCCGCTGTGGAGAGATGTTAACTCCCTCGCCCGGTATGCAGGAGGCCGTGTGTTCGATCCTGACCCTGATGCCTGTTTATGTATTTGGAGTGTGCGTGTCTCTCTCTCTCCCTGTGGTCGCGTGGATTTTTCTCCGGCTCCTCCGGTTTTCCCCTCCACATTTAGAATCAATGTGCATTACGAGTATTGAGCTACTGTAAGTTTCCACACCATACGCCACTTAGATGAGCTATCATTTGTGATAAGCCAGGTGGCCTCTGAAAAAAGCTACATAGCTCAGTGGGCCTTACCTGGATGTTAAAAAAAAACGTAGACAATGTCCCCAATAGCCTTTCTACTGTAGACACCACGTGTCTCGTGTAGATAGCAACCCATCTCATCCGCCTTGGTGTAATGGTGAGCACACTGCACGTTGCAAGGCCAGGGGTCCGCCTGTTTGATCTCCTGGCACGGCCGTTTAAACATTGAGGCACCTTTATTAAAGCTTGCTCTGTGCACCCACGTGGTAGCTAAGGGTAGGATCATTATCAGAACATAATGTGGAATGCTTTGCTTGCCCAGGAAGGCGTTTACATTCAGGCTAGGCCTGATATGAGCTCTGAAAACGGCTGCGTGCTCACCTTTAGTCCAGGCTCCAATCGGAACCTTTTGGTATCCCTGTGGAGAAAAAGAAGCCACGTGATCAGATGTGAATACTGAGGAGGCGTTACACGGTCAGACAACGTAACGGGTAATAATTTCCATTAATCCACAGACCCTTTTGTCAATCCACTTCCGGATGGAGGCCTCCCCACACAGCCGTGCCGGTCAGAAGGGGTCATTCGACCGCACTTCCCTACGTGGGCTGCTCACTGCGAGTTGGTGAAGTTGTGGGGGTGGAACCAAGGACAGCCGTGGCTCCGAATCGAACTCGGGTCGCCAGGTTCATGGCGAGTGCGTGTGTGTGTACGAACGGAGCGGTAGTGTAGCGGTTAGCGCGCTGCGCTACTAACCTGGCGACCCGAGTTCGATTCCCACTCACGGCCAACGCCAGTGGTAATTATCTGAACTGCTCCTGGGCCTCCCCTAGGTCGACTCAGCCTCAAATGAGCACCTGGTGCGGTGTGTAAACATCGCCGCTGAGGTCGGGCATGGCGCTGGCCACCCACCCCCTCGTGTGCCATGCCGGCCTTCATAATTGCCCGTTAACAGCACTTGCCCCAACAATCTGTTACGGCTATAGGGGAGATCTTTGCCTCTGTACGAACCACCGCACCACCACTTTCTTCCCGCCACATGACGAGTATAATATCAGTGTGACACTGAAGTTTCAGGTAAACCCATTAAATGCGGTCTTAACGTCTGTTGTAGTTGTAAGGTAAAAGTGACAAAGGTGTGAATACCAGCGTCTCGGAGTGCATTAAAACAGGCGCTCCTCTCGAAGCTATTATCACAATGGCTCGCAAGCTTCAAGCCTGGACGATGAATTTACACACACACACACTCTCCATACGCTGAGAAGGAGTCTGCAGCTCACTCCGAAAGCAATCTTGCATTTCGTGCACTCCGTACAAGCTGTACGCAGTCACCCTCCAGCAGAGCGTTTACACAGTGATAACGAGAGAATTGTGCCGGTCCATTCCCTCTGCCCTGGTCTAAACTAAACTACATTTTTATTTCACTAGGTCAAGACTATATAGCTCTCTTTCAGAAGCGACCTGGCCACAAAGGAGAGCTCCACGAAGTGGCTTATCATCATCACGTGGACATTTGTAGCGGCCGGATGCTCCCGGCGCGTTGTTCCTCTCCGGGCGCCGTGCGTCAGCCGTCACCTTGCAGCAGGCGAAGCCGCCGACGCAGCACTTCCAGCACAGGAAGGCGAGCAGGCCGAGCAGCGGGATGAGGAGCATGATGAGGGGGATGAGCCACAGGAAGCCAGCCGCCGGGCACTCTGGGGAAGCGACAACGAGCGCACGGCACACGACGACGGCGTCACCACCACCGCGCCACGCCGCCACCGCTATGTCATCACCGCACCGCGCGTGCGTCACACAACGTCGGCACCGCACAGTGAACGGTATCGTCACAACCGCCGCACCACGCCACCACACGTCAGCAACGCACCACATCACGACCGCGCAGTAAAATGACATCGTCGCGACCACCGGACCACGGCACAATGTCACCACTGAATCGCATCACCAAACCGCAACGCCGCCACACACTGTACGATGCGATCACATCGCACCGTTTACACCCAAACGACATCGTCATTATTCATTTACGTGATTGTAAAAGCATCAACATGAAGCAGTCGAAATCCCAAGGCACGTCTACTCTCAAGTAGCCTGCAGGAAGTTTCCTGAGCGTGTTCCCTCATCGTTGACACACACACACGTCACAACGATTGGCCACGCAAAGGTAGATCAGCCCGGCGTGACCCCACATTTTATCGTGAGGCTTAGCAGACTCTCACGCAATCAATGCAAACACAGCAATACAAATCATCAAACGCTGCGAGCAACACAACTGCCAAAATATTTAAAATTATTATTTTTATTTGTAGTGCATCTCGATTAACTAACCTTTCAGGGCCTGCCCTTGGGAGTTTAGAATTGATGTCCAATTTGAACCTTTATACGTTATTTATATTTATTGATCGCGATTTGATTACATTTCCTATTCTCTGCATTCCGATCGTTTTTAAATCCTTTATATTAAGTTCACTTGCTTGCTTGTGCGCTTACGACCGTGCAAATCTTTCGGTCGTTTTTTAACCCACTTCCCGTGATCCAATCGAGCTGACATTTTGCACACAGACTCGTTGTGCGTGACAATTTATTTTCGTGAAAAAATTGTTCAAAATTTTTACACTTTTTAGGAAAAAATAAATTATATTTAATTACCAATTGCTTAATGGTGGCAGGCAATCATCTGACCCATAGGTGGCAGCCATCTCAAGCCAAAGAACGAGAGGACTCTAGCCACCACGCATATAAAGGATTTATAGTGAAAAACTTTGTTTTTACGGGTTAATTATTTTAAATATCGTTTGTTGCTGTAACTTTCTGACCCCCCACCCCGGCTGGACATGTGTGAAAAAGAAAACCTTCAAAGCTCGTCAGTTTTTTTTTATCCAGGAAAAAAAAAAATAATCTGATTCTGATGTTTGGCATAAAACCAAAAAATCGCACAATTTTTTTTTTCATTCCCGGAGCCAGCCACCAGGCAACGGCTGACCGTGTCGCGGCCTCTCACCCTTCTTCTTGAGCGTCTCGATCCTGTACTCGCTGCGGTCGTCCGGGGAGTTCTCCACCGTGTAGTGGTACACGCAGCCGTCCTCCTCGTCCTTGAACTTGCAAACCTCGAGCACCGAGTTGGCTGCACAGACAGACGGCAGGCGAGCGCGACACGCGCGGCCACGGCCAGCGTTGGCGCCACGTTTACCGCGTGTGTATGTGCATGCGTGTTGTGTGTGTGTTGTGTGTGTGTGTGCGTGTTGTGTGTGTGTTGTGTGTGTGTGTGTGCATGCGTGTTGTGTGTGTGTGTGTGCGTGTTGTGTGTGTGCGTGTGTGTTGTGTGTGTGTGCGTGTTGTGTGTGTGCGTGCGTGTGTTGTGTGTGTGCGTGCGTGTTGTGTATGTGCGTGCGTGTTGTGTATGTGCGTGCGTGTTGTGTGCGTGCGTGTTGTGTGCGTGCGTGTTGTGTGCGTGCGTGTTGTGTATGTGCGTGCGTGTTGTGTGCGTGTTGTGTGCGTGTTGTGTGAAGCACCGACCTCCCTTGAGCTCGTCGACCATGACGGTTTGCGGGGAGCATCGCCCGCACTCGTCGCCCTTCTTCTCGCCGGTGCCCCACGCCTGGCACTGCACGCAGGAGCGCGTGTCCTCGCACAGGCCCAGGCACTTCTGCTCGCACCGACGCACGCACGCACGCACGCACGCGCATCACCGCCGGGCACTCGGAGTCATCGGTGTCGCTCACGAGCCATCGTGGCAGGCAGCCGACTCGCTCGGCGTTTCCACGGCGGCACAGCGGCGACTCGCGCGCCGCTCTCTGGAATCCGGTGAGCCGAGTTTGATTCCCGGCCGCGGGTCGAAACCCTCCGCTCGTGATACGCACGTCGAATTGTGCACGTGGGAATCAATTCATTTGTGATTTACGTAAAATTATGCACGAATTATATCATGGTAGATGTAGGTTAACGGAGAAAATAAAACCGTATGAATGAGATAGTGAAAAGAAATTGGAAAAATGTCAATGAGATGGGATAAAAAATACACACAAAACATTGATTCTTAAAGGGGATCATGCCACCAAACCATGGCGAGTCACAGAATCTCTGACAGGGTGTATTGTTACCTACCTCGAGTTTCATGCACCAAAAACAAAGATCCCCGCATAACCCTCAACAGACTGTTGGAGCAAGTGCTGTTAGCGAGCACCTATTACTCCGGCTCCTCCCACACACCCGCCCACACGCACACCCCACGGCACATGAGAATTACCGCATAAAGCTTCTTCCAGGATGTGACCCCGGTACAAATAGTGGAGCTGCGTTGCCCCCCCCCCCTCACCACCACTCACCAGGCAGACCTCGCAGGTGGAGCCACTGAACTGCTGCTTGTCACACTCGCACACGCCGCAGCGACACGTCCCGCGGCCGTTACAGATTCCCTGCGAACACAACGAATCCGTCAGCTCCCCTTCTCGCCACAGAGGGGGAACAGCGCGGCCACGCAGCCACAGTGGCAGTGGATAGAGCAGTCGCTGATGCACGCGCGTGAGCGTGCGTGTAGGTCGACTCAGCCTCAAATGAGTACCTGGTGCGGTGTGTAAACATCGCCACTTGGGAGACAAAGGCGGCCAGGCGTGGTGCTGGCCACCCACCCCCTCGTGTACCGTTCTGGCCTTCATAGGTGCTCGCTAACAGCACTTGCCCCTACAGTCTGTTAAGGCTATACGGGGGATCTTTATCATTGTGTCCGGTAAAATGGACATGACTGGGCAGTTGGAGGCAGTCACCCTCCAACAATAGCAGAGGGTTACGCGAGCCACGCTCAAAACAACGAGCGGAGCGCCGATGAGGCAAAACGCAGCAAGTTGGCGCATTGGCCAGTCACCTCAGTCAAGTCAACCCATGGCAACTGGGTCTGTCCTGTGACCTCCTGCCAGCAAGCCTTTGACACTTCACACGGCCTCAAAATTCACCTGGCCTGGCACAAGCGCCGTGGTGCACTTAGTCACATATTCACTTTAAGATGTTTTTTGTTCATGTTTTTGTTTTTTGTTTGTTGCGGTTGCACCCGATTCAAGAGCTGAATGGCTCACAGGGCTATACCTAATAAATGAACTTGAACTTGAACCGCTACTTAGTGGTGGATGGCGGCTGTTGTTGTTTTGTGAGTGTGAAACCCTTTGTCTTTTCTTGGCGTGTGAATGTGTGAGTGAGTGTGTGAGTGAGTGTGTGAGTGAATGTGTGTGTCAGTCAATGAGTGTGTGAGTGAGTGAGTGTGTGAGTGTGTGAGTGAGTGTGTCTTTGTCTTTGAGTGTGTCAGTGAGTGAGTGTGTGAGTGTGTGAGTGAGTGAGTGTGTGAGTGAATGAGTGAGTGTGTGAGTGAGTGAGTGTCTCTTTGTCTTTGAGTGTGTGAGTGAGTGAGTGTGTCAGTGAGTGAGTGTGTCAGTTAGTGAGTGTGTCAGTGAGTGAGTATGTCAGTGAGTGAGTGTGTGAGTGAGTGTGTGAGTGAGTGAGTGTGTCAGTGAGTGAGTGAGTGTGGCACTCACCCCGCGGCCATCGCGACATGTTTCCACACCTAGGGGGCACTGGCACGCCTCCCCCGTCCAGCCGGCACTGCACTCACACTTCCCGCAGCTGCAGTCGCCGCGACCTGCACTCACACACACGGACATGGACACAGAGACGAGACAGAAAGATGCAACTAAAACCAGAATTTTTATATAAAATAAACTAAACTATTTTATTTTTACCGGGTAATTCCCACTGAGCTCTTTTTCAGAAGCGACCTGGCCCACGTGGAAATTGATAGCAGCCAAATACCTGAAACGCATGCCAGGCAAAGGGAGTTCACATTGAAAGATTGAAAATTAATTTCTTTCTAACGGCTTTTTTGTTGCGTTTAGTTCGTTGTCCTTCCCCACCGGCACCTCCGATTGGCACGGTTGGCTACATAGAGCGCGAAAGAAGTTCAGCGTTCATACAAACATACGTACAACATCTCCCCCATCCCCCAGGGTGAAGCCTAAACAGACTGATAATTGTTTTTTTACCCTTTTATTTGGCAACAAAACTGACACCTTTTTTTTACGAGGAGTCATGTTTCCATAGACCACAATACCTGCAGTCATAATGCAAAAAAACACATAACTCTGATAATGTATGCACTGTCCTTGAAGTTGATTGGTCCACACCCGAGACAGCTTTCCTTAGAGCCTAGTCTCACATGGTGTTGGAGCAGATGACGCCAAAAGGCGCACAACTCAAATACATTGCACCATCAGAGTATGAGAGCTCGGGGTGAAACATTTACACCATTGGAACCTCATTTGCCAGTAAAAAATATGATAATTTTTTTTTTCGTAAAAAAGGTGTCAGTTTTGTTGCCAGATAAAAGGGTAAAAAAACAATTATCATATTTCTTACTGGCAAATGAGGTTCCAATGGCCTAAACAGACTGTCGGGGCAAGATCCGCGCCAGCGGTGGGTTAGGGACGGCCCGCCTGCGCACCGTTGCAGATGATGCCGTTGGCGCGCGGGCACTGGAAGTTGTCGCACTCGCAGTACTGCCCGTAGTACTTCTCCAGCGGGTTGGGCCGCGGCCAGCAGAAGCAGCTGCCGCACACGCAGTCGCCGCGCTTCGAGCAGGGCTCCGAGTCGCCGGGCCGCGTGCACGACGCCGCGTTCACCAACTGCGACGTCCCCAGCTTGCTGCAGTTGCAGTTGGAGCCCAGCCTGCGCAGGGACGGCGGCACACGCACGGATGGGCACGCGCGGGCGGGTGGGCACCCCCCCCCCCTCCTCCCCGGCTCCCTGCCGCCCCCACCCCCCCGACACTTTTGTGTCATTTATTTTGTTGGGACGACCCAAAAGCTCAACTCTTCACGTCTCGCCAAGCTTGCTTTAGTCACGCTACGCCGATCCGCGCTTGTGCAAGGAATGTGTTGCTCATGGGAGCGTTCACAAAAGCAACTAGCATTCATTGGTAGTTGCGCAATAAACTAAACTATGAACTCTTTTTTTATTTCACCAGGTCAGGCCTACTAAGCTGCTATATAGCTCTTTTTAGAAGCGACTTGGCTATCACAAATGATAGCTCAACGAAGTGGCTTATCACGTGGAAATGCATAGCAGCCAAATACTCGAAACGCACGGCAATTCTGAATGTGGAGGAGAAAAAACGGAGGACCCAGAGAAAAATCCACGCGACCACGGGGAGAGACACGCAAACTCCAAATATACAGCAGCAGGCATCTGCGTCGGGATCGAACCCACGACCTCCTGTATACCAAGCGAGGTAGTTAACATCTCATAGCCAACGTGGCACCCAATAGGTAAAGGAGCAACCCCGCAACGTCTTGCTCAAGCCACTGCTGGCGGAAGGGCCTCCACTCGAGGCAACTCTCTCTAGAGAACCCCTCTGAAGTGGTGGTTCTTCTTCACCTGAGATGCACACACTCCCTGGGGGTACGAGATGCCCTTTCTTGTCAGAATTTTTATAAAGGTAAATAATCGAAAAACACAAACTAAGCACCACTACTTTGTTTCATCAAACCCTGTGTGTTTATTAACATTCTTATGGAGAACCAAAGGTGTGCAAGGCTGCAGTGAAGGTGAAGAATCACTGCCCTCCCACACTCAGGATGGGCCACCATCACGCGGTCCAACCTGTGAGGTGTCCCCAACCTGACCAGCGCCATCGACCGGGCCACGTCTCGGTGCGAGTGACCCACTGGCCAGTCGTTCTCTTTTGGAAGTGGTGGGGGAGACCTTACCCGCCCCCCCCCACCACCGCACGCGGCCTGCCGGTCGACTCGTGACGTGAGTCTAAGGCAAAGGTGGAAGTCGTTCCGGGTGGAGCCGAGCGAGCGCCGCCACGTACCAGCCATCGTTGCAGTAGCAGTGGCCGCAGGTCAAGCGTCCGTTCCCACTGCACATGGGGTTCGACACCGGCGTGGCCTGCGGGCGTGGCAGACAGAGGGCGAGGACACGGGGAGAGGCGGCGGCGGGGGGGGGGGGGAGCGAGACGGAGGGGAGTCAGCGTGAAGCCTACACCGGCGTGGCTCGCTGTGTTGTGCGTATGTGCAAAGACGGCCGCGGCATCGCGGCGCTTTCAGATGCGCTTCTGCGGCCGTCTGGAATGCTCTTCCTTCCGACACTAGGAAGCCACTGGAGCGATGCACTTTTAAATCATCTAGATTGAAAACTCATTTATTGAGGACTGCTTTTTGTGTTTCGTTTGTTGTTCCCCTTCCCCGTACCTCCGATTAGCGCAATTGGCTATGTACGGTGCGAAATAAATTCAACATATATGAAATAAGTACAACATGTATGTTGAACTTATTTCACACCGTACGTAGCCAACCGCGCTAATCGTAAGTGCGACAATCGGAGATTTGAGTGCAGACCGTCGCAGATCATCACTCGGGCCCCTCGCTGGCTCCTAATCGAATTCCGGATCAATCAAAGATCGCTCTCACCATCTTCAAGATCTTCTGTGGACTCACCTCTGCCTTCCTCTCCCTTCTCATCTCACTCTACACCCCTCCACGCACTCTCCTACATCTCCAGTCTGAGCTACTGCTCCAGGGAGGTTGCTCATTATCTTCTGCTGTCCCCAATGTCTGGAACTCTCTTCCCCCAGCCATCCTTACTGTCAACTCCCTGCCCTGTGTAAGTCTCAAGACCTTCATTTTTTCCCTCTGCCTGAGACTGACTCTCAGCGATGAATCGTACCACACGGTGGCCCATTGCGTGCTTCTCTCACCAATTTTACGTAGGGGCATCTACCGCAACGGTCGTAAATTGACGAACAGGTGGCATGCGGCAAAACGGCTGGTGACGAATTAACCGACTGCCGCTGCACCAACTGCTATTCGACGTAGCGCGACTGCTGGAGCGAGCGACAGATGACGAACTGGAAGGTTCCAGGTGCTCAGCTCACCTCGCACGGGCAGTCACACAGGATCTCCGCGTTGATGTTGAGGCCGTCGTAGAAGCGCGCCGGCTTCAGCGTGAAGTTGATGTTGCTGCGCTCCCTGGGTGTCATGTCGCACAGCGACCGCTCGTTATAACGCTCGTCCGCCGTCAGCTTCACGCGGTAGTTCACCTGCACGGCGACGCGGGTGGTAGCGGGGGGGGCGGGAGACGGGGTCACGGGGCACGTGAGAGCACGGAGAGATGATGCACGGGGATAAGGGGTCTCGGGGGAGATGGCGGTAGAGGGGAGATGGGGGTCACAGAGTTATGGTGACACAGGAACATGGGGACACAGGGTCATGGGGCACACGGGGGTCATGCGGGACGTGAGTACGTGAGGGCACAGGGACCGTGCATGGGGTCAGGACTCATCTGCCGTACTCCCATCTCCTGGCTACCTCGTTGCCCAAGCCCACAACCCCCGTTCATCTCAAGCAGTCTCCCATGCCGAGTGCTGATGCCTACAACACCTGGAATCCCAGAGCAGGTTCTCATGTAAGGCTCAACTCTGCTCAACTTCCAAGATCCGACGACATCAGGTGCATGCAGGCTGATTCGGCCACAGCCCGTGGGTCTGCACCACAGCATCGAGGGGGGTGGAGAGGACCGAGCCCCTCCTACATTCTGATAGTCAAAGTAAAAAAAGTGTGGGTACAACATTTGACCCTAGTGTCGGTTCGTAGCTTCAGCCTTTGCTCACACACACAGAGCGAGGGAGCGACAGCAGAACGCATGATAGATGACTGGGTCGTGCCCTCCCTCACTCTCAGAGTTTCTGGATGCTGCCCCCCTCTGCCCCCCCCCCTCTTTGAACTAATGGCGTGGTGGCGATATGTTAACTACCTCGCCTGGTAAACAAGAGGCCGTGGGTTCGATCCCGACCCTGACACCTGTATATTTTTAGTTTGCATGTTTTTCTCGCCGTGGTCATGTGGATTTTTCTCCGGGTCCTCCAGGTTTTTACCGCCATGTTTACAATCAACGTGAGTATTTGGCTGCTATAAATGTCCACGTGATAAGCCACTTCGTTGAGCTATCATTTGTGATAGCCAGGTCACTTCTGCAAAAGAGCTTCATATCTCAGTGGTGCTTTACCTGGTGAAATAAAAATATGAAAGTCGTTTTTTGTTCCACATAAATTGGCTGAATTCCACCGCAGAGAATCGATTTCCCTCAAAGGAGAAATCATTTTTAAGAGTTTAAAAAACGAGGTCATGAGGCAGGGCTGCTGCCGTGATCCGCCGCTTGGGCCCAGGAGCCGGGCCTGCGTCACCGCCGGACAACAGCGTGACCCAGCGGAGGAGGAGACACTCACGATCTGGCCCGGCGTCGCGGTCACCACGCTGGCGTCCTTCTCCGTGCCGTCGGCTGCCACCTGCAGGAACTCGGCCTTGAGGTAGCGCGGGAGCCCCTCGGCCTGCAGCTGCAGCTTGGAGCGCAGAGCCTGCACAAGGCCGGGAGCGCGCGGCGCATTAGAGAAGGGCCGGGCAGAGGAACGCCGGTCGCCACCAACACCGCCGCAGTCCGACTCTTACATCGACTGACAAGCAACAGACTTCATTTGCCCCTCGGATAGGTTGCCTGTGGGGCACAGCACCTGAGGGCTGCCCCCTGTTGTGGTTTTGCCGACGATCGCCCTTCACTTTGAAGACGCTGTCCAGGGAAATCTGTGGGCCTTCCTGGGACATTAACGGTCCCGGTAATTTTTTTTATTTATGTCGTAGTAATAATAGTACATCACACAAGACGGTGCATTTACATGTAGCTCTCCTCCCCTTCCTGTAGCGTGAGATATTCCTCTTCGCATGACATGTCCCGTTGATTTTTTAACCTCAGAGGTGGAAACCCAAGGGCTATTTGTATTTGTTACCAGAAGGAACCAGGGATCTAACAGGTATTGATGATCAGCTATGCACAACCTTTGATTCAGTAAAAAAAAACACGAGAGAAAATGTAAATTGTGCTAATCGTATGAGGTGTTAGAAATCGCCAAACTCTCTTCCCATTCATCTACAGCAGAAATAAACATTCCAAACAAAGCCTCAGATAAAAAAAGAAGCTAAATAATGAGAATTCAGCACGCAGACAAGGTGTGCGCGAATCACTTAGGAGCGTGTGGATAACGGCAGCAAGCACGGATCGTGGAGAATTGGACAAGAGAGACCTTTTATCTTCTTGGTTCGTTCGGTAAAGTCACGTAGAAGGGAAATAATAAAATAATACAAATAAAACATCATAAAATACAATGCAATGTTTTATTTTTATCATTTTATTATTTCCCTTCTACGTGACTTTACCGAAAGAACCAAGAAGATGAATCCCTGCAGTCACGAAAGCTTTAAATCGAAATTTATAGACGTTTTACCGTCGTAAAAGGTAACACAAAACACCCCCCCCCCCAACGGGGGGCGCCGGGCCGCTGGGCGTGACGGTGGCCGCACCTTGAAGGAGGACTGCAGCAGCTGGATGATGTTGGAGGAGTCCTCCTGGAGCTCTCCGTACGTCGAGTCCGGGAAGAACTTCGCCAGACTCTGCCAAGACACGGGCACGAGAAACACGGGCGGTCGACTTCCCTCGACCAACAACGACGACAACAACCGCCGCTCATCACTAATTCAGGCAGTGACGTCACCGCGGCGCTTGTGCCATGCTAGGTGCACTTTGAGGCCACGTGAAGTGTCGAAGGTGCCGTCGGTTGACTGACTGAGATGGCTGGCAGATGCGCCACCCGTGCCCCCTACTGTGCCAACTTTCTGCGTTTTAGCCGCCCGGATCTCTCCGCTCGTTGTTGTGAGCATCGCTCCTCCGCCCAAGGTTGTTGCTGGAGGGCGACTGCCTCCAACTCCCCAGAAGCGTCCTACACGAACCTCCGCCACAGAGGTCGATCTTGACACTGCTGCTACCAGTCATCGGCGAGTCCAATCAGCTCCACATCCTCCTGTACTCTAGCCCATGCCGCGCCCGTTTAGCCCCATCTATCTGGCGGAACAGAAGCTGCTTGGGCATGCGGTGGCTGGGCATGCGGGCCACATGGTCCAGCTACACACCACGTGACCTTGGAACTGCTTTTTGTGTTTAGTTTGTTGTCCGTCCCCCGCACCTCCGATTCGCGTGGTTGGCTACGTACGGTGTGGAAGAAGTTCAACATACATACAAAGATCCCTCGTGTAGCCTTTAACAGGCTGGTGGGGCAAGTGCTGTTAGCGAGTAGCACCTATGAAGGGTGGCCAACACCACGCCCGGTGGCCTTTGTCTCCCCAGTGGCGATGTTTACAAACCACACCAGGAACTCATTTGAGGCCGAGTCAACCTAGGGGAGGCCCCGGTTCAGATAATCGTCACCGATGTTGGCCGCGAGCGGGAATCGAACTCGGGTCGCCGGGTTCGTAGCGCAGCGCGCTAACTGCGACACCGCCGCTCCCCTTACACACACACGAAGATCCCCCGTCTAAATTAAATCACTACGTTTCGGAGGCAACACAAGCTTCGGAAGCTTGTGTTGCCTCCGAAACGTCGCGATTTAATTTAATTGTTTTTTCATTTATTTATTTTTACCCACGTGACTTTACCGAAAAAACCAAAGAGTATGAATCCTTGCAGTCACGAAAACTTCAAATCTGGAATCCCCCGTCTAACTTGAACAGAATGTTAAGGCGAGTGCTGTTAGCGAGCCGGCACGGCACACACACACACACACGCCAGCGCGCTCCGCGTGACACGCGGAGCGGGGGGCCTGGGCCTCACCGTGTACCACTCGATGGCGTGCTGCGTGACGGCAAAGATGGGGATGATGTTGTTCTTGCCCAGCAGGCGCACGAGCGTGGGCACGGAGGGGTAGTCCTGGGTCTCGCCCTCCGTGTAGTCGCCGTCGGGGGTCAGGTGGCACTGCTCGTCGTTGCGCTTGAGGATCCCCGCAAGGACGTTGGCGCCGTCGGCCTCGTAGTGGAAGGCCGACTCCGTGGAGAACACCAGCAGGTGGGTGGTGCGGTTGCGCCAGCCGATCTCCTTCTGCACGGTTTTAAAAAAAAGTTTTTTCAGTTTCATTTATGAGGTGTAGCCCTGTGAGCCATTCGGCTCTTGCATCGGGTGCAACCGCAACAAACAAAAACGTGAACAAGGAACATCTTAAAGTGACTACGCGCAAGCAGAAAAATCCAGGAAAAAACTGCAAAGTCTGCCAGAAAAAGCGCCGATTATCAATGCTGTGTGCAAAAATCCCAGTGGGATGCAAGTCAAACAATAACAACCATAAGACAATTTAGATTAAAGGTATCAGTCTAACTCTGTACGACAACAAACACATATGGATAAACCAAAACGTTTTCGAAATCACCAAAATAAAGCTATAAAAGCAATGTAACAGTGATCATAGGAACTGTGATTCAAATAAAAACGATATTACATAACATGTACGACCAAACTTTGCAGCCATAGCTGGCAGCATGAGTCACTCCATAACAGCAGGAGAATCAGTAGGAGTATCAAAACATTTACAGGTAGGAACAACAGGTTCCACACTGCCCACCAGGGATTATTTGTCTGTCTGTCGTGCATATTTGTCTGTCATGCGCTGTCCAACCAAGTTCCTACCTGCCCACTCCGAAAGAACGTGTTCAATGCATGGCGAGGTACGGAGGGCACGTCAGCGAGTGTGTGTCAGTGCCAGTATGTGTCTGTCTGTTGCCAGTGTGTGTCAGTGTGTCAGTGTGCGTGCGTGTCAGTGTGTGCGTGGTCCTCCACGAGGAGCAGGAGTGCAACGGTCATCGCGCTGCCCTACGAAGCCGGCGACCCGAGTTCAATTCCGGCCAACACCGGTGACGATTATCCGAAACGGTCCTGGACCTCCCCCGAGTCAACTCATTGTGCAAACATCGTCACTGGGGAGACAAAGGCGGCCGGTCGTGGTGTTGGCCACCCACCCCCTCACGGTGCATTGCCTTCCGTCATAGGTGCTCGCTAACACCCCCCCCCGCCACCACCTCCATCGTTGTACAGTACTTCTACGTCATCGAGCGCAGTGCCACCCTCGCCAACCTGCCCCCCCGTGCCCTCACCGTGCACACGGCCACTTGCAGCATGGCATCGAAGCCGCCCTCGGGAGCGTCGCGGTTGCCCGAGATCCGCTCGCCCTGCAGCTTGTCCTGGAAGTGCTGCACGTCGGACGTGAGCGGGATGACGTTCTTGAAGGAGAAGGGGGGGTCGCTGTCCTCCCACGGCTGCTTCAGCCTGGGGGGGTAAGGCGGGCGGGGTGGGGGGGGGGGGCAGGATACGCGTCGATGTTGATCGATGCTCCCCGCTCACTCGACCTCCGGCAAAGGTTGTTGGGGCCGTCCATAAATGACGTCACGTGATTTTGGACGATTTTGACCCCCCCACCCCCTTCGTCACATGGCGTCACAAAAAGTCAGACCCCCTCCCTCAAATATGACGTCACAAAGCTCTGCCCCCCCCCCCCTCCCAAAACCATTTTTCCATTTTAAAAAATAAACATGCTTCAAATCGCTTTAAACTATTGTCATTGTAGTGCGTATTTAATGTGGCGCTGCACTCTGATGTTGTAGGAGAAAACATTTATTAAAAAGACTACATTAACACCCCCCCCCCCACACACACACACACAGACCCTGTGGTCTTCGCTCCTGGTAGGCTCATGGTGATGCCATCACCTTGACTCTCCTCTATTTAAGACCGGAAGCAGGAAGACTTCCTCACAATTCTGGCAAATCGCCTGACGAGGCTGGTTGTAAACCAGCAGTGAAAACGTCGTGCTCAAATTGTTCGTGTTGTTGCGAGTTTACTCTCCAACGCCCAACAACCGGTGTGCTGAACTAGTGACGAATTGGCACGTTTTGTTTACGTGACAAGCCTCACTAATTGGCCGTGTCGGGTGGTGGCGGGTTTAACGACACATCCATATTCACGCGATCCAACCCCTCCCCCCAAAAAAACCCTTTATTTTTGGAATTAAACTCACTGATCGGTGTGCCAACCACCGCCCCAGCTGCCCACCTCGCAGCGGTGCACGGCAATTGCCCGTCATTGCCGAACACAAGGGAATGAATGCCCTGTTGCCCCGCTTAAGACGGAGCTCACCAACGTTCCTGCGGCGCACTACCGCAGCAACGGTGCAGTCAGGATGCGCGCCTCGTTGTCCTTGACATATGCGACGTGTAAAACATGTAACGGAGCACTTGCTAAAATAAAAAAAACCTCGTCCCATGCAAGCACAATCAACCTCGGATATTCGCACCCCTTTCTCTCTTTTATCTTTACTGCCCAAGTGCGGGTCCACGGATCAAGCTCCCCCCAGTGCATCGGACCGCACTCCTCTCCACTCCCCCCCCCCCCCTTCTTGAACTGGCAGCACGGCTCCCTCGACGATCATTTCCAAGCCGCAGCTTTGAGCCGGAGCGTTGCGGTGCAATTGACGCGCAGAGCTCCGCACAGGCGCATTCCGGAATCCGCTGCTCTGCAGCCATCTCGTGGCCACCCCCACGGGACGAGCCCACGACACGAGGTGTTACATTTCGATTTAAAGCTTTCGTGACTGCAGGGATTCATCTTCTTGGTTCTTTCGGTAAAGTCACGTAGAAGGGAAGCAATAAAATAAAAAAAATAATAAAAATAAAACATGTCTCCCCGACAGACCTGGTCTTCACCTGAGGACGGCTGCTTGCATTGTGGCCGAAACGTCGTGATAATTATTTTGTTATGTTTTATTTTTATTATTTTATTGCTTCCCTTCTATGTGACTTTACCGAAAGAACCAAGAAGACGAGGTGTTACGTCCGCGTGCAAGGAGATTGCACTTGTAACGTTGCGCAACGGACGTTCAACAACTTGCAAAAAGTGGCCAAACCCCCCACTATCGCCATTCACGTAAAACTTATTTTTTATGTTGTCTTAGCATGCTTGTTTTCCCAGGAAAGTTTCACCAAGCCTGAGGGCTCTCTTTTTAATGACAAGCCCCACTCGTTATCTCAACCGCCACGATGCTACGTACTATTTTATACTCGGGACCTGGTCGCCCTTTGGCGTCGTTCTCTGGTCTGACACTGATGGTGAGACTAGGCCATAAAGAAGGCTGCTGTCTCTGGTGTAGGCCAATCAGTTTCAAGGACAATGCCCATATAAATATCAGAGTCATGTTTTGTTTGCATGTTCACCACAAGTACGTGTGTGGTTGATGCAGACAGGATTCCTTGCAAAAGATTTCCATTTGGTGTTTGAACATCTTAACACCTGTTTTATTGCCAGAAAGGGTAAAACCTATTCTTATTTATTCATACTCTTATAACTGTTGCAAGCACCTTGGAGTAAGGCGTTGTATAAATGCGATTTAAGATGAAGGTGAGAACAAGCAGCAAACGCGCCATTGGCAGGGAGCGTCACTGGCTGCGTGATGAGCGGTTGTGGTGGTGAGATGTTAACTTCCTCGCCTGGTGTGCAGGAGGTCGTGGGTTCCATCCCAACCTTGGCGCCTGCTGCTGTATATTTTGCACCCATCTGTCTTCCCGTGGTCACGTGGATTTTTCTCCGGATCCTCCGGTTATCCCCTCCACGTTTAGAAACGTGGGTTTAGAGTATTTGGCTGTGGCTATAAATTGACACGTGATAAGCCACGTCACTGGCCACGCCATTTATGAAAAAGAGCTGTAATAGTACAGTGGGCCTTACCTGGTAAAAAAAAAAAAGTTTATAGTTTAGAAAAACACGACCGCAGTGTCCTCACTTTTCCGGCCGCATGTCCGTCTGCGGCGCCACCACCTTGTCGACGAACTTGCCGAAGCCAATGTGGAAATCCTCGGAGAGCTCCTGCACGACGCCAGCTGCAGCCACACACAGCGCACGAGATGCAGTGCGTGAGGTATGGAGCACGGGACACGGCGCACGGGACACGGCGCACGGGATGCAGAGCACGGGACGCTGAGCACGTGTACGAGACACAACACACGAGACACAGCACACAGGATACAACGGATGGGACACTGCACATTGACGCAGCAACGCGGGACAGCACGGAGCTCACGAGTGCAGCCAACGCTGTCGGTAGAGGCGAGCGTGTACCCGAATCGTGTCCGTGGGCATGGACACCCAGAGGGATAAATTTTGCCCAGGCCTCACACAAAAGATGTTAACTCCCTCGCCTGGTATGCAGGAGATCGTGGGTTCGATCCTGACCCTGACGCCTGCTGTATATTTGGAGTTTGCATGTTTCTCTCCCCGTGGTCGCATGGATTTTTCTCCGGGTCCTCCGATTTTTCCCTCCACATTTAGAATCAACGTGCGATTAGAGTACTTGGCTGCTATCAATTTCCACACGATAAGCCATTTCGGTGAGCTATCATGCGTGATATGTCGCTTCTGAATAAGAGCGAAATAGCTCAGTGAGGCCTTGCCTGGTAAAATGAAAATGAGTTTAGTTTACAAAAGAGGGCCGCATGGCGGGCCTGTGTTGTTTATTTTTTGAGTCGCGAATTACAGAGCAGCCCCCCACGTGGTATTCTGCCGAGGGCCCTCCAGGAACCTTTGGGCAGCCCTGTGCACGTGCGACGCTTTTGTTGATCCACCGCTGGACGAGGAGCCCCCCCCACTGGGAGCCCACGAACTCACCCAGCTGTTTGCCCAGCTTCTTGAGGTTGTCCAAGTCGTCGTTCATGGAGTTGGAGTCGTCCATGAGGAAGTAGAGGTCGACAGGCGTCTTGAGGGGCTCAATTACCTGCATGTCAAACTTGAGCGAGTCCCCTGCACACGTACAGAGACAAAAATCGCCCGTATAGCCTTAACAGACTGTTGGGGCAAGTGCTTTTAGCAGGTAGCACCTATGAAGGCCGGAGCGGTACACGAGGGGGTGGGTGGCCAGCACCATGCTTGGCCGCCTTTGTCTCCCGAGTGGCGATGTTTACGCAGCAGGTACTCATTTGAGGCCGAGTCGACCCAGAGGAGGCCCAGGACCAGTTCAGATTATCGTCACTGCTGTTGGCCATGAGCGGGAATCGAACTCGTGTGGCTGGGTTTGTAGTGCAGTGCAGCGCTAAGTGGTACACTACCGCTCCCCTGCACATGCACCTCCGATTTGCACGGTTGGCTTCGTACGGTGCAAAAGAAGTTCAGCATACACACGCACGCACGCACGCCACCTCGTCAGGGAACCCCATAACACTCGTAATCTGCGTCTATACCATGACCCGAGTTTGATTTCTGATGAGGGGATGTTTGTCTGCGTCATTGTATCTGCGTCATTGTGTCACCCTGTGCACTTCTGTCTGTTCCACTGTATCTGTGCCACTGTATCGCTGCACCTTTATCACTCTGCGAAGACGAAACTTTTTGCCGAATATAGATTCAAAAATGACCGACGTCACCTTGATTATGCAAAGCCGGCTGAGATTCCTGTTACGCGTGTGATATATATTTAAAGCGCTTGTTTTTTGCATTCTCTAGATGAAGTGTGTTCGTCGACCGGGGCCTGGAGTTCGATCCTCGCTGCTCATTCTAAACAGGCTGTGTGGGTATGTCTGGTGGACTCGTGGCTCACCTGGTCTCATCTTGATGTTCATGGACTGCGGAGAAACTTGGGCGTAGCGTGAGCTCATCATGTCCGAAGTGGACAAACTCTGCGACACAAAATCAGACGAGAGGACGCGCATTTCGTCGACACGCACACACGCAGCTGAAACCGGTAGCCCGACAGCCCTGCCACTCGTACCACTGTCCCACTAGCACATCCGAGCTGAGCCAGCGCACTTCACGGTACCGGCGGATTTCCACCGGGTATTTGACGTGCCGAGTCGGATCCAAACCGTGATAGGCTGACCTCACAAGACATCCGAATCTACCTTGGGGCCAAGCATTGTCCAGGGGCGGGGATAACGATGCATTCATTGTGTGTGACGTGGGTCAGTATTTGTTGACGTGCAATGCCAGCGGCACGGCACGGCTTCTGCAGTGGAAAAGAAACCCGGAGCCTCCAGAGGCGAGCGGGGCTAGCTCGGCACAGCCTCGGCGCGGCTCGGTAGTGCAGTGGAAAAGAGGTATTGGTGCCAGCTGTCGGCACAGACTCACTCGTTCCTCCAGCTCCGCGAGAATGCGCAACACGAGTCTCAACCAAATTTGAAGCCCTATGAATTCACATTTTAAGTATTCGCCTCACCATCGTGCGACAGCCTCGGAGCGCTTGGGAAAGTGCGACCCCTGTATGTACACGTATGTATGTTGAACTTCTTTCGCACAGAACGTAGCCAATCATGCTCATCGGAGGCGCGACCCCCTGATGTGTAAAGGGACCAAAGGCGACGTGAAGGATTTTTAGGGGCCCTGCAAAACATGCGGTCTTCCGCAGCTGTTCTCTGGGACATGGCGTGTACCGTTCCGTGAGTTTTCCGAACGGATCCTCCGTCTCATGACACAAACACCGATTATTATCGCAGTTGGAATAAATGTGCGCGGGTCCGAAAAGAACGATCTTTTCTTTTTCAATCATTACCGATCGATGATCGATCGGCACGTCGTCGGCACGCCCCAAAATACAAACCCGCGATAAGAGGCTCCACCCCGGGACGCTGCATCAGTTGGCGGTTCCTCGTTACCCGCCGGGGCGTCGCGTGCCCCCTTCGCTCACCTTCATCACTTCGGAGGACGTGCGCACCATCGTGATCTGGCCGCATCGCTTGGCCTGAAGATTCTCCAGCAGGTCGCAGCGCTTCTCCGTGAAACCCTGTCGCACGCCGGAGAAGGTGGGGGCACAAGTCATTCCCCAACTCAATGGAAGGTCGCTCCTTCATCTCTCCTGCACCCCCCCCCTCCCCCCGTGTCTAAGACTTCATCCTCCTGCGCGGCTTCCGCACCGCCGAGAGGCTTGGCGCGGTGGTCGGCCGGACGTGCGACCGTGCACCTCACCTCCTCGAAGCAGTAGGAGCACTTGGGGCCGATCTTGAGGCATTCCCTGCAGGTGAGGGGGTTGTTTGAGAGACATTGGTTTATCCCTGTGGGGGGGGGGGGCAGAGAGGGGGGAGGGGAGAAGACGCATCACACCCCACCCAATTCCGCCCTGCTACCACTCGACTCGTTGGGGGGGGCCACCATACACATTTAGAATCAACATCACGCGTTTAAGAGTATTTGGCTGCTATCAATTTCCACGAGATAAGCCACTTTGTTGAGTTATCACTTGTGGCCAGGTCGCTTCTCAAAAAGAGCTACACAGCTCAGTGGGGGCCTTACCTGGTAAAATAAAATAAAAAACAGCTTCGTTAGTTCTAGCCTTGACTCACCTTGGGTCTGCCCGTGACTCAGGCCAAAGGCAGCCAGGAGCACCAAGAGCCACGCTGCCTCCATGCCCTCTCTCTCTCTGTCCCTGCAGGTGAAAAAGACAGACACAGACATGCCCACTGAGCCCCTTGTAAGCTCCCAAGGACCAAACGCTGCCTGTGCGCCAGCCTGCCCGTGCTGGCACGGCGCGTGAGTGGGACAATGTCTGGTGTGCGGCATTGCCACCTTGTCAGAGGTTGACCAGGACAGTCTGGGATTTGGCGTCTTTGTCCGGGTAGCAGCAAGAATTGATTTTTATATCGAGATTTGGTACCGGTATTTCCACGTTGAACTTTTCACTGCGGTAAACTGGCACAGTTTTGATAACAAGACGTGGGCTGACCGAGAAGTATGGCCCCATGAAAAGTGTGGCAGCCACAGAGGGGTAGCCAGAGCCACAGTTGTATCCCCAGTGTTCATATTTCCACACTGTACCACGTACAGTACTCATTTAAGGCTGAGTAGATCTAGAGGTGGCCGAGGCCTGGTACAGATTTCACTCGCCATTCATGGCTGGGAACCGAACTCTGCTCAATGGGTTTGTAGTGCAGTGCGCGAACTACGCCACCACTCTCCACAAACAAGCAACAAAAACAAAGATCCCCCGTGTAGCCTTAACAGACCGTTGGGGCAAGTGCTGTTAGCGAGTAACACCTATGAAGGCCGGCACGGCACACGAGGTGGGTGGGTGGCCTGCACCACGCCACAGCCGCCTTTGTCTCCCTAGTGGCGATGTTTACACACCGCACCAGGTACTAATTTAGAGGCTGAGTCGACCTAGAGGAGGCCCCAGACCGGTTCAGATAATCGTCACTGGTGTTGGCCGTGAGCACGTAAAGTATGTTACGGAGGCGCTCGCATTCATACACGCATGGACCCAAGCCAACATGCAAATATTCACACTGGCACACACACGTCAAATGTGATGTCAACGGATCACTGTAGCTGGTACTCATTTAAAGGCTGAGTGGACCTAGAGGTGGCTGTGGACTGGTTCAGATATGACTTGCTACATACGCACGTACATAAATCTACCCTTAGAGTATGCCCAGTCGCGAACACAAAGACAAAGGTCTGGTTTAGTCTTGCATACCGAATACCAAAGCGCCTTAACTTTACACGCATGCAAAGTCAAACTCGGCGGGTTCACACGAGGTCCTGGCCATAAAATTGGCCAACCCTGCAGCCCAATAAAATGTCACTGATAGACCAGAGTAGACTAAACAGGGTTTCTGTGACACGGGGGCAAACAAAGAAAATGTTTGATTAAGTCTCGCACGGTCGCACCCAGGGCTGTCATATTTCGTGTCTCCTCTTGCCTCATCCCATCGTCGTCACGCTCACGGTCTCGA
Source organism: Lampetra planeri (assembly GCF_965212315.1). Lineage (NCBI taxonomy): Eukaryota > Metazoa > Chordata > Hyperoartia > Petromyzontiformes > Petromyzontidae > Lampetra > Lampetra planeri. The sequence goes on from NC_136141.1 coordinate 1,958,376, forward strand.
ATATTTAACGCTGTATGGGGCGCGCTCCATCTACGCAGAATGCAGCCAACTACAGCTCCGTAGTGGGCATCTCTGCGCAATGTTACGCTGCCGCTCCAATTAAAATTTAGAACACAACGTGCAACATTTCCATTAAAATACATTTAAACTGCGCTTTAAATCAGCGTCTGTGTTCTTTCCCACTGTTGTTGAAAACAAATCTTACGGTGTTTGTCAAGGGGGGGGGCCCCCCCAACTCGTAGCTCTGGTCACCAGGGCGGGCGAGGGGGGGCAATGCACCCCCTCTGCTCCCCACGCTGCTCGTTATGCCACTGACAAGGGCTCATTTTTACCCGAAGAATGATGGGCTACGTACGACCCAGGTCAACTGAACATGGCCATGTGTTGTTTTTTCGGTTAGATCGCGTAAATATAAATGTGTCGTTAAACCTGCTACCACCCGACACAGCCAATTAGTAAGGTTTGTCACGTTAACAGAACGTGCCAATTCGTTACCAGTACAGCACCACCGGTGTGTTGGATAGAGAATATCCACATCGATGTGTTGCTCTCCAACACACCGGTGTGCTGTACTAGTAACGAATTGGCACGTTCTGTTTACGTGACAAACCTTACTAATCGGCTGTGTCGGGTGGTGGCGGGATTTAACGACACATTTATCTTTACGCGATCTAACCCAAAAAAAAAACCTGCATTATGGTTGATATTGGTCGCGAAAGCCAACGTGTTGAACTGAACATGACCAACATTTTCAACCACGTCACTCTCATGGAGGGGAGTGGGAAGTGCAGTGGTCAACGTACTGCGCCGTGAACAACGGAGACCTAAGTTTGATTGCCGGCCACGGATAACACCAGTGGCGAGTGATACTCTATCTGAATTGTTTTTGGACCACCGCGCTGTCACCAGCCTGCACTGACAAGCAATTGGGAAGTAGGGGCCATCACGCCGCGTGTCCAACAAAGGGCCGTGAGGCCTTCATCTGAGAGGGAATTGACGCAGCGCTGCAATTGAGTATTAATTTGTTGTGCTTGTTACTTCTGTTGATGTGCTTTGTGAACATTTTAAACTGGCATCGTTCGCATCTTCAGGAGACTGGAGGTTACTCGTGCAACAATTTTTTTTAAATATGTATATAAATCAAGAATTGTAGTTTAGAAGAAAAAAAAATATCACCACTTATTCAGAACGGGGCTGGTGCCGGTCCGTAAGTCAGCTTTAAAAGTAATCAGGCCGAGGAGATGAGGGTTTTCAGTCTATTGCCAACGAATCGCGATGGACGGTCTGATAGCAGCTATCAAGAAACCCCGAGGAATGATGTTTGTTGGCCGTGAAAAGCACACGCAGCACACGAGCTGTCACTGCCCATCCCCTCTCAGATCAAAATCCAGTTATGCAGGTGTCAGGAGCATGAAGTTGTATCATTATTGCTGGACTTGCCTGGAAAACTGGTGACATGCACACGTTTACAAACATCTTCCACTTCCCCAGCAAACGCACGCTTCTGGTGCCTGTGACAGACGAGGTGCATCTTCGATGCCATGTGGAGTGTCAAAGTTTCACAGGGCAAGGAGCCACGGGAAATTCCCAGGTGTGATGGGCGATCGTAACTGAGATGACTGTCAGATAAACCACGTGTGCAGTGACAACTCACGGCGCATTTTAACTGCCCGACGCTCTGCTTGTTGTTGTGAGTGCCATTTCGCTACTTGTTGTTTCTCAAAGGTTGCTGGCAACTGTTCGGTGGCGTCTGTCATGAACCTCCTCGCACAGCGGCTGACCTTGACACTGCTGGCACCAGCCGATGGACGCTAAGTCCGCTCACCTTCAGGTCTTCCCGTACTGCATCAGCCCATCTCGTCTCTGGTATGTGCCGCACCCATTCAGCCCCCAACACATGGAAACGTTAGAGTGCTGTACGGGACTGTGCTTTAAAAGTATTTATGACTCACCGATCCTCTACAGAGACTACTAAATGCCTCAATAACCTCGATAAATATGTACAATGTTGCCAATATCACCCCTGCCGTATGAAATCATTAAGTAACACATTTTTTACAGCCCTTTGTCAATCCACTGTTAGAGGAAGGCCTAGCCTACACTGTGTCGGGCATGTTTGTGTCACCATACTTCACCCCACTGATGTGTGTACATTGAACTTTTATTTCCCACCGTGCGTAGTCAACCGCGCTAATCGGAAGTTCGGGGGAAGGACAACAATCTACACACAAAGCCAAAGCCAGAAATGCGACTTGAGCCGTTGGGGCTCATTGTGCAGTGTGCCAACTATTGTGCAAAAGTGTTCATCCAGCAGTGGATTGACAAAGGCCCGTTCATTTAATATTTACGTTTATAATATGACATAGAGTCAAAATGTGATACATTCACTTTGTCCAGTTTTTTGTTGCTGTTATAAAGTAACGCAGTCTTCACGTATCACTCCACACCCAATACAAAATTGTTTGCAATCTGAAAATTTGTGCATGGCACTTGCCCCGCGTCTCTTTTTATCACGACGGTTTCGTTGTGTGTCGCGCGTTCGTTGATCCGGCAAAAGGCGTCTCTGCCTTAGAGCCACTCCCTCGCGACCTCGATGAACCACGAGACTGTGGATTTTATCATCCGTTCTGCATCGCAGTGGCTTTTGCAACACCAACTGCTCACGTTCCCATGATTCCAGCCCTTGTCAGCAAAAGAGGTGTGTGGGTGGGGAGCGGTGACACAGTGATCGTCACCATTTATCCCTTGATATCCACCCCTTGCGAAAGTATAGGTCACTACCTGATGGGCCCACATACCTGTCAACCCCATATCAGTGCCCTACCTGAGACCAATTCAGACCTCACTGGTCACCCCGTGCACCTTATAAATCTCAACGTTCATCCTACAAAGTCCCATCACAAGGGAGAAACACAACAAAATTAACATTTTTAAAACTCTATTTCCCTGTACAAGAATACGGGTAAACCGTACATTTTGACAGGTTATGGGCCTAATACAATTTAGAAGAACTGCCCATAGGTAGGAGCACACTTGAACTTACGATCACAACACGTGTTTTTTATAAGACGACTTAATGCAATTGTATACACCGGAGTGTATACAATGAACTAACACGGTAGAAACAGCTCCTTTATTGCGACGTCTTTGTACGCGTAAGGGTATATTGAGTAGGACCGTGCAAGGTTTGAAAGTTGGGTGCTATGTGAAATTCGCCGAGTGATATTCCCTGATGTGACTATTTCAACCTTTTCTGGACCTATACCTCACAAATCCGCAGTGACCACCCCTCCTCACTATATTGCAGCAGTGGATTGGAAAAATGTCCGTAAAATGTTTACGCGAGTCCAGGAATGATGTTGTAAACGATGAGCGTGATCGTGAAGTTGATCCAGGACTAATTAGCCAATAGATGCACACACCACAACGTGCGAATCGCTTTGTTGAAAAGCTCTTTCGTGGTGTCTATGTATTGCCCCGGCCTGCATGAAGCTGTTGTTGTTGTGATCGTTTCCAGCCATTTACAGCTCTGGATTAACGGGTCAATCGCTGCGATTTGACGTACAGTCGAGGGTCGGATTAAGGTTCTTGTGGGCGCTCGGCACTTCAGTTTCGTAGGCCTTGCGAGTGATAACTTTCTGCAATTGGTGCTGCTGATGCCCCATGTCACTACTACCGTCGCTGTCACAACGCCTTTGTCATCCCTAGCACCGCTCTCTAATGAGAGTGTGCGAAAAAACACATTTGAAGATGTTGATAATTCACTATGTTACACGATTTTTGTTCCTGGGTAGTAAGTGTTCTTTTCTAATTGCTTATGCCTCAAGAGCAGAGAAAATGTCTCTATTATTATTATTAATGGAGTGGATTAATGATTAACTTTGCTTTTGTGTCCTGGTCACAAAAGCAAAGTTTGTGGGGAATAAGCAATTAGAAAAGAACACTTACTACCCAGGAACAAGGAATATATATTTATATATTTTGTTACAGTGTTAATTTTGCAATGAAAAACATCTCTAAAAGTTCACCACCGGTGTTAATCTCTCTCAGCTTATGAATAAAAAAAGACGCACGACCACATATACACTGTGCCTATCCTTGTTATATAAAGATATTTAGATTTAAAGCTTTCCTGACTGCAGGGATTCTAATTCTTGGTTCTTTCGGTAAAGTCACGTAGAAGGGAAATAATAAAAATATAAAACAATAAAATTCTCACGACGTTTCGACTGCAACACAAGCAATCATCATCAGGTCTGAAATCCACAACAAGAACATTTTCTTGCTGTGGATTTCACACCTGATGATGATTGCTTGTGTTGCAGTCGAAACGTCGTGATAATTTTATTGTTTTATATTTTTATTTTTTCCCTTCTACGTGACTATACCGAACGAATCAAGAATATAAATATATTTATTCAGGAATATATCTTGGTTACATTTTTTTTTGCATACAAACAAAAAACACGGTCAAATGTTGATGCTTCGCAGGCCCTTTAGTTTCCCTCGGCCCTGGGCACATTGCCTACTGTGGCCTATGGGATAATAGGGCCCTGGTAGAAGTATGGTAAGTCGAGTGAGTGTACGACGGCCTGCGAGGTGTGACGGTGTTCACAGTTTAAGTTGCATTTATTTGGTATAGCCCTGTGAGCCATTCCGCTCTTGAATCGGGTGCAACCGCAACAAACAAAAAACAAAAACATGATCAAGAAAACATCTTAAAGTGACTATGCGCAAACAGAAAAATCCAGGAAGTCTTCCAGAAAAGCACCGTATATCAACGCTGTGTGCAAAAATCCCAGTGAGATGCAAGTCAAACAACAACAACAACAACAACCACAAGACAACTTAGATTAAAGCCATCATTCTAACTCCGTACTACAACAAACAAACATGGCCCAAGTCTTCACTTCTCACGACAGCCAGCTGAGCCAAAGGCTGTGTCACTCACAGCTGAGTTCTTACTCCATCTGTACAGAGGCCATCCAGTGTTTATACATCGTTGAGTTTCGATTTAAAGCTTTCGTGACTGCAGGGATTCATCTTCTTGGTTCTTTCGGTAAAGTCACGTAGAATGGAAATAATAAAATAATAATAATAATAAAACATCATCAAATAATTCTCACGACGTTTCGGCCACAACGCACGGCTGCTTGCGTTGTGGCCGAAACGTCGTGAGAATTATTTAATCATGTTTTATTTTTGCATTATTTTATTATTTCCATTCTACGTGACTTTACCGAAAGAACCAAGAAGACATCGTTGAGTGTTATTACCCCCCGCACCCCCATCCACTCAGATGTTTGGTATTTGTATCTGAAGGGAAGTGGGGGGGAGGAGCAGGACTGGCTAGGAACAGGTAAGAAGAACCCTTCTCCCTGCCCAAGCTGCCTCGCCTGTCATCACCACGTGGCGAGCGAGAGTGAGTGGCGAGAGAAAGGCATTGCAGCATGTACCTGGAGCGGCTTCTCAGGCACCGGCTGTAGCGGCTTTCGTTATTCACAAGGGGCCGTCCATAAATGACGTCACGCGATTTTGGACGATTTTTGACCCCCCCCCCTCCCCCTTCGTCACACGACGTCACGAAAAGTCAGACCCCCCCCCTCAAATATGACGTCACAAAGCTCTGCCCCCAAACCCCCCCCCCCCCAAAATAAAACATGCTTCAAATCGCTTTAAACTATTGTCATTGTAGTGCGTATTTAATGTGGAGCTGCACTCTGATGTTGTAGGCGAAAACATTTATTAAAAAGTTTATTTAATTAAGTAGAACGTGTTGTCTATATTTATTTAAAGTTGCGCATTTTGATGTGACGTCACATTTCTCACCACCCCCCCTCCTCGTCAAACAACGTCACAAAAGTCTGACCCCCCCCCTAGGTGCGTGACGTCATTTATGGACGGCCCCCAACACGATCTCATCACTCGATGACACAAGAGGACGACATTGAGCACATAACGACGACTGACTGCATCGTCTTGATTTGAAGCTGACTGTGTAGTAGTAGTAGCGGCGATAACGACGACGACAGTGGCTACCACGACCCCCACAGAGTCCCAGGACCCCCTCTTCTCGCCCCCTTCTCTCGAACTCTCTCGCAAGGTCCCTGAAGCTCCCAGATCCTCCCCCTCTTTGTTACACCCCACCCCGCCCCCCCCCCTCTTGTAGCCGCTAGTCGCATATATACAGGCAGTCCTCGACTTACGATGGAGATGCGTTACGACGACCCCATCGTAAGTCGAAAATTACGTAAGTCGGACCATCATAACTCGGGGACTACCTGTATATGGGTCTCTGTAGTCACCACGTGTCACGTGTCCTGTCTCCACAGTCGTAGTCACCATACGTCACGTGTCCTGTCTCCACAGCCGTAGTCACCATACGTCACGTGTCCTGTCTCTACAGCCGTAGTCACCATACGTCACGTGTCCTGTCTCCACAGCCGTAGTCACCATACGTCATGTGTCCTGTCTCTACAGCCGTAGTCACCATACGTCACGTGTCCTGTCTCTACAGCCGTAGTCACCATACGTCACGTGTCCTGTCTCCACAGCCGTAGTCACCATACGTCACGTGTCCTGTCTCTACAGCCGTAGTCACCACGTGTCACGTGTCCTGTCTCTACAGCCGTAGTCACCACGCGTCACGTGTCCTGTCTCTACAGCCGTAGTCACCACGTGTCACGTGTCCTGTCCCTACAGCCGTAGTCACCACGCGTCTCTTTTCAATGCACCGAAGCTCGAAGCAGGATTTGTTTAATTTCTTTCTTTCTTTCGGGAGCGCTGGATTTGAGACTCGAGCGGGAAAGGTGGCGGGGGACAGGAGAGAATTTTTTTGGAGGCTCGAGGCAGCGAGATGGCCAGGGCATTCTAACTTGACGAGCCACTCTCACCCACGCCCCCGATGGAGACGCGGAGTTTGGATAGTGTCGTCCGTTCGGCGTCGAGCAGCCTGCCTCAACGCGAACTTGCTCCCAAGTACTCCCAAATGCCGGCCCCTTGCCGGGCAAGGCGTTTGCGGGGTGGCTAAGCGTAGAGGGGGGTGATCGTGGTCACCATTCATCCCTTGGCATCCGCGGCTCGCGAAAGAACGGATCGCGTCCACCGATTTGTGGCGGTTGGCTACGTACGGCGCGAAAGAAGTTCAATGTACGTCCACCAGTGGTGGGTGAGGCGATGTCTGGACTGGTCAATGGATTCCTCAACGCATGCTGAGGAACCGGTCTGCCAGACTGTTTCGTATTGTCCACCACACTCTGCTCAACCACCACTATCACACAGTGTTCAACCACCACCACCACACTGTGTTCAACCACCACCACCACACTGTGTTTAACCACCACCACCACCACACTGTGTTCAACCACCACCACCACCACACTATGTTTAACCACCACCTCCACCACCACACTGTGTTTAACCACCACCACCACCACCACACTGTGTTCAACCACCACCACCACCACACTGTGTTTAACCACCACCACCACCACCACCACCACACTGTGTTTAACCACCACCACCACCACCACACTGTGTTTAACCACCACAACTGCAGATCCCAACACCGCTTCTCTTTCTGCTTCTTCCCACGCACTTGCTCCAGAGCGCAATCGCTTCATAACCTTTCTCGATTCAAGAAATGTTATTCGTTTCCCATTGCTAACCAGGGCAAACTTCGTTAATAATAATAACAACAACAACAACACGAGTACAGTAGCGCTCTGTTTGTTGCTGACCGCTTAGTCTACACCGAGCGAAACACGTTCCCGGCTGTTGGCTTCAGGATCTCGAGAGCTCTTGGCATCAAATGGGGGGACACGAAGCGACCTTTGCGACTGCTGCGTTGGTGGAGAGAGGTGATAGCGGCGAGCCGTGAGCCACGCCTGTTGCTCTCACCACTCACCCAGTGTCTCACTCCTTACCACACACTCAGTGTCTCACTCCTCACCACTCACCCAGTGTCTCACTCCTCACCCAGTGTCTCACTCCTCACCACTCACTACACACCCAGTGTCTCACTCCTCACCACTCACCCAGTGTCTCACTCCTCACCACTCACCCAGTGTCTCACTCCTCACCCAGTGTCTCACTCCTCACCACTCACCCAGTGTCTCACTCCTCACCCAATGTCTCACTCCTCACCACACACCCAGTGTCTCACTCCTCACCACTCACCCAGTGTCTCACTCCTCACCACTCACCCAGTGTCTCACTCCTCACCACTCACCCAGTGTCTCACTCCTCACCACTTACCCAATGTCTCACTCCTCACCACACACCCAGTGTCTCACTCCTCACCACTCACCCAGTGTCTCACTCCTCACCACTCACCCAGTGTCTCACTCCTCACCACTCACCCAGTGTCTCACCACTCACCCAGTGTCTCACTCCTCACCACTCACCCAGTGTCTCACTCCTCACCACTCACCCAGTGTCTCACTCCTCACCACTCACCCAGTGTCTCACTCCTCACCCAGTGTCTCACTCCTCACCACTCACCCAGTGTCTCACTCCTCACCCAATGTCTCACTCCTCACCACACACCCAGTGTCTCACTCCTCACCACTCACCCAGTGTCTCACTCCTCACCACTCACCCAGTGTCTCACTCCTCACCACTCACCCAGTGTCTCACTCCTCACCACTTACCCAATGTCTCACTCCTCACCACACACCCAGTGTCTCACTCCTCACCACTCACCCAGTGTCTCACTCCTCACCACTCACCCAGTGTCTCACTCCTCACCACTCACCCAGTGTCTCACTACTCACCCAGTGTCTCACTCCTCACCACTCACCCAGTGTCTCACTCCTCACCACTCACCCAGTGTCTCACTCCTCACCACTCACCCAGTGTCTCACTCCTCACCACACACCCAGTGTCTCACTCCTTACCACACACCCAGTGTCTCACTCCTCACCCAGTGTCTCACTCCTTACCACACACCCAGTGTCTCACTCCTTACCCAGTGTCTCACTCCTTACCACACACCCAGTGTCTCACTCCTCACCCAGTGTCTCACTCCTTACCACTCACCCAGTGTCTCACTCCTCACCACTCACCCAGTGTCTCACTCCTCACCACTCACCCAGTGTCTCACCACTCACCCAGTGTCTCACTCCTCACCACTCACCCAGTGTCTCACTCCTCACCCAGTGTCTCACTCCTTACCACACACCCAGTGTCTCACTCCTCACCCAGTGTCTCACTCCTCACCACTCACCCAGTGTCTCACTCCTTACCACACACCCAGTGTCTCACTCCTCACCCAGTGTCTCACTCCTCACCACTCACCCAGTGTCTCACTCCTCACCCAGTGTCTCACTCCTTACCACACACCCAGTGTCTCACTCCTCACCCAGTGTCTCACTCCTTACCACACACCCAGTGTCTCACTCCTCACCCAGTGTCTCACTCCTCACCACTCACCCAGTGTCTCACTCCTTACCACACACCCAGTGTCTCACTCCTCACCCAGTGTCTCACTCCTTACCACACACCCAGTGTCTCACTCCTCACCCAGTGTCTCACTCCTCACCACTCACCCAGTGTCTCACTCCTTACCACACACCCAGTGTCTCACTCCTCACCCAGTGTCTCACTCCTCACCACTCACCCAGTGTCTCACTCCTCACCACTCACCCAGTGTCTCACTCCTTACCACTCACCCAGTGTCTCACTCCTCACCACTCACCCAGTGTCTCACTCCTCACCACTCACCCAGTGTCTCACTCCTCACCACTCACCCAGTGTCTCACCACTCACCCAGTGTCTCACTCCTCACCACTCACCCAGTGTCTCACTCCTCACCCAGTGTCTCACTCCTCACCACTCACCCAGTGTCTCACTCCTTACCACACACCCAGTGTCTCACTCCTCACCCAGTGTCTCACTCCTCACCACTCACCCAGTGTCTCACTCCTTACCACACACCCAGTGTCTCACCACTCACCCAGTGTCTCACTCCTCACCACTCACCCAGTGTCTCACCACTCACCCAGTGTCTCACTCCTCACCACTCACCCAGTGTCTCACTCCTCACCCAGTGTCTCACTCCTCACCACTCACCCAGTGTCTCACTCCTTACCACACACCCAGTGTCTCACTCCTCACCCAGTGTCTCACTCCTTACCACACACCCAGTGTCTCACTCCTCACCCAGTGTCTCACTCCTCACCACTCACCCAGTGTCTCACTCCTCACCCAGTGTCTCACTCCTCACCACTCACCCAGTGTCTCACTCCTTACCACACACCCAGTGTCTCACTCCTCACCCAGTGTCTCACTCCTTACCACACACCCAGTGTCTCACTCCTCACCCAGTGTCTCACTCCTCACCACTCACCCAGTGTCTCACTCCTTACCACACACCCAGTGTCTCACTCCTCACCCAGTGTCTCACTCCTTACCACACACCCAGTGTCTCACTCCTCACCCAGTGTCTCACTCCTCACCACTCACCCAGTGTCTCACTCCTTACCACACACCCAGTGTCTCACTCCTCACCCAGTGTCTCACTCCTTACCACACACCCAGTGTCTCACTCCTCACCCAGTGTCTCACTCCTCACCACTCACCCAGTGTCTCACTCCTCACCCAGTGTCTCACTCCTCACCACTCACCCAGTGTCTCACTCCTTACCACACACCCAGTGTCTCACTCCTCACCCAGTGTCTCACTCCTTACCACACACCCAGTGTCTCACTCCTCACCCAGTGTCTCACTCCTCACCACTCACCCAGTGTCTCACTCCTTACCACACACCCAGTGTCTCACTCCTCACCCAGTGTCTCACTCCTCACCACTCACCCAGTGTCTCACTCCTCACCACTCACCCAGTGTCTCACTCCTTACCACTCACCCAGTGTCTCACTCCTCACCACTCACCCAGTGTCTCACTCCTCACCACTCACCCAGTGTCTCACTCCTCACCACTCACCCAGTGTCTCACCACTCACCCAGTGTCTCACTCCTCACCACTCACCCAGTGTCTCACTCCTCACCCAGTGTCTCACTCCTCACCACTCACCCAGTGTCTCACTCCTTACCACACACCCAGTGTCTCACTCCTCACCCAGTGTCTCACTCCTCACCACTCACCCAGTGTCTCACTCCTCACCACTCACCCAGTGTCTCACTCCTTACCACTCACCCAGTGTCTCACTCCTCACCACTCACCCAGTGTCTCACTCCTCACCACTCACCCAGTGTCTCACTCCTCACCACTCACCCAGTGTCTCACCACTCACCCAGTGTCTCACTCCTCACCACTCACCCAGTGTCTCACTCCTCACCCAGTGTCTCACTCCTCACCACTCACCCAGTGTCTCACTCCTCACCACTCACCCAGTGTCTCACTCCTCACTACACACCCAATGTCTCACTCCTCACCACTCACCCAGTGTCTCACTCCTCACCACTCACCCAGTGTCTCACTCCTCACCACTCACCCAGTGTCTCACTCCTCACCACTCACTCACACCCAGTGTCTCACTCCTCACCACTCACCCAGTGTCTCACTCCTCACCACTCACCCAGTGTCTCACTCCTCACCACTCACCCAGTGTCTCACCACTCACCCAGTGTCTCACTCCACACAGCCCTCACTACACACCCAGTGTCTCACTCCTCACCCAGTGTCTCACTCCTCACCACTCACCCAGTGTCTCACTACACACCCAGTGTCTCACTCCTCACCCAGTGTCTCACTCCTCACCACTCACCCAGTGTCTCACTCCACACAGCCCTCACTACACACCACAGCCCTCACTACACACTACATACACACTTAACGCCACACCTAATGCCACACACACGACTAAATACACCACACGTTCACGCACACAACACCACACACGACACAAACACACACACCTGGTCACGCCACCGCCACACGAACTATTTTATGTCTGTTGGGCTTGGTCACTTACACTGAAGATATTTTTTTTCTTAATTCTCGATCCAGTGTCGGTCGGCTGAGTGTTGTTGTATCACAAAGCCAAAGGCTAACCGCGCAGGAATGGAACGCACCCCGACATTTTCTGTGCTAATAAAAAAAAAACCCACACACCTGGATTCACTCACCTGCCCCAACGCGCAAGATTCCGTTTTCAGAGACTCGGCGTCAGCTCCTATCGGCGAGGGAGTTCGTCGATCGTACAACTGCGCGTGCACTCACGATTCTTTTTTAGTATAAATCCTCTGCTGGATGAGGACATCCCAGCACCTGCGCCTGTCCACGGCGCGTTATTGGCACCACACTAAACCGCTCTGCTCGGTGCGCGTCAGTCAAATGCTGGCTAGCACACACGTGGCAGCATAGAGGTGCAGTCCAACAATGGGTTTATTTGCTGTACAGCACTGTTACTGCCCACGACGCAGCGACGACGCCTATGACAGCCGGTTTGTGCACGGGGCGGTCGCCCATCCAAACACTATCCAGGCTTCAGACCTGCTGAGCTTTCGCGATGTGATGAGTGCGGTGTGAAATGGGGCCGGTTTGCTTGGAGGCAGCGCGTCAACGCAGCAAATCACTCGGAGGTCGCGACCGGCCGAGGAGACCTCAGGAACGGAGAGGTTGGGACGCAGGACGAGGGGCAGAGGAGTGGGAATTTAAAGGCTCAGAACAACAACAACAAGCGCCATTCGCCACGAAGTGGCGGTGACGTAACCACGGCGCTTGTACCAGGCTAGGTGCACGTTAAGGCCACGTGAAGTGTCGAACGCCCGCTGGCAGGAGGTCACGGGACAGACCCAACATGTGCCACGGGTCGACTGACCGAGATGAGTGGCCGATGGCACCACCTGTGGCCCCTACCGTGCCAACTCGCTGTGCTTTAGTCAGAACAACAACGATGCCAGAACAACACACAGACGGCAACACACACTACACAGCACTGACTTTAAACGTGGGGGGGGGGGAGGGATTTCTTCAGCCAATGCTATGATCCACATTGCTTGTGTTCAGTTGGTTGTCCTTCGCCCGCACCTTGGCTACGTGCGGTGCGAGAGAGCGTTCAACATACGGTGCACAGAAACACGTTTGTTCTTTTTGGGTTATGCCGCGCTGGTCGCCTTTATGGCAGAATGTCTCGTCATCAATCCTCCGTCACTTTATCTGGTAAAATAAAAAAATTAGTTTTTTTTGTTTTTTGTGTGATTTGATATTTTCTATACTTTGTGCTTTCTGACCCACCCCTCCTGGTCGTCTGTGAAAAAAAGTTTTATAGCTCATCGGATTTTATTTGCATTGTTTGTTGTTTCAACTTTCTGACCAACCCCTCCTGGACATCTGTGATAAAGAGCTTCATAGCTCATCGGATTCCACCCCCCCCCCCCGCAGTGTAAATAAAGATTCAGATTCTATGGACGGCCCTGGCTACGGGCAGTGTTGGTGCCTTCAAACCCCCTACGCGTGTTCAGGTTGCAGCCACCACCACCACGTCCCAGATGAGAGATGCCCTGCTCCTACAGCTATAGTCGTGGCTTCTTCCACTCATTTCTAGATTTGAAGCTTTCGTGACTGCAAGGATTCATATTCTTAGGTTTTTCCGGTAAAGTCACGTAGGTAAAAAAATTAAATTAATAAAAGTAAAATAAAAAATAAAATAAAAATCACGACGTTTCGGAGGCAACACAAGCTTCCGTCTTCAGGTGGAACCGTCACAGCACGATTGCTGTATCAAGTGAGAGGAATATTCTTCCACTCACCCTCGCAGCCCTGGCAGGTGCTCTCCCCAGCAAGTCCTTGCACAAATGGCTCTCCACTTTCTGTGCCACCTCGAGCTACGGGGTCGCCATGTCCGCGAGGCACAGATATAACCAGGACGTGTCACGTGGGACGAAGACGATCGTCACGATGCGTTCCGGAGGAGGAGGGGGGTAGAGTCAAGTCAAGTTGACTTTTGTTTACATTCGTGGTGGTGGTGGTGGCTTTTTGGCACAAATCTACCACTCAAAGCACCTGAATCACCTGAATACTCAACATAAAATAAATACGTGAACATTCTAAACAATGAGAAAATATATACTGATAAAGCATCTACAGTTGTTCTAAAGCAAGTTTTAAAAGCAAGTTGTGGCTGTATGATCGATCATACAGCCACAACTGGTCAAAAACAAAAAATTACACGAGAACAAAGACAAAGATCCCCTGTATAGCCTTAACAGACTGTTGGGGCAAGTGCTGTTAGCGAGCACCTATGAAGGCCGGCACGGCACACGAGGGGGTGGGTGGCCAGCACCTTCGCCCGACCGCCTTTGTCTCCCCAGTTGCGATGTTTACACACCGCACCAGGTACTCATTTGAGGCTGAGTCGACCTAGGGGAGGCCCAGGACCGGTTCAGATAATCGTCACTGGTGTTGGCCGTGAGCGGGAATCGAACTCGGGTCGCCGGGTTCGTAGCGCAGCGCGCTAACCGCTACACCACCGCTCCCCCCACACACAAACACCCACGCAAAGACAACATACACGTGAATAAATGCACACACACCCGCGCGCGCGCGAATGCATACCCACACAAACACGTGCAAATGCATAACATTAAGGTGGAAACTCGCATGCACATCCACGCACGCGTATAGCGTGTATGTCTAACTGCTTTCGCGTCGTACGTAGCCAACCGTGATAATAATCGGAGGTGAGGGGGGCAAGGGCAACAAACTAAACACAGAACTCAGTTCTAAAGAAATTAGTTTTTAAATCTGAAAGATTGAAAAGTGTGCGTAGCTCCAGTGGCTTCCGAATATCGCAAGGAGGAACGTTCCAGACGGCCGCAGATGCGCATCTGAAAGAGCGCGATGCGGTGACCGCCCCCTTGCAGTGACCGTCATGCACACACACACGTACACACACACACGCACGCGTACACACACACACGCACGCGTACACACACACACGCGCGCGCACGTACACACAGACACGCGTACACACACACGCGTACACACACGCGCACACGCGTACACACACGCGCATGCACGCGTACACACACACGCGTACACACACACGCGTACACACACACGCGTACACACACACACGTACACGCACGCACACACACGTACATACACACACGCGCACACACACACACGCGTACACGCACGCACGTGTACACACACACAGCAATTCACGCACATAGCTCCACTCGCGGTGTGTGTATACTGCATAGACTGTCACAAAAACAAAGGTCCCCCCCCACCTACCCTCTAGCACTCTGTTGGGGCAAGCGAGCAGCAGCGCCTGTGAAGGCCGGAACGGCGCACGAAGGGCGTGGGTGTCCAGCACAACGCCCGGCCGCCTTTGTCTCCCCAGTGGCGATGTTTTTACGCACCGCACCGGGTAATCATTTGAGGCTGAGTCGACCTAAGGGAGGCCAAGGACCGATTCAGATACTCGTCACCGGTGTTGGCCGTGAGCGCGAATCGAACTCGGGTGGCCGGGTTCGTAGCGCAGCGCAGCGCTAACCGCTACACCACCGCTCGCCACAGTCACGCGCACACAGACACACACACAGCCGTAATCACAACTCTCTCACACACACACACACCTCGCCTTACCTGTTGCGGGCCTCGAGCGAACGTTGTCGGCTCAAAGTTCCACTCCGCCTCTCGTCCCCCCGTGGATTCCTCCCCCCACCTCAGGCGAGACGGACAGGGAACGGAACGTCTCGATGGCCCCCGTGCCCAGCAGACGTGAGCGGCGCGAGTGGTAATCCCTCTCGCGCTGCCAGCGGAGGATGGAGGAGAGTGCTGGCGAGTGTCGAGAGGCAGACAGAGAACGAGAACGCGGGGACACTCCTCAAGAGACGACTTGGGGGGGGTGGAGGGGAGGAAGTCTTAACACGCTACTCGGGGCGAGGCGTTGACCAGCCCTGCGTGAGAGTCACGGAGACTCGGCCGTGCGCCCTCGATGGACACGTGCAGACACCGTCTCTCGGACGCTCCGGCTGGTGGGGGTGGGGGTCACGGGAAGCCTCCGGGCGCGATGGCACCACGAGCGCGCCGCGAGATGGAGACGCTTCGGGTGCTGCGTGGAGGCTCCGACGGGACGGGCGATGTTTGTCGGCAAGGCAAGCGTGGAGGCGGCTGGAGATGGAGGCTTTGGGAGTGGTGCGGTGCGCGCGCGTGTGTGTGAGCGTTACCTCTGTCACTCCGCTCCCCGCATGGCTCCTCCCCCCCCCACTCTTCCTCCGTTCCCCTGACTCAGGTTGGGGTCGCATCCCCTCCACCCCCCGGCTGCGCCTGGGGGGTGCTCGCTCACCCCTCGCCGGATACATCCACCGGGTTCAACCGCAGGTGTAGGGGATGACTCAGGTCCAGGCGGGAACTTTGGCGCACGCCGAGTACCACAGCTACTGCTGCTGCTGTATGCATGTTTTCAAGTTTTCAAGTTTCATTTATTAGGTGTAGCCCTGTGAGCCATTCGGCTCTTGAATCGGGTGCAACCGCAACAAACAAAAAAAACAAAAACATGAACAAAAAACATCTTAAAGTGAATATGTGACTGAGTGCAAACAGAAAATCCAAGAAAAGACAGCAAGATATTGCAGACAAAACACCGTTGAACTTCTTTCGCGCCCTACCTAGCCACGCGCGCTGTTACTTACAGAGGGGCGCCCTCAAGTGCCGCATGAAGCTAGTGCGGGGCCTGTAGCTATACGAGTGTTTACATTCTCTAGCAAATGTGCCGAATGAATTGATTAAAGCAATGCCCGACTGCTGATGAGACACTGACTGGCGAAACCGGTCCACCAATTCCCTGATACTGAATCAATGCCGTTGTTTGTCTGATAGGTTGTGGTAGAAATGCCTTTATATGCTTTATACGCGGAGAGCCAGATATACAAAGTAGACGTAATCTCTGCCCTTTCCCTGCGGTTAGTGATATCCTGCACAACGATGATCATGATTTTGTAATCAGTGTTAGATAATGTCGCGGCGAACGAGGACCATCATCTTAAAACGACGATCCTTGCCGATGCACCGCGGCGAGTTCAGAACGTTTTGGAGCAAGCTCTCGCTCAGCTGATGAGACACTGCATGAATTTCGATTTAAAGCTTTCGTGACTGCAGGGATTCATCTTCTTGGTTCTTTCGGTAAAGAATAGGTCTATCGAGAAGGCAGAGTCTGTCTTCTCGACAGACCTGTTCTTCACCTGAGGACGGCTACTTGCGTTGTGGCCGAAACGTCGTGAGAATTATTTTATTATGTTTTATTTTTATTATTTTATTATTTCCATTCTACGTGACTTTACCGAAAGAACCAAGACGATGAGACGCTGCATGTTGGAAACCGGCACAGGGGTTGCTTGTACTGCACCAATACTGCTGGCATTACGTACTGCCAGCAGGCTGTGTAGACCACACATATGCTGAGTGCCACAAACACACTCCAGTTGCTTTCAACTCAAACATCCAATGCTCTTGAAGTGTTTTCAAACGTTGCCGCAGCTACAGACCCAAAGACACGCCCCTCCCCTCCCAATAGTTTTCGGTTAAACACAAATAGAAGTGTAGGCAAAATTCATTTCTGCACCTACACACGTAATTACAAATGTGTATTAATCCACCATGCATTGAGATTATTTAGATTATGTTGGTGCTTGAAATGTCCAAATGATGGGGCCACTTTGTTGAGCTATTATTTGTTGCCAGGTCGCTTCTGATAAGTTAATGCTTCAGTGGGCTTTGCCTGGTAGGATGGGGATGGTTTAGTGTCGTTTTTGTTTGTGTGATTTACACCATTGGAACCTCATTTGCCCGTAACAAAATATGATGTTACTGGCAAATGAGGTTCCAATGGTGTAAATGCTTACCCCGAGCTCTCATACTCTGATGGTTCATTGTCCTTGAGTTGTGCGCCTTTTGGCGTCATCTGGTCCAACCCATGTGAGACTAGGCTCTAAGGAAAGCTGTCTCGGGTGTGGACCAATCAATTTCAAGGACAGTGCATACATTATCAGAGTTGTGTTTTTTGTTTGCATTCCGACTGCAGCTATTGTGGCCAATGCAAACATGACTCCTTGTGAAAAAAGGTGTCAGTTTTGTTGCCAGATTAAAGGGTAAAAAACCAATTATCATTTGTGTGATTTGTTTATCTTTCTTATAATTTGCACCACTATCGTGTGTTTGTACTGTTTGTTGTTGTAACGTTCTTACCCGCCCCGACTGGACATGTGAAAAAGAGCTTGATAGCTCATCAGATTCCTCTAGTGGCAATAATTATTCTGATTCTGATCATCAAGTAGCAATTTGTTTAAGCAAGCAAACTCTTGATCGTTTTCTTTCTTTCTGGGTCTCAACGGCAGAGTTGGGCTACAATTTAGAATGCGTTCTGTGTTTGCGTTGATATAACATATGAACGAGCCCATCTTCTCGAAATAAGTTCGACGTACGTACAACGGACTTTGCGATCATCCTGCAGTTGGAGAACTTGTGAAAAAAAGGACTGAGGGCTTTTACAACACCGTTTGAGTAGACATTCCGTGACACGCTAGAACACAGCAATTCATCAGCGCTAATATTACGACCACAAATAAAAACAAATACTTGTGTATTTCAAATCGTTAAGGCTTTCTTGACAATGTTCAAATATTCCCTGGGGCAAATTCCCCTGAAGCTAAACAATAGAAACAATTTCGATTTAAAGCTTTCGTGACTGCAGGGTTTCATCTTCTTGGTTCTTTCGGTAAAGTCACGTAGAAGGGAAGTAATAAAATAATAAAAATAAAACATAATAAAAGGCTAGACCCGTACTTATATTTCATTACGTGCAATTTGCTTGAACAACACAGGCAGGCAGAGGCGATTCCCTTCCAAAACTCTTGTTTCGTTGGGGGCGAGCGGTCTGAACCGGTCCCGGTGTAACAGGCCGTACTATACCCACAGGCCGTAGTATACCCGGGGTTAAAACGGCCTAGGCTAGATTATACCCGGGTATATTATGGCCTAGGCCAATTTATACTCTGGGGTATATTATGGCCGAGGCAAAATCATGCTCCTCTTGGCCAAATCATACCCCCATGATAGTAATAGTGTTGAGCGATATACACATGAATTACTAAATTTTTCCAACATTTTATTTAAAACTGTAAACGCATAGACTTTAATTGCTTCAACCAGAAAAACGTGAATAATAACCCTAACCCTAAAAATGCTTCAATTGATCAAATTGAGATTCTTACTTCCATTGATACGCTTTTTAGAAATCGTTTTAAGTTCGTTGTCGGCTGTTCTCTGTATGGATAATTTCCTTTGAACTTTCACATGGGGCATATTCTGGCCTGGAGGGGTATGGTCTGGCCCAGTCTAGTTTAAAGCCCCGGGGGGCATCGTTTAGCCTATAGGACACTTTATCCCCCCGGGTATACTCTGGCCTGGGCCAAACTATACACGGGGTTAATCGGGGCAGGGGTTATTCTAGCCTGTTACACCGGGTCCATCGTGACGTCCAACCGATCCGCACTGACCAGCGTGGTGAAGTATGGTCAAACAACCCCGACGACGAACACGGCACGGGCAGATCGTCATCCAACAGCGGGCCGATACACGGCCACACATTATTACGGCTAAATTCGCGTTCATTAAGAGTTGGGAGTGGAACGGTTGCACATGCAGCGATGTGTACCACTTCACTAGAAACCTGGCGACCTGAGTTTGACTCCCGGCCACGGCAGACACCGGCGGTTATTGATATCTAAACCTTCCGCTTGAAAAATCTGCACCGACCAGCGTGGTGAAGTATGGTCAAAACACCAACATGGCCTCATCATGCAGCAGCAGTGGAACAACGAAGGGTCTGTAAACTAGTGCAACATACTCTTTGGTTCTTTCGGTAAAGTCACGTAGGTATACAATAAAATAAATTAAATCACGACGTTTCGATTGCAACACAAGCAATCATCATCAGGTGGGCTCTACCGAAAGAACCAAAGAGTATATGGATCCCCCCTGCAGTCACGAAAACTTCAAATGAGTCCAACTATTTGTGTTCACGCTTCTAACAGTTAGACGGAGAGAATTACTTTTGACCCAGGTATACAGTTATGGTTATAGCGGGCGGCGGGGGTGGGCTGCTGGCAGGTGATCCATCCCTGCCCAGACCTCCACCTTGCACCCCGCCTCGCTGGTGGGCAGAGAGCCGTCGGCCCAGCCACGTGAATGTGTCTGTCGCTGCACGTTGCACCGCAGGAATGTGGCAGTGGGAGCGGGGAGTGGCGGGTGGGGGGTGGGTCTCCTGTGTAGCGGCAGCAGCAGCAGCACACGCCCCTGTCACACGGGCACGATCAGGAGGGAGGGAGGGAGGGTGACGCGAGTTGCGGTGCGAGATTGTGAGTCGTTGTGCGGGTCTGGTCTCCCCTCCGGCTACTTTCTCTCTCTCTGTCTCTCTCCCTCTCTGTCTCTCTCTCTCTCTGTCTCTCTCCCTCTCTGTCTCTCTCTCTCTCTTTCACCACACACACGTTGGTGATGTGCACGTTTCTTCGAACGCTGGGGAGCCGGAAAGGCCCTCTGCACCAGCGTGGACGGCACCCTCGTGTTCACCTTCTGAAGCGCTCGCTCGTCACCGTGGCGTGCGCGATGACACCACCACAACCACGTGGCTTTTATTTCGTGTTGTGCGCGGTGCTTTCAGCGCCACAGCGCGTCGATTTGTAGCGTTTGTTTTCTTTTGTTTGCTGGTGACTTTGTGTATTTCATATTGAAATCGCCTCCAGTGCTTTTGCTGCTGGCGGCAATAAAAGTTGTTTAAAAGTCAAAAGTCTCTCTCTGTCTCTCTCTGTCTCTCTTTCTCTGCGCGCACATTCCCCCACGTGGTCTTCGCTAGCACGGTGAACCCACAACCCCCCCGCTCCCAGCACGACACGATGACTGGGTTTGCAATTGAATGAAGTGAATGAGCGCATACGACGGAGACATCGCAGCGACACACTCCGCTCTTCCTGGGACGCTGGCTGTCTTGCTCGACCGCCTAAATCACCGCCACATGATTCCAGGAGTGGCCGTCGCTGAGAAGCAATTCTGCTTTGGAAAGCGGAGAATTTTCGTCAACCATTCTCATGACAAACAAAACAACTCAACACATCGATGTATAACATAAATCATGTATATGCTATTAAGAAGGGCCATTACCCAAAACGTCGCCTACTACATATTTTTGTTCATGTTAAGGCCGCATATTGCTCGTTCAGCACTGCAACAGCATCGCCGAAGAATTCGTTTCATCAAGAAGTAGAAAACATAACTGCGCTTACGAAATAACAGAGGGCCCTTCATAATTTCACTGCCATTCGAGTTGTTTGACAATACTTCACCACACTGGGCAGCTCACGAGAGGGGGACACAAGGACCGGTTCAGATACCACTTGGGCATGGCCGGGAATTGAATTGGGTCGCCGTGGTTTGAATCGCAGTGCGCTAACCACTCGCCCTCGTCACATCCAATGGCGGAGTCAGGATTTTCAGGTAGGGGGGGGGCAACCCCTCCAGCAATGAAAAATGATAGAGGAGTTGTTAGTAAGTAAGGAGTTGTTAGTGAGTAAGGACTTGTCCCTTGCTTTTATTCGACGCGTGTGCGGCGATGGCGCAGCCATCGATCGAGGGTCGAATTCGAACCGCGTCGTGTGATCGGCATCGCGCTCGCTGAAGGTGTTGATGCCTTCAGGGAAGTCGTGTTGACTGTATACGCAACTGCGCACAATTCTGTGAGTCGCTCATAACTGCTTTGCCGTTACTTGTTGGCAATTATGGACTCGGACTATTGCCCTATCATCTCATAGAGTCCATGGCACGTAATAACATGCTACACAGTGGCAGTGGGGGTCGAAAATGTCGATTTATTACTAATAAACCCCAATGATCCGATCGAAATGAGGGATTTCGATCGGATCATTGGGGGGGGGGCACGTGCCACCCCACCCCTCCTCACATCAACGCCGTTCATTAACTCGGCACGCTTTCACGTCTTGTTGAAGTATAATCACGACAGCGGTGTAAATAGCCCCGACAGTAAGCAATTATCAACGTCACGTAAAAGTTGACAGACGCAAATAATTGTAGGGAAAGTCAAAGAAAGATTAAAAAAAACAACCGACACTTTATAACCCACACTCTAAAGCGGTCGTGACATTAACTCTTCGTCAGAGCGCGCCCATAAATCCCCACACCTTTGGCAGCTCCACAATACACGAGGCGAACGGCAGCAACAACAACAGGGCGCGCCACCTAACCCACAACGCATTGCAGTTGCCCTTAAGGCGCTTCTTGCACCCAGCGTGGAGTAGCAAGTGCATCGTAGGAGCGAGTCGTGGGTGCCATCAGGGCAACTGCAATGCGTTCGAGGACACACTCTTCTCGCTCTCGATAGCAGCCACCTGGACCACCTGCCGATCGCCGGTCTGCCTCGTTCTGGCTTCCCACCAAGTGAATGAAGTGATGACATTAAAACAAATAATGTCGTTGTTGTTCTTCTTGGTTCTTTCGGTAAAGTCACGTAGAAGGGAAATAATACAATTATAAAAATAAAACATAATAAAACAATTCTCACGACGTTTCGGCCACAACGCAAGCAGCCGTCCTCAGGTGAAGAACAGGTCTGTCGGGGAGACATCGTCTAACGGCTGCTTGCGTTGTGGCCGAAACGTCGTGATAATTATTTTATTATGTTTTATTTTTATAATTTTATTATTTCCCTTCTACGTGACTTTACCGAAAGAACCAAGAAGATGAATCCCTGCAGTCATGAAAGCTTTAAATCGAAAGTCGTTGTTGTTGTTGCTTGAAAAAATAAAATACCAGCACGTGGTGGTGCTGTGGCTCGATCACTTCACTCAGGATATGAAGGTCACGAGACCTAACACGGCCAAGGTCTTTGATGTGAATCGGTCGAGCGCTTCGTCTCCCCGGGACACCCAGCGCCACTTGCGCCGCTGGGCGGACAGAGGCAGCGAGATTTTAAGAAACTTTGCCCCGTTGCGTCAGACTGCCGCCCTGGGAGATCGTATTAAAACAGGGACAAGGCCGGTGTACAGACCATCACATCGGAGCAATATGCCACCCTTGTATAAATGGATCCAACGCTGGCCTCGTGATAAGATCCACCTGCAAAGGCACAGATCCCCCGTATAGCCTTGACAGACTGTTGGGGCAAGTACTGTCAGCGAGCACCTGTGAAGGCCGGCACGGCACACGAGGGGTGGGTGGCCAGCGCCACGCCCGGCCGCCTTTGTCTCCCTAGTGGCGATGTTTACACATCGCACCAGGTACTCATTTGAAGTTGAGTCAACCAAGGGGAGGGCCAGGACCGGTTCAGATAATCGTCACCGGTGTTGGCCGTGAGCGGGAATCGAACTCGGTGCGCCAGGTTCGTAGTGCAGCGCGCTGACCACTCCACCACCGCTCGCCGCATCCTCACACTCATTCACTCACTCAGACACACTCATTCAATCACACACACTCGCACTCACTCGCACACACTCACACTCACTCATTCAATCACACTCACTCAAACTCACTCATTCAATCACACTCACTCACACTCACTCACTCATTCAATCACACTCGCACACACTCACTCACTCACACTCTCGCATACACTCACTCACTCGCACACACTCACTCGCACACACTCATTCAATCACACTCACTCAAACTCACTCATTCAATCACACTCACTCACACTCACTCACTCATTCAATCACACTCGCACACACTCACTCACTCACACTCTCGCATACACTCATTCACTCGCACACACTCACTCGCACACACTCATTCAATCACACTCACTCAAACTCACTCATTCAATCACACTCACTCACACTCACTCATTCAATCACACTCGCACACACTCACTCACTCACACTCTCGCACACACACATACATTCCACCGAGATCCACACGCACCCCTCAAATTCACGCCGCTTTCATTTCAAAACATCGCCGGGACCCGAGCACCCGGCGGGGCTGTTTGCCTCCGCGCTCTTTGAGCTGCTCCGCACCTCGAGGGCCGCCACCCCGGTGACATTGAACTTCTTTCATGGAAGCGAGAACGACCCCGTAACAACAACAAAAGTGTCACATAAACGTGGAATTTGCACGGTTCATGCGAGAGGTGGGCCCCGTTCCCCCTGCACCCCTTCGCTGCACTCACGAAATCTCGAATTACAAACAGAATTCCTGCAGGTCAGTTCTTCATTTCTGGTCAAACAAAACAAATATGGTATATATATTGTACTGCATCCCCGAATGGTTTTATAAATTAATGCACCCGTTGTTTAACGGAGGGGGGAAATATGAAAACAGAAAGGCAGCAGCGGCACAGTGAGCGATTACCGCACTGCACTAAGAACCAGTCACCTGAGTTCGATTCCCAGGCGCGGCGAACGCAACTGAACAGTGGTATCGGAACTGCTAACTGTGCCTTTCTCTTCTTGGTTCTTTCGGTAAAGTCACGTAGAAGGGAAATAATAAAATCATAAAAATAAAACATAATAAAATTATTCTCACGACGTTTCGGCCACAGCGCAGGCAGCCGTCCTCAGGTGAAGAACAGGTCTGTCGGAAAGACAGCGTCTGAATGCCTTTCTCACCAACCTGCGGCGACCAAGTGGTGAAGTATGGTCAAACAACCCCGACTACCGACGTGGAGTGGGGCGGGAGGTCTTCATCCACCAGTGGATTGACCAAAGGCTGCTGCTGCTGCTGCAATTCTCAGTCTCAGTCGTGTTCGTGGTCGTACCAACACGAACCGTCCGTGATGGAGGAAGAATCCCCACCGTCAGCCTGGTCGGCCTCTGTGAGCCAGCACACGTGGTGGCAGGGTCGCCCAGTGGCAGCCGGGAGGTGTCTGGGTGGTGTCCGACCACGAGTCCGTCTCCTCCCGCTGTTGTCCCAGCCAAGTTTGGCGCGGGCGGTCACGGTGGAAGCGGAGGGGGGCGAGTCCATGATGAACATCTTAACTTTTGTTTTTTTTAAATCGTTTTTTCTTCTTCAATGATTAAACAAGGGCCCGGTACAAAGGCGCAAGCGACGGCGGTGGGAAGGGGGGAGGCAGGGCCGTGTTATTCAAAATGCCACAGTAGGCGCTGTGCCTAGGATCTACGAAAACTAAAGGGCCTGCGAAACACACAAATTGACCATGTTTTTGTGTTAGTGATAAAAAAAATGTCACCAAGATATCTTCTTGAATAAATATATTTATATAGCAAGGATAGGCACAGAGTCGTATCGATCGTCTATTTTTTATTCATAAGGTGAGAGATAAATTAACACTGGAGATGAACTTTGAGATTTTTTTCATTGCATTATCAATAACATCTTCAAATGGTGTTTTTCGCACAATCTCATTCTCCATAGAGAGCGGTGCAAGCGAAGACAAAGGCGTTGTGACAGCGGCGGTCGAAGTGACAGGGGGCAGCAGCAGCAGCACCAGATGTATAAAGTTATCACTCAAGGCCTACAAAACTAAAGTGCGAAGGGCCCACGAAAACCTTAATCCGGCCCTGGGGTGGGGGGTTGGGGTACAGACGACAACCCCGAGGCCACGTGCCGCACTGGGCAGGGGAGAGACAAGGTGGTTCGGCTCCCTGCCCCACCACTCACGCTCGTATGGTACCGTACGTTGAACTTCTTTCACACCGTACGTAGCCAACTGTGCTAATCGGAGGAGCAGCAACGATCGGGTGGAAGCGTCGTGTTTTTAGGGGAGGGGAAGAAGGAGGTGGGGGTGGAGGGGAGCATCTTATTTGTTTTAATGCATTCGCTTTGCTCTCATTGCATGGGAAACGCATGTTTAAAAGGACGTGTACATGTGCGCCTGTGTGTGAGTCGGGTAGGTGTTTGTGGAAGGATGAATATGGATTTGCATCCGTCTCGTACGTTTTCCAAGCGGCTTTTATTCAAATCGTCACCAGCACTCGGTGAAATAGAAAATTGCCAAACCCATGGCAGCTCCAACTTCAAAAACTGGCTCACTGCCCGCTCGACGCATTAATTCGGCAAAACGTTAAAATAAAATAAAAAAAACAGCTTCAGATGTCTGTCCATCCGATCGATTTCCCTAATAAAATATTTGTTTAATTCACAATCATGAGAACTTTATCGGAAAAAAGCAGGGAACTTGAGAATCCAGCAAATTACATCGGAGCCCTAATTTCACTCACGAGCAACTTCGATTATGACGGCTGGCTACGTACGGTGCGAAAGAAGTCCAACACACATACTGTACGTACATACATCATCACAACCGCGGACCACGCCGTGCGCAGTCGCCCCCTTGAATTTGCATTCCTGCCGGACGACGGACATTAATTGCGCTGTCCTGCGATGTTCGTGACTCCGGTAGCGACACTACACCTATCCTTTCGATTTAAAGCTTTCGTGACTGCAGGGATTCATCTTCTTGGTTCTTTCGGTAAAGTCACGTAGAAGGGAAGTAATAAAATAATAAAAATGAAACATTATTTTATTAATAAAACAGTATTTTATAATGTTTTTATTATTATTTTATTATTTCCCTTCTACGTGACTTTACCGAAAGAACCAAGAAGATTCACCTATCCTTGTTGAGTTCGCTCTCTCCGTAACGACAGGAGGTGACCTGGTAACCCACCGACAGGAGGTGACCTGGTAACCCGTGCCAACGTTACAGTGAGCACGGAGAGGTTAGTCAAGGTGTGGGAGGGGTTGGTGGTGGTGTGGGAGGCGGGCAGAGGAGGACCCCTCCCCCCCAAACTCCCCCCCCACCACCCTCCCAGGTGGTGGTGGGGGGGAGCACCCGGATCCACCATACAAGGTGGTGGGGGTGGGGGGCTTAGCAGGACCCCTCGACTACCCCATCCTCAGGTGAAGCCAACAGGGCCGTGGTTGTACCAATCCTGGGCCAACTGCGGGGCTGGAAGGGAAATGCTGCTGCGTCCATTACGCACACCTCTCTGCAGGGCGGTTTACTTGAAAGTTACGAATGATAATTTCTTTATTTATTCTGATGCATGGTCAAACAATGCACGGTAACCAATTAGAATCGATGCCAACTCAGCGCCCTGTAAGAATAAAGTTCAACTTTTATTGGCTCGCATTTAATCATTTATCCGCTGACATTGGAGGGACACGCAAATTTTGTCATCCTGCAAAAGCGCTCGCTTTGAGCATTCCGACACCGGTGTGGTTTTTTTTGTAATAAACCCAGAGTCTGCGTTGTTCCTGTGAACATAAAGCGGTCACTGAATCAACTATAAAGTCCTTAAGCAAAGAAAGTCAAGGTTAGACTTACCATGTGTTTGTCTTTCGGCTTTGGAGCAGATCGAAACCAAAACGGGGCGTTCTGATTGGACGTGAATATTTCCTATTGGGTTTGCTTTTGTAATATACGGCTCACTTTGTACACGTGGGTTGAATGTATCTGTGATGAGCGTTATCCCCCTTGCACGCTCGGGTGAGATTTCTCCGGCCACTCTGGTATCCTCCTATCGTGCAATTGGCCAAACATCCCAAATGGCAGGAGCCTTCTGAAACTGCGCCCAAGTTCGTGGCCAAATAAATTCGCCATTTGCCAACAACGCTCCGTGGCCCTGGCCCCTTCGTGTTGGCACGGGATGAGAGCTGTTCTCCATCCGGGAATCGGTTTCCGGGGAGAGGGTTGGCGGTGGCGACGACGTTACTCCACACACACACAGGTGCCCGTCTCCTCGTGCCCCCGCCTGTGGCGTGCTGGGCGTGTCAGCACACATCGTGGGTGGGAGGGATGCAGGCAGGCAACGGTGGCGGAAGCGTGAACAGGTAGTGGAGTGGCTGACTGTGGCTTTGCCGCACATAGCTGAGCGGTGAGTGTGTGCCCGCTCGGTTACGGGCGCAACGTAACGCAGCGGTGTGAATTCCACCGCCGCAAATCATTGGCTTCCCGTGTGATTCATTTACACGGCCGCTTTCTCTCTCGGTGTCTCTTTGGGTGGGAACGGTGGTCGGTGATGTGTCATGCGTTTCTAAGTATTTACAGAACGAAATTGGTAAAGATCTTGACTTTTAGTACCATTGCAACGCCTCTATTTGTCTAAAATTCCGAAGATTATTGCAACAAATGTCCAGTAATTTGCCTTGGTGCTGACTGGCGTGTGTAGGAGAGGCTTTGCCGAGCTCTCGTTTGGTTTGCGCTGGGTGCACGGAGGTTGCCACGCGTCCACGTGCAATGGCCGAGCGCATTAACAACACGGAACTAATTACGTGAACATTTTAAATACTTGTGAGTTTAAAAAATATATAAACTTGTGCCAAAACTCAATCCACTCCGTCAAACGTTTACCTGAGTGTAGAATGTCACGTTTCGTCACATTCTGTGAGATGTAGGGAAAGGACAGCTGCGATGGTGAGTCACGAATGAATGACGATGCACCACCACCACCACGGATCACTGTGGAGTGGCCAGTTGGCGAGAGTGTTGAGCGTTCGCTCCCTTCGAATGCGGGCTGGATTTCGTCTAGGCGCTCCCGAATGAAGTTAAACACGCTTGGCTCACCATCGAACAAAGACGGTCACTGCATAGCCGCGCTTTCACGCACGCTTCTGCGGCCGTCTGGAACGCTCTTCCATCCGATATTAGGAAGCAAATGGAGGCGATGCACTTTTACATCGCTTCTGAAAAACGAGCTACAGGATATAGCTCAGTGGGTCTTACCTGGTTTAATAAAAAATAAAAGTGTTTCGTTGTAGTCTCTTGGGTGCCGCAGGTGCTCACTTTGAAATCCCAACACTGCAGCGGCTGCACGCAGATGCATTCATCTCACACCACCCCGCTACTCCCCCCTCTCCTCCACGATGACGCGCGCCTGACCCCCCCCCCCACCCCCTCATGGGGTGGCCTCCGCGTCGCTTCGTCCAAGCCGCACACGAGGAATCGCCGCTCACGAAACAAAAGCGATCGCTCCCATTCCTCTGGTGGCCAGGTTCTTGAGGCTGTCTGTCACGCCGCTCGCGAGCCCCGTGTAGTGGCTCTGCTCCCTCGCGGATCGGTGGAGAGTGGCAAAGGAAACGGGCTGTAGCAGAGGTCATGGGCTGTAGCAGAGGACACGGGCTGTAGCAGAGGTCACGGGCGGTAGCAGAGGTCATGGGCTGTAGCAGAGGACACGGGCTGTGGCAGAAGACACGGGCTGTGGCAGAGGTCACGGGCTGTGGCAGAGGACACGGGCTGTGGCAGAGGACACGGGCTGTGGCAGAAGACACGGGCTGTGGCAGAAGACACGGGCTGTGGCAGAGGTCACGGGCTGTGGCAGAGGACACGGGCTGTGGCAGAGGTCACGGACTGTAGCAGAGGTCACGGGCTGTGGCAGAGGTCACGGGCTGTAGCAGAGGTCACGGGCTGTAGCAGAGGTCACGGACTGTGGCAGAGATGGGCTGGCGGCTAGCGCGCGTACCGACTGTCCATGCAGGGCCGGATGAAGATGATGATGATTTTTTGTTTTGTTTAAATTCTTTAAATGGTTTGCGACAAGGCCACTTCTTTTCTAGCCATGCTGCTGTAGCTGAAGGTGCAATTGGCTCCCTCGCACCACTGCCTGCCACAAGTGGCCTCTGCTCGTGGGAGACCTACAGAAAGCCTCTTCTGAAGGGTTTTTTTTGGTTCTGCTCTTGCACAGATTCTACATTTATTTGAATAGGTGGAGTGCCCACACTTTAACCTCACTGCGCGCAACTGGCCGACCGACTCATTGTGGTGTTACTACCCAGGCGAGGGAGGATTTCACAAACGTACAACGTTTTGTTGGCAACGACCTCTGCATTGCACGCCCAGTATTCTAACCATTGCACCACCGTGGCAGCATTTCATGCACTTATTTGCTGTGCTTGGGAAATGTCACGTTCGTCCGTCCGTCCCGTCAACACTTGTATGTTGAACTTCTTTCGCACCGTACGTAGCCGTGAGCGCTAATTGCAGGTGCGGCACTTCGCGCGTCTTCCTTAGACTTCCAAAGCCCTTGAAGCAATGGCAATGACGCGTATCACGTGCACACACACGGCCTCACTGACACCAATGCCACCAATCTCTGGAGTTGTATTTGCAACAGAAATCGTTGCCGTACACCGCCTGTTTGTGACTTACCGTTCGTCCTGTCAGATGCGCGCGTCTCGTTTGTATACGTACGTTTGTACGTACTTTTGTATACATATGATTGTACGTACTTTTGTATACATATGATTGTACGTAAGTTTGTATACGTATGATTGTACATTTTCACGTCCGCTTGCGTCCGCAGATTTTTTTGCACAGACGAATTTCTGAACAAACCAAAGACTTCTACGTTGGCCAGGTGCGTCAGGGACAGGTCCGGATTCAGGTTATGACGGGACCAAGATGGATACGAGGGAAGGTGCCTGAGTATGTGCAGGGTGTTATTACATCTTGCAGCAGAATAAAAAATAAACATTTAGCCATCAAGCATATTTATCAACCGATGTGTAACTAATGAATGCATTCAAATCAAGGCAGATTCATCAAACATAATCCAGGTTTTTTGGGTGGATTAGATTGCATAAATATATAAATGTGTCGGTAAACCCGCCACCACCCGACACAACCAATTAGTAAGGTTTGTCACGTAAACAGAACGTGCCAATTCGTTACTCGTACAGCACCACTGGTGTGTTGGAGAGCCAAGCCACAACAGTTACAATCAAACATAAACCACTCACTGCACTCCTCTCTTCAAGCAAGCAAAACATTGCATTCCCAGCTTTAGCTGTGTGCGAGAGAGAGACGGGGGGGGGGGGACTCAAAGGCTCGAGGAGGAAGCACAGACGAGTAGCGGGCAAAGACAGGCAGACGATGAGCAGGCGCCAGATACTCGACACTGAGCTCTGCGGTCCTCTCTACATTAAGGTGTTATCGATCAATTTCATACGCCTTGTTTGTTGTCCTTCCCCCGCACGCTCCGATCCGCACGGAATACACAGTAAATACTTGTAATTTTCTTGTGTTTTCCAGCAGTTGAGAAGCAAAAAAAAGTTACAATTCACACTTTACAAACGTTGCCCTGCAGAAGGCAGAGAGGTGACTGAACCCCAGACTCTGGTGTGCACTTGGCGCCGACATCCGCTGTAAATATTTGTCTCGGTGACACTTTCCCCGCCACGCCGTGCTCGGACTCCGCTACCCGCGCACCGACACGTGCCTCGGCGCTGCTCCTCCGCACGTGTAGCTGCCCGCGTGGCTACGAGGCACGTGTAGCTGCCCGCGTGGCTCCTCGGCACGTGTAGCTGCCCGCGTGGATACGAGGCACGTGTAGCTGCCCGCGTGGCTACGAGGCACGTGTAGCTGCCCGCGTGGATACGAGGCACGTGTAGCTGCCCGCGTGGATACGAGGCACGTGTAGCTGCCCGCGTGGCTACGAGGCACGTGTAGCTGCCCGCGTGGCTACGAGGCACGTGTAGCTGCCCGCGTGGCTACGAGGCACGTGTAGCTGCCCGCGTGGCTACGAGGCACGTGTAGCTGCCCGCGTGGCTACGAGGCACGTGTAGCTGCCCGCGTGGATACGAGGCACGTGTAGCTGCCCGCGTGGCTACGAGGCACGTGTAGCTGCCCGCGTGGCTACGAGGCACGCGTGGCTGCCCGCGAATCCAGCAAGCGTGGGAGGTCTGGCAGCGAGGGTTCGTGGGTCACACAAATTTCACGAAAGTCACCTTTCCCGTGGGCGTCGAGGAGGTGCTAACTTCCTCGCCTTGCCAGAGTCGTGAACTCCGCCGGTTCCATCTGTGCGGGATGAGAGTGGTTGCACCCCTCGCGAGAGTGCCGTTTCCTCCAGGCTCTCTGGTTTCATTCCACAGGACGTTGAACTTCTTTCGCACCGCGCGCCATATATTTCGTGTTTGATTTGCTTTCACTCGCGTGTTTTGTGGCTTTGGGTTGTTGGCTTAGAGCAGGGGATGAGCAAATAAAATAACAAGAAGAGACATTTTTTGTTCGAATTCGGTACAAAGAACTCGGTATTTTAAGTGCCGCAATGCACTGTGTGATGAACACGAGTCGGCGGAGTCCTTAATACATTGCGTCACGAAGCAGTCCTTGAAGAGCTTCTTGAACATTTCTCAAGAAGTCACGGGCGGCACACTCAGACGGTTTGGACACTTTGTGGAGAAGAGATGAAGATGGTGCAGCAAGAACAGACCCGTAGACTCACATAGAGACCCATAGGCTCCGGTAGGAGACCCATAAACTCACACATGTCCATGGGCTCTCAGAGAGACTCATAGTCTCACATAGAGTTGCACAGACTCACGTAGAGACCCACAGACTCATATTGAGACCAATAGACTCAAATAGAGAACCATAGAATCACATTCAACTAAACTTTTTTTAATTTCACAAGGCAAGGTCCACTGAGCGATGTAGTTCTTTTTCAGAAGCAATCTGGCTCAACGAAGTGGCTTATCACGTGGAAATTTACATCAGCCAAATACTCAAAACTCATGTTTCTAAATGTGGGGGGGGGGGGGGGGAGGGGGGTGGAAACCGGAGGACCCAGAGAAAAATCCATTCGACCACGGGGAGAGAGACACCGCAAACTCCAAATATACAGCAGCAGGCGTCAGGGTGTTTCGTTTGTTGTCCTTCCCCCGCACCTCCGATGAACACGGTTGGCTACGTACGGCGCGAAAGTGCCTGCGTACTAACTCACGACCTCCTGTAGACCAGGCGAGGTAGTTAACATCTCGCCAACGTGGCGCTCAAAAGAGATTCCCACACGCTCACAGAGAGACTCGTAGTCCCGCACAGAGTCGCATCGACACACACAAAGACCCATCGATGAGAAGAGGTTGCATTTATTATCAGAGTATGTTTTTTTTTTGCATTCTGACCACAAGCATTGCGATTAATGCAGACATGATTCCTTGTAAAAGGTTTCAGTTTGGTGTTTTAACATCTAAACACCTGTTTTGTTGCCAGAAAAAAGGGGAAAACCCTATTATCATATTTTGGTACTGGCAAAGGAGGTCCCATGATGGAGCAGAGGGTTATGAAGATTCTACCGGTGAAGGGACCAAAGGAGTAGAGGGAGACTGAGGGTGAGATGGGAGAATGCGGTGGAACGAGACATGAGGACAGTGCATGTGGCTGGAGAAGAGGCGCAGAATGCGTGGAACGCGGAGAGAGCAAATGCGAGCAGCCAACCTCATGCAGTGATCAAACGTTCTGCTTGAAAGAAGGCTGAGTCGACCTAGGGGACGCCCAGAACTGGTTCAGATAATCGTCACACACACACACTCACGGACACATACGTACGAAGATCACCCGTTTCGGCTTAACAGACTATCGGAGCAAGTGCTGTTAGCGAGCGCCTATGAAGGCCGGCACGGCACACGAGGGGGTGGATGGCCAGCACCACGCCAGGCCGCCTTTGTCTCCCGAGTGGCGATGTTTACGCAGCGAACAAGGCACTCGTTTGAAGCTGAGTCTTTGGGGAGGCCCAGGACCGGTTCAGATAATCGTCACTGGTATTGGCCGTGAGTGCTTATCGAACCCGGTTCGTAAGCGTTCGTAGCGCAGCGCGCTAACCGCGACACGCAGACAACATCTCTCTGCGCATCAAGTTCAAGTTTCAAGTTTCATCTATTAGGTATAGTCCTGTGAGCTATTCGGCTCTTGAATCGGGTGCAACCGCAACAAACAAAAAAACAAAACATAAACAAGAAAACATCTTAAAGTGACTATGTGCAAACAGAAAATCCAAGAAAAGACAGCAAAATATTGCAGAAAAAGCACCGTACACCAACACTGTGTGCAAAAATCCCAGTGGGATGCAAGTCAAACAACAACAACAACCACAAGACAACTTAGATTAAGGCCATCAGTCTAACTCTGTACTACAACAAACGAACATGGCCAAACCGAAAAACTTTTCAAAAATTACCAAAATAAAGCCATAAAAGCATCCGTGCGATCAGTAGGAGCTTGGTGTCGTGTATTGGCTGTGTGAGCGGGGATTCACTTCGGCCGTTCTCCCTGTGCAGTAATTGCCACACACTGAACCGGTCCACCAGCGGCAACTCCTTAATCCATGACCCCCCCGGCCCCCCCCCCCCTGTAGATGGGGCCGTGTGATAAGGATCGGGGCTTGGTGAAGTTATTGTTCAGGAGGCCGGAGGCAGAATAGACGAGGGGGTGCTGGGTGGTCAATACCACGCCCTGTGCAACAGCATTACAGCTCTGCTGCACGTACAACAGACGTACACATTTTTTTCGATGTAAAGCTTTCGTGACTGCAAGGATTCATCTTCTTGGTTCTTTCGGTAAAGTCACGTAGAAGGGAAATAATAAAATAATAAAAATAAAACATAATAAAATACATTCATTCAGACGCTGTCTTTCCGACAGACCTGTTCTTCACCTGAGGACGGCTGCTTGCGTTGTGGCCGAAACTTCGTGAGAATTGTATTTTATAATGTTTTATTTTTATTATTTTATTATTTCCCTTCTACGTGACTTTACCGAAGGAACCAAGAAGAGACATACACACACATATATATCTTTAGCAAAAGTCGCTGTGACCCTGTCTGGTGAGTGCTGTGTGTAAGAGGTCAAGAGGAGCAGAGTTCAAGAGGGTCAGAGGTCAAGAGGCGTTGAGGGTCATGTGGGAGCTCGAGGCGTTGAAGGCCGAAGAGGCATCGCGCTCTGCTGCCTCCAGCGTCTGCTGTGTGCGGTGGGGGTGCAGCAGCCACCTGGACACCCCCCCCGCATTACCCACCCCGCCCCCCCTAAAGTGTTTTGCTTTAAAGAAATCAATTTTGTAATTAAATTGTGCTGATTGCCATTGCCATGGATGGAGATATTTCTGGCAATGGCAGAGAGAGAGAGAGCAGGCGAAGGTCCCGGAGTGGACGCCGAGAGAGACGCCTCCTGCCAGCGGGCGAGATTGGCCAAGCGAGCGTGATGGAAGGACGGGGGCATTGTGGCAACTCCGACAATTATCTCGGAGGTGGTGGAAAACAATCACACGCAACATCAATGCAACCGCAATGCAATAAGAGGACGTTTGGCTTGGAGGTCAAAGGAGGTGAAGACGTTTCTATTCATGATGCTTGGGAGTGAGTAAGCAGTGCACTACCCTGCGTCAGAGGGCAGCCCAGAAGATGACATCGCAGAAACGCGTGTGCAGGTGTGCACGAATTTGACTCTTTTATCCGCACTCGGGGGGGTAAAAAACCACATTTATGTGCCCTGCAAAGTGTGTTCGTCGCATGTCAATGTAATGGAATCTGACAGCATTCGTGTATTGTACGGCGCGTCTATTGATAAGAGGCTGGTGCGGCGAATTTGCGAATACAAATGCACGGAGAAATCCCAACAGAAGAGGAGGAAACACTTTTCGATTTAAAGCTTTCGTGACTGCAGGGATTCATCTTCTTGGTTCTTTCGGTAAAGTCACGTAGAAGGGAAGTAATAAAATAATAAAAATATATTATTTTATTAGATTAATATATTATTATTGTATTATATTATATTATTCTTTTATTATTATTATTATATTATTATTATATTATTTTATTTCATTATGTTTTATTTTTATTATTTTATTACTTCCCTTCTACGTGACTTTACCGAAAGAACCAAGAAGAGGAGGGAACACCTCACCACAGTCGCAATGTGCGCTGCGGCTGAAAGACCGCGGCGCACAAACCACCTCGTCTTTCCCAATATCTTCATCCCCGTGACTTCCCCTCTGCTGGCAAACAAACGCCCATTTGCTGAGCGCACTTTGGGACAGCTTCCACTGGGGTTCCCCTAGGCCAGACTGCAGCAGGGCATTGTCATGGCTTGACATGTGATCAAAGGGGGATTTCATTACTACAGCATTTAAGCAAGCGCTACTTTAAAAGCAAATCATTTTCTTTTTTTTTTACAAAAAATACAAATATCCCCCGTATAGCTCTTAACAGGCTTTCGGGGCAAGTGCTGCCCGTTAACACTTGTCCCAAAAAGTAGCAGAAACTCATTTGAGGCTGAGTCTACCTAGGAGTAGGCCCAGCACCGGTTCGGATTTTCGTCACGTGGTGTTGGCCGTGAG
Source organism: Lampetra planeri (assembly GCF_965212315.1). Classification (NCBI taxonomy): domain Eukaryota; kingdom Metazoa; phylum Chordata; class Hyperoartia; order Petromyzontiformes; family Petromyzontidae; genus Lampetra; species Lampetra planeri. The sequence goes on from NC_136141.1 coordinate 1,994,421, forward strand.
CGCTAACCGCTGCACCACCACTCCCCCCTAACAGTGCAATGATATGGCACGTGTTTAAACGCCAACGCAAGCGAGATTCGAGCGTTTTAAATCTCGTAACATAAGATTCCGTTTTGTTTTGAAGATCGTCTGCGTGTGGGTGGGTGTGTGTGTGTGTCCTGCGAGCCCCACGCGTTTCACCTGCATGCCAATGCAGTGCCGCAGAGCCCAAATCAAAACAAGACAAACAGCTGATCCTAATCTGCACAGCACGCACGAATGTCAGCGCATTTCTCCGCTTGCAGCATTCTCGTTGAGATGCCTGCTAGGCCTTCCGATTTTTAGTTGTAACATATATATTTATATTCTTGGTTCTTTCGGTAAAGTCGCGTCGAAGGGAAATAATAAAATAATAGAAATATGAAACAATAAAATTCTCACGACGTTTCGACCGCAACACAAGCAATCATCATCAGGTGTGAAATCCACAGCAAGAAAATTTGAAAAAAAATATTATTGCTGTGGATTTCACACCTGATGATGATTGCTTGTGTTGCGGTCGAAACGTCGTGAGAATTTTTATTATTTTATATTTATATTATTTTATTATTTCTCTTCTACGTGACTTTACCGAAAGAACCAATACTATGAATCCCTGCAGTCACGAAAGCTTTAAATCAAAATATATATTAATATTTTTTAATAAAAAAAAACACGTTCCGCAAACGCTTTATGAGCTCTTTGATCCCTTGCCACGCAACACAATCTCCTGTTGTGTAGAGAAAGCATACAAGGGGTGTTTTTTTATTCTTCTCTTGTTTAACCACCAGCTTTTATTATCGATACGCAACTGTTCTGCCATATGGTTGGGTTGGTGTAGTGGTGGCGCAGCGGTTGGCGCAGTGCTCTCTGACCCTGGCCACCCTAAGTCTGGTGCACCGTGGGGTAAATATGAGACGGTCCTTAATACTGGTAGGAACCTCTGGTTACACCAGCCTACAGGGGATTATTGTGTCCGTCCGTCCGTCATGCAGGGAGGGGCTGGGTGGGAAGGGAGGGGCTGGGTGGGGAGGGGAGGGTCGGGAGGGGCTGGGTGTGGAGGGTGGGGCTGGGTGGGGAGGGGAGGGTGGGGAGGGGCTGGGTGGTGTGGGGATGGGTGAGGAGGGTGGAGAGGGGATGGGTGGGGAGGGTGGGACTGGGTGGGGCTGGGTGGGGGGGTTGGCCACCCCGTGGTGCCCTTATAAAACTCAACGTTTAACCTACTCACGCCGGCTTGTGCCCGCCCTCACAGTCGGACATATTTGCGGAACACACCACGCCGCCGTTGACCCTGGCCATTGACCGAGCAACCCAACGTTCCTACCAGCTCCCTCCGCAGGAATGTGTTGAATAACGCCGTTATGTATATATGTTGATCTTCTTTCGCACCGTACGTAGTCAACCGCGTTAATCGTAGGTGAAGCACAACAGTTTGTAAAGAGCCGCATGCTTCTCCGGAGCCGCAGGCTTGCCGACTTGCTGGGCCACAGTGGGCTGCTCGAGGGCAATTACAGAATTAGATGCTGAAAAACACCGTCGTGTGTAGGTCCATCATCTAGATAACCACAAGCCACTGCCACGCTCATGTTGAGTGAGGCCCCATTGCAGGTGATGTTTTATTTTTATTATTTTATTATCTCATCTTCTTGGTTCTTTCGGTAAAGTCACGTAGAAGGGAAATAATAAAATAATAAAAAATAAAACATAATTTGTATTTTATTATGTTTTACTTTTATTATTTTATTATTTCCCTTCTACGTGACTTTACCGAAAGAACCAAGAAGATGAATCCACGTCGTTTCATAATCCCGTAAGTGTCCCGTCCCAAATTGAGTTAGGATTTGCGAACACCCATTGCAGTAACAATAACAATAATCATCATCGTCTGGAGAGAAGCATAACAATTAGAATTAGTAATGACAGAGGCTTTAGTCTTTCAAAGGAAAACAACTTTAAATACAAATCCTTACATCCTCTGATTGGGGGGTTAACGGATCGATCTGTGACTGGAGATTTTACGGTGCAGAGATGAGCGTGTCGATTCACCGTGTCATATTGGCTGTGGAAGGCGTCTGGAGATAGGGTTGTATGTAAATGCGATGTAAATAAAATATCGCTCTTCTTAATTTTTAATCTCACGATACAATCATTACATTTCGTGTGAGAGAATCGATGTTTTGCGGGCTTAGAAATGGGACAGGATATATTTATGTTTTCAAATTTGCCGTTTACAATCTTTCATTCCGAGTTTTATGTAAGTGTCATCTATATTCCGGTGGCCGGAATTTATTTGTACCGAGATCTGGTACCGGGTATTGTGTTCAACGAGGCAGACTAAGAAATATATACGGGTTTGGTTTGTGAAACTCCAATATCAACAATGAAACATAACAGTCGAAAGAGTGGCATATCGTTGCACCCCGAGGTATAAGGAATATCAGTAAACACTTGAAAGGTACTTTTTGCTTTAAAGTGCCTCTTTTAGCCTGCTTCTCTGAGCCTCAGGCATAAACACTGAACCATAGAAAATGTACCCATCTACACCAGCAATGTCCGCCATGTTGGCAACAGGCCCACTCCCGCCATCTTTACAACAAGCCCACACACGCACAGTGCGGGGCTACATCTACGTGGCTTTTTATGACTTTTAACTTTCAATAAAAAATAAATCTGAAGAGGTGGCTCAGAGAACAGAGCACTGAGATGGCAATGCTGAGGTTCTGGGCTCGAATTTGGGTTTCAATCAGCCGTGAATGAAACAGAGTTCTCAAGTGTGGTGACTCACATAGAGACGCAGTGGCGCACGTAGTATGGGCTGCAATTGAACCAGGTGTTTTCAAGTGTACTAAAAAGTTCTCATGTGAAATGTTTGGTTTTGCAGCTTTTTTTTTTATAAATCCCAGCTCTCAGAATAAAACAGATCAAGTTTGACTGTCATGCGATAAACATCAGTACTCTGTCAAGCATGCCAGGCGGTAGAGTGCTGCTCCCGAGTGTGGATAAGAGGTCACTTGAAGGGACCTCAGACGTAAGGGGGCTCCGCTGTGGCGAGATGCTGACTGGCCTCGCCTCTAATATACAGGAGGTCGTCGGTTCGATCCCAACCCTGACGCCTGCTGCTGTATATTTGTAGTTTCCATCCTCTCGTGTGGATTTTTCTCCGGGTCCTCCGGTTTTTCTCTCCACATTTAGAATCAACGTTTAGAGTATTTCGCTGCTAGAAATGTTCACACGATAAGCCACTTCGTTGAGCTATCATTTGTGGCGAGGTTGCCTACTAAAAAGAGCTATAGAGCTAGGTCAGAGGGGCCTTACCTGGTCAAATAATAATTCGCTTCACTCATTCATTCCTCCACCCATGATGAGGATTGGTCTCCCGGACTGTTTCATCGCATACACTCTGTGGTTAGCCACCACGCTGCAGGTCACAACACTTTTCTCATCGCTTCTTCCCTTTGCAATTATCCCCCACTGTCTTTTGTTTCAAGTTCTTTCAATAATCCTTGCTCCGTCCAAGAAACGTTACTGTAAATACTGCATTCTCATACGAGGCACCGGGAAATAGCACGCACCACAAACGTGTGCCCCTGTGTCAATTAAGGTTTTACAAATCTGGCCCCAAAGACAAAGATCCTCCGTATACCCACCCCAAACATTTGATTTGCAATACAAGGTGGGAAAGTGTGTCTTACAATCTGGATAATAGGTCTAACCCGAGTAGGTATAACTCTTAAAGACAGTCGCGGCATCGCGCACTAACAAATGCACTTCTGCGGCCGTCTGGAAAGCTCATCCGTCCAATTATTGGGAAGCCAATGGAGCTATGCACTTTTAAATCATCTCGATGGAGAACTTATTTCTTGAGAAATGCCTTTTTGTGTTCAGTTTGTTGTCATTCCCCATGCACCTCCGTTCAGCGTGGCGCGAAAGACGTTCAACATAAATACATAATCTGTTACACCTTCGAAATTACAATTAACAACATACGCACAAATTAGCAAACGCATGCACAAAAGCTCTCAGCCTTGTCCAGACCACCAGCATCAAACGAACTGCATGCGTACCAATTGTGCTGTTCAAGTCCATTTCTTCATGAAGTTCTGTGAAGCTGTGCACATTTCTCGCATGTCGTTAAATCTATTTCGTTTTCCTGGCAGCACTCACGTGTCCGTCGTGTGATGGATGTTCGGATGTTCTCGTCAAATTGACAGCTTTGAACCGCCTGACAGTTTTGGGCCTTTTTTGTTGTTGGTGGGGGGGAGGAGGTGGGGGGGGCTTTTTACGTGATTCAACAATAAACACACACACATATAATATAAATAATTTCAGAAGAACAGCCCGTTCGCTGAGCGGTCCCCCTGAGGAATGTCGACATGTCTGTGTGCCGTCTGCGCGCACGGGCTAAGGCGGCGCGCCCTCTCTGCGTGCTTGTGGTTCGCGCGAACCTTCATTCATTCGGGCGTTCGGGCAGCACGGGGCAGCCCGCTCTGGCCCTGTCTGGTCTGGGTCCCCAGTCCCTCCTCCTCCCCGGGGTGTGGGGCTGACGGTGTTAGCGGGGGGTGTGGACACACGAGGGGACGACGCGGGGGCACATTCCATCCCCACCCACCTTCTCCACCCACCTTCTCCACCCAGCTTCCCCACCCACCCTCCCCACCCACCATCCCCACCCACCCTCCCCACCCACCTTCCCCACCCACCATCCCCACCCACCCTCCCCACCCACCTTCCCCACCCACCATCCCCACCCACCCTCCCCACCCACCTTCCCCACCCACCTTCCCCACCCACCATCCCCACCCACCCTCCCCACCCACCCTCCCCACCCACCTTCCCCACCCACCCTCCCCACCCACCATCCCCACCCACCCTCCCCACCCACCTTCCCCACCCACCATCCCCACCCACCCTCCCCACCCACCATCCCCACCCACCTTCCCAACCCACCTTCCCCACCCACCATCCCCACCCACCCTCCCCACCCACCCTCCCCACCCACCATCCCCACCCACCCTCCCCACCCACCTTCCCCACCCACCATCCCCACCCACCCTCCCCACCCACCTTCCCCACCCACCATCCCCACCCACCCTCCCCACCCACCATCCCCACCCACCTTCCCCACCCACCTTCCCCACCCACCTTCCCCCCCCCCACCTTCCCACCCACCTCCATGGCAACTGCGACCACAACCTTCACGTGGCCACGGTGAGCACGGGGAGGGATCTGTGCGTGGCCGCTCGCCTGGAGGCGATGGAGCCTCCCCAGTGCCGCATGAAGTTGGTGCGAGGCCTCTAGCATATGATTGATGGTATAAAGGGGCCCTAGATATAAAAAACACGTACATATTAAACACACACATTTTTTACTTGCATAGTAAAGTAATTGTATTTTTTCATTTGCTATACAGCCGGATAATACGACAAACCGCTAACCTTAAACACCCAGTCGTTCGTAAAAGTTGAAGGCGGTATAGTACTATAATAATAGAGCAAGTGCAGAATCACTGAACCGGAGTTGATAGCTTGAAAGCATTTAGCGCGGGGCCCTTGAAAGTGCGGGGCTCGTAGCTACTACATATGGAGTAGCAGCTACACACATGTAGCTGCTACTACACACATGTGTAGCTACTACACATGTATGTAGTAGCTACACACATGTAGTTACTACACATGTAGTTGCTACTACAAGTGTAGCTACTTGCGCTACTAGGAGAATCCGGTACTGAGCCTCCCACTGCCCCCACCGTGTGAGAGTAACGCTCACTAAAGTAATCCCTGCTCAGATGAGCTGTTGAGACGGTGAACATGTGCCGTCCACAACCCTAAGCCATGGCGGTGGGAATTCCACATTCCTATGGCGGGTGAGGTTGGGGTCGAGCCGGTAAACGTAGAACTTCGTGCCTCACTCCTCTCTCGAGCACTGCTACGTACGGCGCGAAAGAAGTTCACACGTACGTACATACGGTGATGCAGTTTGCTGTTGTTGTTGTGGTTTTGGGTTGGATCACGAAAAATGTGTCGTACACCCACCTCCACCCGACAGCAGCCGCTCGGTGAGGTTTGTCACGTGGACAAAACGTGCCAAATTCATTGACTGATTCGGCACCACCGGTTGCGTGCCGGGGGAGTTCATCGTCGTACATAGCGGGTGGCTGTCGCAGCAAGAAGCAGCAGACGAGGTTTGACCCCGCGCAGTCGCCGATGACCTGGGCCGAGCCGTGGCTAACGGGGGCGCGACTCGCCGCGTCAAGGCGACGTCGCATTCCTGTCGCGCGGTGCCTCGGGTGGCCGTGCGAAGCGCCTTGTTTACTGAAACTGGAAAATGCCTCGAGTCCATTGGGTCGTTCCTTCGCTTTGCAGATCAAGTGGCTAAACGTTCTACTGTACGTGGCCGGTTACCAGTGCGCCGCTGCCACGCTTCGTTTGGTTTCAAAACAAAGAAACAAAAAAAACGTGACGGTAAATTGTAGTGAATGAAACTCGGCCGACTTTTACAAGGTGTCCCCCGGCCAACGCGAACGCATTTGCACCCATCGGTAGGGCAACATCTCAGCGCCAGGGCAGTGGAAGGTGGCTCCTTGCTGCTGCGCGTGGAGGCGATGTCCAATTCCGACAGTGACAGTTTGGCTTTTTGCTCGAGGAGACCGCAGAGCCCAGAGACAACCCACCCACGGACACGAGGAGGGGGTGACACTCAAAGCCCACGCGCGGATAGATTCAAGAGCTTCCATTTCCTGCGTGGCCACCTCGAAGCCATTGCTAACCCGCCCATCCGATTAGCGTAGTTGGCCACGTGCGGTGCGAGATAAGTTCAATGCACGTACACAGAGACCCACAGACTCACACAGAGACCCACAGGCTCACACAGAGACCCACAGACTCACACAGAGACCCACAGACTCACACAGAGACCCACAGACTCACACAGAGACCTACAGACTCACACAGAGACCCACAGGCTCACATAGAGACCCACAGACTCACATAGAGACCCACAGACTCACACAGAGACCCACAGACTCACACAGAGATTCACCGACTCACACAGAGACCCAGACTCACATAGAGACCCACAGACTCACACAGAGACTCACCAACTCACACAGAGACCCACAGACTCACACAGAGACCCACAGACTCACATAGAGACCCACAGACTCACACAGAGACTCACAGACTCACATAGAGACCCACAGACTCACACAGAGACCCAACAGGCTCACATAGAGACCCACAGACTCACATAGAGACCCACAGACTCACACAGAGACCCACAGACTCACACAGAGATGCACCGACTCACACAGAGACCCAGACTCACATAGAGACCCACAGACTCACACAGAGACTCACCAACTCACACAGAGACCCACAGGCTCACACAGAGACCCACAGACTCACATAGAGACCCACAGACTCACACAGAGACTCACAGACTCACATAGAGACCCACAGACTCACACAGAGACCCAACAGGCTCACATAGAGACCCACAGACTCACACAAAGACCCACAGACTCACACAGAGACTCACAGACTCACACAGGGACCCACAGACTCACACAGAGACCCACAGACTCACATAGAGACCCACAGACTCACACAGAGATTCGCCGACTCACACAGAGACCCAGACTCACATAGAGACCAACAGACTCACACAGAGACTCACCAACTCACACAGAGACCCACAGACTCACACAGAGACCCACAGACTCACATAGAGACCCACAGACTCACAGAGACTCACCGGCTCACATAGAGACCCACAGACTCACACAGAGACCTACCGACTCACACAGAGACCCACAGACTCACACAGAGACCTACCGACTCACACAGAGACCCACATACTCACACAGAGACTCACCGACTCACATAGAGACCCACAGACTCACACAGAGACTCACCGACACACATAGAGACCCAACAGACTCACACAGAGGCGCACAGACTCACATATATTGAAAAATCTGGATTGAAAACGAATTTATTTTTTGTGTTTCGTTTGTTGCCCTGCCTCCCTCACCTCTAATCAGCACGGTTGGCTACGTACGGTGCGAAAGAAGTCAAACACGCGATCAGAACCCTAACAACCCTCGCCACTCCCACACAGTCTCCATTCACGCACTAACCAGGCTCAAGCATGCCAAGCATTGCCAATTCAAAACGTTATCCCGAGGGGATATGTAGACGTGTAACACCCTCCCAAGCCCACCGCACTGGGTTATGGCAACTGAAGGTAACGAGTTGAGCCCCGGGAGATCCACGCACCGTTAAACCGCAACCCCCCCTTGATTGCCGCTGTTGCTCAACAAACTTTCCGTTTCCGTCTGTCTCGAACGTAGCCGCATCTCTAACACAAAGGCGGCACGCGGCACCTGGACGAGCAAGCGACGTACTATGTGGCATTCACAACGATAGGGTCATCTGTGCAGTTTAGTTTCCATGACAGAAATATACTGGAAGAAAGATAAGGGGCCGTCCATAAATGACGTCACACACCTGGGGGGGCGGGGGGGGGGGTCAGACATTTGTGACGATGTGTGACGAGGGGGGGGGGGGGTTGAGAAATGTGACGTTACATCAAAATGCGCAACTTTAAATAAATATAGACAACACGTTCTACTTAATTCAATGGACTTTTTAATAATTGTTTTCTCCTACAACATCATAGTGCAGCGCCACATTAAATACGCACTACAATGACAATAGTTTAAAGCGATTTGAAGCATGTTTCATTTGGGGACGGGCAGAGCTTTGTGACGTCATATTTGAGGGGGGTCTGACTTTTTTTGACGCCGTGTGACGAAGGAGGAGGGGGGGTAAAAAACCGTCCAAAATCGCGTGACGTCATTTATGGACAGCCCCTAAACCATAATAGAGGTTGTTTTGTTAAGGTTAAATCGCGTAAAAATAAATGTGTCGTTAAACCCGCCACCACCCGACACAGCCAATTAATAAGGGTTTGTAACGTAAACAAAATGTGCCAATTCATTACTAGTTCAGCACACGGTTGTGTGTTGGAGGGTAAGCCCACAACATTAATATTTACACGATCTAACTCCCAAAAAACCCTCTTTCATGGATTATATTGGTCGTGTTAAACAGAAGGATAAACATTTTACCTAAAAATAAATCGCGGCTGCTAAGGACAGGGCCAAGACGGCCAGCAACAGACAGCACGGTTGAACGTGTAAAAGAACAGCAGTGACTTCGTTTCTTAAACTGAGTGCGGTTATTGTGCAAGGACTTGGCACAAGAGACGATGAGATGGAATTCCAAAGTCGAGCGGTGCGAGAGGGGAGTGGCACAAGGATTAGTGTTGTGGCCTGCGGTGTGGTCTAAATACCGCGTGTTGAACTTCCTTTGCACCGTACGTAGCCAACCGTGATAATCGGAGGCGCGGGGAAAAAGTCAACAAACTAAACACAAAAACCAGTTCTAAAGAAATTAGTTTGCAATTTAGATGTAAAAGTGTACATAGCTCCAAGTGACTTCCTAATATCGGAAGGAAGAGCGTTCCAGACGGCCGCAGAAGCGCCGCAGCAACATCAGATTTAAATTTTTATTTTTTACAAATCAAACACCCCTGTCACCTCATTCGCTGCAGCCCCCCCCAACCCCCCCCCCCCTCCATTACACATCTCACATCCATCAATAAGTATATTGATGAATTCCTGATTTGTGTGAGTGGCGTTTACATTCGCTTGGATGCAACGCCGTGGCAATGCATTGGCTGGCGGTGCTTCAACACCGCGCAACGCACGTGGTGATGGTGGTGGGTCAGAGGCGGTTTGCAACGCGAGTTGACGACGCCCTGCGGGTGTTTTTTATGCGCCGCACAAAGTGACCCACGGCTGCCTGTGAGAAGCGAAGACGTCGCCTCCCGTGACATTTGCTGGCTGTGAGGGGGGAGGGAGGATGAGAAGGAGCAGAGCGAAGCCGCGTGCGGTGATGTTGGGCCCAGCGCTGGCTGGGAGCTTTTTCCGCTGCTACTTGTAGCTAACGCAACAACTCATTTAATTATATTTCTTTTTTTTTATTTTGCCAGGTAAGGTCCCACTGAGCACTGGCTATCACAAATGATAGCTCAACGAAGTGGCTTATCACGTGGACTTTTTGTTGTTGCAGCCAAATAACTCTGAACGCGTGATGATGTTGGTTCTAAATGTGGAGGGGACAATCGGGAGGACCTGGAGAAAAATGCACGCGACCACGAGGAGAGCGGCACGCAAAGTCCAAATATACAGCAGCAGGCGTCAGGGTCGTGATCGGACCCACGACCTCCTGTATACCAGGCGAGGTAGTTAACATCTCCTAGCCACCGTGATGATGATGATGAGAGAGAGCGACACGCAAACTCCAAATATACAGCAGCAGGCGTCAGGGTCGTGATGGAACCCACGACCTCCTGTATACCGGGCGAGGTAATTAACATCTCATAGCCACCGTGATGATGATGATGATGAGAGAGAGCGACACGCAAACTCCAAATATACAGCAGCAGGCGTCAGGGTCGTGATGGAACCCACGACCTCCTGTATACCAAGCGAGGTAGTTAACATCTCCTAACCACCGTGATGATGATGATGAGAGAGAGCGACACGCAAACTCCAAATATACAGCTGCAGGCGTCAGGGTCGTGATGGAACCCTCGACCTCCTGTGTACCGGGCGAGGTAGTTAATATCTCACAGCCACCGTGGCCCGCCTCTCTCTGCAGAGTTGAGGCAGGCAGGCAAGGAGGGAGACCACACAAAGGACCCTTTCATGCCACAGCAAAAAAAGTGTGGAGCTGATGCGTGCGTTCTTTTGTGTCCCTTTTCAGGACCCGTTGCCCATAGCCACGCGGATACTCGACCCCCCCATCCCCCCCGCTCGCATTCATCGACCAGAGACGAGCCCACGAACAGTTCAGGAGGACACACAGAAAATTACTAAAAATGCGACATTACGCTTCGGCAAAAAAAGCCTGCGGAGTGCAGCGGCGGCCGTGCTGGGCTAGACGCGTCGTCTCGTTTCACAGCGCCGCCCTCCGATCGGGAACAATCTGCGCCGAATTAAATTTCGATTTGAAGCTTTCGTGACTGCAGGGATTCATCTTCTTGGTTCTTTCGGTAAAGTCACGTAGAAGGGAAGTAATACAATTATAAAAATAAAACATAATAAAATAATTCTCACGACGTTTCGGCCACAACGCAAGCAGCCGTCCTCAGGTGAAGACCAGGTCTGTCGAGGCGACAGCGTCTGAATGATTTTTTTCAAAATGAATGATTTCAGACGCTGTCGCCTCGACAGACCTGGTTTTCACCTGAGGACGGCTGCTTGCGTTGTGGCCGAAACGTCGTGAGAATTATTTTATTATGTTTTATTTTTTATAATTGTATTACTTCCCTTCTACGTGACTTTACCGAAAGAACCAAGAAGATGAATCTGCGCCGAGTTGGGCACTTGACGGGGAACTTGCAGGAACGCCGCTGTGATTATTCACGCTTGATCTCGCCTCTTGTTTCTCCACGCATTCACTCAACGTCTTTACAACTCGGGGAGGGAGGTGGGGGGGAGGCGAAGGGGGTGTCACTGTGAACGGTTAAGAGACCGGCCGTCATGTCTTCATGACCGTTGCCGACTCGGCGACTGTCGCAGTGATCATTTTAATGGGAACTCTCATAAAAAAAAATGTTTGAATGCATATTTACTCAAGAATAACTGCGGCGAAGATGAATTCACGGCGAGCAGAAACATTCTCGCAGGTCGGCAACACGTTCCTGGTGTCAGACGTGCGTGCGAATTCATGTCTTAATTGTCACTTTCAAATATTAAATGCTGCCTGCTGTTGTTTTTTTTTATGTGCGAGGGTGAATGGTGGCACAGTGGATTAGCGCATTGCACACTTCTTCTGCACTATTCACCCCACCCCCTCCCCCAGGCAGCGTAGCAAAGGCAAAGACCCCCCAGGTAGCCTGCACAGGCTGTTGGGGCAAGTGCTGTTAGCGATCACCTATTAAGGCGATCATTTGTGGCCAGGTCGCTTCCGAATAGCTCAGTGGGATTAACCTGGTAAAATAAAAGTAGTTTAGTTTTACTTGTATATAAGTTGAAGTGATTTGTTTACTTTTCCGAAACGTAGTTAATTGTTGCAACGTTCTTACCCGCCCCTACCGGACATCTTTGAAAAACGAGCTTTATAGCTCATCGGATTCCTCCGGTATAAATAAATATTGTGATTCTGAATCGGGGCTCCAAAGTCATCGCTGAGAGATCTGAACTGATCCTGGGACTCCCTGGAACTGGCCCACACTGACCGAGGTGGTGAAATGTGGTCACCCAGGATAAACATGAAAGTTGCCAATTGATCTCGTTTTGTTACAGGGCATACATTTTTTTTAAAAAGTACATTGCACAGGCTGACAATAAGACTGCTGACTTAATGTTCACCCCTCTGGCTTTTATTGCCGAATCTCTTTGTTTTCTGAACGAGTTCTGATACTGAACTCGTAACAACTGAAAGGTCGCAAGTTCAAATCCGGGTCAAGGATCAACGCAGCCCATCGCCTCTCTGGAATTGATCAAAACAAGTACCACTCCGGCTACTGGAGCCACTAGACAATGGTGTTTCTATGCAAAGAAAGTGCGGCATGCCGTGGGAATGTGGAATTTCCACCATTGGTTCTGGATGCTATCCCACTCAACCGAAAAGGGGCACGCCTTGTAGTTTTATTGAGCAGATGGACTGCGCGTGTGTAGCTTGCCAAAGAATATTGGTCAACATGAAAACACGTAAACTGTTACTGCCCAAGATGCAGAGCCCTGGAGACAGGAGCGCTTCTGCGTGCAGAGGAAAAGCTGTAACTCTCTCCGGCTAAAAAAGTGGCTCAACGACATTGTCAGTGACCCACAAGCTGACGATCCGATCCAATAAGGGGGCCTCGTTGTACTGGTTTGCCAGCTTGAGGAACGCGCGTTTAGAAACAGCAAAGACAAAGATCCCCCGTATCGCCTTATCCGACGATTTGGGCAAGTGCTGTTAGCAAGCACCTATGAAGATCAGCACGGCACACGTGGGGGTGTGTGGCCGGCATCACGCCAGGCTGCCTTTGTCTCCCTTGGGGCGATGTGTCCACACCAAACTAGGTACTCATTTAAGGCTGTGTCAACTTACGGGAGGCCCAGCACCGGTTCAGATAATCGTCAGTGGTCACGCACATACATGCAGACGCCACGCGTTGGTGTGCCATTTGCTCGGGTTGCCAGCTGTCCTGGTATGGCTCGTATCCTCCTCTGTTGGAGGTAGCTGCTGTACTGCAAAATCTGCCTTTTCTTCCCACGACATTAACATTCAAGATTCGTGACAGTTGCGATAAAACAACACCACTCAAGACAATACATTTACGTGTAGATCTATATTTTTCTGGTCATTGTGACATACAGTATTCTTCTTCCCATGATATGTCCCGGGTTTTTTTTTATTGTCGTTAGTACCATAGGTGGCAACCCAAACCGCTCACACCCACGTGGTCACGGTCTAAAGGCACGCACGCTAACAGCGCTGGTAGGCAGTGCAACGTAATCTTCGAAATAAATTTAAGAATAATCTTTCTTTGAAAGAATTTAATTGCCACTGTTGCCAAAAAAAACGAAACAGATATCGTTGTTGGCAAGCTGTGTTGCAAATTCCGGAGTGATTGGTTAAGGGGTTTTTTCTTCAGTTTTCATGAGAATCTGTTTTATGTCCCCTATGATTGAACGTACACAGGTGACTTTGACACAACATTGCCCAAAGGTGCTTACAGACAGGTCAGCAAACTAATAAGCACTCGAGATCGTGTGCAAGAGAGATGCTGTACCATTGTTGTACATCACGCAAGGTGTCCGCTTGACCAAGGCTGCTACTAAACAGCAGGGTTTGTTGAGGCAGGCAAATGCTGGGCAAGATTCAACTTGTGTTTTTCTTGTTAGTTTCTCTCACCAGCACAGTTAGGTCTAAAAGCACCCGACCATGAAAGCTCTCAGAAGCTGTGCAGGGTTGAGACGCAATCCTACTGCGGGGCACGTGACCGCCAGGGCTTGCCAGGTGTTGTAGTCGAGAGGCTGTAAAGTGACGACAGCAAATTGTGAGGGAATGGCAGCGTGAGATATCAGCCCCTCTTATTTGTATGTCCCCTGGACGTTGACTGTACCATATGGAAGCTGAGAAGTGCATAGTAGCAGAAACATATAGACATTGGAGGGACGCTAACCAATGTGTCTGGATTAACATTGGAGCCATTATAATAACAAGCTGCTAACAATGGACGTCATCGCATCTGCTCCTCTATTTCAGGAACGAAACAAGAGGATGTCTCCACGAATATGGCTGTGGCCTGATGATGCTAGTTGTAATTACTGGCGAAACGTCGTACTCGAGTTGTAAATGTTGTGGATTTGCTCTCCAACACACCGGTTAGTGCTGTACTGGTAACGAATCGGCACGTTCTGTTAACATGACAAACCTACTACTTGGCTGCGTCGGGTGGTGGCGGGTTTAATGACACATTGATATTTATGCGATCTAACCAAAAAAACCTGTAATATGGATTGGAGCTATCATATGATGTCCAGTATAGCTCGATGGATTGTTGCAATTAGCACACTATTAGACAGCCATGACTTGGGGACGCCTTCAGCCAGCAGTGGCACGGCCATGGGTAATGTGTGTAAACTGTGTGTGCATGTTGAACCTCTTCCGGACCGTACGTAGCCAAACGTGCTAATTGGGAGGTACGGTGGAAGGACTACGAACGAAACACATTTTGTACAGGTTCTCTCCGGCTTCCTTCGATTTCCTCTCACGTGAAGCCTCATTTATAGAATCGGCCAAGCATCTCAACGCAGGACCCTCCTGAACAAGAGTCCCGAGGTGAAGTGAGGTGTTAGCTGGGCAGTAGTGGCTATGCACGCCTGCGATCCAGCACCGCTCAGGCGAGGGTAGGTGGATCGCACAACTGTCGTGGACCGTGTGCCATGTACCCTGGCTCGCCACGAGAAGGCGGTACGGCACTCCACTTGTGACGTCTGCATGGGATAGAGTGTTTCTCCCTCGCACGCGTGGGTTTTCTTCATGTGCCCCGGTTTCCTCCCACATGTGAACGCTCATTAATTGTCCGACAACGCCTTCATGTACATATAGAGAGTGGAGCGCAGAGCTTGGACAATTGTTGGCGTCGGCCCTACCGCATGGCTACCTCCCAGCTGTGCGTGTTGCCAGCTTGAGATCACGCACACTGTCAAATCCTCACTAAACAGCGTCAAACAGTATGCGCTGGGCCACCTTCGATTAGCGCTCGTCGGCTACGTATGGCGCGAAAGAAGTTCAATAGGCGTGCGGACGCAACAGCCCTTCTAAATTGAATTGCGCGGTCAAACCTGCCGCATCGGCACTGATAGGGTTTGACAGGTATGTAGTGTATAGTGTAGTGTATAGTAGTGTATAGTGTAGTGTATAGTAGTGTATAGTGTAGTGTATAGTGTAGTGGTGAGTGTAGTGTATAGTGTAGTGTATAGTGTAGTGTATAGTGTAGCGTATAGTAGTGTAAAATGTGTAATGTATAGTGTAGTGGTGAGTGTAGTGTATAGCGTAGTGTATAGTAGTGTATAGTAGCATAGCTGTCAACCCATTCGGATTACCCCCTATTCTTGTACAGAGGAATTGAGTTTTCAGGTCCATACGGCGTGCAGCCGTTTCAATCCAGGCGACAAAAATAAAATAAAAATGTGTCTATTTGTTTGCGTTTCTCCCTTGTGATGGGGCCTTTATAGGATGAACGTTGAGATTTATAAGGGGGCACGGGGTGACCAATCAGGTCTACATTGGTCTGTAATCAGGCGGGGGCACTGATAGGGGCTTGACGGGTGTGTGATTATCGCGGCAGGGACGCGTCTGCACGACAACGTCCCTGCTGCTGCTGCTGCGACGTGATCAACTAGCATTGGCCGCACCACGCGCCGTGCTACGAATCGCGACCAGACTTTGAGCCTCGATCCCCTCCCTCCCTCCCTCTCTTTTTATGATCAGAGAAAACAAGAAGATGCTCGGTGTAGTCGGCACTTTGCTTCGTTCATCATTTAGTTTTTTTGTTTGTTTTTCAATGCTTTGCTGGGTTCGTAGCACAGCGCGCTGACCGCTACACTACCCAGGTCGACACCCCCCCACCATCACCCCCTAACACCACCACCACCACAACGCCCTAACACCATCACCACCACCTCCTAACACCCCCCCCCCCCCACCAACACCACCACCACTCGAGTGTTTCGCCCCGTGCAGGAGTCGGTTTCACGGCGGTTGTTCCACTGAAAATAAGAATCCCCGTGCGTGTTGAGTGTGAAGAAAGGCAGCTTTGTTAATAATCTCCTTTACTTCGGCAATGTTGAGCATTGAGAATGCGAGGCGTTTGAACGGCAGAGGTGACGCGGCGTCTTTTAGACACTCGCCTCTGAAACCGGCGACCAAAGTTCGCTTATGAAAAATAAGAACAGGTTTTACCCTCTAGGGCAATAAAACAGTAGTTGTGTTAAGATGTTCAGACACCCAATATAAACCTTTTGCAAGGAATCAAGGTACTGCATTCACCACACGGTGAACATGCAAACAAAACATGCTCTGATCATGTATGGGCATTGTCTTTGAAACTGATTGTTCTACACCAGACAGCCTTCTTCATGGTCAAGTCTCACCAGTGTCAGACCAGAGATCGAACAGTAGAAATACAACGCACACATCATATCATTTAAGCTCGGGGTGAGCAGCCATATCATGGGACCTTTTTGCCAGTATCAAAAATAAGAATAGGTGTCATCCTTTCTGGCGATAAGTTCGCTTACTGGCCATGGATAACGTCCGTGGCGAGTGATGCCCCAACGAGCCTTTGGCAACTCCATCACACCAACCCACGTTGACCAGCATGGTGAAGTATGGTCAAACAACCCCCGTGACTGAGCTGGAACGGGGAGGCCTTCACCCAGCAGTGGATCCACACAGGGCTGTAAACACAAGGCAATGAGTTTATGAGCAGTGTGGCTCAGTGTGAACCCGTGTTCCTTATAAGAAACTAAATCCTATTACAGACGGGCGCGGGGAGGGGGGGAGCAGTGGTATAATGGTTAGCACAATCCGCTTTGAAATTGGTGACCCAAGTTATATTCCCAGCCATAGCGAAAGTAATGTGACATCTGAACCTCAGTCCTGCACCCATCTTCACCAACCCCATTGTCGTCTTGGTGTAAGGCTTCACATCCAGCAGTGTATTGACAAGCGTGTAAACAGACCCATTCCGTTTAACACGTAGGCGCGACCAATATTATTCATAATCAACGTTCTTGGGTTAGATCGCGTTATTTATAAATGTCAACGTGACACTTTTTTTTTGCTGATTGGCCATGTCGGGTGGTGGAGGGTTACGACACATTTATAAATAACGCGATCTAACCCAAAAACGTTGATTATGAAAGACCCATTCGGGCTATTCCACACACACACATCAACGCATCCGTGAAACTATTCAACGTGGCATAGCCAAGGCAGCAGAGGCCAGCCTGGGTTTGCGCCCAGATTGCAGTGGTGACGTTGAGCCGGCGTTGATGGCGTAGCATTGCCAGGCACGCGTGCAAGTGCATCGGCAGCTTCCCCTCTCCAGCCGGGGTCGTTCATCCTCCTCGGAGACCTGCCGCTGCGAGGGCCCACTCGCCCCCCCGGGCAGCCCCACGTGACCGACCGTTCATAATCATCCCCCGTCTCGCAAGCGTCATTACCGGACTTAACATTGTTGGTTTGCTTAATTCCCTCCTGACCCGAAGCCCGTCGTCAATGGTGGTGACGTTCCGCTGTATTTTTTTGTTACTACAGTGCGTTTGTTTCTGCCAGTTGTCGCTCAACTTTCTTGCGTGGTTTTCCAGCACGATCGCCGACGATCCAGAATAAGCGCGTAGTCACTTTAAGATGTTTTCTTGTTCATGTTTTTGTTTGTTGCGGTTGCACCCGATTCAAGAGCCGAATGGCTCACAGGGCTGTACCTAATGAATGAAACTGAAAACTGAAACCGAGCACCTTGAGGAAGAAAAAGGAAAAAAACGTGGCACGAAACGTCGGACACCGCGCCGAACGACACGCGGCGCGACCAGAAGACGCACCGTGGAACCTTACGAGGTGCCACAAAGTGGAATGTTCTTTGGCGATCTGGGCTGGTGTGTCTCGAGTCGACGCTGGTGAACTTCAGTGTGGTGACAAGCAGCGAGAGACGTGCCATTATTGCTACATCAGCCCCATCTGTCGGAGCCGCGTGGACATTTCACACTTAAAACAGGGATACGTGAGCACCGCTTAGCGACAAGTGACAATTTCGGTAACATGGCAAGCCATTATCACAAGATGCTAACATTGGAGCTAGCATATCATGTGCAGTAGAGCGAGATGGATTGTTGCATCGGCAGACTGAGACAGCCAGCGACGACTTGGGGAGGCTTACAGCTAGAAGTGGCCATGGGTCATGAGTAACGTATGTTCGTTGAACTTCTTTCGCACCGTACGTAGCCGACCGTGCTAGTCGGAGGTGCGGGGGAAGGACAACAAACTACATACAAAAAGCAGTTTTAAAGAAAAAAAATTTCAATATACATTTGAAAGCGCATAGCTCCAGTGGCTTCGTAATATCGCAAGAGCGTTCACGACGGCCGCAGAAGCGCATCCGAAAGGATTCGGTGCAGTGACCGTCTTTGCTCGATGCTCCGAGGATGATCAGGGTTCACGCGATGGTTTATGCTCCGTGACGAGAAGAGTTTTGTGTGTGTGATCTGCGCGGTTTCACTACAAAAACTAAAAAACGTGATCACAACAAAGCGAGGATACATCACACTCCCACCAGGCAGTACCCGGACCGCAGTTACGCACGTTAAGCAATGTGTGTGTGTGGGTGGCCGTCAAAGAATAATATTCTGTGCCACTGTCTGGTGAACGTCGGGACTTTACAACAGCGATCTTGCTCATTGTTGAAGGCCGACGAGTTGCGTACGCCTCTTGGGCAATGGCAATTGGTCCCAGCTACTGCCGAAGTTGCTTTTAGACGCACCAAAACAACCGGCCAACACAGGTGTGGCGGTGGCCCATCATCGCATGCAGTGCAGGCAGGAATCCTTTGCTTGCTGTAAAATGTCACTTTCCTGGCACGGCAACGGCCACGGGCTCGTGTCTGCGTGTCCACGAGGGCTCTCGACCCATTGCTGTGCCATGGCATTCACTCGTCCCAAAAGGTCCCTCTGTTTGAATAAAGCCATGCGCCTCCGACTTGAGTGTAACGCATAAAACAGCGCGGGGGTAACAAAAACAATAAAGCATCTGTCCTTTTATCAACAATTCGGCCCCCACGACGAGCATTACGTTTCCAAATCTTGTATTTGCGAAATCCACTCCAGCACCGGGTGGCTCTTTGTGCAAAGCATGGCGTATGCTCGAGCTCAAGGCATTTTTTTTGCGTGGAAACTTCCATTCACTATCCAGTGCGAACAAACGATCGTCGAGTCTTGAAGCGCATAAACGTGTCCCTGTGAATTACGACCAAGCAGCCTTTAGCTGTCGAATTTTAAATGCGCGTAACCACCTTGAAATACTTTGCAGTGGAAACACATGAGGGGAGTTCGCCGCCTAAAACAAGAAGACTTTCCTGCAGTTTTTTTTTCTACCTACGTGACTTTACCGAAAGAACCAAAGAGTATAAAGTTTCCTGCAGATTTGGATGGCAGACGCCTGATGTCACCCAGACACCTGCTGTCATCCAGTGGCGTCCTTGGAGTCGTGGACCGCGCGTGAACGAGTCACTGTGCGTGTGCGACCCCGACTGGCTTGAATTGCCAGGGGGCCCTGCAACAGAGAGTCCAGCGAACCCGACCTGTGCCACCGTGCCGAGTGTCATCGCGATTTAATTGCTAAACTAAAACTGGTGCATTCACCCACCAGGTGTGATGGGCTTTTTTGTTCGCACCGTCCGGCTGTGCAAGTGAGTGCATCATCCCACCGGATTGGATCATTGATGGTGGAGGTTGACTGTGGTGGTTTACTGTGATGTGCAGTGGTTGACTGTGGCGGTTAACTGTGGTGGCTGGCTGTGGTGGTTGAATATGGTGGCAGTGGTTGACTGTGGTGGTTAACTGTGGTGGCAGTGCTTGAATATGGTGGCAGTGGTTGACTGTGGTGGTTAACTGTGGTGGCAGTGCTTGAATATGGTGGCAGTGGTTGACTGTGGTGGTTGAATATGGTGGCAGTGGTTGACTGTGGTGGTTAACTGTGGTGGCAGTGCTTGAATATGGTGGCAGTGGTTGACTGTGGTGGTTAACTGTGGTAGCAGTGCTTGAATATGGTGGCAGTGGTTGACTGTGGTGGTTAACTGTGGTGGCAGTGGTTGACTGTGGTGGTTGACTGTGGTGACAGTGCTTGAATATGGTGGCAGTGGTTGACTGTTCACGAACGAAAGGAGTCTCACCATCTGAGCGACAGGAGGCAAACAAGGGTCTGCTGCCTGGTCACAAATGAGACTTGGATTCTGAACCTCCAGTACCTTACAACACCAGCTGTCAAGAATGTGAAATGTGGTTTGGAAGCCAAAACACCGTGGCATGTGGTATGTCCACATGCTTCCAAAAACACTTGGGGGAGCTATGCGAAACATCTCCCTACAGCGGGTGTCCAATAAAAGATGAACAAAAAATAACACACTTTACACATTCATCAATAACACCGCCTCAAAAGAAAAGGTGACGTTTCGGCTAATGGCCATTCTTCATAACACACATGTACGACGATCTAGTGCGGCTTCAAGGCTGTTTCGGGCCAGCGGAATCCGGTATCCAAGTATTCGCAGAAGCGAGGTACGAATCAATGTGCAGAATCTCACAGCCCAGCGAAGCCGTGCCTCTCTGGACTTTCACTATGAAGGGCCATTGCCCGAAACGTCACCGTTTATATTTTCCCTTTTAAAGCCACGGTGTTATTGACGAATGCGTTGAGTGTTTTTGGTTGACTGCGCCTGTACGTATGTATGTTGAACTTCTTTCTTGCAGTACATAGCCAACCACGCTAATCGGAGGTGCGGTGAATGTATGCTTAATGAGTGTATGTTGAGCTTCTTTCGCACCGCACGTAGCCAACAGCGCTAAATGGAGGTGCGGTGTTCGCTGCTGCCGGACGCAGAATCACCAAAGTTTGTTTCATCGAATGAGGCTTCGGTTTATTTGGATCAAACCTTGATTTGCTAACTTGAGCAAACAAAGCATTTTCCAATATGGAATTCTCTTTAACAGCCACCGCTGCTGCCAGGTGATGCAGTTTTCGTGTTTGCATCCCGATTAGAACTCTCTGTAGTTTAATAGAGTTCATAAGGTGCAGCTTTATTTCAAATTGAACATTCTTCTTTGTGTCCAAAATATATTCAATCCATGTTATGAAGGGCATATACATATTATCCTCCCAAAGGAGGTTAGTCACCAGTGTGCTGTACTAGTAACGAATTTGTTTACGTGACAACCCTTACTAATTGGCTGTGTCGGGTGGTGGCGGGTTTAACGACACATTTATATTTAAGCGATCTAACCCAAAAACCTCTTTTATGAACGCATTTATCCTGTTTGACAGGTTGGCTACACAAACATTCGGAACGACTTCCACCTGTTAATCCATGTTCTCGATTTTTGCAAGCAACTTTTATCAAAATAAATGGCAGTTATCATAAAAAAAAGTTAATTGTAAACCTGCTAACTCGGGCACATCAACGCAGCACGCACACAATTTACCTTCCAGGTAAATGTAGTTTTATAGCAACTTCACAGGTGGACGGTATCTGGATCAGAACCCAGAACCCCATTCGTGTCAACTCAGCGCTCTGATTCCCGAGCCATCTGGACACCTCCTGCAGCAACAACGTTCCACAGATGTGTGGCTTTATTGCTTAAGCAACAGCACGTTGACAAGGCAGCGGCGTGGATAATTCGGAGAAGGTGATTCTGGCTGTGATCTCAAAAAAACGCTGAGGAATGCTCCTGGCTGCATGTGGAACCAATAGTTGCCTACCTCTCTGGAAAATGTCTATTTTTTATGCACTGTATATCAACACATTCATCATGAACACAGCCTTACAATGGAAACATGAGTGAAGCGGTGGTGCATTGGGTTTACGCACAGTGCGCTATGACTTTGACAACCAGAGTCTGATTCCTGGCCAGAACACCGTCATTTGCCTTCTCAGCCAGCCACCTCCTTGTTAAGTGAACGTCTCGGATGCCAATGGGCTGACACTGACATCCATTCCTTGCTCAGGTGTGTGCGGTCTTGTTGGGGTAGATGGTGCGGAAGGTGAGGTTTATTCTGCCAGCCCGGCTGTGGTATTCCTTGGGTACTCGGTGCTGTAAGGGGGACACGGAGGGGGGGGGGGGGGGTCAGGTGGGGATCGTCATAAGTATACTGGGTTGTTTTCAGCCCTAAGCTTTTATAATCATTAACAGCAACATGCCTGATCTAGCCACTGCTGGATGAAGGAATCCCTGCATTGTTGCCATCCGTCACGGTCTTGTGACGCCCTAATCCATATCGCTCCTGCAGAGGGGCTCATCTCACCGCTCCACGTCAGCCGTGGTCGTCCTCCCGGGTGTGTCCCCTCCTTGGGCTGCTATTCTATCACCAGTCTCGTCCATCGGCAATCATCCCCCCTTCTAGCGATGTCTCCTGCCCAAACTCAACATAATATAAAAAACTAATTTAATTGAACGATACAATCGGTATTTGAAAACTTGATAAGTGGCAAGGGCATATGTCTCCGTGTATAAGTGTGTATACATTGGTGTCCGCACGCGCGTGTTTGTTTTTGTGCATGTGCGTGTATGCACGTAAGCGCATTTGCTTAAGTCTGAGTGTACCTATGAGTAAGTAATCATGTGTCTTTGTGTAGGTGGCCGGGCGTGGTGTTGGCCGCCCACCCTGTCGTGTGCCGTGCCGGCCTTCTTCATTGGTGCTCGCTAACGGCACTTGCCCCAACAGTCTGTGAAAGGCTTTAAGGGGGGTGTGGGGTGGGGGTCTTTTTCTTGTGTGTGGCAGGCTGTAGTGCTTACCTGCCAGTCGTCCTGGGAGGCCCCGAACATGAGAATGAGATCGCCGTGGCCTAGAGGAACGCGTAGACGCTCCACGTACGTGAAGTCCCCTTCATCCTCCTGGCACAGAATCGCGTGCGAACGTGAACAATACCAGAACATCGCTCTTTGCTCACGTCACTGCTCTAAAAGTCTCCTTTGACGCTGAACTTTTGTATTACGGGACACTCCTCAAACGGAGCCTCGAGACTCAGCGACGTGCACTGTTGATGGTTTTCCTGTTAAAGTTGCATTATAGCAAAGGGATGTATAAAGGCATAAACACGTGAAATGATGAGCAATTAACACGTCACCCTCTGATGGGTTTATGAGCTGTATCGCGTATTGTTCGACACAATGTCCGACCTTCCGCTACGCTTGCAGGTAACTTATTTCAGGAACTGAATTTCCAGTTCTGTGTGGGCCCCCAAGTATACCAGTGCAGTTTTATTGTTCTATTTATTATTATTTTATTATTTCCCTTCTACGTGACTTTACCGAAAGAACCAAGAATATACCAATGCAGTCTCTGTGGCCTAGAAGAAGCGAGTGCAGTGAAACGTCGGACATCGCGCCAAGCAACAGGAACCCAAAAAACTAATCGAGCCGAACAAACGAACGAACGAGCAAAGGATTCAACGAAAGAACCGTCTCGTGCCAGCGCAGGATTCACTCACCGGCGGGGGCTTCTTGCGCAGCTCGAAGGAGCGCATCTCGCCCAGGCTGAGGGAGGCGATGGACGGCCGGGGGCCCAGGTCGGGCTCGTCGTCGCAGTGCCAGTCCACGCTGTCGTGCTCGTTGCGGTACCAGTTGGCGAGCACCGAGTTGCACTGCAGCCCCGTGACCTCGGCGATGCGGTCGCGCAGCATCGTCACCAGCGGATGCCACTAGGGGACGCCGCCGGCAACACCGGGACACAGACGTGGGACGG
Organism: Lampetra planeri; assembly: GCF_965212315.1. Classification (NCBI taxonomy): domain Eukaryota; kingdom Metazoa; phylum Chordata; class Hyperoartia; order Petromyzontiformes; family Petromyzontidae; genus Lampetra; species Lampetra planeri. The sequence goes on from NC_136141.1 coordinate 2,018,519, forward strand.
GAGCAACGGGAGGGAAAGGGTCTTCAAGTGACCTCATTTTGGGTGAGAAGGAATCGTAAATGTGCCGTAGTTTCGCTCGCAGGGCCTCTGGCATGAACAGTGAATCTTAATAATACTAAATATGCCTTACTCTGGCTTTTAGAGTCTTGCATATTAAAAGTGAACCCTAAAAAAAATTCCTAAAGGTGCCTTAATCTGGTGCTTTTGTGCTTGGGCATTCCCACTGGACTTTAAGAACCCTATGCGTGCTTTAGTGTGGCTCTGTGAGCCTCAGGCACACACGAGGGCAAGAGCAACACGAGGAGGGGGTCTTGAGGGTGCTCGCTTTCTGGCCCTCGTCAGCAAGTATAAAAGAAACTGGCTGATAAAAAGTTTTGAGACTTAGTGAAGCCTTTCTGGGTAATTTAAAGCATCATCATTATTTTCATTTTTATTTTAAAATACTTCTTGCGTGCACTAAGGTTGCACTACCATGCATGTACCACCTTGTGCAGGCATCCCTTAGGGGCCGTCCATAAATGGCGTCACGCGATTTTGGACGATTTTTACCCCCCCCCCCCTTCGTCACATGGCGTCACAAAAAGTCAGACCCCCCCTCAAATATGACGTCACAAAGCTCTGCGCCCCCCCCCCCCAAAAATAAAACATGCTTCAAATCGCTATAAACTATTGTCATTGTAGTGCGTATTTAATGTGGCGCTGCACTCTGATGTAGTAGGAGAAAACATTTATTAAAAAGTAAATTTAATTAAATACGTGTTGTCTATATTTATTGAAAGTTGCGCATTTTGATGTGACGTCACATTTCTCAAACACCCCCCCCCCCCCTCGTCACACATCGTCACAAATGTCTGACCCCCCCCCCGCCACCTAGGTGCGTGACGTCATTTATGGACGGCCCCTTAAACGCTGACAAAATGCATGGAGAGTCGTTCGCAAACACAATCGAGTGGCATCATAAAACTTTGTATTGATTTTGCAGCGGAAAATCTTCCTGTGTTGCCGTGTGCCTGAAAACAAGCTCCTGCATCGGGTAATAGAGCAATCCCCAGGAGGCACTCAACCTACAATAGAGATTTCTTTAGGGGGCTCGGTGTAATGATTCTCTACGTGCACATGAAGGCACAGTGTTTGCTTGAAGCTGTGATTGTGTGCGTGCGTTTACACTCACATGTGGGTTGGCTTCCATGGTGAGCCGCGAGTAGGTGTAAGGATGGTCACCGTACCAGCACGTCAGCCGGGGCTCCAGACTCGTCACCCCTGCTCCACATGACAAGTTCAAAGGCCGAGGTTAATGACAACTATGTGATGCTTAGTTAGTACTAACTAGGAACTAGGAATGCCACTCTCTGAAGTATCTCCATAAGAATCCTAAAGATGCCTAAGTTTGGTATTTTAAGCTTCGGGCATTCATTTTTTCTAAGGATCCTAAACAAACCTTAGTCTGGCCATACGGGTGCTACCGTGGCTAGATGTTAACTACCTCGCCTGGTATACAGGAGGTCATGGGTTCGATCCCAACCCTGATGCCTGTATACTTTGAGTTTTCACATCGTCCGTGGCCATGTGGCTTTTTCTTTGGGTCCACCAGTTTTGATCTCCACATTTAGAAACATGCGTTTAAAAGAGTATTCGGGGGCTATGCATTGTCACGTGATAAGCCACTTCGTTGAGGTATCATTTGTGGCCAGGTCGCTTCTGAAAAATAGCTATATAGCTCAGTGGGCCTTACCTGGTAAAATAAAAAATATTTAGTTTATAGTTTAAATGGGCATCTGGCATTCATAATAATCCCACAGAATCCAAAAGGTGCTGAAGCTTGGCTCTGAGCCTCAGGCATTTACACGATGACAATGATAATATGAAACACTGCTGGATGAGACTTAATGAGAAATGTCATCATTGCATCTACAACCGGTCTCTGAGCGATTGAGAGCTTGGTTCGAGTGAGACGGTTGTATCACTTTGTGGACACGTCGCCCCTTCCTGATGCGCAAACTCCAGCAGCAAATTGCGCTCACTTCGGCTGGCGGTCGATGTTCGAAGTGGAACTGCGACCCTCAAAGGAATGGCGCCACCCACCGTGGTTGCCCCCCCCGCCCCCCCCCCCGTGAATCAGACAAATCACTCGAGACGCCAGTGTACGGCAGCAAGAGCAGTTTAAGCGAATGCTGTCGCAAGAGGTCACACGTTTGGCGCAATCGGCCCTTCGCTGACCATGCGTGATGAATGGATGGCTGAGAGGTACACGCCAAGTGAAATCATGCACAGGCGGCGAGCGGCACCGTGCTTGGTGTACGTCCTCTGCCCCCATGGGATCTCCGCCGCGAGCTGCTCGAACATCCAGTCGGCCTCGGCGCGCTCAACAAATCCAGGAAAGAACCGCAGGCTACAAGACACCCAGCACATTCCCACAGCCCTGGTCAGTCCACTACTGGTTGATGGCCTCCCCAAGCCAGTAAGTTACGTGTGTGGGTGTGTTATTTATGTCAAACACGCACACACTTGTATAAACACACACACACGAAGCAATGTCTATTCCTATACACTGGCTGTACGTCTTATACTGATCAGTACAATGTGTGTACACAATTTGAGATGTCGCATAAAAACATGCCAAGCAAATAAGAAAGGTCAAGAAGATGGAAATGACAAATTGTCAAAATGTCATAGAAATAAATGGGCCGTACAATGCGCCGATGAACATCAACGTCAATTCCTACCTGGACACACCAGTAGGGCCCGTGCTGATCTCGTAGTCACCTGCCGCGCTTTAGAAGGAAAGCACAAATCACAAATGTCATTGTCACAATGAAATGCACATTCGATTTTAATACCGTAGTCTACTTGAGACAGTTGTTTGTATATCTGTAAAAAAAAAATGTCCGGATTTTACTCACTTAATGACTTTTACATCAGGTGCTCTTCTCAGAGGCTGTTAACACATTAAAAAGAAACTTTAAAAGGCATATTAACAGGCACGATACAAGCATCATACCTGGGTTGCAATGGCTCAAACTCTGGAGCTACGCAAATAGGTTGAGGGATGCATGTCACCATAACTCGCAGCGCCTGAGTCTCTATCTCTTGTCCAGATGTACCCAATCTATTGTTCAATAATTATCCTCTCCCTTCATGCACCAAGATACTTAACACATATTCTTGGTTCTTTCGGTAAAGTCACGTAGAAGGGAAATAATAAAATAATATAAATATAAAACAATAAAAATTCTCACGACGTTTCGACTGCAACACAAGCAATCATCATCAAGTGTGAAATCCACAGCAAGAAAATTTGATGATGATTGCTTGTGTTGCAGTCGAAACGTCGTGAGAATTTGTATTGTTTTATATTTATATTATTTTATTATTTCCCTTCTACGTGACTTTACCGAAAGAACCAAGAATATGAATCCCTGCAGTCACGAAAGCTTTAAATCAAAATTTATACTTAACACGGTTGAGTCTCGTGTCACTTATATTGCTTATAGGATTTGCTGTACTGCCATGTCCGCGCTACCTCTCAAGTTAGGAAGTTTCATGAATCTGAGTGAGCCACCCATCCTTGCCCCCTAACCGCTGAACGACAGGCAGGCACCATCAAAACATCGTTTCGTGTAGCATAACTACATTAGACAATGTTGAGCAATCCGCAAACACGCAGTAAATTCACAAGTATTTATACTTGTGGGAGTAAACTGGAGCACCTGGAGAAACCCTACGCATGCGAGGGGGCAGCGCTCTATCCCATGCAAATGGGAAAGATGGAGATAAGTCCACACTTTCTGTACAGCCTTTGCCTGGCAAGCCAAGATATGGTACGTGAACACCCATGGGAAGGGAGTTTCACAGCATTGTGTGTGACCCACCACTGGCTTATCTACCTACACAAGGATAATTATATTTCCCAAACAGCTTAAAACACGTGGCTTTTAATGTACAATTGTCTTAGCATGATACTCACTTTCTCCGGGTCCACATACACAAACTTCCCATCTCGAGTTTCAGCGTTGTTCTGCTTTGGTGCAGAGATGGGCGTCTTTGTCACTTGTTGAGAAGCTGGAGGAACACGAAGTAAAACAATGCTATTTATAAATGTGTCGTAACCCTCCACCACCCGACACGGCCAATCAGCAAAAAAGTGTCACGTTGACAAAAGACAAATAGTTCACTGCTTTAGCCCACCGGTGTGTTGAAGCGTGAAACCACAACATTTACAATTTTTGAGTACGACGTTTCGCTGGTAATTGCATCCAGCATCATCGGGCAATTGATTATGAATAATATTGATCGTGAAAGCCTACGTGTTAAACTAAGACAATGCTGTCACAATTCACGCCAGTGTCCACCAGAAACTGTTGATGATTACAAAAGGTTTCATCAGCCCGTTGTCAATCCACTCCTTGATGAAGACCTCTCCGGGCACCTGGGGCCGATACAGAAATCTCTCGCCAACGATGGCGAGAGATTGAATTTAGTGCAATGTGCTAACCACTGCACCACCGCTCCCTCCCTCCACCTGTGTTCATGCCGGTTTGATAGGCTCTGGGTGGCCATCGTAGAGGTATCAGTCTGTGGACTAGGCTAAGGTGACTATGATAGAGGTACTGTACCTGAATGTAGTCTAGCCTAGGGGTGACTAACATCGGTGGTCTATGCAAGGGGTGACTACGATGGGTGGAGGAGGCTATGGGTGACTACGATAGGTGAACGAGGCTATGGGTGACTGATCGGTGGACGAGGCTATGGGTGACTACGACAGGTGGACGAGGCTATGGGTGACTAGGATAGGTGGACGAGGCTATGGGTGACTGATGGGTGGTGTGTGCTAGGGGAGGCTGTAACAGAGGGACCTGCAGGTGGACGAGATTTGTTGTTGGCGGCTGATGTCGCCCATCCGCCCTGTACACGGGGACGACTCCGTTTGTCCATCTCTGTGCGACAGACATACACACAACGTAGCGTTCGTACCAGGCTAGGTGCACTTTGCGGCAAAACTTGTACATCACACCCAGTATACATGATGGAGCATGACGCGTCTATACATGCTGTACGGTACTTCTATGCTCCCACCGCCTTCACAACAACCGCCGTTCACCACGAAGCGGCGGTCACGTCACCACGGCGCTTGTGCCAGACTAGGTGCACTTCGAGGCACTTTCACGAACCCGCACCGACCGAGCTTCGTGTCGTACGACCCAGACCACGTCTACTGGAGGAATCCGATGAGCTATGAAGCTCTTGTTCACAGGCGTTCAAGTCGGCCCGCACGCGGCGCGGGGAGGCCCTTATCCAGCAGTGGATAGACCAAAGGGTGTACGTCTGTCCACGTGTACTATCGGCGTGCACGGTAACAACAGCGAGTGTTGTGTGTGTGTTGGTAAGCTCACCGCTCAATCAACTCCACTAATTAACGCATGGACAGCGGCAACACCGATGACGTCATCGCGTCGTGACGTCATCGCGTCGTGACGTTCCCGGGCGCGCTTTGAGGTGACGTCACGTACATAAGGCGGTAACGTCATTCCGCGGAACGTCAATGTCTGGTTTCGGGATTTAGTGGCGTCTTCAAGCCGATTCGCGAGCCCGATGACGTCATCCCTCCCGACGTTGCGCGGTAATATTCAGCGCGAGTGTTACGAGACGTCATCGAGCCCGCTCGCGTAGACGTCATTCCACCGCGCTGCGCGGCCTATGTCTGCTTACACTGTTGCGTGACGTCATCGAGCCGGCTCACGAGCACGATGACGTAGTTCCGCCGACGGTGACGTCGCCGCGAGGGCATCCGGCGACGACATCGGCGTGCGACTTGTGGGCCCCCTCCGTGTGTCGCCGTGGTTCTGCTCCGTCATTGCCTCTGTCGCCTCTGCGAGTTTCTTTCTCGGTCGGAGTCTCCCCGAGTCTCCTCCGCGTGTTCTCTCAGAATCTCTCGGACGATTATTGGGGGGGGGGGAAGGCCGTCTGGGTGTCTCCTGAGTTGAGTCTCAGAATCCTCGAATTCGCGTCTCCCCAAGCGGGCTCTCTGCTTCCTCCGTCTCTCTCTCGCTTAGTTCCGAGCCCTTCTTGAGTCTCTCTCTCTCTTGGTCTCTCCTAGTTCTAAGTCTCTCACCAGAGTCCTCGCTCCTCCACAGATAGTGCCACCACAGACCTCCTCTGACTTGTCTGCACATCTCCCATTTGCGTGACCACCACCACCGCTCTCCCGACACCGCCACCGCCATGCCGGACTACCTGGGCAGCGACCAGCGCAAGGTGAAGGCCAAAGACTCGGCCAAGGAGGGCGGCGAGGATGGCGATGGTGAGAAAGTGATCCGCTCCCTGGACGAGGGCGACATCGCCCTGCTCAAGACCTACGGGCAGAGCGCCTACAGCCGCCTCACCAAGCAGGCGGAGGAGGACGTGCAGTCCATGCTCAAGAAAATCAACGAGCTCACGGGCATCAAGGAGTCTGACACTGGGCTGGCTCCCCCTGCCCTGTGGGACCTGGCGGCTGACAAGCAGACCCTGCAGAGCGAGCAGCCCCTGCAGGTTCGGCGGCACGGCTATTATACATTGCGTATTTACAATCACAAGTCGGGTTGGCTCCGCGCATAAACACAAACATGGGTTAGGCCATCAGGCAATTGGCTTTCCAGGCGGGTATTATGAAGGCGCGTTTGTTTATACTTGCAGGGGTGGGGAACGTCCGGCCCGCGGGCCGTACAAGGCCAGCGAAATCAGTTGGTGTGGCCCTGCTAAGGCAACCGCAGGTGGGACTCGAAATTCAATAAATCTAGGAGCAAACCTGGAAAAGCAGTTGCGAGTAGCAACATCGTCAATACCGGCTAACATCACACGCCTCGACAAAGAGAATCAGTTCCTGCCATCGCATTAGGGGCGAGTTACTTAAAAGTTTGACCAAATATAACGGGCTAATTTTTAAGTTGGTGATTTTGTATGGCCCGCGAATGATGTTATAAATATCCAAATGGCCCTTGGCAGAAAAAAGGTTCCCCACCCCTGGTTTATAGGGAGAAAACTTGCGACCAGAGGCTTGCGAAATAAACCCTGCTGCGTCACGAGATGTTGGTGGCAAGATCACTCCGTCGTTCACATTGTGGGGCCCCGTGCAACGCAAACGGTAGCTTGCCCCTACAGGTTAGGTGGAGGTGCCGCGTAATTTAAGGCCGATCCTATTCTTTTGTCCGTGCAGATTCGTGACAAAAACATTCTCTTGTACTGCAGTCTATAACCCCACAACCACGAAACGATATCGACGCTTGCCATACATCCTAAGCCTTCACACTCAACTTAACCCCAACCCAAAAGCCTATCCCCTACATTTTAACCTGTTGCCATGAATCCTAACCAAATCAATACTTTATCCCTAACCCTCCACGAAAACCAAATAAGTGATGTCCCAAAATACTGAATCATCTAACACCCAAACGGACGAATATCGTGTCTGCACTTAGATAAAATAGATCCACGACCATAGAGTATTTCCATTTTGTATGCTTTCCAAATGAGGTTGAAAGCTTAAATTAACTCATTATCTCCGTCTCTATCATGCTGTCACAAAACCTGGAAAGATTATCCAATATGAGTGAAAGTTACTTTAAGGCTGTGTTGCTATAAAGGACTCGCCCGATAGAAAACCGGCCAAATTAACCCAAGAGTTTAAAAAAAAATGCAATTACAAACTTATGCTTAACTGATATGACAAGTCCAACTGTCGTGAAATGTTATGGCATCGCGAAACATTATTTTGCTGCAACGCTACTTGCAGGTGGCCCGCTGCACCAAGATCATCAATGCCGAGGGTGAAGACGCCAAGTACATAATCAATGTGAAGCAGTTTGCCAAGTTCGTGGTGGACCTGGGCGACCAGGTGGCACCCACGGACATCGAAGAGGGCATGCGAGTCGGTGTGGACAGGAACAAGTACCAGATCCACATCCCACTGCCGCCCAAGATCGACCCCACTGTTACCATGATGCAGGTGATGTTTCTGCTGCTGTTGCACGTCTGGCCTGTTATGTATGTACTATCTTGAACTTCTTTCGCACCGTACGTATGCAACCATGCTAATCGGAGGTGCGATATGGTGTGGAACGTGGGGGTTATGGTGAAACGTGAGGCATTGTGAATTATGGTGAAAGAAGATGCATGATGAACCATGGGACATGGTGAACAATTGTGGACCATGTAGTATGGTGTGTATCATGGTGAATTATGGGGCTCGGGATACCGTCTTATATGGTGAGCAATGTGCATTATAAACGATGGGATTTGGTGAAGAATGTGGTAGAGACTACCATGGGTCACTGTGAACCATGGGGCTCGGGGATATGAAGTGACATCTCCAAGACAACCCTGAGTTGTGTATCGGACATCATGCACTGTCATTTGTGAGAGGCCTCTTACATCAGGTGACAGTCCACTGAGACAGGAATGAGACCTGGGTTGAATACAAATACAACTTAAATGGGGGTCTATTGGAACCTCATTTTGCCAGTAAAAAATACCCTTTTATCTGGCAACAGATAAAAGGGTAAAAAAGGTGTCAGTTTTGTTGCCAGATGAAAGGGTAAAAAACCAATTATTAAATGGGGGTCCTCTTCGAATCTCTTCCATTAAGACAGAACTGCTCTTGAGGCCTCAAGGGACTACAGATTTACATCCTTTCCACCAGCTGTGATATCATTGTCTACAACTCTTTCACCTGTATTCACTCACGACTCTCTCGTCATTGCCGCGTGGCACAGGTGGAAGAGAAGCCCGACGTGACGTACAGCGACGTGGGTGGCTGCAAGGAGCAGATCGAAAAGCTGCGCGAGGTGGTGGAGACGCCGCTGCTGCACCCCGAGCGCTTCGTCAACCTGGGCATCGAGCCGCCCAAGGGCGTGCTCCTCTTCGGGCCGCCGGGCACGGGCAAGACGCTGTGCGCGCGCGCCGTCGCCAACCGCACCGATGCCTGCTTCATCCGCGTCATCGGCTCCGAGCTGGTGCAGAAGTACGTGGGCGAGGGCGCCCGCATGGTGCGCGAGCTCTTCGAGATGGCGCGCACCAAGAAGGCCTGCCTCATCTTCTTCGACGAAATCGACGCCATCGGCGGGGCGCGTTTCGACGACGGCGCCGGCGGCGACAACGAGGTGCAGCGCACGATGCTGGAGCTCATCAACCAGCTGGACGGCTTCGACCCGCGCGGAAACATCAAGGTGCTCATGGCCACCAACCGGCCCGACACGCTCGACCCCGCTCTCATGCGCCCCGGCCGCCTCGACCGCAAGATCGAGTTCGGGCTGCCAGACCTCGAGGGCCGCACGCACATCTTCAAGATCCACGCACGCTCCATGAGCGTGGAGAGGGACATTCGCTTCGAGCTGCTCGCGCGACTCTGCCCCAACAGCACCGGAGCGGAGATCCGCAGTGTGTGCACCGAGGCCGGCATGTTCGCCATCCGCGCGCGCCGCAAGGTGGCCACCGAGAAGGATTTCCTGGAGGCCGTCAACAAAGTGATCAAGTCCTACGCCAAGTTCAGCGCCACCCCTCGCTACATGACCTACAACTGAGGTGTCGGGATTGCACGGAGGGTGCAATTGTTTTCTTGGCATATGTTAGGAAAGTTTTTCTTTTTACATAATACTACGGTAAATGCACACGCGAAAGTTAAAAGTGCTTGGCAAAGTTACCCGTTCAGTGAAAGAGGAAATTATAAAAATAGTTTCCAGGCCAGGTTTTGTAGTTGGTTATGAGCATACAGGATGTCACACACACGAGTCTAGAAATACCTGTTTTGTGGTGTGAATTTCTGTTTTGAAACCATGTAATGCTTTGTGGATTGTAAAACATTACGAATTTGACAAATAAAAGATTACATAAATGGAAAAAGCCACTGTTAACGGACTTTCATTTCATGTCTGGTTTTGTTTGTAAAGCCAGAACTGTGCTGCTGGTATTGTGGCAGTACAGAAATCGGAGGTCATGTACCCATCTGTGCGAACCTGAGCATGATATATCCTCTTCTTGGTTCTTTCGGTAAAGTCACGTAGTAGGGAAATAATAATATAATAAAAAATAAAACAAATACAATTCTCACGACGTTTCGGCCACACCGCAAGCAGCTGTCTTTCTGACAGACCTGTTCTTCACCCGAGGACGGCTGCTTGCATTGTGGCCAAAACGTCGTGAGAATTGTATTTTATTTTTTATATTTTTATTATGTTATTATTTCCCTTCTACGTGACTTTACCGAAAGCACCAAGATGAATCCCTGCAGTCACGAAAGCTTTAAATCGAAATATGATATATCCTCTTGTAGTGTTTTCTGACTACCAGTGTTCTCCCATTTGTACTCCTTGAAAGTGTCTTGGAGTGGTGAGGAAATTATATATATGGCCATTGCAAAGAACTGTAGATTTTTCACATTACAATAGCTTCTCACTACAATAAAATATGCAGCATGCAGAGTACGCTACACCTATTGCCATCACAGCTCCTCCAGTGTCTTCCCCAGCAACTGATGCATCAGTCAGTCCTTAATGGTTGCCCCCAGTGAAGAAGCTGATATGGCTGCATGTTAAAAGATGATACACCAGGAGCATTTTAAAGAACACATCAGCAATAGTTGCTGTATTATTTATGTATATGCACTTAAGAAACTTGTTGCCTTAATTTAGGAAAATCTGATTGCCTCAGTGGGCAACCTGATATGGCAATCAGATCCCAGGTCACATTGCCCCGATAGTGTGCTTTGAGGACCAATCTTTTGCCATATATAAAAAATAGGTTTTACCCTCTGGAAATAACAGGTGTTAAGATGTTCAAACTCCAAATAAACCTTTTGCAAGGAATCAAGTCTGCATTAACCACACGTAATTGTGGTGAACATGCAAACATGCTCTGATAATATATGCAGTCTTTGAAATTGATTGGCCTACACCAGAGCCTTCTTTAGGCGCTAAAGAAGGCTGTCTGGTGTAGGCCAATAAGTTTCGAAGACAATTCCATATCAGAGCATGTTAACCACAAGTACGTGGGGTTAATGCAGAATTGATTCCTTGCTAAAGGTTTCTATTTGGTGTTTAAGCATCTTAACACCTGTTTTATTGCCAGAAAGGGTAAAACCTATTCTTATTTTTTCATACTTTTGATACTGGCAAAAAGGTCCCAATCTTTAAATTTTCAACATTTTTTACTTGCCATGGGCATACAAAGTTGCCATAGTTGCTGATAGTAAATGCACTGCCAGCAACAATGTAAATACAATTGCCAATATCAATTAAGGCCTAAAAGACGGCTTTCCTCTACAACAATAAAAATACATTTGAAAGTGCTAGCATGGCAACAAGCGTCACCTTAATGAGGCAACATTGGAAAACATTTGAATGTAATCCAACAGTTGTTTACTACTTGGGTGTCAAATCATTTTATATACAAATATATCAAGTGGCCAAAACGAGGTCCGTGGTTTTCCCTTGACCGCGAGTGGATTCGTGACATCACACGTAGCTCGGGAAGCCAAGAGCTGGCTCTGATCAGACAACCTTAATAAGGTTGACAATGCTAGTGGTCATTAAAGTATGGCCACAAAACTTCACTGCCTCAACAACCAAAGCATGTTGTGTTAACACAATGGAAAGGCTCATTACAGAAATATTTTATTCAAACATAACTCAACTCCAATTACATTATTTATTGTTGAAGACGAAGTTTTAAAACACTGCTTTGAACGCCATCCCGATAACCTTTGACCTCACCCAGACCACTGCATAACGAAGGCGCATCCTTGCTTGGCCCAATCACTCGGCCTCACGGGGGAATGGGCGAGGGAGGAGAGTGGATGGGGATTGGAAAGGGGATGAACAGAGATAAATCCGGGGGGGTGGTGGGGGGGGGCTTTATCCCTGCACACCACTGTTTACGTAATGGACTGCAGGCTGTCAAGAGTGACTGGCTACAGCCTGCCCGAGGTGGTCATGAACACACGTTGCGTGCAGAAACACAAAAAAAGGGCACTTATAAATGCAAACGGTCCCCCGCCGCCCCCCCGAAGAGGCACGCTATCGTAAATTGCTGGCCTTGTGCCTGCTTGCATTGGTTTCTGCATCGGCTGGCTGGCTTTCCGAGTAGGAGTCATACATAGTAGTCACGTGTGCCGACTCGCAAGCATGGAAATTTGCTAAATCTCTCGAGTTCACTTTCTCGCTCCTACAAAGAGAAGCCTATCTCTGCCCATGGGAATAGCCAGTGATTACGCGTGATGTCATCACCCCAATGACTTAGGGTGCACATTGAACATGGATACACATTGTTATAGTACACTATAATAAAAATATGAACTTAATAAGCGCTATTTAAAATTATTTTGAAGCAGTAAATATAGTATAATTAGGTGAAAACGTGTGCATGTACTGTTTAAAGTTATTCAAACAGAAGCTCCGCCTCATTGCATCCCGCTGAGCATTATTCAAGCATTCGCCCCCTTTATATTCATATAAAAATGGCCTTTTGACATGTTTGATAATATAATTAATGGGCGCTGTGAAAAGTGCATGCTTTGTTACAAGTGCCGTTATCAGCAGTGCTTAAATTCTGGTGGGCAAAGGTACATGGCGCAGCTTCCGAGGTTACGATGTAACCCGGCACAGCGGGGCATCGACAACGCGCACTCACAAGAGGACACTGCGCAAGCGACGGCAAAGACTCGCAACGCCAGGCCGCGTCGGGTCTTTTCGGAGAATTTAAGCACCGCTGCGTAAGCCCACAGTACGCGTGCGTCTCAACACTGGCAGGCACTACAGAAAACGAATGTGTAGCATTTAAGACGTTGTCACGAGCGTTGCGAGGCCCAGGGCTCTGGGGCTCATCGTCTGTAAGTGTTGAAGGCGATGACGCTGAAGATGACGGTGACCCCGACCAGCGAGACCGTGGCGGGCGCGGTGAAGAGCTGCTTGTAGGCGATTCGCGTGTACCACACCACGACCAGCATCAGCAGGAACAGGGGCAGCATGAGCCCCCCCAAGTTCAGGCCGTCCGCGTTGGGGTCGGCGAGCGCGGCGTTGATGCGGGCGTTCCAGCCCGCGGAGGGAGGTGCCGTGGGCCGCTGCGATATGTGGCAGTGCAGCACGCAGCCGTGGTGCAGGCCGTACGAGGAGAGGGGCCGGCTGTCGTCATGCAGCAGGCGCCCCTGGTAAATCAGCCGCACCTGCTCCTCCTGTCCGGGGAACTCCACGCTGAAGTTCGCACCGCGGCACGAATGAAAACTCGTCAGAACTTTCAGTTTTTTTTTAACATCCATACACGGCGTACAGTAAAAATCGCACAACGCGTGTATTTACTTGGTAAACCCGAAACAATTTACATTTGTAATGCACCGATAATTATAACAATTGTCTCAGAGTGCAGAATTAAAGGAAGAATGGGAGGGAAAGGGAGGGATATAGATAGGAAAGGAGAGGAAGGAAGCCATGAAGGGAATTGAAAGGTACAGTTGAAGACAAGGGATAAACATAAAAGCAGGGAGAGGGGACGAGGCAGAGGTGATGTGGAGGGAGTTCCAGAGCGCAGATGCATAGCAGTTAAAAGCAAGTAGAACAAAAATACCTTTTAAAATGTCCAATGGTGTCACTAGGCCGGACTCTGACGATTCTCTCAGTTTCATTCAAAAACTTGAGCCGGATCTGGATTAGTCTGTCACCTTCGGGAGCTGCACTACTGCTGTTCACAGCCTCTTCCAGCGATTCCGCACTGCCGCCGCTCCGCTGGTCCTCGGCTCTCCTGCGCAACACCGGGGAGTGGCTGGGACTACTGCTGCTTCGCGCTTGCGATGGCAAACCATGGTCTCCTACGTGCGAGGATGATGAACCGCCTTCAACCGAGCCGCTGCCATGCGTGTCCGACTGGCTGTTAGCATCACCGGCCGCTTCCCCCGTGTTACCGCTGCCACCGGTGGCCGAAGCGTCGTGGCTTGGTTCGGGGCTCGCACCACCACCGCCGCCGTCGCCGCTGCTGCGGTTGGCTGGCTGCGGTGCGGTGTGCGGTGCGGTGTGCGGTGCGGCCTGCGGGGGCCGTCCCCGAGCGTCTGCAGGCCCCGTGCGGCCCCAGCTGTCGGCCATGCTCGTGGAGAACCAGACGACGGCGAGCGTGGCGAAGCCGAGCGCCGCGGTGCATACCACCAGCACCTCGTCCGCGATGCCCTCGACCAGCACCATAGCTGCACCTGCACGGGCGTCGGTGGAAAACAGCGTCACGTTCACCACCGCCAATACCAGAGCTGCTGTACACCTGTAGCCTTAACAGACTGTTGGAGCAAGTGCTGTCAGCGAGCACCTATGCAGGCCGACACGGTAAACAAGGGGGTGGGTGCCCAGCACTATCGGCGTCTGTCTTTGTCTCCTCAGTGGTGATGTTTACACACCACACAAGATACCCATTTGAGGCTCAGTAGATCTAGGCCCATGCCTAGTTCAGATAGTCGTCACCAGTGTTGGCCGTGAGCAGGAATCGAACTCGGGTCACCGGGTTCGTAGCGCAGTGCGCTAAACGCTATCATACCACTTGCCGCTGTTACAGCTGCACGCGAGACTAAATAATTTACATGGTATAAATTCACGTCATTCATTCACACAAAGCATCAGCCATCTTCATTTTTCAGGAGTCGGCAGGCCTGGGGTCGATTACAATTGTGACTGTGTCATTTGGCATGAAATGCAGTCACAATGTAATTGTAATTTGAGCTAGCAATGCTGCAGTAATTACTTTTACAACTACCTCAGATCTGGCAGGAGGATCTTAATCCACGAGAGTCCACTGCCATTCATTGTAGGGGCTGCTTTGTACACAGAGGAAGTGCATGCACATCAGGGAACAACACAAAAAACTACAATGGCTTCACAAACCCATTTGCTGTCCCGCCATGTTCTGGTCAACTCGTAGTACAATATTCTGGGTTAAGGATGTCTGTGGACATTAAGAAGAAGAGTTATAATGCATGAGATTGTTATACACAAGGCAATTTATAAACGCACACAATATTTCACAGATGTAAATGACAATAACTCCCGGAGCCAAACTCGGCAGAGCTCAAAAGCTGGGCGAAAAAGAGGTGGTGGGGCCTTTAAGAGTCTCTTAAAAGTCAGTGAAAATTAAATGCTGAGAATTTGCAGCGGGATGGTGTCACACACAATGACGGCTGCCCAAGGAAGAAACGATGCCTGGCAGTAACGGTTCTGGTCCTAAGTATAGAGATTGTTTAAACTCTTGACAGTCCAAACATTAGCGCTGGAATTTTGCATTAATATTTTGAATAACACGGATTCTTAAGTTAAAGAAAACATGAAACTCTCCACCCCTAAAAAAGTCTTACCAAGACAACTTTTTACCAAACCCAACACTGTGCACCAATCTCGCCTACTGCGAGTGTCCAAAGACCCAATGGAGGCTCAGAGGAGGTCTTCCCGTTACCTGTGGACAGGTGAAAGAAGTAAATGTCGCAAAGTGGATTTGCCGGCTTCCACTCCTCAAACTGCGGTGTGAAAAACGGCCGTTATCAAAGATACCAATTCACAAACCACTGATTTAATTTGAAACCAGTTTATAAAGTGTTTTTACCAAGCACCTAGTATGAGTGCTTGCATTGAAAAATATGTTTTTAAATATCTCGGTTGCAAAATGCATGGCTCGTAATTGATTTAAACAAGGAACAGACCACCTCCTACTTTACCTAGCAACCTAGCAAGGTACATTCATTGACTAGTTTCGGAAAAAAAAATGCATTGCCTATACAACACGGGGACTGGGAGCAATGGCTCTGCATGCAGCGATCTCATTGTCATTGGTAGAGAGAGTGCTCAATCAGCTTTTAGACTCCGCTCAGGACCCCAGCCAAGTTGTGGGTTGCAAGCCTTTTGCCCTCAATGTATTTAAGACCCCAGGAGGGAATTGCCTCGAACTACCTTGTCACAATCAATGCAACCCTCCAGGTGCTCTTCGTCCATCAACTAAGGTGTTTTTTTACGTACTTTCTATCAACCTCTACCCACTCGCTCGCCATCATAAAGTCATCTCGGAGAATGTTAAACACCGCTGTCGTCGATGATTGTTGATGTGTCACGTGCCAAACCACGGCCTCCATTTCTTGAGACTCACTCCCCCTGGACTATCTGCACTGTCAGGCAGAAGGCTCATCTTCAAATCAGATTTTTAAGAAAAAATACGTTGTCTTATGCCTTGATATGATCAATGTAAACATGATTTATGTTAACGCGTTCTTTTTTTTTACTGCATCCTCTCTCTGCGCTGCCTATAAACCCTCGACGACTGTAGAGTTTTGTTACTGCCTTGCCTCACACAAGCAAGGGAGAAGTACTGACATCCACTGTATGCCAAGCAAGTGATGAAAATGCCACATTCACATGGCGAAGGTCAGCCTATCCATAGAATGCTGCTCTCCATAATCAATCTCTCCTAAAACTCAATCCTTTTGTATCACCCATAATTGTCCACCTAGTAACACAAGCGCAAAACGGGTGCTCTGTTAATCCAATCTGCAAGGTTACGTCTTGTCATATTGTGTACTACTTGCCCAACTCACCGACTGCACGATGGTAACCACAGCTCTCTCAATAACCTCGCGCGATCATTACTGTGCTCCTCTGCAATGCCTGCAGATTACAACACTCCCTCCTCCTCTTCCTTGCCTCCGTCCTGTCTGCTATCGGGAAAAGGCAGTGAACATGGCTAACGCATGACGATAATTTAACCACCGCACCACATGCAAGCCAGAGAAATCTCTCAATGAGGCCCCGTCAGCATTTGGTGCGGAGACTCCACTACGTCTCGTATGTAATAATGGAGAGTACACTACGCCTCATCAGTACAGTAATGTACTACCTGTACACGTTATCGATATCAGTGGAATGTATCACACACTGAAAAATATAACACGACATACCAATACCGATGAGATTGTGCCCATGGGCTCTACAGGTGACATAGCAAAAGACCGTATAACGCTTTTAACCATGCGTTTGTCATCGGAAGCATTTAGTTAGCGATAATAATTGCCGACCCCCCCCATACTGGACATCTGTGAAAAAGAGCTTCATAGCTCATCGGATTCCTCCGATGGAGACGGAACGAGCGAATAACGCAAACACGGGCTTCACCCCATTTGGAGAGAAAAAAAGAAAACCAGTACAGATGAGATAACAAGGTATAAAAGAGAGAACGCAGAATGGTGAATCACACCTCATTAGTACCACCAACACTTGAACAGCGGAGATGTAGAATCGCTCTCACTACAAGCAGTGCCAGTGTGCCGCTGCATATCACGTTTCCCGACATCATCAATGCTGCAGGTTCACAGGGTGACCAGTTACATAACGTCCCAGATTCTACCTGCTCCGGCAATAGCCCGACGCTCAAAAGCCAATGGTGGACACTCCACATTCCCATGACCAGGCCGGTACATCCATGTGGATCAATCGCTATTCAAAGTACTGTAATCATTTACAGGGCGCTTACATTCCTCAGCAAACTCAAAGGGGGCTTTGCATCACACCTCAACTCAAGCATATCCACACGCACTGCCATAGTTTGGTCAAGGGGACCCCCAGCGGCAGGCAGCAGTTCGTGTGCGGCACGGATGTACGCAACAATGGGCTTGCCAATACAGTCGTTGTTATACGTTAAATTTCGATTTAAAGCTTTCGTGACTGCAGGGATTCATATTCTTGGTTCTTTCGGTAAATACTCTTGGGTTTTTTCGGTAAAGTCACGTAAATAACAAATATAAATAATATAAATAATAATATAAATATTTATATTATTATTTATTTTTTACCTACGTGACTTTACCGAAAAAACCTTAAGAGTATGAATCCTTGCAGTCACGAAAGCTTCAAATCTAGAATCTTTCGGTAAAGTCACGTAGAAGGGAAACAATAAAATAATACGTTCATGCGTTCGCACTAGTTCTTATGCAGCAAAGCTTCCCGGACAAACGCGTAGGAACTAAATAGTACCGTGTGTGGTGTGAACTCCGTATTCTGTCCATCCACACACGGAGCACGACAGCAGAGCGACTAACAGCGGCGCTTTAAGTTGCACCACCATCACCCGTCACGAACGCGCCTCGAAACAACAACGCAGACGCGGCGTGCGACCCGCTGGTGTGTAGGGGGGGGTGTAAGGAAACTCCACAGTAGCATGGCCAGGCCGAGTCCGTCCACTCGTGGCACCCGCGGCGTCTCAACCCTGCTCTCGACCTGCTGGTGTGTGGGGGGGGTGTAAGGAAACTCCACAGTAGCATGGCCAGGCCGAGTCCGTCCACTCGCGGCACCCGCGGCGTCTCAACCCTGCTCGCGACCCGCTGGTGTGTGGGGGGGGGGGTGTAAGGAAACTCCACAGTAGCATGGCCAGGCAGAGTCTGTCCACTCGCGGCGTCTCAACTCTGCTTGCGACCTGCTGGTGTGTGGGGGGGGGGGAGGGCGGGTGTAAGGAAACTCCACAGTAGCATGGCCAGGCCAAATCCGTCCACTCGCGGCATCGAGGCAGGAGGCGTGCGAGTGTGGCGGCGATGTCGTCGGCGTACAGTGCGGAGATAGATGCTCACCACTTTCACCTCTTGCTGCGTTCCGCCGACAGAGGTGGGAGGGGAGGGACGGGGCTGCTTCTCCGCTGGCGCGAGGCGACTGCGGGAGCCGGCAGGGGTTTCGATGAGGCGTAGAGCAACGCGCGAGATCAATGAAACGCGATGAATATTGGAGAGGAAAATTTTATCACAGCGCCTCAAGTGACGGCAGCAGCCAAACCCCCCTTCCTTCGCCACGTGACCCGCACGGAAAAGTGAAATCGATTTTTATAACGAATTACAATCGATTCGATTCTTCCTGCTACGCGTGTTAGAGCCGTCACACCGGTGGGAATCGACCGCGGCGATTTAGTCCCCGCGGTCGATTCCGCTTTAAAGTGCACGCGGCGGTAGGTGAGTTGCGTCGATTCTCAGGAATCGATTCAATGGCTTTGGGGTTTTTTTTCACTCTCGTACAGTGGTTGCTATGGGATTCAGTTTCTCATCCAAGGCGAGTCGAGTTTATTTTGTTTAACCCGGGTGAGAACTCAGGGGACCAGGATCCGTCTGATTTGCAAGAGTCACCATTTAGTCTGCTCGTAGAGAGGGAGGTCGGAGTTGGGGGTGAGGACGATGATTGTTGTTACGGCTAATCCCAATTGGGTCAATTTTGCGGTGTCATTTTTTCCATTCTAATTTTTTAAAATTTAAAAGCCTACACACGATGGCCTCCCCTTGCTAATGGCGGGAGGGAATCTTTGACGTCCACAGCGAAGCAGGCGGCTTGTAGTATTATAGTTGCGGTTATTCCGTACCGCAGTATTGACCAGGGCGGCCGCTGGTTTGAACCGCGAACCTCTGCGGCAAGTGTCTAAGTCGCCGACTCAATGTTAATGACTTTTAAAAAACAAATGTTGCTTATGTTTAACGCTTGTCAAATCTCACGTACACGGTCCAGGTGCTGTGATTGAAACTCAAATTGCGTGATAGAAAATAGTAAAAACTTGGCTTAGAGAACATACGCATGTGTGTAAATACAAGTCACTGAGGCTTGTGTCACGGCTGTCAAAGATCAGAATCACAATTTGTATTTATACAGGAGGAATCCGATGAGCTGCAAAGCTCTTTCTCACAGATGTCCAGTAGGGGGCGTCAGAAACAAAACAAAAACACGATCGGAGTGCAACGTATAGGAAAGGTAAACAAGCACTTTAAAACAATGTACACTAATAGAGCGAAACAATTTTGTTTTATCTTACCAAGCCCACTGACGAATTAAACTTATACTGGTAGGAACCCACTGGTTCCAACAGCCCACAGGGGATTATTGTGTCCGTCCGTAGTGCAGGGAGGGGCTGGGTGGGGAGGGGCTGGGTGTGGAGGGTGGGGAGGGGCTGGGTGGGGCTGGGTGGGGAGGGGCTGGTCACCCCGTGGTGTCCTTATAAAACTCAACGTTTAACCTACTCACGCCGGCTTGTGCCCGCCCTCACAGTCGGGCATATTTGCGGAATACACCACGCCGCCGTTGACCCTGGCCATTGACCGAGCAACCCAACGTTCCTACCAGCTCCCTCCGCAGGAATGTGTTTTTTCAGAAGCCACCTGGCCACAAATGATAGCTCAACAAAGTGGCTTATCGCGTGGAAATGTTTAATGGTCATTAATAATAGAATCTGAGAGTACGTCCCGCGAGAGATGGAGCTTTTAGAGGCCTTCATCCAGCAGTCGATCCATCACGGCCGATGGATTTGGCGATGAAGTCTCAACGCCATGAGATGTGTCGTGCATGTCCCGTGCGTGTGACCACCACGGCGAAACTAAATGCCACTGTTGCTTTTCACAAAGCCGTACGAAAGGAGAAGAATTTCGATTTAAAGCTTTCGTGACTGTAGGGATTCATATCATTGGTTCTTTCGGTAAAGTCACGTAGAATGGAAATAATAAAATAATAAAAAATAAAACATTATAAAATAATTCTCACGACGTTTCGGCCACAACGCAAGCAGCCGTCCTCAGGTGGAGAGCAGGTCTGTCCATTATACGTGACTTTACCGAAAGAACCAAGAAGATGAATCCCTGCAGTCACGAAAGCTTTAAATCGGGATCCAAATTGTTGGTTCTTTCGGTAAAGTCACGTAGAAGGGAAATAATACAATTATAAAAATTAAAACAATAAAATTCTCACGACGTTTCGATTGCAACACGAGCAATCATCATCAGGTGTGAAAACCACAGCGAGAAAATGTTCTTATTGTTTTATTTTCGACTATTTTATTATTTCCCTTCTACGTGACTTTACCGAAAGAACAAAGAATAAGGAGCAGAATGCCACTGTGGACGTCCGCTGTCCACGGAGAGGGCTTCGGGAGGGAGAGTTCCTGGAATTGTGCGATTCCTCCCTCGAAGGAGCGCAGACTGCCCGTGCCCAGGAGCGTGTTTTGGTGTTTATTCAGTGGGGTAGTCGGGGATGTTTAGTCCCAACGAGTCGGTGGCGTCTACTTGGTGGAGGCCGTGGTGGTGGCGGTGGTGGTGGTGGTGGCCGTGGTGGTGGTGATGGTGGTGGCCGTGGCCTTGGTGGCGGCCGTGGCGATGGTGGCGGCCGTGGCGGTGGTGGCCGTGGCGGTGGTGGTTGTGCACTGTGCAGGGCTGCGGCCACGTGACCTCGCCCGAGGCCGTCGCCACGGCAACGGCGCCACGCGCGCCCAGAGACGTCGCAGGGAGGGAGAAGCCGACTCGGTGAGACGTCAAGACGCAGACACTACTCAAGACACAGACACGTCTCAAGACACAGACACTACTCAAGACACAGACACCCAAAACACAGACACTACTCAAGACACAGATACTACTCAAGACACAGACACTACTCAAGACGCAGACACCCAAAACACAGACACTACTCAAGACACAGATACTACTCAAGACACAGACACTACTCAAGACACAGACACCCAAAACACAGACACTACTCAAGACACAGATACTACTCAAGACACAGACACTACTCAAGACGCAGACACCCAAAACACAGACACTACTCAAGACACAGATACTACTCAAGACGCAGACACTACTCAAGACACAGACACCCAAAACACAGACACTACTCAAGACACAGATACTACTCAAGACACAGACACTACTCAAGACACAGACACTACTCTAGACACAGACACCCAAAACACAGACACTACTCAAGACACAGATACTACTCAAGACACAGACACTACTCAAGACACAGACACCCAAGATACAGACACTACTCAAGACACAGACACTACTCAAGACACAGACACTACTCAAGACACAGACACCCAAGATACAGATACTACTCAAGACGCAGACACCCAAAACACACTCCTCAAGACGCAGACACCCAATACGTAGATACTACTCAAGACACAGACACTCAAGACGCAGACACTACTCAAGACACAGACACCCAAGACACAGAGACTCGTAGGGACACACACACACAGAGACACGAAGAATGAGACAGACATAGACCCCTTGAGACACACAGAGTCGTGAGACCCGGAGACTCGCACAGAGGCATAGAGACGTAATCAGAGACATAGATACTAAGACGTAGAGACACACAGATACTCACAGACACATATCCGCCGTATAGGCTTAACAGACTGTAGGGGCAAGTGCTGTTAGCGTGCACCTATGAAGGCCGGAACGGTACACGAGGGGGTGGGTGGCCAGCACCACGCCCGACCGCCTTTGTCTCCCTAGTGGCGATGTTTACACACCGCACCAGGTACTCATTTAAGGCCGAGTCGACCTAGGGGAGGCCCAGGACCGGTTCAGATAATCGTCACTGGTGTTAGCCGTGAGCGGGAATTGAACCCGGGTCGCCAGGTTCATAGCGCAGCGCGCTAATCGCTACACTACACACGGACACATACACACTCACAGACATACATACACACTCACAGACTCAAACCCACATAGCCCCTAGACATCACCACGCCTGCCTGTCCCGCCGGCCCAGGTGATGGGGCTGAGTGCACTCCGTTGTGCCCGATTCGGGATCTCATCCACACTGCCCCATTGCCTCTCAACACACAAAGGGTCCCTGGGTGGTACAAGCGTGAAGGTTGTCGCGGTTTTTGGTTCTGCTCTCGGTTGTTGTTGTGTGTTTTTTTTATTTTGAGTACCACTGCGTAATAATGTTGATGTTCAGCGTGGTGCCCGACGACATTTAGGAGCCTCTTGTAGAGGGGGTTGATTCATTGAGTTTCTGTAAGATGCTCCCAGTGTGTGGAGCGAGAGTCGGACATCATCACATGCGTGGTGCTTCAGGTTCTGTGAGACGTGGCCACCTTCGCGTCTTTGAGACTGTGTGTGTGTGTGTTGGGAAGAGACAAACATTTGTCAACTTTGTCATTTCGGGATTCAAATTTGCTAAATTGGCCCGCGAGACTGACACACAAATTGCCAGCTTCTGTGCATGAATGCACAGGAGGTTGTTAGCATCCACTTCACAATAGATGACAATCATAAAAGTGTTATGGTCGTCATACTATATGATTCATATTGACATTTTAATTAGCATCGCATAAACTAAAACTAACACATGCTTATGCGTTTTAAAGGTGTTTGCACTTTAGGACCTGTTGCTGTTATGATATTTGTTTTTCATGAAGTTAATTTCCGAGTTTTAATTTGTAGCACCCCATAACCTTTTGCTGTCGTGATGTTCGCGGTTGCGATGTTCGTAACTTTACTTTTCAATTCACAGCATGATAACTGGTTGCTCCTGCTATCTTTAATCGTGCGTTTTAATTGTTTCGTGACTGAAGGAATTCATATTCTTGGGTCTTTCGGTAAAGTCACGAAGATAGGTTCAAAGAAAATAAGACGACCGCTTGTGTTGCGATCGAAACGTCGTAGTTTTCTGTAATTTTTGATGATTTTCTTTGAACCTATCTACGTGACTTTACCGAAAGACCCAATAATATGCAGTTTTATGTTAATGATATTTTTTTCACCCAGGTCTCCTTCAAAAAAGAAGCTTCTGGTCTCATTTTATAGCTCTTACCTGGTGATAAAGGTATTATTTGATAGTAACTTCACACCACTCTAAAACACTCTTTAAGTGTAATGCACTCTGTCAGCATTAAGCACAGAAACGTGCGTGAAGAATAACAAGTATTAATACAGTAATTCGCCCATCGTATTGGTACCTGTACATTGATTTTTTTTTACGTGAGATTACATTGGTGGGGAGAGCGAATGAATACTGTTTATAGCTCTGAACACAATGACTGTGGCCAATAGTAAGAACAAGCTCACGCTTATATACGTGTGAATACATAAAAGTCATTGTCTGGGGGCTCCCAAAGCTCTTGTCAGTGAATGTGCATTTGACCAAACTCACCATGCTGGTGAGTGCTGGTTGGTCAGAGGGAGACACCCAGGCCCTGTTCAGATATCGCTCGCCACTGATGTTAGCCAGAGCCATCAATTGAGATCAGGTCACTGCGTTCAGATCGCACTGCGATAACCACCACTTCTCCCCAATAAAAACCTGTAACTGTGATCATAAAACTCATTTTTTGCCTGGAAGAACAGTGGTTAGCAGACCCACGATATGAACCCGGTGACCTGATTTTCATCCGGGCCACATGAACAGGTCCTGGATTACCCACCCTTTACCAACCCACACTGAGCAGTGTGGTGAAGTATTGCCGAACAACCCCCAAGACGCTGGGCATGGCATGGAGTGGCCTCCAGCAGTGGTTTGACAAAGGGCTGTCCACTGTCAACCACAATTTGATGACATTAAGTTACCTTTGAAACGATTGCGGTTCCCCTCGTGCATGAGTGCAGCATGGCTCGGCGACGGCTCGAGGAGGCGGTGAACACAGCGAGGGAGCTCAATGAACAGCTTGAGCTGATGAAGCCGGAGCAGAGCTTGCAGCATCCCCAGCATGTGCTCCTGCCCCGGGACAGCTATGGCATCTACAGCCTGCAGTTCTCCCCCAGCGTGCGCAAGCTGGCCGTCGGCTTTGGCAATGGGGCTGTGCAGGTAACCTGCTCCCCGAGCATAATGTCAGACCTGATCAATCCACCGCTGAATGTGAGGTATCCCCCAAGCTGTCACCGTCTCTCGCAATCCCGCAATTGAATTAATTCAAGCAAATGATCCCAACATGAATTTCCTGTGAAGCCTTCCCCCATAAAAGCTATACTTTCAGGGATGTGCATGCTCTGTAAATATTTACTGCGGTTGAAGACATTTGAATGACAGTCTCTGCACCATTGTTACTTGATTGGGGTTCGTCATCACCCTCCATGTAGAACACATTTACATCTAACACATCACTGTCATTCTTCGCAATGGTGTTTTTATTCTTTAGGTACTGAGGGTTCCGGAAGGAACCCCACAGGCAGACCTGTGCCTTGGCCATCCAAAGCGACAGGCAGTCACCTGCATGGCCTTCCACCCCAAGAACATGGACCTCTTGGTGGCCGCGTCTGCTGACGGCAGCGTCAACGTTTACAATAGCGAGACTAGCGAGTGTATCCTGTCGTTCACTGGTAAGCAGCGGCTTCACGCAGGCACCTTATATGGTTGTGTCCACCTGTATGAGAAGTAAAATTAGACATTAATATGTTACAATTAAAATTAGAATAGAAACAGTGATTAATTTCCATACAGTACCTCTGTCAATCAACTGCTGAATGAAGGCACCTGTTCCCCCATGCCATGTTGATTTGGGGTTATTTGACCATAGTGGTCAGTGCGGGTTGGTGAAAGGGAGATAGGACCTACAACCCGTTCTGATATCATCACACGTCAGTGATATTTGCTGTGGTTGGGAATAAAACTCAGGTTTCTGGGTTCATAGCATAACGGGCTAACCACTATGTATTAGTTGGAACACATTCATGCACTTAATTTATGTTCAAAAGCACTAATTTGCGTCTCATGAGTAGATTGGATAGGTTGATATATAATGAGAGTGGTAATCGGGTGGTGTGACTTAAGCTTTATCAGTCCCATCAAATTTAAGTCAGCTTTCAACTTTGTGGTATGATATGGACTATGTTGGCTGCTATACATGAAACATCGTGTAACAAGTACAGCTCAGTTTTGTTCCAGAAGCAGTGCCCATATACTGACGTTTACATTGTGCTAGAATATCACATCAGTCACCTGTTCATCGCTGAAGGTCTTCTTTCACAGCGTGCAGCTGTATGTGAAGGTTATCAATGAGGGTGAACACAATCGCGGCTCCCATTGAGCAGATGGCCCAGTTACGTTTTGGAGGGCTTGTTGGTTTTTGGTGAAAAGATTGAGTTATATTTCAGCAAGTAATGTTCACATTTTTTAAAATATATATGCAGTACATATACTGTCAATTTGACCAATGGGGTCCCAGTATTTAATTTTGAGCAGGCTTTTTGTCTAACTTTGGATTGCTGTTTTTAGAGTGTGGCAGTCTTTATGAACTGTTAGTAGTGCTGCGCCCAGCTAAATAGTTCGGAGACAGCAAATTTTTTCAAAGACCACTCATTTCTGAAACAAAAATGATTGCATTTTAAACTCAGATTTCATAATACATTAATGTAAAATTAAATATACATCAGTAAATATGATTTATTTACTCACAATTTTACATGCATGAAAAATCGCAAACATGGTCAATGATAAAATTGCTGTCAAAAAATTTCAGGCATTCCAGTTTTCAGTTCAGTTTATTTTATTTAACCATGATAGAACCCAAGCGACTAAGATAGTCTCATTTGGAATAGTGACCTGGGGATTGGGGGGGTAACAATAATCACTTGCCCCCCTCCAATTTCATTTTGCCACCCTAACCTCCCTCCCCCACCCCTCTTAGAACCCCCTTTGACTTCAGTAATACTTCATTTTGCATATCTCTGTGTGGGACTTCACAGAATTCATGATGAACCCATTACACGTTGGGCCATTATCCTCACTGTTAATGATTTAACTTTGCAGCGTTCTGTTCCTCCTTCTATAGGACATGATGCCACTTTGTGAAGCGTGATCTATGTTAGGCTGCGCTGACCACGTGCTCTTTCTGCAGAGGAAGGAAATGAAATCAATGGACTTGATTTCTGTCTGGATGGAAGCGTTTACGCCACGTGCGGGAAGGATAAGAACATCCGCGTCTACGACAGTCAAACAAATCAGGTAATGTTGCAGTGGCCAGTACTACAAGAAACAAGAAAACAAAACGAGAGGCATCCTTGAACAATATGAAACACCAATGCAAAATGTGTGAATGTTGAATTTAAAAAAATCCCCTTTTCCAAATGCGAGTTTGTGTTTTTTGAGATAGCATCACCTGACTTGCACAGAACAGCTGAGCAACCACAGCCTGTGCAAATAAAAAAGAAAAAATACAGTGTTGATAAAATATGAGCGGGTACACCGGTGAATATTTGGGCAAGGCAAATAGAGTGGAGATTGCGTGCCATTCATGATTCATTGCAGCGATCAGTAGTAGCGAGATGGTGCCAAATACACCACTGTGATCATTGTTAAATAACAAGAGCTAACCTATTCAATTGTTTCTTGCTGTGATTGTCCCACCTGATGACGGACGCTTGTGTTGCGCCCGAAACATCATGATTTAATTTATTTTATTTTATACCTACGTGACTTTACCGAAAGAACCAAAGAGTATGGATCCCTGCAGTCACGAAAACTTAAAATCTAGATTAAAAACAAACCTTACACATTCATCTTCATACTTGACGTTTGTATATGTTTCTGATCTCTCATTTCTCTGGCTAGATGGTCCATATGTACGAAGCACCCGACATTTCCTGTGAAGACATCAGCCTGACCAGTGGGCATTCCCGTCGGATATTTGCACTCAAGTTTCATCCTGAAGAATTGCACTACTTCGTCACAGGAGGATGGGACAACTCTCTGAAGGTTAGTGCTCTCAGTTTGGAATGTAGTCTCTGATCAAATGAATGAGCCTCATGTTTAAGCCTACATCTACATACATCGTTCTCTTGGTACGGTAATAATAAAATAATCGTGACTGCTGGATGAAGGCCTCCCCACACCTTTTGGCCATGGGTGTTGTTTGATTATACATCAGCACATTGGTCAGTGTGGATTGGAGAATGGGGCTGGCACATGACCGGTTAAGATATAACTTTCCACTGCGACAAGAGGGAATTAAGGTAACACAAAAGAGTTTTCAAAGGGTGTAATGAGTAAAAGAAATGTGAGGTTTTTGATCTGAAATCTTACTGAAATAGTAAGATTCGTAGTACACATTGTTTAACTGCAATTTCACGTAGAACAATGTTATGGCAACAAAGAAAACTTCACGCAACGAAACCTTAAAAGTAACTGTTTTCATAATTAACTTTTACCGAGTGGAATATTACTCTCTTCAAACTTACACAGAGCAGTAAGCACTCACATTCCTTTCTCAGATCTGGGACAAGAGGATACCAAGCTGTGCTCGGAAGCTTATCATCGGTCCACACATATGTGGCCCAGGCATCGACATCAAAGTAAGTTTTTACAGATCGTTATTTTTACATGGGACCTTTTTGCCAGTATCATTGTATGACAAATAAGAATAGATTTTACCCTTTCTGGCAATAAAACAGGTGCTAAGATCTTCTTGGTTCTTTCGGTAAAGTCACGTAGAATGGAAATAATAAAATAATAAAATAAAACATTAAATCATTCTCACGACGTTTCGGCCACAACGCAAGCAGCCGTCCTCAGGTGGAGAACAGGTCTGTCGAGGAGACAGACTTGTTCTCCACCTGATGAATCCCTGCAGTCACGAAAGCTTTAAATCGAAAGGTGTTAAGATGTTAAATCATCAAATAGGTACCTTTTGCAAGGAATTAAGTCTGCATTTGCCACACGTGTTTGTGGTGAACATGGAAACAAACATGCTCTGATAATGTATACATTGTCTTTGAAACTGATTGGCCTACACCAGAGACAGCCTTCTTTATGGCCTAGTCTCACCAGTGTCATATATCAGAAATAGCTGCTCACCCCGAGCTATAAATGCCCTGAAATGTGAATTGGCTTTTGTATTGTTCGCCTTTTGACGTTCTCTGGTATGACACTGGTGTTTGTTTGCATGTTCACCACAAGTACATGTGGTTAATGCAGACCTCATTCATTGCAAATGGTATCTATTCGGTGTTTGAACATTGTAACAGAAAGGGTAAAACATATTCTTATTTTTCATATAATACAATACATTTGAAATGCCCCATTTCACTCGTGTTTTAAAATAATAAGTCACAAGTACACGTGAGAAGACATTATTCTCTATTACTGTACCACAATAATGCAGTTTGTAAAAAGTAACAAGTCAGAGACAGTAAACCATAACATGTTTGCCTAACATTTGCCAGGGCAACAAGGTTTTGACTGCGTCATGGGTGGCCCAGAACTCGCTGCAGCTGTGGGACTTTGGCAGCTGCAAGCAGGAGAAGCAGATCCCCATCCCGAGCGAGCCGCAGCAGGGCGAGTTCTTGTACGCCGCCCAGTTCTGCAGCCGCGACGTTGTCATCGCTGGTGGCAGTGGCACGAACACTGCTCATGTCATCAACTACAAGACTGACCAGGTGAAACAAACCACAGTGAATCCTTTCCCGTTCCGATGACGTACGGAACTGGAAGAACAAACTAATAAAATATCTTTATGGTTCCGAGGCTCCCACAAGGCCATGCGGGAGGGCATGTGGTACAGTTTGGTGCCAGCTATCATAGAGTGCGGTCATGTCTCTACGGTTCTCTGCGGTGAGTACAATGCCTTTAAAAACAACGGCCCCTACGCCTCTCTAAATAAAATGAATGCTGAACCGTTTGCGCGTTCCGAGATTCAGCGGTGTTTGGGACCCACCCTACAACTTGCAGAACCGCAAAGGGTTAATGTCTTTGCAAGTGGCGCTTAAACCAAGGATCGCATTACTGCATATGGTGGTGTAGTGTACTGTAAGGTTTATGGATATGCAGCCACATCGTATTTTTGCTCTATTTGAGTGATAAAATGTCAGCACGTAACAATCGATTACGATGCATGTTTGTGGTCTCGGTATGTGCCTTGAATCGTGCATGAAAGATTCGATTATTCATGATGTTTGCAAATAATATGCAAAAGTCACAAACATTCCTTTTTTTCCGCCTTGGTGTTTTGTATTTTTAGTTTGCATTGAAAAGTGCTTGATATGCTATTTTGAAGTGCTAAATATATGCAAGTCCTTAAACCTGTATATCCCACCGTAAGAGAGGTAGATTTACAAACATTGACAACAGGATTCTATGCATTTAAAATCAACCAAATCATTACATGGTATTAGTCATCCAGTTTTATCACGTGCTATTTGTGAATCATCACAATATATAAGAGAGTTTCGTTGTTTGGGTGTTTACATCACCATTTAACTTGGAGGACCCAATCTCTGCATTTAATCTAAGTTGGTGCCTCAGGTGGCTCAAGTGTTGCAGTTCAGGTTGAAAACTTTCACAGCCTGTACGTAATTCTGACCGGCCCACCTGCCTTGCTGTGCTGTGTGTCGATGGCTCTGTGTGTGTGTGTGACAGGTGCTGGGCAATGTGCCAATAGGAAAGGCTGTGCAGGTACTGGACACTGCTCTCGGGGGGAAACACATTGCTGTTGCTGGAGTTGGTGGCAATCTTCATCTGACATCCTTAGTTTGACTTTGTAACTTTGTATGTATGTTGAACGTCTTTCGCACCCTACGTAGCCAACCGTGCTAATCGGAGGTGCGACACCTTAGAAAGCAACCTACTGCCTTGCTTCGTCCGGAGACGCACGCGGGTGGCAATTATAATAGATCAATTAAACCGAGTCAAAAAACGCGAATGTTCTATACTGCCCCACAAACTAACAAAAGATTACATTATGCCGAACCTCTCGACTGATATTTTAATTTTGTAAGATCAAAAACATTTTGAAATTGTAAGCCCCTTTGCAATGGGTAATTCATTGCCCAGATGCGATATGTAATCAATGTTAAGTGCCACTATCGTGCACATTGTTTTTCTCATTGATGATTGTAATGTACATGTACACACGTGCATTTCTCTGTGCAGACGCGCTGTGCTGCTCATCTCAAAGTAGTCTGATACGGCTGGGTGGCTAGATTTATTCAAATGACTGATTCTGAGATAATTCAGTAATTCAATGTCACATGAAGAAATAACATTTCCGTTTTTTCTCTGAGGCCAGCAGTTGCCCTCACACATGTACTCGTGTTGTACATTATAACACAAATTAAATTTGACGACACATTCATATCACCAAAGGAGAGAATGGACACGAGAGGATATGCAGCACAGAGACAGCAATGAAATCAGCTTGTGTGCAGGAGCTAGATAGATCGTTACATCACAATACCATGAGAATCATAATATGAATTTATACTGCAGGAATCCGATGAGCTATAAAGCTCTTTTTCACAGATGTCCAGTAGGGGCGAGTCAGAACATTACAAAAACAAACAATACAAAAATACGATAAGAGTGCAAAGTATAGGAAAGGTGGTGACGACTTTGGGAGGCCTTCATCCAGCAGTGAATAGATAATGGCTCATAATGATTCATATCTAAATGTGGCTTTGCTGACGAGGGCCATGTGGAAGGATGTGGACATTTCTAGGCATCACAGCCCTTGTACAACTTACAAATTCTAACTCGTACACAGTAATTGCTAATCTAATGGCCACTTGCAGTGTTTGTTACAAAAATTGATGCCATGACAAGGAGTGAAAATATGATTTAGATGGGGTTTTTTTTCTCCTTGGGGCTTGCACTTAATTTTGGTAAGAATTTGGATGGAGGACAATAATGTATTGTTTTAGCTTTGTTTGGTCTTAGTACAATTGTGTTGCTATGCGTCTATGTCATTTGTTTGATGCATTGATGTTAAGTTTGCTGTTCAATATGTATACTGCACTTGGATATTTTGATAGCAACGTCATGTAAATCTAGCTTGCAAATACAGTTTGTATTTAAATAATCGAACTAAATCCGTGCTAAACAATATAAAAGAAATATAACTACAGTAGTCTGTAAGCCGTTGTATTGTTTACTGTTAAGTCACATTTGTTTATTGTCTTAAATGAAATGATTGTCTTTTTTATTAATAAAGTAATACTGTGAGGATTCTCCTGTAATGATAGAGTCGTCACTCTGTGCGCAGAGCTCTTGTTTTCTATTTCACAGTCAAGTCTAGTGTATCCTCTTTGTTTTTTTTGGTAAAGTGCTTTCGCTAAGTTGTCCCCACCTGAAGAAGGACGCTTGCGTTGCGCCCGAAACGTCGTGATTTAATTTATTTGAATTTTTCGCCTACGTGACTTTACCAAAAAAACCAAAGAGTATGCATCGTGGCAGTCACGAAAACTTAAAATCTAGAAAGTCAAGTGTATCCCTGCTTAAGCAAGCACGGACGTGGAGCTCATGTCTGTTGGCGATCCTGAGCCAGTGGTATTAATTCCACATTCTCATGGCATGATTTGATAGATCCCGTTCAAATATCAAAACTCAGCACAATAGCTTACAGCACTTCCCTAAAGAGGGAACATACATCTATCAAAATCAGGGCAATGGTCCCTTATCACAGAGAGACAAAGAGGTCGGAGATTGAGTGAATCATAGTTGGAGACTACATTTATAAATTAAATGTTACGATTTTTTCTAAATTGATGAATATCTAGTAAAGCTGGCATATGAACATTTACCCATTAGTGTATATTTACTGACAGACAAACCCTTAAAAAGTCAATAATGTCAGCAGAAACGAATTAGTTTTTTGTAAAATGATCATAATATGCTGACACATTGCACATAGTAGCAGGGGGAAAGACATATGCTTATCCACTCAACAGCCTTTATTTAGCTATTGCTATATATGTTTTAAATAATAGAAAATAAACTTTTAGTGTAATTTACTGGTCACGAAATTTTTTTAAAGGGTAAAGCTGCAGTGCCTCTTTGAAGTGGGTAATAATTTCAGTGTGTTGAGATAGAACAAAAATCTTGGTTTTATTTTACTTGGATGGTATAAAATCAGTTGCTCTGAAACATGTTTTTGCATATTAAAATAACTTGTGAATGCATACAAACTGAAACATGTCTGGGTAAAATGACAAAATAGTATGTTATTATATTCTTGGTTCTTTCGGTAAAGTCACGTAGAAGGGAAATAATAAAATAATAAAAATAAAACAATATTAAATTCTCACGACGTTTCGGCCACAACGCAAGCAGCCGTCCTCAGGTGAAGAAACAGCTGTCGGAAAGGCAGTATGTTATTACCCACAATGCATTGCCTCATCTGTTCCATCTCGTTTAGTTAATGAGCACGAGAAGTAAAAAAAAAATTGCACACAAATTGAATGAAACAATTATCCGTCACAAGCATGACCAAATACGCACACCGTTCGAGATACTGATGTTGGTTGTGTCACGCTTGTGATTGAGACTGCAGGTGGCGATACACACACGCAAAACACTTTTTTAATTCATTGAAATAATTTTAAACCAGAGGAGAGAGCCTGTTGATATTAAACGTTCCTCAAGGGAAAGATAGTTTGTTCGAGTATTCTACGTCTAACTAAAACTGCAGATGTTCAGAATATTATATTGACATTCTCTTAAAATTATAAAATATAAAAAGTAATTAAGACGATAAAAAAATACTTGAAACTTTGTAGTAGAACGAAGCAAAATTGATACTACAATTATAACAATCACATATTCATTCCACAGAATGAAAAGCCCTGGTAGAATCATTAGAATCAAAATGTTTAATAACAATCATTAAAAAATGTTACAAAATGTATGCTTCTCCATTCTCCCATGGAGAAGAAAAATGCTCTTTCATGGAATAAATAAAAGGTGACCTTAGTCAATTTAAATAATCAAATAGTTAATGAAATTTTTAAAAAAAATTAGTGTTCTAACAATTCTATTGAATTAATATTTATTTATAGTTTCGCATTTTGATGTGACGTCACATTTCTCAACCCCCCCCCCCCTCGTCACACATCGTCACAAATATCTAACCCCCCCCCCCCAGATGCGTGACGTCATTTATGGACGGACCCATACCTTTTTTGATTTAAAGCTTTCGTGACTGCAGGGATTCATATTCTTGGTTCTTTCGGTAAAGTCACGTAGAAGGGAAATAATAAAATAATATAAATAAAACAATCAAATTCTCACGACGTTTCGATTGCAACACAAGCAATCATCATCAAGTGTGAAATCCACTGCATCAAAATCAAATAAAATAAAAATAAAACATCACTTTTTTCAAATTTTCTTGCTGTGGTTTTCACACCTGTTGATGATTGCTTGTGTTGCAATCGAAACGTCGTGAGAATTAATTGTTTTATTTTTATTATTTTATTATTTCCCTTCTACGTGCCTTTACCGAAAGAACCAATAATATGAATCCCTGCAGTCACGAAAGCTTTAAATCTAAAACAGCTCTGCTGTTGTGAATGTTCAACGTGGATCTGGAGAGGGGAGGGAGGGGAAAAAACCCTCTGTGCTGGCATCCGGGGCCATCCCCGTTCATCCCAAGGAGGTTACCGGAGGAACCACGAGACCCCCAAACCCCAGGGGACCCCGGGACTCGACCCCCCCCCATACCCCCTTGAACCCCCCCGACCTCGAAAAACCCCCGGGACCACCACCCCCACCCCCCACCCCGGGAAGGATACGAACCCCCCCCCCTCCATACTGAATCGAGGTAAGCGCAGAGTCGAGCGTGTGGACTGGAGGACTTTTGACGGAGCGGTGTGGATGTGGTGTGAGGGGTGGTGTGGTGTGGGGGGTGGTGTGGGGTGATGTGGTGTGGGGTGGGGGGTGATGTGGTGTGGGGGTGATGTGGTGTGTGTGGGAGATGAGGGGTGTGATGTGGTGGGTGTGATGTGCGGGGGGATGTGGTGTGGGGTGTGGGGGATGAGGTGTGGGGGTGATGAGGTTATGGGGGAGGGAGCCGTGAGCGGTGGTGTAGCGGTCAGCGCTGCGCTACGAACCCGGCGACGCGAGTTCGATTCCCGCTCACGGCCAACACCGGTGACGATTATCCGAACCGGCCCTGGGCCTCCCCTAGGTCGACTCAGCCTCAAATGAGCACCCGGTGCGGTGTGTAGTAAACATCGCCACTGGGGAGACAAAGGCGGTCGGGCGTGGATGTTGGCCACCCACCCCTCGTGTGCCGTGCCGGCCTTTATAGGTGCTGCTCGCTAACAGCACTTGCCCCTACAGCCTGTCAAGGCTATACGGGGGATCTTTCGTCAACTCGGCGGCATCGCCGAGTTGACGAACCCCTCATCACTGCCCCGAGCTTAGGGGTCGTCCATAAATGACGTCACGCGATTTTGGACGATTTTTGACCCCCCCCCCCCATCGTCACACGGTGTCACAAAAAGTCAGACCCCCCCCCCCTCAAATATGACGTCACAAAGCTGTGCCCCCCCCCCTCCCCTTTTTTCTGGCAACAAAACAATGCAAATATGATCAGAGTATGTTTTTGTTTGCATTCTGACCACTAGCATTGTGGGGAAAAACCTATTATCATATTTTGCTACTGGCAAAGGAGGTCCCATGATGTAGATGCTCACCCCGAGCTCTCATTACTCTGATAGTGGCATTGTTTTTTGGGCTGTACGCCTTTTGGTGTCCTCTGGTGTAACACCGTTTGAGACGAGGCTCAAAATAAAGCTGTCTCTGGTGTGGACCAATCAGCTTCAAAGACATTGCATATACTATCAGAGTATGTTTTTTGTTTGCATTCTGACCACAAGCATTGTGGTTAATGCAGACATGATTCCTTGTAAAGGGTTTCAGTTTGGTGTTTTAACATCTTAACACAGCTGTTTTGTTGCCAGACAAAAGGGGAAAAACCTATTATCAGCTGCATATGCTGTTTAGTGAAATGGAAAGCCTACTGGTGGCATCAGTAGCAGTAGGATTGTAAAATCATTGTATTCTCCTGCAGGTAGAGTGTACAATCTGCTCGGATGATTGCTGTGTTTATTGCAGACAAGCAGCGTTGGGTGTCGTAAGCTGCCCGGCTGGGCTTAGGAGAATTCCAGAGGGAGGTGCGGCACCTTTCCGCTGTGTGACAGTAAATAGTTGTTGCCAGTGTGTGTACGTGCACGCATACCTGCACCACAGGTTACCATTATCGCCTTACCGACTTCCAATTCAATAACAATGTGCATGTGTATAGTGTCTAAAGGTAGCAGGGCCAGATTGAGGC
This sequence comes from Lampetra planeri, assembly GCF_965212315.1. NCBI lineage: Eukaryota > Metazoa > Chordata > Hyperoartia > Petromyzontiformes > Petromyzontidae > Lampetra > Lampetra planeri. The sequence continues at coordinate 2,054,354 of NC_136141.1, forward strand.
ACGGGGTTTTGGGGGCCCCCGCCAGCTGGAAAGGGCCTTCAGAGATGAAGTGGAAAGTTATTTCATTTGTGAATGCTGATTTTTATTTGTTGTTAGCCTTGTAAAAAAATAAATTTCTATTTTTCTTTAACTTTGTTTTCCTTTTGAAAATATTACTGGGGGGGGGGGGGGGGCTCACAGTACCTGTAGCCCAGGTTCCTACAGAATCTTTATGCGGCCCTGATAGGTAGCCGTGTCTCAAGGTGCTGTACAGAAACGGTGTGCATACTTTGTTGATCGAGGCGAACGGTCATCGGCAGAGGGAAAAAAGGAAGGCATTTGAGCCTGGACTTGAACAGGGGCAGGTAGCTGACAACACGGATGGATGAGGGAATGGTATTCCCAGACTGTGTTGGGGACAGCAGAGGAGAATGAGCGACTTCCCACTGTGCAAAGGTTGACTGAGGACTTCAGCAGAAAACATTGGGTGCTGGAGCGAAAAGTGCTTGGAGGGGAGTAGAGTGAGATGAGAGGAGAGAGGCAGGAGAGTGCGTGGAAGGGAGTCGAGTGAGATGAGAGGGTAGAGGCAGGAGAGTGCGTGGAGGGGAGTCGAGTGAGATGAGAGGGTAGAGGCAGGAGAGTGCGTGGAGGGGAGTAGAGTGAGATGAGAGGGGAGAGGCAGGAGAGTGCATGGAGGGGAGTAGAGCGAGATGAGAGGGGAGAGGCAGGAGAGTGCGTGGAGGGGAGTCGAGTGAGATGAGAGGGGAGAGGCAGGAGAGAGCGTGGAGGGGAGTAGAGTGAGATGAGAGGGGAGAGGCAGGAGAGAGCGTGGAGGGGAGTGGAGTGAGAGGAGGACCATGGAGGATGTTCACGTTCACAAATCCGAGTTGACAAGCCAGTCCATTTAGCAAAACAAATTCCACTTAGGGGCCGTCCATAAATGACGTCACGCGATTTTGGACGCTTTTTGACCCCCCCCCCTCATCACACAGCGTCACAAAAAGTCAGACCCCCCCTCAAATATGACGTCATAAAGCTCTGCCCCTCCCCCCCAAAACCATATTTCCACTTTGAAAATAAAACATGCTTCAAATCGCTATAAACTATTGTCATTGTAGTGCGTATTTAATGTGGCGCTGCACTCTGATGTTGTAGGAGAAAACATTTATTAAAAAAGTATATTTAGTTAAGTAGAACGCGTTGTCTATATTTATTCATTTCTCAAACACCCCCCCCCTCGTCACACATCGTCACAAATGTCTGACCACCCCCCTAGGTGCGTGACGTCATATATGGACGGCCTCTCATGTGTTTTCACAAAAAAACATTTCTTGTCCACCGGCTCACGATTTAATTTTCCCGTGAACATTTCACTTGCAGTGTGACAATAGACCGCCAGGGGTGGGTCAGGCCCTTCTAATCAACAGGCTGTTTGCGGCTTATAGAGAGAGATTAGGGTCACAAAGGGGATAACCGCAGATGAGTGCCGAGCAGATCCCTCGGGAAGGATCGTGTGTTCTTGCTGCTGCAGGATTTTACAGATCTGCGAATTTTGAAAAAAAAAAACAACAATAGTTACTTAACCTCTTTTACTGGTAGGAACCTCCTGGTTACACCAGCCCACAGAGGATTACTGTGTCCGTCGTGCAGGGAGAGGCTGGGTGGGGAGGGGCTGGGTGGGGAGGGTGGGGAGGGGCTGGGTTTGGAGGTTGGGGAGGGGCTGGGTGGGGAGGGTGGGGAGGGGCTGGGTGGGGAGGGTGGGGCTGGGTGAGGGGTGGGCTGGGTGGGGAGGGGAGGGGCTGGTCACCCCGTGGTGCCCTTACAAAACTCAACGTTTAACCTACTCACGCCGGCTTGTGCCCGCCCTCACAGTCGGGCATATTTGCGGGAAAACACCACGCCGCCGTTGACCCTGGCCATTGACCGAGAAACCCAACGTTCCTACAAGCTCCCTCCGCAGGAATGTGTTCTAGTTGATAAAATTGCGTGCATGTGTTTCGCTGAATGATTTTAATCCAAGAACGCCTCATTCACGTGTTGATATTGGTAATAGTCTGTGAGGCTTTTCCACTTTCTCCTCTGCGTGTGGCTCTCACTCCATGAAGTGCCTTCTTTCCCTCTCTGTCCTGTAGACTCCTGCATTCCTTCATATAAAAAAATGAAGAATTCCATTCCTTGCCCTCCTCTGCTCCCAATACATGAATGTCACCTCTATTTTTCTCTCCGAGGTGTTTGCGGGCAGTTACCGCGTGTGGTTTGGCATGATGTCCCTGGCGGCGGTGGCTGTGCACGCCCCTTGGGTGTCGAAGTGCCACAACATCGACGCTCTTGCCAGGAGTAGGCAGTGCAGCAAGTGGACTCATTTACTTCTGGGGATAGAGTGTTGCCCCCTCACATGCGTGGCTTTTCTCTGGGTGCTCCGGTTTCCTCCCACATGTATGATAAGCACTCATGAATTGGCTGAAAACATCTTAAGATAAAAAAAACAATGCCGGACACTCCTGAAAAAGCGTCCTACGACTCAGCGTGGCTTTCCGATCGAAATCCATAATTTCGATCGGATCATTGGGGTTTATTAGTAATAAATCGGAATTTTGTGACCCCCACTGCCACTGTGTAGCATGTTATTACGTGCCAGGGACTCTATGAGATGATAGGACAATAGTCCGTAGATAGGACAATAGTCCATAATTGGCAATAAGTAACGGCAAAGCGGTTATAAGTGACTGTTTCCGCAGGTGGTGAATGCTGGACGTGACCATCGGGGACGTGCGTGGGTTTGCGTGGGAGCGGATGACTTCTGGGTGAAGGTAAGCGAATCACAAAATAGAAAATTGTACTTCTGTGGAGAGTAAGAATGCAACGACGTCTCAAGCAGGCGCTGCCGATTCATCATTTATAGCAGGACATGTGCATCAATGGGGCCGTGACATTTTCTGTTCAGGCCAGAATCTATGAATAATAACACTGGTCAACACACTTTTTCTGGCATAAGGTATTCCAACGGTTTTTGGGGTGCTGGTAATTTTGGGGGTGCTGGTAATTTTGGGGTGCTGATTCCAAATCTGGCATCAGTTTTTGTCTATCACATCAGGTTTTTGAGATATCAAATATTGCATTTTCAATAAAAACTGCAGAATAAAAATATTAAATAAATGTGGATATCTACATAAAATTATATTATAAACACACTATCCTAAAAATACAGCACCATATTTTAACACTAAAGCAGTCACTGACTCGCAACAACTTGCAATCATAAGTGACAGAGTTCATTTCGGGTAAAATCAATGAAAATGGGGTATGCCGATAGCATAAAAATGAGATGTGATAGAGCAAATCTGAGATCAGATTTGGAATCAGCACCCTGAAATTAGTCTAAAACAGCTGCTACAGTCCAGGCCAGAATTTTTTTTTGTTGACCAGTGTAATAATTCGAATAATGCCAAAATGTACTTTATAAATGAAAGCCTCATTGAGTCTCAAGATTGGTTCTGGAGGGGCGTACACTGAGCTGTTTGGCCAGTTCCATTAACTGATGTGTGGGAGGAAACCGAATGACCAGCAGAAATGTGTGCACACGTGCACGTATAACACTTCCCGGTCCTCGGAGTTACGTTCACGAACCTACTCGCTGCACTGACGCCTGCTCGTCACCTCGTAGGTATTTAAACAAATTCTTCACTCGACGGTGTGGTGGGATCAGCAAACACGAAATGCTCCCCCAGGTACTCGGTTCCGGCTGAGCCAACCTAGGGGACAGCCAGGTCAGGTTTATTCATGCCTCGTGTAACGATTCACAATTCTCCCTTATCTACGACCAGAAGCGTGGTGTCAGAAATTCCCTGTCATGGCCGATGAATAAGGGTAATTTATTTTTAGGCATTGTTCGTGGAAAATGTGAGTTTTTTTATTTGTGCATGCTTATAATTACATTGTTATAATCCGTTGGATTACAGCGAGGAAAAGTGCATACGGTTCATAGAAGCATGTTCATAACACTACAAAGCACAAATCCCTGTTTAGCCTCCTATTAACTTGATCGCTTTAATACCTCGGGATGTGCGTACAATTGTTCAATGGTTACTTTTTTTGATGCATTACTTATGCACATTTTATTTAAAGTGGCACATTTTGCACATCATTCCCGTATTCCTTAGGCATGGGGCCTGGTGGTGTAGTGGTTAGGGCATGCAACTCACAATCTCAAGGCCATCATTTCAAATTCAGGTCTGTAGTCCAATCGGCCCTTTTGAGATGTATCAACTCAAAGCTCCACACAGGTTCAAGCATCGATTGCCTTACTGCCATCTCCGGGCCAATTCACAGGCCAGGATTATGACACTTGGTATTCGCTAGGGAATTCTCACATCCTAGTAGTACTAATCAGGCTCTGACCAGCTTAACTTCGGAGATTTCACGAGATTTGGGAGTTATTTGGACACAACAACAATAGCCGGAACTTAAGCAACACGTCTTTACTAGCTGGCACCACGTTGGCTTTGTGTGATCACTGCGACCATTCGGCCATGTGAACACGGCACGTTCTGAACGCTCCTCGCGTTCCGTGCCAGAGAATATGACAACCGGTGGCGGACAGCTGCTGTTTAAGTTTTTCTTTTGTCTATCGGCAACACAATGGGTATGGCATTGTGTTTACGCGACGTCTCCAGTCAGCTGTGAATGTGAAGGTAGAAAAAACTCACGCACAACAGGCTGGTGATGTTAGTTAGGGGCCGTCCATAAATGACGTCACGCACCTATTGGGGGGGGGGGGGTCAGACATTTGTGACGCCGTGTGACGAGGGGGGGGGGTAAAAAATCGTTCAAAGTCGCGTGACGTCATTTATGGACGGCCCCTTACCTGCTCGTCACCCTGGATGATGAGCAAGTGCGTGGAGGGCGAACAGCAGCAGCAGCGTCTGCGTGCGCCCGCTTGCCATCTCAATCTCAAGAGAGTTCTTCTTGAGATTGAGCCGCTTGTGACCTGGCGCTGGTACACGCGAAGTTCAAGTTCATTTATCAAGTTCATTGATTAGGTGTAGCCCTGTGAGCCATTCGGCTCTTGAATCAGGTGCAACCGCAACAAAAAAAAACATGAACAAGAAAACATCTTAAAGTGACTAAGTGCAAACAGAAAATCCAAGAAAATAACAGCAAAATATTGCAGAAAAAGCACCGTACACCAACGCGCAAAAATCCCAGTGGGCTGCAAGTCAAACAACAACAACAACCACAAGACAACTTAGATTAAGGCCATCAGTCTAACTCTATACTACAAAAAAACAAACATGGCCAAACCCAAAAAACTTTTCGAAAATCACCAAAATAAAGCCATGAAAGCAATGAAACAGTGATCGTAGGAACTGTGATCACTGTTTCATTGATTTTAAGGAGCAGCCCTGGGTGGGTTTGGATCACGACGGCCGCACGCGACGGGGGAGGCAGGCAGGAGGGTCCCGGTGGCCCCTGTCGTGCTGCGAAGCCTGTGATGAGAGTTAATGTGTGAGGTTCACTGCTGTTCTCGCTTGGAACCCCGTTACATCCTCTCAATTTGAACGGAGGTAGATTCATATCGCAGCGTGTCTCGCTCGCACGACACCGTCGCAGCCCGCCACCCCCCAACTCAACCCTCCCCCACCTCAATCCCCCCACCTCCACCCCCCCATCTCCATCTCCACCCCCACCTCCACCCCCCACCTCCACCTCCCCCACCTAAACCCCCCACTTCCACCCCCCCACCTCCACCCCCGCACCTTCGCCCCCCACCTCAACCGCCCCCACCTCAACCCCCCCCCCACCTCCACCCCCCCCCCATCTCCACCCCCCACCTCAACCCCCCCACCTCAACCCCCTACCTCAACCCCCCCACCTCCACCTCCCCCACCTAAACCCCCCACTTCCACCCCCCCACCTCCACCCCCCACCTCAACTGCCCCCACCTCCACCCTACCTCCACCCCACCTCCACCTCACCTCCACCCCACCTCCACCTCACCTCCACCCCCCCTACCACCACCCCACCTCCCCCACCTCCACCTCACCTCCACCTCACCTCCACCCCCCCTACCACCACCCCACCTCCCCCACCTCCACCTCCCCCACCTCCACCGAGCCGCTGAGCCAATTGCTGGCGGTTGGGAGGCTGTAGGCACGGCCAGGAGAGGCGGCCGGGGGGGCGAGGGCGTCGTTCGAGCGACACGCGGCGCAGAGCGACAGGTGGAGGCGGCGGGGGGCGTCACGCGAGCGGTGCGCGCTGTGTGCGTGCTGTGTGTGTGTGCGCTGTGTGTGTGCTGTGTGTGTGCGCTGTGTGTGTGGGGGGTGGTGGTGGGGGTGATGATGTCGTATTTGGTGACGGACGGGGTCGAGCTGGAGCACTTTGACGGCGTCTCGCTGCTCTACTGGTCAGTCGCGCTCACAGCGGTCGCTTACCACGGAATCCGTCGCCTTTGTCGCACGTGCCTCCCGCAGGGGTCGGGGGCGGGGGGTGACCTCTGTGGGTCGTGTCGGTGAGTGTGGGGTGGAGGTAGGTGGGGTAGAGGTAGGGGGGTGGAGGTGGGTGGAGGTGGGGGGTGGTGGGGTGGAGGTGGGGGGGGTGGAGGTAGGTGGGGTGGGGTGGAGGTGGGTGGAGGTGGGTGGAGGTAGGTGGAGGTAGGTGGGGTGGAGGTAGGTGGGGTAGAGGTAGGTGGGGTGGTAGGGGGGGGTAGAGGTAGGTGGGGTGGAGGTAGGGGGGTGGTAGGGGGGGGGAGGTAGGTGGGGTGGGGTGGAGGTGGGTGGAGGTAGGTGGAGGTAGGGGGGTGGAGGTGGGGTGGAGGTGGGTGGAGGTAGGGGGGGTGGAGGTGGGGTGGAGGTGGGTGGAGGTAGGTGGAGGTAGGGGGGTGGAGGTGGGGTGGAGGTGGGTGGAGGTAGGGGGGGTGGAGGTGGGGTGGAGGTGGGTGGAGGTGGGGGAGGTGGAAGTAGGTGGGGTGGAGGTAGGGGGGGTGGAGGTAGGGGGGTGGAGGTAGGGGAGGTGGGGGGGTTGAGGTAGGGGGGGTTGGTACGATTGTGGATCAAGTTAATGTATTAGGTATAACCCTGTGAGCCATTCGGCTCTTGAATCGGGTGCAACCGCAACAAACAAAAAACAAAAACACGAACAAAAAACATCTTAAAGTGAATATGTGACTGTGTGCAAACAGAAAATCCAAGAAAAGACAGCAAAATATTGTATATACTGTAGTGGCTAACATGTACAAGCCGTTTGTGGGGGTCCGTGTGGCGCTCGCCACAGAGACGTTCGTCACGGCGGTTACGAATCGAACGGCGGCTGCCAAATTCATGGCACTGCGCTCAGAGCCGGATGAAGCGAGTGCGGGGCCTGTAGCATATGTTATTAAAGGGCCCTAAATATAAAAAAACACTTAATATTAAACACACACACACATTTTTAACTTGCATAGTAAAGTAATTGTAGTTTTTCATTTGCTATACAGCCAGATAATACGACAAATCGCTAACCTTAAACACCCAGTCGTTCATAAAAGTTGAAGGCAGTATAGTACTATAGGGGCCGTCCATAAATGACGTCACGCACCTAGGGGGTCAGACATTTGTGACGATATGTGACGAGGGGGGGGGGGGTTGAGAAATGTGACGTCACATCAAAATGCGCAACTTTAATTAAATAGAAGTTTTAATAAATGCTTTCTCCTACAACATCAGTGCAGCTCCACATTAAATACGCACTACAATGACAATAGTTTAAAGCGATTTGAAGCATTTTTTTTTGGTGGGGGGGGGGGGCAGAGCTTTGTGACGTCATATTTGAGTCGGGGTCTGACTTTTTGTGACGCCGTGTAACGAGGGGGGGGGGGGTCAAAAATCGTCCAAAATCACGTGACGTCATTTATGGACGGCCCCATAGTACTAAAGTAATAGAGCAAGTGCAGAATCACTGAACCGGAATTGATAGCTTGAAAGCATTTAGCGCGGGGCCTTTCAAAGTGCGGGGCCGTAGAATTTGTAGCTACTACGATAATCCGGCACTATGCTCCAAACCACTGCGCCACTGCTCCCCTGACCCTCTTTCCCCGTGCTCATAGATCAGTTATCTCCATATATATAAGGCAAAGTTGTGATATGTGTGTCTGTTCAAATGTTTAGCGTACTTCCCGACATGCGAAATCACACTTGAAATTTGCCATGTGGGTACTTTCCAGACTGTACACCATGCAAACATTATAAAAATACACTTATTTGGTTTTGGGGGGGGGGGGGAGCTCAATAATGCATATTTTTTTGCACGGCAAGTGAGCTGTGACGTCACATCTGTCATGTGACCCGCGCACGTGGAAGCGTAACGCATTGTAGTGAAGTGCTTAGCGCGTTGCGCTACGAACCCGGCCACCCGAGTTCGATTCCCGCTCACGGCCACCACCGGTGACGATTATTTGAACCGGTCCTGGGCCTCCCCTAGGTCGACTCAGCCTCAAACGAGCAACTGGTGTGGTGTGTGAATATATCCCCACTGGGGAGACAAAGGCGGCCGGGCGTGGTGAATCTAAGTCCCGGGCAAAGCCGGGTAGTAAAGCTAGTACTGTACTGTATATATTTTTTGTATGGATATTTCATTCTTGAGGCTGTTTGTGGTCTCTCAGACGCCGAATCTGTGTGTCTGGATGTCGGTAAAATAACTTGCGGAGCAATGTTAACATTAAACCGTCCAGGAGTCGAGTGGAGATGGCTTTTATATGTCGAGGTGCTCTGCTGAAATCTCTACCCCAGCCTCAGGATTGGCCGTCTTTGCGTGGCATGGGCCCCCTCCCAGAGGTCGCAAACGGGTTTTGATTCCTTACCCGTACCCGGCCGCACCAGGGTCACAAATGGGTACCCGTACCCGGCCGCGTACGGGTACCCGTTCCCTACCCTTACCTGTACCCATACCCTACCCAAAATGAGTGACAAACGGTTACTCACCAGTGACTCACGGCCTACCCGTACCCGTACCCGGCCGCACCAGGGTCGCAAACGGCTACCCGTACCCGGCCGGGTACGGGTAGCCGGGTATCGGGTAGGGTACGGGTATCGGGTACCCGGTTGCGACCTCTGCCCCCTCCCCTGGCCGAGACACCCACACACTGAAAAGTTAAAAGGTTTGATTTTCCTGCCGCTTAAGACGGTGATGTTGGCCGCTTTTGTTAAAAATCGAGCGCAACTCTGGGTGAATAAAAGTTGCTCGCGGCCCTTTTTTCTGGCAATTGAGACGAGGCTCAAAAGAAAGCCGTCTCTGGTGTGGACCAATCAGTTTCAAGGACAATGCATATATTATCAGTGTGTGTTTTTGTTTGCATTTTGACCGCAAGTATTGTGGCTAATGCACACACGATTCCTTGTAAAAAGGTTTCAGTTTTGTTTCTAGAAAAAAAGGAAAAACCCGATTATTATATTTTGGTACTGGCAAAGGAAGTCTAATGATGTAGATATTTTAATAATTGCAGCAAAGTTACGTCCAGGAAAGTTGCACTGTTTACATTCATACCTCAACCTTGAGACGTGATTATGAATTTTGAATAACTAAGTAAAAAAAATAGACTGGTACGGGAACACGAAAAGACACGTGGACAGAGGTGAGGACGAGGGTTCGTTAATTAGTTTATTTGTTTACTTCACCAAGCGAGGGCTCAAGAAACCTCATTCTCAAGAGGTGTGACCTCGGTCGCCAAAATTACAAAATTTGGCGAGAGACACCGGGAGGACAGGAGACGAGCCTTAGGAAAGAAAATCGAGTTCTGATTAACAATTGCATTCCAGTATCCAGAGGTGTGGACTCGAGTCATGTGACTTGGACTCGAGTCAGACTCGAGTCATGAATTTGATGACTTGCGACTCGACTTGGACTTGCATAACAATGACTTTGTCCCACCTATGAGATGTGGACTCGAGTCATGTGACTTGGACTCGAGTCAGACTCGAGTCATGAATTTGATGACTTGCGACTCGACTTGGACTTGCATAACAATGACTTTGTCCCACCTCTGCCAGTATCTGCAGGCCGTTAGCGATTGCTGGTGTTGCTACATCAATTCCTCTAGCCTGTGATCGATCTAAAAGAAGGCTTTTTTCAAGCAATGCGTTGACAGGACGTGGGTCCAATTTTCTCTCTAAACCAGGAGCTCGTGCGGGTCGTTGTTTGCTCCACTCATCGTGTTTTTTTTGTGTTTGGAAGCTTCTACGGATACATCTCTTAGTGAATCGAGATCGCATTGTCGGAGATGATAGAGAAATGCAATGTATTGCCAGGGAATTGCTTATCGGATTAAAGGGTCTCACACTCATGAGGTTCCACTGAGATATAATGAGTCGGGAGGTAGAATTCCATTGCGTGCTTGTCGCAAACAGAGTGGTAGGAGGTATGGTGACACTTACTAAGCACTTGACACTCGAGTGTTGAATTCACCTTGAGGAGTGTTTGCTGAGTGTTTACTTAACATTCAACGTTGAGCCAGATATACTCGGCTAGATGATAGATGTCATTTCTTGTATAATATTTCCTCAATTATGTGTTTGAGACGGAGCAACGACACGGCCCTGGTGTAAAGGTTAGCACCGTGGAATTGCAAGCCAAGGTCGTCTTTGGGTCGATCTCCCAGCAACGTCAAATTGAAACGACGGGTTCTTAAATCTCCCTGCCCCAGTCCAGCGACCAGTGGTGAATGGGTGCACCACAGTTAGCCGATGAGTAGGTCGCGTTTGTCGTTAGTTCAATGTTAACGTGACATTTTTATTGAGGGCAATCCTGCTGCGTGGCGTTATCTTGCTGTGGTCTGGGACTGCTGCTGTTGTTTCTGCTGCGTTGCCCAAGCTCGATAAATCAGACTTAGAAACTTAATAATGTTATTATTTATTTCCGTTTAGTGACTTGCTTACCGTTTTCTCTATTTTGCACTCCTATCTTGTTTTTTTGTTTGCTGTTTTAACTTAATGACTTGCCCCGACTGGACATATGTTAAAAGAGCTTCATAGCTCATCGGATTCCTCCTCCGATTCTGATTGTCGGGTACCCCCCCACCACCCGCCACCTCTTTCAAAAGTCTGGCCAGCGTTGAAGAGGCGGCCAACATATTGCAGACCCTACCCCTTACAGCTTTAAGACCAAATAAGAGCCCTTTCTGTCAAGAACACAATTCTCTCTTTTCTATGGAGACCTGGGAAAGAAAACAAATATACACAAGCAGAGTCGATTCTGGTATAACGTAGTTAAACATCGACAGCAAAGAGGCCCTAGTCTAACCAGGAAACCACTCAGAGTTAACGGATTTAACAGGAAATGCATACGATTGTCCACTCTCTATCAACTTTAGGGTCCACAGGTTTACAAAAAGTACTCGGATATAGTGACCAAAAATAGGATATCTTATTTGGATTCGGCACCATTGAAAACCTCAGGGTAGAAACTTTCGTAATCGCAGGGTTTTTTTTTTTAAGCGAAACCGTCAATTTTTTATACCCACAATTGTGGAGTAGCTAAGTCAAAACGTTGGTTTTATCTTTTCAAAGGTCTGACGTAATACAGTCGACGCTGGATACCAGTACGCTTCACGTAAGCACAGTTCTGGCGACGTGTTCCTTAAAAAGAATGGCGTTTACATCAGTACACTTTATAAGCACCCATATTTAAGCACAGTTGTGACATACCTCCGAACACAAGCACATCCAAAGCTCATTTTCGAACTAAATATTTTTTCCTGGGTCGCTGGCATCATTGGAGTAGGTGTCACGTGACAGCCCACAGCGAGATGTTTCCTCGATGTGGTCCGTTGGGTGTTAACATATTTTTTTGCTGGTCACACGCTCAGTGCGAGGCTGGCTGAAATTAAAGCGTCGCCTCTCCGTCTCATTCCCATTATCCCAGTTCACTTGAATGGATCAGGTACAACCCCTTATTTAAGTCGGCGTGAGCTGCTTTTTTCCAAACGCGGTTAGATCACTCCATTATCCCTGTCACCTACAGTCCCGTGAAATAACGTGGAATGTTTAATTAGGACAATGAGGAATTTCACACTCGCTGCACATTTTTAGCCGTACTCTGTTCTGATTGCGGATAATTAATGGGGGTTTAACGATTCGCTCCCCGCCTCGCCATACAGGGAATTACCGCCATTCAGGAATGCCGGGCGGTGGTGGATATGCACTTAGCCTGTAATCCAGCACTGTGGAGGTGCTATGGGTTGCTGGATCGCACAAATGTTGTGAAACTGCCTTCCTGTGGGTGTCGATTTGGAGCCATACCCTGGCTCGCCAGGAGAATGCGATACAGCAGAGTGCAGACTAATATAATCTGTCCTGTCTCTATGGGATAGACCAGTGGTTCTTAACCTTTTTGGAGGTACCGAACCCCACCAGTTTCATATGCGCATTCACCGAACCCTTAAATGGAAAAAATATGATTTTTTCAAATTCAAAACATAGGTATATGTTTTACTGGTGCACAATCATATGAGTCGGGTGTGTGTCTTAACCTCCGCCGAACCCCTGAGACTGACTCACCGAACCCCTGGGGTTCGATCGAACCCAGGTGAAGAACCACTGGTATAGAGCATTGCTCCCTCTCCTGAGTGGATATTCTCCGGGTGGTCTTGTTTCCTCTACAAGTGTAAATACTCATTAATTAGCTGAAAATATCTTAATATATAGAGCACCGCAGAGCTTGGCCAATTGTTGGTGCCGGCTTATGGCCTGGCTGCCTCCCAGCTTGTCTGTGGTTCCGCGGTCATTGTGAGATGTGATTGGCACGAACAGCAAAACATTGAAACTAAACACGATGATTATTATTATTAAACGTGAGTTATATTTCACGTGGCGATGTAAAGTCCTCTGGTAGCTGATGGGTTCAATTGATTACATACATATACGAAGGGAACAAAATTTATTCTGACATGCGTGATGCATGCATCCTGAGCCTAAGAATCACTATAAAATTCATGGTTACAGCCCTTTTTAATGACTTTGTTCCAAGAGGCATAGCATATAATTTGTGTGTGAATAATAATTGCTAAGCTGGCTTTGCTAGCTGTATATAGGCTTTCACATTACACGTTCATTTTTCATAGTTTGAAAATTCAGATTCTGACGCCGGCACACGGTGGCCTAATATTCAAAAAGATGTCTCTGGATCTTTAATGTCCCCTCTGAGGCGGATGGTGCTGGGTTTTTTTGAGCGTTTAGTTTTGTTGTCCTTCCCCGCACCTCCGATTAGCACGGTTGGCTACGTGCGGTGCGAAATAAGTTCAACAAACAAAGGTACGTGGTTAATACACACCGCACGCTGGGCTTGCTGACGCTCAAATCAATGCTGCGCTGCTGCTGCTGCGTGTGGCAAGCGGCTGCATAAAATCTACACCGCCGCAGTGGCTGCCGGAAACTCCCAAACGTCGCTCCGCCATCAATCCATCTGACGAGACGCTGTTGCAACGCGTAGGGAGTGTAAGAAGATCTTGCGACATGGAAATCTCTCTCTGTGCATCGACATCAATTCTCTACCACCACCACCGCAAGCCCGTCCGAAATGGAGACATCCGTTCTAGGCACTTTTCCTCGACTCTTCTGTCGGCCGAAAAGGACCCCCCCTCCCCCCAGCGCCACTCAATGGCGCGAGACGTGGGAGGGGGAATACAGCGGAGTCCCAAACAAGGACGTTATTGAAGATCCGTTCGAAGGAACATCCCCGGGTTTTTTCAACGGTTTTACTTAACTTGATTCCTCTGTTTGTCGTGGGTCAAATCTTGTAATCAAAATTTCGTCCACTTCCCGTTGTCCAATCAATTGCACATTTTGCACACGTACTCAGATCCGGTGACAATGCATGCGTGTATCAAAATCGGCATCAATTAATCAATTAATTCGCTACTTTAAAGCAATTAACATTTTGTACGGACGCCTTATTATTTATATATATATTTATATTTGTATAGATCAAAAACGCTGCGGTCCCTAAACTGTGGAATCGGCTCGCACAAAACGCAGTCGCCACGCGTCTCAGGCGCCATTGACGAACTTCTCGAAGACCGTGAGTTAAACGAAGTTGTTAATAAAAACGTTGTTTTTAAAAAACTTTTTTCAACGAGTTCATTTTTATCTGCCCCAACGGCAGTGAGGACCGCTCTCAACCGTGTCCCAACAACACGTGGAGGAAGGTGTGGGGATATTTCCTCCATTAATGGAAGATCGAGGACTCGTCAAACTGCGAATGCGATGAGATGCTAAACAAAACAGGCATATTACTGACGACTGCCCAGCACAACACGCCTGCTCTGGTTGATGAAGCGGACTCCACTCGCCTACCCCGAATGCTGCCGTGGAATGACTTGCAATGTTAAAAGCACAACCGTAGCCTGTTACTTTTTTTAAAACGCCATACGAAAGAAGAACGGAGTTAAATTTCGATTTAAAGCTTTCGTGACTGCAGGGATTCGAGAAGACAGAGTCGACAGACCTGTCCTCCACCTGAGGACGGCTGCTTGCGTTGTGGCCGAAACGTCGTGAGAATTATTTTATTAAGTTTTATTTTTATTATTTTATTATTTCCATTCTACGTGACTTTACTGAAAGAACCAAGAAGAAGATCGGAGTTGGCCACACATTCCAAGTTAGGGCCACAAAGCTTGGACGATTACTGGCTCTGGCTGCCTTCTCACCCCGTCTGTGGTTCCCCCGCGCCTCTGAATCCACAGAAGCTGTGCAGCGCATTACAAATTGGTCACTTTTAACTGTTTATCTTCAGGTTTTGGCGTTATTATAGACCTCGGCTTTGGAACGCACTCCCCAAGCTTATGTTTGTAAATGGCTTCTCAAAAGACGTTTTTTTTCAGTCTCATGAGTCGCCCGTTGTTTCAAGCTGACCTCTAAAATGTATCATAATCCTCCCATTAATCCGGTGTTTGGGGTTGACTTAGCGAGACACTTCATACTGTTCAGAACACATAGCTTTGCAGCTGAGCCGTTGGCAGCTTGGATACCTTCACATTCCAACGGCTTAGAGAGGCCTTGAGATTCACAGTCGGAGGAGAGGCGCGTTGTGGGCTGCGTTGTTTTGTGATTGGACAGCTCGCAGAGCCGTGTGGATGCGCTCTCTCTGGGCGGCAGGGTGGCGTCGCAGTGATAACGCTCGTGTCTCACAGCCAGATGTGCCCGGGTTCGATTCCCAACTCTGTGTGGAATTTGTCAGTTCTCCAGCTGTTCTGCGAGGGTTTCTGATGGGTTTTCCAGTTCCCCCCCCCACACACCCAGTTGCGAAGAATAAACATTCAGTGCACGAGAGGTGTTAGCCCTGCTGGACAACTTACCTGCAAAGTTACCCTTTTTGGATTGCAAGATAGAAACATCGGCCCATTACTGCGAAAACCTGGCAGGATTCTCCTGAAAAAGAGTCCCGAGACTCGGTGACGCTTTGCTGAGTTAACGAGTGGAATGACAACGAGCCGAGCCACCGTGTCCGAGGTCCACCGGTCCCAAGTCTGTGGACAACTTCTCTGCCTTCTTCTTGGTTCTTTCGGTAAAGTCACGTAGAAGGAAAATAATAAAATAATACAAAATAAAAGATAATAATTCAGACTCTGCCTTCTCGACAGACCTGTTCTCCACCTGAAGACGGCTGCTTGCGTTGTGGCCGAAACGTCGTGAGAATTCTTTTATTATGTTTTATTTTGTATTATTTTATTATTTTCCTTCTACGTGACTTTACCAAAAGAACCAAGAAGATGAATCCCTGCAGTCACGAAAGCTTTAAATCGAAACTTCTCTGCCGTCTGCATCGGTGTTGACGGCAGGTGGCGCATGAAAAATAAGAATAGTTTTTACCATTACTTGCAGCCTGTTTGCAGGTTCCAAGCACCGTGTGCCACACAGGGACAGCTGACACACTGGGGGTGCTCTATTAAACGCTTGAGATGGGATGGGATTGCAAAGCGCTTTGAGATGCTCCGTCGCAAAGGAGGGCGCTATGTATTAAAAACAAATCGTTTACATCTGCAAGGTTCTGAACATACATGTGTGGCACATTAAGGCCACTGCAATGTCAATTTTACCACCATTGCCATTCGAAACCATGCTGGTAAAACATGTAGGCTTTCGGGACCAATATTGTCCATAATGAAGGTTTTTTGGGTTAGATTGCGTAAATGTGTCGTTAAACCCATCACCACCCGACACAGCCAATTAGTAAGGTTTGTCACGTTAACAAGACATGCCAATTCGTTACTAGTTCAGCACACTGGTGTGTTGGAGAGTGAACCCACAGCATTTACAATTCGAGTACGACGTTTCACCGGTAATTACAACCAGACGCATCAGGCAAGAGCCAGATTTGTGGATAAATCCTCCTTTTTCGGTCTTAAATACCATGCTGAGACCATGAACTCATGCTGAAACCATGAACTCACGACACCTGAGGATCCGTTTCAATCACAGACAGTGGCTGAAACTTGGATTCGACCCCAGGATCTCGGCAGTGCCGGCTCATCGCTCTTGACCTCTGCATTGATTTGTCTGTTACACTGGTGGGTTTTCTCGTCGGTTAAATATTTGACTAATCCCATCACCATATGTTGGCAAGAGTTCTCTCTCCAAACGCGTGCGGATCAGTTGGTCGTGCAATGATGGTCCCGACCTGCCCTCACGTACCACTCGGGAAGGCGATAATGGTACTCGCCTCTACGCGGCAGCTCAACTGTTTCCACCACCACATTCAGTGAATTTTTTTTTTTTACTTTCAAGAATATATATTCTTGGTTCTTTCGGTAAAGTCACGTAGAAGGGAAATAATAAAATAATAAAAATATTAAACAATACAATTCTCACGACGTTTCGACTGCAACACAAGCAATCATCAGGTGTGAAATCCACAGCAAGAACATTTGAAAAAAGTGTCGGTTTTGTTTTCTTAACGTCAGCACCACGGACAGCGATTTGGCAGTCGAAACGTCGTGAGAATTTTGTTTTATATTTTTATTATTTTATTATTTCCCTTCTACGCGACTTTGCCGAAAGAACCAAGAATATGAATCCCTGCAGTCACGAAAGCTTTAAATAAACATTTCAGGAATATATTTATATATCGACCTTGTTGTTCAGCAATCTCACGTTATCGTGACAGTCGCCCATGAGGTTACAGAAAAGGACACGAACGTCTGATGACAATTGGTTCAGCCATGTCTCCGCTAATCTGCTTAAGCAAGCTGTGGCTTGCGTGTGTCGTGACTGCAAAGTTACATTCAAATCAGGGCCATCAACCTTCATTGCGAGACCACCCGCTGCTGCATGGCGGTCACCGCGGTAATCCTAATGCCACGGGGAAGCATGTGCCACGATGCGTACAGAAATTACTTTCTCCTAAGGTCGTCGGCTTGCAGTCGCGGGGGCAGGGCCAACAAAGAGGGTATATAATATTCATTCAACACAATCAGCTGCACAGAGTTGAACCACAGTAGCTTTGAGTTTATTTGTTTTTTTACATGGATTATCCCGCTTCGGCAGTTACGTGCGTTGAACTTATTCGCCCCGTACGTAGCCAACCGTGCTCATCGAAGGTGCGGGGGAAGGACAACAAACTAAAGAAATGAGTAATAAAAAATAATAGAAATAATAATAGAAATAAAATAATAAATCACCTACGTGACTTTACCGAAAAACCTAAGAGTATGAATCCTTGCAGTCACGAAAGCTTCAAATCTAGAATTAAAGAAATGTGTTTTCCATCTATATTTAAAAGTGCCATAGCTCCAGTGGCTTCCTAATATCTGACGGAAAAGCGTTCCAGACGGCTGCAGAAGCGCATCTGAAAGCGTGCGATGCAGCGACCGTCCTTGTACGATGGTCAGCCTGCTGCGAGGATGACCGGAGTTCGCATGATGATGGTTTATGCTCCTTGACCAGATCAGCAAGGTGTTGTGGTTCATTTGTGGCGAGCACCTTGTGTGTAATGAGTTCGGCAACCAGAAGCCAATGCACCTTGGCGAGCACCGAATGGACATGATTAGATTTTGCAGTACCCGTCATGACACGAACCAAACAATTTTGTGCACGCTGCAGCTTGGTAATGTTTTGCCAGACGTCCCGTAGAATAGTGATTTGCAATATTCGAGCCTTGTCAATAATATGCTACATGCCACCATGTTGGCTTTGTCACGACTCAATAAAGGGGATCCGTGGTGCTTGAGCACAACAACAACAACAAAAAGACAAACATCAACATTGCAGAGGACGAGTGTACAGGACCCTGACACCTGCTGCTGTATATTTGTAGTTTGCATATTCTCCCCGTAGTCGTGTGGATTTTCCTCCGGGTACTCCGGTTTTTCCCTCCACATTTAGAATCAACATCACGCGTTTAGAGTATTTCGCTGCTCTACATTTCTATGTGATAAGCCACTTCGCTGAGCTATCATTTGTGGCCAGGTCACTTCTGAAAAAGAGCTATATAGCTAAGTGGGCCTTACCTGGTAAAATAAAATCATGTTAAATCTTTGCAACGACTCGCGACTGACTCAGTACCATGCTGGCCGCTGTGTATTAATAAAAGTTTCCGTTATCAGCGTAATTCGCGTCTGTGGCACCTCCGCTCCGCCGATGAGCACGGTTGACTACGTACTCTGCGAAAGAAGTTGACGAAAATACACTGATTTACGTACAAAATGTTGCGAGTGTTAGAGCCGATTCCAACTATTTGGGGCTGTCCCCGTGCAGACGATGAGACCAGCAGCGACGGCACCCCCGACTTCCCAGCGGTGTCCCTGTCACGTTGACAGCGTAGTATAATTTATCAATAATATTAATAACAACGGCAATTTCTATTGTGCCGTAACATGGCAAGCCATTAAACTGACGCATATTTCCTCTTAATCAACTCAGAATTACATCTCTGCCACCCTCTAAGTGCCCTAAATTGATTAATTCGTTCACTTATTAGCCGCAGTAGCACTTCTCTTAATCCCCAGCGGTAATCTTTTCGAGTGTCTTATTTTGACCCCACGATCTGTCAAATTATATATTTCCCCCCCCCAAACCATTGTCACTTTCTCTTTTTTGTAAAGTCTGTTTGTCAGATACATGAGAGCAATTATATGGCTCTTCAAGTCTGATCGATCACTCACCCAGTGTCCATTCCACCCAGCACATCGACTTATGCATCTCCACACAGCCACTCACTCACCCTGGTCCTGTATTCAACCTTATTTACTTAAACATTGTATTGAGTGGTATAGATATGTCAGATTATACTGGTAGGAACCTTCTGGTTCCACCAGGCCACAGGGGATTATTATGTCCGTCCGTCGTGCATCCAAAGAGGGGAGGGTGGGGAGGGGCTGGGTGGGGAGGGGCTGGGTGGGGAGGGGAGGGGAGGGTGGGGAGGGGCTGGGTGGGGGGTGGGGCTGGGTGGGGTGGGGCTGGGTGGGGAGGGGCTGGTCACCCCGTGGTGCCCTTATAGAACTCAACGTTTAACCTACTCACGCCGGCTTGTGCCCGCCCTCACAGTCAGGCATATTTGCGGAATACACCACGCCGCCGTTGACCCTGGCCATTGACCGAGCAACCCAACGTTCCTACCAGCTCCCTCCGCAGGAATGTGTTATTGAGTGGGAAGAGTGGGAAGTGCCTGATTTTCAATAACTTAATTTTTTAAAGAAATATTTCCTTTTTCAATTTTATTCCAGTTCTACCGATGTCATGAGACATCGTGTCCATTCAGAACTGCCGCAGAGCATTGCAAAGCCCCTTTGTTAGAGCACAGCCCGTGGAAGTAGATATCAAAGAAGTACTTTGGAGACCACTTCAAATTATATGTTTTAACTCACATGAGTGTGGGCTGCGCTTTCCCACATGCCTCGCTGCAGAGGAATGTTCGTCACGTGCCAAACATTCTCAGAGCTGGCGTTTTGGTCAGATGAAGTGAAAAGGTTCAATGTGTTCATTAGCATTCATTAGCAACTAGGCTGAAGCTATCAACTCACTCCAGTTGAAAATCCGGTTCGGTCGCTGGTGTCTGCCCAGATTCAAACGCAGGGGGTTCTCAGCATTGCTGGCTCGGTGCGTCTTATCGAGGGATTGGCTTCTTCTGCTCACATTTAGTTTTCACAAGATTTTTTACATTTACGCAGGCAGGCAGGTGGTTAGTTTTGTGACGCTCCCCGTGCGGAGGGCTTTCGGCAACGGCACGCAGCCTTAGCACATTGGCCCTGCCGCAGCCGCTCGTGATTCAGGAGCTGATCAGGGGTCGCATTGCTGAAAATGCCCGCAGTCGTGCATGGCGAACGTTTGAGAGGAGACTTTCTCAATGCGCGGCATGACCCAGAAGTCCACACTCAGATGAGTGCGTACAGCTCTACACTCTCTCTGCTGCTTTTGCAATACAACAGAAACTCTTGCAATCATATTTAGTGACGTTTTGACGATGTTTTATTTTTGTACATAGCATGATTTATGCAAATTGCGTCTCAAAAACGCTGTAGAATTTGTAACGCTCGCAGTTTTCACATAGAGGCGTGGGGAACCACAGACGAGCGGGGTAAGGAAGCCAGAACTAGGTTTTATTTTTGTACATAGCATGATTTATGCAAATTGCGTCTCAAAAACGCTGTAGAATTTGTAACGCTCGCAGTTTTCACATAGAGGCGTGGGGAACCACAGACGAGCGGGGTAAGGAAGCCAGAACTAGTGCCAACAATCGCCCAAGCTATGTGGTCCTACATTTAAATAATGCCTGAAGACCATTAACAGTTGCCGCCAGTTTAAATACCAGTTGTATAGAATTGAGATCTGCTTTGAATGTCCCTTGCGTCTTGCGTTGCACGTGCGGTCTCCCCTGCTCACGGAAGCTCGACGGTGACCTGTGCTTGGGACATCTTCCGTGAAAGGCGGCTATCTAGGAATCGTGCGGCAGCTCATTTGTTCCTCGGCGAATGCAGACCCCATCGGTGACCTCTGACCTGAGTGCACGTCGATACTTCGCCTCCGTCCGTAGGCAAATGAGAGCGGCGTGACCCGTCGGAAGGATATGTGCGGGAATTAACGTCGCAATCTCGGCGCGCAAGAAACGTAGGTGTTTAATTTCGTTTGCACGCCAGCCCCGCGTGTCCGTTGCGTGCCCGTGGGGCAGATGCCCACGGTGGAGCGCCGCTATAAATAGCCCAGCAGCTCTGGTGGCTCAGCAGACCCACGGGCGTAATCCCGTAATGAGATGAAGGATGGGGGCCCTAGGAGGCTTTACGGCTGCAGCAGCCTGCAGGAAAAACTTTGTGAACACTGTACACTGTATGCAGCGCGCATGCCGCGGGGTCGCTGATCGCCGCGGAGTCCCGGATCGCCGCGGCAGTCGTCTCGCACGTCAGGACGGGCGTCACGCAGTGCGGTCTCGAGGTGATCCTTAGACGCTCAGTCGGAGCCATGCCACAGCAGTTCTACCCATTATGCAATGTGCCAGCAACGGTTTATAACTTTGCTTTCAATGCGAACGAGTGCACGTACAAATGCATTGCTTGATATAGTGTTTGTCCATAATAGAGAGGTTTTTGTTGCTGTTGTTAGATCGCGTAAATATAAATGTGTCGTTAAACCCGTCGCCACCTGACACAGCCAATTATTAAGGTTTGTCACGTAAACAAAACGTGCCAATTTGTTACTAGTTTAGCACCACCGGTGTGTTGGAGAGTAAACCTACAACATTTACAATTCGAGTACCGTGACATTTCACCGGTAAAGTCACGTAGGTAAAATAATAATAATAATAAAGTAAAATAATAATAAATGAAAATAACTAAATTGTGATTTAATTTAGTTATTTTCATATATTATTATTTTATTTTATTATTATTTTACCTACGTGACTTTACCGAAAAAACCTAAGAGTATGAATCCTTGCAGTCACGAAAGCTTCAAATCTACACCAGCTCTGCTGTTGTGAATGTTCAACGTGGATCTGGAGAGGGGAGGGAGGGAAAAAAAACCTCTGTGCTGGCATCCCAGAGCTAACGACCCCAATTCCAATTTAAAAACCGCTCATCAGGCAAACGTAAATAAATGTAATTTTCACATTTATTCACCGGGTCCCACGGTGTGCAGGGCAGTTTCCGATCCTTATTATCTCCTCTGTCTCTTTGGCCTCTCTGTTTCTGTGCCGTGAAGAAGGGGGCCATCGCCCGAAACGTCGCCTATTGTCTACCGTTCCTTGTCAGGCGGCAGTGTTATTGCCGCCTGTGTTGAGTTTTGTTGTTGTTTTTATCGATGCTTTGCTGCAGAGTTATTCCATGGTGGAGGGGTGGGGGAGGGCGGTGAGGGTGTCTGCCGTGACGTTTTTCCCCGCGGTAGGCAGGTGGCGAGAGAGGGGGGGGGCGAGCGTTGTGCGGCGATGCTGCGTCCACCCTTACTAGGAGTGCACCGCAGGGATGGGTCGTTGTCGTCGTCGTCATCATCATCGGAAATTGCACAGTTTCCGTTGCACCCGATCTGCCCGTCCGAGAGATGGGCTTAACATAGCTGCAGGAGGAGGAATTTATCCGATTGGCGGTCGGATTGTAATAAAATTGTTGCTTCGGATTATGCCCCAATTTATTTATTTGTCATTACTTGCAGTTTCGTGGTGGGTTTGTTTGGGGGGTGGGGGAGGGAGGCAGGAAATCCGTGAGGAGCTTATAAAAATACGTTCCGTGGCTGTAAACCTTAAGTGAAGTAGTATTGACACAGCTCTTTTTCAGAGGCGACTTGGCCACAAATGATAGCTCAACGAAGTGGCTTATCGCGTGGAAATTTATAGCAGTCAAATACTCTAAACGCACTTTTTTTCTCAATCCACTGCTGGACGCGCGCCTTTCCACACCGCCGTGCGGGCCACACTCCACCGTGCTTGGTCGGTGCGGTTTGGTGAAGGGGAACGGGAGTCTTCCAGAAACGCCACTGATGTCAGGCATGGCCGGATTTAGAATTCGGGAACACCGGGTACGGAAAATTGTGGTTGATATATTGGAAACTCGAGCCTAGATAGACGCACCAATGGCATACCATTGCGAGCGATGTGACAAGGCTGGGATGCGGACTTCCCAGCAAGTACCGGCATCCCTAACGGCAGAAGCATCGTTGCCGCTTGTCGACCTTCCCAGCTAAGCCAGCACAAAATGGTTTGGGTGTTTTTTTTTTCCCGATCCGGAACCAAACCGAGATACGTTGGCCTCGCAAGATGTCTTGAATCTGGCTCGGTGATGGGGGAGGCCAAGCAGGGCCAGGGGCGGGGCTAATGATGACGTCCATTGCATGTGACACACGGCGTCACTGCGCCATCTGCACACGCTACGACTCAGTCATCGCGTGCGCGACGCCAGCGGCAGTGTGGGGATAAACATCCTGTGGACGCCTTCCGAGCCGCGCCGGGCTGGCTTGGCACAGCCCCGGCGCAGTTCGGTTGTGCGGTGGAAAAGAGAGACGCTACGGAGCGGAGCTTGCGGTAACCTCCAGGCCATCCGTCCTCCCCGCCCCGCCGCACTGTATGACGATGCATTATTTACTCGTGACGGCAGGGGTGGACGGTCCCAACACATAAAAGGGACTCACAAAGCACAGGATGGGACGTAAAAATTTGCTTAGCGCAGCTGCGGTGCTCGTTCATTATTGATGTTTCCTGTATTGGGAATGACAGCAGGTTAACCATCACACCTGTTTCACGAAGTACCGGTGTTTTGTGTGTTATCTTGCCGTTGTTGTCTATGCTTCTGTGCATAAAAACTGGAAGAAAAAAATGCACTAGTTATTCATCTCAACAAAGTCGGAGTAGCTTTGACGTTGCCGATTTGGACTGAATTTGCGCCTCTTAGAATGACTAAACTACATGCAGTTGTCCAGTTATAAAAGAGAATGGCAAAGTAATTTAATAGATTCGATTAATAGTTGTGCAATGGTTCTGTTCCGTAGTCCTGTACTACAAAGGATCAGTGCCGGTCACATGCACCAACCCACATGCACCAACCCACATGCACCAACCCACATGCACCAACCCACATGCACCAACCCACATGCAGCAACCCACATGCAGCAACCCACATGCACCAACCCAAATGCATCAACCCACATGCACCAACCCACATGCACCAACCCACATGCACCAACCCAAATGCACCAACCCACATGCACCAACCCACATGCACCAACCCACATGCACCAACCCAAATGCACCAACCCACATGCACCAACCGACATGCATCAACCCACATGCATCAACCCACATGCACCAACCCAAATGCACCAACCCACATGCACCAACCCACATGCACCAACCCACATGCACCAACCCACATGCACCAACCCACATGCACCAACCCACATGCACCAACCCACATGCACCAACCCACATGCACCAACCCACATGCACCAACCCACATGCACCAACCCACATGCACCAACCCACATGCACCAACCCACATGCACCAACCCACATGCACCAACCCACATGCACCAACCCAAATGCACCAACCCACATGCACCAACCCACATGCACCAACCCACATGCACCAACCCAAATGCACCAACCCACATGCACCAACCGACATGCATCAACCCACATGCATCAACCCACATGCACCAACCCAAATGCACCAACCCACATGCACCAACCCACATGCACCAACCCACATGCACCAACCCACATGCACCAACCCACATGCACCAACCCACATGCACCAACCCACATGCACCAACCCACATGCACCAACCCACATGCACCAACCCACATGCACCAACCCACATGCACCAACCCACATGCACCAACCCACATGCACCAACCCACATGCACCAACCCAAATGCACCAACCCACATGCACCAACCCACATGCACCAACCCACATGCACCAACCCACATGCACCAACCCACATGCACCAACCCACATGCACCAACCCACATGCACCAACCCACATGCACCAACCCACATGCACCAACCCACATGCAGGCCAGCCTACGTGGGTGTTGGGTTAGCGGGCTATCGCTCCCTATCCCCCCTCCTCCTTGTCAGACTTTGGCGGACAAAGAATCGACTTAAACCAGCCTCCCAACTAAAAAATCCCTGTGGACAGAGGAGCAGAGGGCATCAATTATGTCATCAGTTAAACGTAAGTGTCATTAACACAGCGTTGTTGTTTTTTCATCGTAACATCTTTTGCACATTGTGGACGTGTTGCAGATTGCAGATAAGATTCTGTACCTGTAAGAGCTCGTGTTCATTCTTCACGCCTGCACGCAGCGGGTACCTTGTGCCGCTGTGTGCAACGATGAATGGAATGAAAAAATTGCATCAGCCAGGCTGGGAAAGGAACCCGCAAACTTTGACTCATTAAGTCAATCCGTTACCCGTGTCTTCTTAGCCCGTTTGCCCCAGCGCCACCACAAATAAGGCTCTGATTTCTTTCCCCCCCGCTTAACTTTAGCGTCATTGCCTCATCCCCGCCCCCTAGACTCATCCCCCTCCACACACCACCCCCCACTGCTGTGACATCAACTAGATGCTTTATGACAGACGCACCCGTCACACACAGTGCGAAGGGCACCGTGGGGTGGGTGTCAGGAAGATCGGGCGCCAATGCCCATAATTACCTTGAAGCGCCCAGTTACTCGAGCAGCCCTTGGCAGCAGCACGGCGGCTGATTGACGATTACCAGGTACGTCTCGTGCGGGCATGCTCGCGTTGTGTTCCACGTAAGCGCTGTGTTGTCGTGTGGGGACAGAGAGCTGGAATATTAACAAGGAAAAGTGTCCGCAATACACTGCTGGCCGCAGAGAGCACGGAGGTGGCGACTTTGAAGAACGGATCGGCACACGACGGAGGAGGTTCAACTGGGGCAGGCGCGTGGTGAAGGCTGGAGGAGGGCAAGAGAGAGAGAGAGAGAGGGGGGCTTTAGAGTGGGAGCCCGGAGGTCGTCGATGGACGTGACTTTGAGCCCACATCCAGACCGGGAGCGATGGGGGATTGTCAGAGCAGACCTCAAATGTCGGGCGTCCGACTGCGTCACAGCCCGTGTTCTCTGGCGGATGGGATGAGAGCGATGGGCTCCGTCATTGGGCCATCAACGGCTTGAAGCAGCGACGACCATTGCTTTCTGTTTGTTGAAACGAGGGGCTTTGCAACGCGGTAATTTTGAATGTTTAGATGTCAGGTGGTTTTTGGACTTTTAGTAATTTTCTAATCTGCACGTGTGTTTTTATTCGCTGCTATTAAACAACCGGTAATTCGAACAATTAGTTCTTCAGATAATACAACGCAGCACTTTGTCAGTCCACTCATGAATGAAGGCCTCCCCATACCGTGTCAGATGCGGAGGTTGTTTGACCATACTTCACCATGCTGGTCACTGTGGGTTTGTGAGGAGGGCAGGCGGCTCAAGACCATTTCAGAGATCGCACGCCACTGACACTAACGCGGGCCAGGAATCGAGATCCAAGTCTCCGGGTTCATAGATAGCACATTGCGCTAACCACTGCGCCACCACTCGTGCTGTAACGTAATTAAACAGGAGTTAATTAACCAGGAGTTAATTACCTTCCGGTGGGATTGGTGGCTTAACTGGTTCGTCAAACGAACAGATGATAAACTGGTTGTTATTTTACTGTAAATAGTGTCTTAAACGGCATGTGAACACTTTGTAACTGTGTGTGATGCATTCTGTGGCTGTGTGGGGTTTCATCGACATAACACAACTGTGATGAACGTTATGTCTTAGTCTCGAGCACATTCACCGTGTAACCGATCAACAAGCCTCTAATGGAGCAACTGATATACAGACAAGTTGTCTCGGTTAATTGTGCTCCTGTGCGTTTCCAACCACGCCGTCAATCAAGCCGTGTAAGTGGTTACCGGATCCTGAAGTCGCTCGGTTATCGTATCAATTCAGGTCGGTTGGAGTTGTCGTTCAAGTGTTCACTGGGTGACGTCTTTATTTGTCCGCTAAGTTGAACACTGGAAGGTGCGCAGCGAATAGGCGCGTCACGATCTGCTCCCCTACCAGGGAAAGTTGGCGTTGTTTTCACAATTCAATTAATCGGTTGTTTCCCTTTTCCTTTTTACCATCTCGTTCGTGTTGCTTTTTCTTTCGGGCTCGTTTGTAAGGCTTTTGTGCATCTCGTTGGCGTGAATGTAACGGCGTGCCATTTCCGTCACTCGGAAATGTGCAGTTCTCAACTCGATGCTCGTATCTTGAGCGGTACATGTTTTTGAGTCTGTCGAATCGACGCATCACTAACGCACGTAGCGTAGCGTCGTTTACCAAGTTGCCCGGCGTGTTGAATGGTGCATTGTCTCATATTGACACGAGGTGCCGTTGATGCAACCGGCCACGAAGGCCGTCTCACCTTTG
Source organism: Lampetra planeri (assembly GCF_965212315.1). NCBI lineage: Eukaryota > Metazoa > Chordata > Hyperoartia > Petromyzontiformes > Petromyzontidae > Lampetra > Lampetra planeri. The sequence goes on from NC_136141.1 coordinate 2,081,689, forward strand.
TTGACTGACACGGTGGCGCATTCCTACGCCGGACCTGACGCTTCTCCTTCCCTCCACCCCTCCGTGCGTGCGTGCGTGCGTGCGTGTGCGTGCGTGCGTGTGCAGGACCATCATGGGACCTCACGGGATCAACCGAGCAGCCCACCGCATCGTCCTGTCCGATTGCGAGAACGGCCTCGGTGAGTGAGCGATGAACCCCGAGGGCTTGCCGGGACACGCGCTCACCATTGTGCGCAGCACGGAGGGGCGGGGGGCCCCCCCCTTGATTCTCGCTTCTTTTGTTTGAGCCGCGCTCGTCACGGTTCATTGTGAGCCTCTCTTTGGGAACGCTCGCTGCGCTCTCGCCGCGTGTCACGGAATGCGCAGCGTGATGCTCACGCTCTCCGCCAGTGTCCCCTGCGGTGTTGGTTGACCACGACCACAATCCACTCCGTCAGGAACTGCTACGATGGGGTTGTTTTTTTTTGCATCGTTACAAAAAAGGCTGGGTGCTTTTGTTTTACACGTTTCTACCGTGTGTTGTTTGAAATTTCAAACTTCATTTGAAGCTTTCGTGACTGCAGGAATTACTCTTTGGTTCTTTCGGTAAAGTCACGTAGAAATAAAAGAACATAAATAATAGAATACGGCGTTTCGATTGCAACACAAGCAGCCGTCATCAGGTATAAATGAATGAGAAAACAAGTGGAGTGGGGAGCACGCGAGAAGCACGCGGGAAGCGAGTGGGAAGCGAGTGGGAAGCGAGTGGTTAGCACGCGGGAAGCACGTGCTTCCCACTGGCTTCCCACCTGCTTCCCACTCGCTTCCAGCGTGCTTCCCACTCGCTTCCCACTCCACTTGTTTTCTCATTCATTCATGACGGTTGCTTGTGTTGCAATCGAAGCGTCGTATTCTATTATTTATTTTCTTTTCTTTCTGCGTGACTTTACCGAAAGAACCAAAGACTTACGGTTTTCCGGCGTGCGCTAGTTTTCGGTTATGTTAGGTTTTTCTCATAATTTAAAGATGTGATTGATGCCAGCGGCAGTATATTCAGATGCTGAGTTCTTGGTCTGTGCCTTTGTTCCATCCGCAATTGACCACTGCAGTGCATGTATGCATGTTGAACTTCTTTCGCACCGTACGGAACCAACCGTGCTAATCATTGCAGTGCTTGGCTCACAGGTAGCTTCTCTACGTGTTCAGAGTGCTTGTCTGTCTAATGGGCTTTCTTCATTCCCTTATCCTCGAGGTACAGGAACTCTTAGAGAACATGTACAAGCTAAATTTCGATTTAAAGCTTTCGTGACTGCAGGGATTCATCTTCTTGGTTCTTATACAAGGACTGTTTTCTTGGAATTTCTCTTACTTGATACAGCTATCGTGCTGTGACGGTTGCACTTGAAGACGGAAGCTTGTGTTGCCTCCGAAACGTCGTGAGAATTATTTTATTATGTTTTATTATTATTTTATTATTTCCCTTCTACGTGACTTTACCGAAAGAACCAAGAAGATGTACAAGCTAGATAGATCACATTGACCGCAAAGAAAACGAAGTGGGCTTGGGTCGGACACATTGCCGGAAGGGATGATGTCCCTTGGTTGAGACCAGTGTCAGTGGCAAGCAAAGTGGGAACGCGCCCGAGGGACACGTTCACCGTGGAGATGGAGCGATGAAATCGGCGTCTGTGCAGGAGCTGTACGGATTGTTGTTCGCAAAAACGTGAGAGGTGGCTACGGCCTAGGGAGGCCTTCTTCCAGCAGTGGATAGATCATGATGTCAGCCGTGTAGTGTGAACAAATCCTTTGCAGTAATAAGGCCAAGTAATCAAATGGGAGAGAGTGGTGGTGGGGTGGTTAACGCGTCGCGTTGTCAACACGGACACCCGCCATTTATTCCCGACCACGGCTGACATCAGCGGTGAGTAATATTTCGGACCGGTTGTGGGGAACGCCCTCCATCAGTCCGCACTGGCCAGCGTGGTGAAGTATGGTTCAACAACCCTTACACCATCGAGACGTCTACATCCAGCAATGGATTAACAAACCGCTGTACAGAGACAAAACTGAACGACCCGCATGGAAGGTGGTGGGGGAGCGGTCGGTGCAGTGTGTGGTGACATCACCCGAGTGGACTTAAATCGTGTTTATTATAGCTTAAGTCCCATTACAACTGGGTTTGGTGTGGCGCTTAAGCAAGAGTTGATATTTAGCCAGGATGTCCATCACTGGCTCCGTGATGGGCTCTGCACAAGGCCATTGTGTTTGCTGCACCGCCTCAGTAGCCTTTCTTAAGAAAACCCAAAACTCTTTCTACCAGGTAAGCCCCACTGAACTTTTTATCTCTTTTTCAGAAGCGACCTAGCCACAATTGATAGTTGAACCAAGTGGCAAATCACGTGGAAATGTATCGCAGCAAATATTTTTAAACGCACGTTCGTAAGTGTGGAGGGGAAAACCGGAGGTCTCGGAGAAAAATCCACGCGACCGCGGGGGAGAGAGACACGCAAACTCCAAATATACAGCAGGCTGTCAGGGTTGGGATCGAATCCACGATCTCCTGTGTATCAGGCGAGGTAGTTAACATTTTAAGTCACCTTGTGGAGATATCATTTGTGGCCAGGTCGCTTCTGAACAAAAGCTCTATAGCCCAGTGGGCCTTACCTGGTAACATAAAAAAACAATAATTGAGTTTTGTAGTTTAGTTTCGGTGAGACACTCATGAGCACCACACAGCGATTGGTGTTTCAGGCTAAGCGCGGTTAGCCTTGATTGTGATGGGGGGCGGGAGGGGAGATATTACCCACCAGATGCACATTGTTGTTAATTACAAAGTCGCTCAATAAATCTGCTTAGGACAATCTATGTGAGACTGGGGCCTGGCAGGCAAAGTGGTGCAGTGAAGTCAGAAGTTCACGGCTTGCTTAAGCTCCGGGAGACCTGAAAGCCAGACTGTGCTTATGAGGAAGTTTGTATTCGTGCGAACAGGGCACCTGTACCCACATTAGCAAATACTCTCCCTCCCTTGCGGCTCAATAAGGCTTAAGAGATTGTTTTGGGGCGCTGCGGTGCCGCGATTTTAACTCCCTCGCCTGGTATGCAGGAGGTCGTGGGTTCTATCCCGACCCTGAAAGTGCTTTTATATTTGCGTGTTCTCTCTCCCCATGGTCACGTGAATTCTTCTCTGGGTCCTCCGGTTTTTCCCTCCGTATTTATCAACAAGCGTTTAAGAGTATTTGCCTGCTGTAACTTTCCACGTGGTAAGCCACCTCGTTGAGCTATCATTTATGAAAGCCAAGTCGTTTTTTTAAAAAGAGCTACATAGCTCAGTGGGCCATGTGTGGTAAATTACAACAAGAAAAAACAGTTTGTAGTTTATATTGCAGAAAGTTCAAAATTTATTGGAAAACACAGAGTAAAATTTTTCTGGTCGTCGAGACTCTTTAATGAAGGAGGCAGCACACCAGAGATGACTACGTCCACCTCGGAGATGGAGCGATGAAATCAGCTGGTGCACAGGCCTCTAGACGGAGCATCGCATCGGAAGACCTTCAAGCACGGCGATGGCTTGGGGGCGACTTCATCCATCCGTGGATGGATCGAACGCTGGTGATGGTCGCCGTGAAACTGAATTGGATAAAGCCTTCTGAGTGGGAGCTACTTGGTGCTTTTGTTCCGGTCTGCGACCGTGCGCCCATTTGAATGTGGAGCGGTCGGCAAGCTGTGGGGGAGGGATGGGGGTTTAACGCCGGCGTGGCTGTCGTGTTGTTGCGCAGGAGTGAAGGTGATCGGCGGAGTGCGCGAATCGGGAGAGGAGTTTGGTGTTTACGTGAAACGCTTGCTGCCCGGAGGGATGGCGGCCCTAGACGGTACCTCCGGTCGCTGGCACTCACTGCGGCGCGTATTCGTCGGTGACACCTTGCGTCGGCAGCGTTGCGCAAGCGCTTGTGTAGCGAAAGAACTCGACACATTTGTCAGTGACCAACTGACCCCAAAATAAATAAGAAAGTGTGTCATCGGGGATGTTTCGGGCAATGGCCCACCTTCTTCATGGCACATCGAGAGGCCAGAGAGGCAGGAGTTCCGACTGCGCTGTGGAATTCTGTAGCGTCGATTCGTGCCCCATTTCCACGGCCACTTTGGGACTGGATTTTACTGGCACAGCACGAAATGTAATTATTCCAACTCGAGTTGACCAGAGTTGGCCTGATTGGTCCCAGAATTTGAGTTGATGGGCAACTTTCATTGCTGTGACTCTCCCGTGTTCCGTGCGCTTTCACACGAGTTGCGTAGGTCTTTCACAGAAAATATTTCCGTTTAAAGGGTGTAGACCACGTTGCCGATGGAATGAAAATAGTTCATTAAGGTTGAATTAAATGTTGAATGTTCCGACCGCCTGGATCATTGTTGGTTGTGACATTGAATTTTAGGCTCGTCCACAAAGCAAAACGAGCCCAAAGAATTCAGGCTGTGGCACGAATGCAAGCCCAACTGAAGTTGACAAAAAATAAAATAAAAGCGCTTTACCTGCATGACAACTCGAGTACTTCGCCCGCAATGGCTGTGGCAAACGCGGCAACAGGTGGAGAATGAGACCCAAGTCGCAAAGTAACAGAGGGCACCTTCGAGGTCCGGTTTGAGAATGTATGAATGCTGCAAAAACTAACTAATGCTAGCACTGCGAATGCTGTCACTAAGCTCCATTATGTGTGGGGCTGTAACTGTGGTTTATTTACGCACATCCGTCACGTGAATTTTGACACTCTTATTGATTTGTTATTGTTGTGATTGTTGTCGTTGTTTTTTTCACCGTTTTTAAGCACTGTTTATCGTTTATCCTGTTTGTAGGAAGTTCTGGAGTGGGTTTCATGTAAATAATGTGTTGTTGTTGTTGTTGTTTTTGCTCTTGTGAGTTTGCACATTCCCTCCACCCTGCAATGTCCTGTAACTGCTGTCACTGTTGACGGTCCTGTGCTGTGCTCCGAGTCTCTACGGAACTCGATATAACTCAGTGGATCTGTACATAACTCTACGAATCTCTATGTAACTCTATAAAGCTACGGTGTCCTGCGCCTGCCGCCACTGCCGACAGACGGTCTTGGCCTGTGGTTTTCCTCGTAGCAGAGCTGCTTAGCTCGTTGGGGCCTTGCCAGCTGAAACAAAGCCTCAACGTGAGTGCGAGTGTGAAGGGAGAACGCTGCGTGTGACGTCTGCGTGGTGGTTGCCTCTGCTCCGACACAGGGCGGCTGAGGCCAGGTGACCAGATCTTGGAGGTGAATGGCGAGAGTCTGCTGGGAGTGACTAATGACAGGTAGGGAGACCTCCTCCTGCCGTTAGCGACGCAGCGTCGTCCGGCGCCTGCGCTCGCTCGCTCGCCGCGCGTGTTTGCATCGCAAAGTAGACAACTCCGTTTTCCCGCGACCAAATCACACGGAGAGTGCCCTGCCCTCTCCGGATCGCGAAAGCTAAGAAAGGGGGGTGACCATGGAGAGTGTTCTGTGAATTATAAAACTCAAAAAAATTTAAACACATTTTTTGTTATTTTGCCAGGTAAGGCCCACTTAGCTATATAGATTTTTTCAGAAGCGACCTGGCCACAAATGATAGCTCAAAGAAGTGGCTTATCACGTGGAAATTGATAGCAGCTAAATAATCTTAAACGCATGTTACTAAATATGGAGGGAAAAACTGGAGGACCCGGAGAAAAATCAACGCGACCACGAGGAGAGAGACACGCAAACATCAAATGTACAGCAGGCGTCAGGGTCGAGATCAAACCCATGACCTCCTGTATACCAGGCGAGGTCGTCATCATCTCACCAGCGTGGCTCCCCAATGGGCTTCTGCCGTGTATAACAGGTGTCATACGCTGTGTTGTACAGTACTTCTGAGCGGATATCGAACCTGGGCCGCCGGTTTCGTAGTGCAGTGCGCCAACCACTACACCTCCGCTCCCAAAACTCACACGCCCCTACAGAGTACACACGTAGCAAACATAGCGGACACACAAACACTGCCAGCTTAGACAAAGACAAAGATCCCCCATATAGCATTAACAGACTTCGTTTGGGCAAATACTGTTAGGGGAGAGGGTGTTAAATAAACATAATCCTTCATTTATAATGTGCGTTGACAATTCTCTTTAGTGAAATATAATCCTAAATGGATTCGAGCAGAGCCTCGGCTTGTCTTTGTTGGCATTCTCAGAGAAAGATCTCAATTTTCTGCAGGCATTAATGGCTCTGATAAAAAAAAAATGTGCAACTCTATGGTATAATGATGCAAAGCCACTTAAATTGTTTACATTGTAAATGACACTTCTGCGATGATGATGATGATGATATATTTTTGTTCAGATATTTTTACTGCGATGATGATATCAGTAAATGATGGTGACACCGACGATGATGATTATGTAATGCGGGCGTAAGCGACCTTCCGGATGTGACGTCACGGGGGGTGGAGTCATGTGACGTGGGGGGAAGGTTCGGGTCCTTAAGCGGGTAAACCGGAAGGGGAAGGGAGTCGGGGTGTGAGCGGAAAAGAGTGAGGCCACGCGGGCGAGTGTGGAGAGGGGGGGCGCCGACGGCCATCGGGAGCCAACCCCGAAGATAAGAGGAAGCTGCGGAGTGGTGTGCAGCTGCAGAGGAGACAGCCAGAAGGGCTGCGTGTTAGAGGCAGCGGTGTGGCTGCCAGGAGGAGCTGCGGAGTGAGAGAGAGAGAGGGCTGCATGTTAGAGGCAGCGGTGTGGCTGCCAGGAGGAGCTGCGGAGAGAGAGAGAGACAGCAAGAGGCTGTCAGAGCTGCGGAGGGAGAGGAGTTGCAGCGAGTACAGCCAAGGGGGGCTGTGTGAGAGAAACAGCAGCGGAGCTGCTGTTGTGGATCGGGCCGACATTGGAGTCAGCACCGTGGAGAAGCTACAGAGTAAAGACAGCCGTGTGGGTGTACAGCACGAACCGAATAAAGGACACTGAGCCAGACATCGTGGTCCAGTCGTTTATTACACTGGTGTCGGAAGTGCAACGGCATGTCGAAACAAGTGAGGAAGAAAGTTAATCCGGCGCCTGCATCGGCTTCTTCGTCCGACGACGACGAACTCCCTCCAACCACGGATCCTGTTGGGGTGGTGGAGGAGAGCCCGGCTGAGGCGACCACGGGAACGGGAGTGGAGGATGTTGGCGCGGTGGCGGGTCCGTCGACATCATCAGACGCGGATCAACGATGGCAAGCGATGGCGGTACAACTGGAGGCACTTAAGGACGTCCTGGCGCATCTATGCCATCTCGTCGCGCCAGGGACGATGGATGATGCAATTGGTGCTCCGCGGGCCGCCACGTTGCCTGTCCTGCCGCCGCCATTGCCCACGCGGCAAGAGGCCGCCATTTTGCGCGCTCCGTGGCGCCAAACCGCCATCTTGGCCACGCCGCGGGCCGACGCCATTTTGAATTTGCCATCACAACCACCACCATTGGAAGACGGCGGGAAGAGGAGTCGGAGTCGCCACCTTACAACGGTTAAAGAATTTTCCGTCGGTGGGGACTGGAGCGCGTTCGCCTGCCGCTTCTTGGCGGCGGTACGCACAGCAAGATGGACCGATGCGGAGGCTTTGGAGGTGTTGCCGACTCTCCTGGACGACGAATCTGTCCGATTCTTCCGTTCCATAACGACCGATAAGAAGGCAACTTTATGTGGTGTTTTTCAAGAAATGGCCGATGCTTATGAGCCACCAGATGATGCGCATCGGCGATTCGCTCAACGACAACGAGCACCAGAGGAGTCGCCCGTGGCGTTCAGGGGTGCGGTGCTGGAGCTGGCCATGGCAGCTTATCCTGAGACGCCACAGGACCTGCTCGAGCCTCTCATATTAGGGAAAATGTTGGAGCTGTCTCGGGATCTAGGGATCCCCATGCCTGTGTGTGGGCATGAGAAGCTAACTTCCCGGACGGCTGCTAAGTGTCTCGATGCGCAATTCAACCTCCGTCGCTGGAAACAAGTGACGGCGTGGACGGGGGGGCCCGTCAAAGAAGGGGATGCGCTGGGTTGGAACCCTGCGCAGGCTGTCTATGTTCCGGATGACCGGGGCCCTCAACAACTGACAGCCGCCTCCGCTCCATGGACGGGACGCGGCGGGCCGAGACCGCGCGCGGCGCTACCAGAACGGGGCCGTCAGGAGGCGAGGCCTGCGCTTCGGCGCAACGACGCCGAATGTTTCCGCTGCGGGCGTAGGGGCCACTACGCCAGAGACTGCTGGGCCCGCTTCCCGGCTCCGCCGCAGCAGGAGGCCTCGGCACCGGTCAAGTCGGCTAAAGATCCTCCGAAACAGGCCGGCCGTGACATTGCGGGGGACGAGGGGCCCTGCTCGGAGGACGCCTGCCGGGTCTGCGGGACCTTCGAGCCCTGCAGCCCTTCCGACCCAGCTGCGGGCACGGTCACAGGACAAGCCCAAGACTAACTCTTTAGGGACACGGGACGGCGATGGACTTCCAGCTGCGACAGGGGGATTACCCCCTGTCATTCCTCGACTTTCATCGCGTTCCCGTTCTGCGAGTGGGCCGCCGACCGTCCGGGACGGGCCGGCGACCCGCACACGTTCCAAATCGCTTACGTTTCGTTGATTGTTGTTGTCTTGTTATTTTTTTTCTTACAGTTGTATTTATTGCATGCTTTTTGTACGTTCGTTGATGTTAATTGCGTTGTTGTTGTTGTTCTTGCTGTTACATTGTATGCTTAGTGTCCTTTAGGGGGGGAAGCTCGGTTCGCCGCATTACGATTTGCTATTGGTCAGCCGAGGTCGGCTGGGATTTTTCTACGGGGGAGGGTGGTGTAATGCGGGCGTAAGCGACCTTCCGGATGTGACGTCACGGGGGGTGGAGTCATGTGACGTGGGGGGAAGGTTCGGGTCCTTAAGCGGGTAAACCGGAAGGGGAAGGGAGTCGGGGTGTGAGCGGAAAAGAGTGAGGCCACGCGGGCGAGTGTGGAGAGGGGGGGCGCCGACGGCCATCGGGAGCCAACCCCGAAGATAAGAGGAAGCTGCGGAGTGGTGTGCAGCTGCAGAGGAGACAGCCAGAAGGGCTGCGTGTTAGAGGCAGCGGTGTGGCTGCCAGGAGGAGCTGCGGAGTGAGAGAGAGAGAGGGCTGCATGTTAGAGGCAGCGGTGTGGCTGCCAGGAGGAGCTGCGGAGAGAGAGAGAGACAGCAAGAGGCTGTCAGAGCTGCGGAGGGAGAGGAGTTGCAGCGAGTACAGCCAAGGGGGGCTGTGTGAGAGAAACAGCAGCGGAGCTGCTGTTGTGGATCGGGCCGACATTGGAGTCAGCACCGTGGAGAAGCTACAGAGTAAAGACAGCCGTGTGGGTGTACAGCACGAACCGAATAAAGGACACTGAGCCAGACATCGTGGTCCAGTCGTTTATTACAATTATATAATGACGATTATCGACGCGATGCGGATAAAATTAGTGATGATGATGATGATATATTATTGTTCAGATGTTTTTACTGCGATGATGATATCAGTAAATGATGGTGACACCGACGATGATGATTGTATAATGACGCGATGCGGATAAAAGTGATGATGATGATGACGATGGTATTGATCGTGACGATGATACCAGTGTTGATGGTCACGGGCGACGGCGCTGGTGACGAATCCCGCCGGGGACGTTGTGCGTGTGTCGCCGTAGGGCGGTCGACGTCCTGCGCCTGGCCTCGGCCAGCAGTCACATGTCGATGCTCATCTCTCGCGATGACGAGGCTCGGTGAGTGGCGACGGCTCTCCGCCCCGTGCGACCTCCTCCTCACTCCTCTTCTCCCGTGGGCTCCTCGGAGCGCTATGAACACAGCGACCCGAGTTCCATTCTGCTTACGACCAATAACAGTTGCAACTATCTGAACCCGTTATGGGCCTCCCCTAGCTCGACTCAGTCTTACAAATAGCACCTGGTGTGATGTGTAAACATCGGCACTGGAGAGACAGATGCAACTGGACGTGGTGCTCACCACCCACCCCCTTGTGTGACATGCTGGCCTTCAAAAGTGCTCACAAACGGCACTTGCCCCAATAGTGTTAAAGGCAATACAGGGATCTTTGTTTAGTTTTATAAGCCTAGTTTAATCTGCTTTTTTATTATAATTTGTATAATTGTCAAGCGGTCTTCAATGGGCACTCTAGCTCAGCGAGGTATCTTGTGTCGGCTTTGGTAAAACGAACGCTTGCGAGTGAGACAGCAATTGCTCTTAGTCTGCGTTCAGCAATGTGCTGATATGCCTTTGAAAATTGTCGGAGCTCGGCCACAATGAACACTGGCATACATTTGGGGGGGTCCCACGGTGGCGAGATGTTAAGTACCTCGCCTGGTTTACAGGAGGTTATGGGTTCGATCCCGATGCTGATGCCTGCATTTTTGGAGTTTGAAAGTTCTCCCCGTGGTCGCGTTGATTTTTCTCCATGTCCTCCGGTTTTTCCCTCCACATTTAGAAACATGCATTTACAGTGTATGGCTGCTATCAATGTCCACGTGTGACAAGCCACTTTGTTGAGCTATCATTTGTGGCCAGGTCACATCTGAAAAAGAGCTACATAGCTCAGTGCGGCTTACCTGGTAAAAAATAAAAAATAAAATACTTTCGTTTATTTTAATTGCGTGCACAATGAAGACCCTTGCAGCATCCGAGGGTCCCCGCAGGTGGCTGGGTGTGGGATGTTCCCCCGCTGTATTTAAGATCCGCCCAGCTTCATTGAATTAATCCGTTACTCTGCGTGGCACCGCAGTGCGCTTGAGGTGCTTATCTGGTGCCACTGGTCATACCCATGATGTTGCACACAGACTCTTTCCTACAAGGACTAATCTGCAAGGCCTTTATATCAAAGTTCAAAGTTCATTTATTAGGTATAGCCCTGTGAGCCATTCGGCTCTTGAATCGGGTGCAACCGCAACAAACAAAAAGACAAAAACATGAACAATAAAACATCTTAAAGTGACTATGTGCAAACAGAAAATCCAAGAAATCACGTCCCTTTGTGCGTCTCTCATAAGCCCCTCAATCTGTATAATTCGGGTCCTTTGACATGAGTCTGTGTGTGAGCTAATGAGTGAATGGGATGTCAAGTTGGAGATCGCAGAGTCTGTTCACCACTGTTGTGACGGTGCTGGCGCACGCCCGCAATCCAGCACTGCGGAGGTGAGGCTTGGTGGATCGCACAGATGTTGTGAAACTCTCTTGCCTGCCAGGAGAAGGCAAATACACAGCAAATGTGGATCCCACCCTGTTCCATCTGTATGGGAGAGTGTTCCCCCCTCGCGTGCGTGGCTTTCTGACCTGCCCCGACCGGACGTCTGTGAAAAATTGCATTGTAGCTCATCGGTATAAGTAAATATTCCGATTCTGGTTTTCTCCAAGACGCTCCGGGTTACTCCCGCATACAAGCATTCATCATTTGGACAATAACACCTTAATATAGAAGGCCACAGAGCTTGGACAATCGTTGGCGCTGGCTAACCGCGTGGATGCCTTGCTCGCCTGTTAGTGGTTCCTCGTGCCTTTGAGTCATTCTCTCTCTCTTCGAGAGCGAGTGAATACCGTACGGCAAGCTGCAAGTCAAAATTATCATCGTTATTGTGTTACTCATGACAATGTAAAACCGCAGTCCAGTGCTCAATGACTTATCACAGAAAAAATCCTCCGTAAAATATCAACCAAAATTTCGATTTAAAGCTTTCGTGACTGCAGGGATTCATCTTCTTGGTTCTTTCAGTAAAGTCACGTAGAAGGGAAATAATAAAATAATAAAAATAAAACATAATAAAATCATTCTCGCGACATTTCGTCCACAACGCAAGCAGCCGTCCTCAGGTGAAGAATGACCTGAGGACAGCTGCTTGCGTTGTGGCCGAAACGTCGTGAGAATTATTTTATTATGTTTTATTTAATTATTTTATTATTTCCCTTCTACGTGACTTTACCGAAAGAACCAAGAAGATTATATCAACCAAAAGTCAAGTTAAGTGGATTTTTAGCTTTAACGTCTTGGGGGAACTACGGCCAAGAAGGCATAACAACTGGCGGGTTACCCCATTTGTCAGTGACGGAGAATTCGGAATTTCCCTCCTCCTCGCACACGCGCAAGAAACTTCACGGTGTGTGGCATGCGTGTGATCGCTCGCTGCACATCCCTCTTGCTTGTTGTGACCAGGAGAGAGTTCGCGGAGCTCCTGGAGAAGTACGCGAGCAACAGCGATGCCAGCTCGGCACACAGCTCCCCGACGACGCCCACGTTAGGTGCCCGCCTGCTCCCCTCTCCCTGGACACACACACACACACACACGTACGCACACACACATACACACGTGGTTTCACACACACACACACGTGGTTTCACACACACGTACGCGCACACACACACACGTGGTTGCACACACACGTACGCGCACACACACACACGTGGTTGCACACACATACGCGCACACACACACACACACACACGTGGTTTCACAAACAAAGACAAAGATCCCCCCGTATAGCCTTAACAGACTGTTGGGGCAAGTGATGTTCGCGAGCAGCGTCTGAATTCACAGCATCTGAATGAGCTCATTCAGATGCTTTCTTTCCGACAGACCTGTTCTTCGCCTGAGGACGGCTGCTTGCGTTGTGGCCGAAACGTCGTGATAATTGTATTTTATTATGTTTTATTTTTATTATTTTATTATTTCCCTTCTAAGTGACTTTACCGAAAGAACCAAGAAGATGCCGACGGTTATTTGTATAATGCACAGTGGCTGTGTGCTCTTCACACACGTTTGTGTGTTGTTGTTGTTGTTGTTGTTGTTGTTTTAAACTTGTGGTTTTCTGGCCTGCACTGTTATTCAGTTGAGGCTGGTTTCCTGTTCGGTTACAGATTTGATTGTTGGTTGTGGGACCTGATGCAGGCAGTGATGAGAAGGAAACCGGCACTAACTGGACACGTGTAGGATGGACATTAAAAGCGTGCTGCTGTTGTTGTTCGGAAAAAAGGATGGAACCGGAAAGAGAGGGAGACCTCACAGAGAATGACTTGACGATGACAACTTCACAAGAGATTGGTGCCAGAAAGATGTGGCATGACTTAAGCATATTGGCACAAAGAAAGTGGAAACAAATGACGAAATGTCCAGTGGACACCTACAGGTTCTATCTGCCCATAGATCGTGACGATGATGATTATATAGTAGTAGGTTTTTACCCTTTCAACTGGTACAAAAAACTGACACCTTTATACAAGGGATCATGTTTGCAATAACCACAACACAAGCAGTCAAAAATGCAAACAAAAAGAAACAACTCTGATAATGATGTTGATATGCACTGTCCTTGAAGTTGATTGGTCCACACCCGAGACAGCTTTTCTTAGAGCCTAGTCTCCATTGGTGTTGGACCAGATGACGGCAAAAGGCGTACAACTCAAAAACAGTAAAAACCTATTACTATATATTTCCACCGGTTAAGGAGGTCTCATAGTGATAATGATGATGATGATGACGATGTGGTCACGTGCTGCTGCCGCCCCCGCCCCTCCACGGTGCAGGAAAGTTCCTGGACAGCACCTCGTCGGCTTCGTCGTCCCGATCCCCGAGTCCCCTGCTCAGCCCCAAGGACAGCCTGAGCCACACCTCGGGAGCGTTCCCGGCCTCGCGCGACTCGCGAGCCACCACGCCCAGCAGGTGCGCACGCACAAACAAAAACAAAGATCCCCCGTGTAGCCTCAATAGACTGGGGGGCAAGTGCTGTTCACGAGCACCTATGAAGGCCGGCACGGCACACGAGAGGGTCGGTGGCCAGCACCACGCCCAGCAGGTGCCCACGCAACAAACAAAAACAAAGATTTTTTTTGATTTAAAGCTTTCGTGACTGCAGGGATTCATCTTCTTGGTTCTTTCGGTAAAATCACGTAGAAGGGAAATAATAAAATAACAAAAATAAAACATAATAAAATAATTCTCACGACGTTTCGGCCACAACGCAAGCAGCCATCCTCAGGTGAAGAACAAAGATCCCCCGTGTAGCCTTAATAGACTGGGGGGGCAAGTGCTGTTCGCGAGCACCGATGAAGGCCTGCACGGCACACGAGAGGGTGGGTGGCCAGCACCACGCCCGGCCGCCTTTGTCTCCTCGTAGCGATGTTTACGCTTCGTACCAAGTACTAACTTGAGGCTGAGTCGACATAGGGGAGGCCCAGGTCCGGGAATCGAACTTGGGTCGCCGGGTTCATAGTGCAGGACGCTAATCGCTGCTCCACCGCTTCCCACACACAAGCACACACACACGCGCGCAGACACAAGCGATCGCCGCCCCTCGTCGATTCTCATCATGGTCTGCGAAACGGGTCTCAAAACAAGTCTCCCACCGCGTTGGTTTTAGGGTTCCCCATTAAAAATGTAAGATACGTTTCATGAAATGTGGACATGCACGCACCGCAGTCTCAGCTCATCTCTGATAATATATGGGCATTGTCTTTGAAACTGATTGGCCTACACCAGAGACAGCCTTCTTTATGGCCTTGTCTAACCAGTGTTTGACCAGAGAACGCCAAAAGGCGAACACACAGAGCATGTTTGTGTGCATGTTTTGCCACAAGCATGTGCAGTCAATGCAGACTTGATGCCTTGCAAACGGCATCTATTCGGTGTTTGAACATCTTAACACCCCCTGTTTTATTGCCAGAAGGGGTGAAAACCTATTCTTATTTTTTTCATCACTTTGATATCGGCAAGAAAGGTCCCAAAGATAGAAATTCAAAGTATATGAAGTGTAAAATCTTAGAATTTCGCTGGCACATTGCATTATGGGTAAAACATATGGGTAAAAAAATACATAAGTAGAAGGACGAACCAGTCCCCTATTATACATATCAGACGACGTACGCGGCACGTTTTGCTGACAGGTTTGCGTGGAGCATGTTCGGATACTGGGGCCGTGCAGCTCACACTTTGATCGCTGGGCCCTGAGATGCCACTCTAAGATCGGAGCGGGGGGTTCGTTTTCCCGCAGCCCACAGAGTGAGAGCGGCGCCATCCAGGTGGTCTCCCTGGCCAGGACCTCGGGCCTGGGCATCACCCTCATGGGCGGCACGAACCGCCCCGACGGGCCCATGGTGTACGTGCAGGAGGTGCTGCCGGGCGGCGACTGCCACAAGGTTCGTCACGCTCGTTGTTGTGCCGCGCTCGTTGTTGTGGCGCGCTCGTTGTGCCGCGCCCGTTGTGCCGCGCCCGCTGTGCTCTCGCCACCACCACGTCGCCGAGAGGCACGGTGATCCTGTACACCCTCCATAAATAGCGCACAAAGTTCTCTACTTTTATCGTTGTCGTCATCAGTCGTGATTTATCGACTGTGAGATGAAGGCCTCCACAAGCCATCAGCCATCTCTCACGGCCGCATGATGCAACAATCCATGCAGCTCCAGCGCGCATGAGCAGATCTCATCGCTCGATCTCCGCGATGGACGTCCTCTAAGGCGCGCGTTCCCTCTCGTGGTGTCCACTCGAGTCATCACGACCGCCGGCTATTGTCCCTCCAGAATGGGCATGTGAGGACAGGGGACCAGCGTTGCGAATTGCTGGGTGCAACCGGTGGTGACTCTGTAAGAAGGGCAAATTAGACTGGGCATCAGCGTGGACTGGGCATCAGCGTGCCGGTGGTGTCCTGCCCGCAGGACGGGCGCGTGAGACCAGGGGATCAGCTCGTGGCCATCAACAAGGAGTCGCTCATGGGCATCACTCACGAAGACGCCAAGGGGCTGCTGACTCGCACCAAGCTTCGGTGAGCTGCACGCGACACTCGGATAAAAACCGGGGAGCCGAGACGGCTCCGGGCGTGGAGACGTTGGCACCATTGGAGACCCCATCCTCATCCCCCATGTGTCGCCCTGTGCGCTATGCAGCACGGACGCCGGCGTGGAGATCGCGTTCATCCGAGGGAAGGGTCCCCCGTACTCAAGCGCCCTCCACAGCGTGGCGCTCTACTCCTCGCAGCCCGGCATCCCCAGCACGCAGCCCAAGCAGGTACAGCACAGGCAGGTGCAGCCTGGCCATGTGCAGCCTCGCCAGGTACAGCACAGGCAGCTGCAGCCTAGCCATGTGCAGCCTCGCCAGGTACAGCACAGGCAGCTGCAGCCTAGCCATGTGCAGCCCAAGCAGGTACAGCACAGGCAGCTGCAGCCTAGCCATGTGCAGCCCAAGCAGGTACATCACAGGCAGGTGCAGCCTAGCCATGTGCAGCCTCGCCAGGTACAGCACAGGCAGCTGCAGCCTAGCCATGTGCAGCCTCGCCAGGTACAGCACAGGCAGCTGCAGCCTAGCCATGTGCAGCCTCACCAGGTACAGCACAGGCAGCTGCAGCCTAGCCATGTGCAGCCTCGCCAGGTGCAAGCACAGGCAGGTGCAGCCCAGGCAGGTGCAGCCCAGCAGATGCAGCCCAAGAAGGTGCAGCCCAATGATTCACTGCTTGCCAGCTACTATTGACTAGTACAACTCACGTCTTTTTTCAAAGTGGAGGTCCACCTTACAGGTGGTGGTTGAACAGATTCCTGAGAGGCACATACAGGAATATATTTTTTTAGTGACATTAAAAAGTACCAAAACAAACGCACGTGACATTTTCCTTAACTCTGTAAAAAGGAGAGCCCTGTGGGTTTGGAAGGTTTCCAGTTCTGCCTGTGGTCCACAGACCCTTGCTTAACAAGTGGCGTTACTGATGGTTTTGTTCATAAATCCGTCACGATGTTGTCACCACTTCGCTTCAGGGTGCCATCAGAGTTTAGAATGAGCTGTGGAATGACCTTCACGTCGTTGTGTCGTTGCAGGGAAAATCTCGGCAAGGCTTGGCGCCCATACCAGTCATCAACTCGGCAGGGTCCACACACGCCGGTATAGCATTCATGAAGAAAAAGACACATCACGTGGTGTTGTGGCAAATCCTGTTACCGAGCACCTGTTGCGGTTATCACGGCACACCAGGGGACGATGTGGCCAAGCACTCACGCCCGGCTGCCTTTGTCTCGCCAGTGCTGACTTGTTAAAACACACCGCACCGGGTACTACTCATTGAAGGCCGAGCCGATGTGGCCACCTCTGTTGACGTGTTCTCCGGAGAGACGAACGAGCGCCCGTTTGTGTCACAGGGGGGCGGCTCTTGAGCAGGAAGCTGTCGTTGGACCCACACGTGCGGCTCAAGGTGGACAAGCTGGAGCTGGTGAGAGAGGGGTCCCACGGGTCCTCGCAGACAAAACAAATCGGCCGACCGCGTGTGTCCTACCTGGGCGTGCGAGATTCCAGAGCTAGTGGCCCTAACTCTCGTCCTGTGTAGCTCTGTAAGTGTGCTGCATGCTGTGTCTGTCTGTTCTCTTCTGTGTGCGTGTGTGGGTTTGTGTGCGCGGGGAGCGGTAGTGTAGCGGTTAGCATGGTGCGGTACGAACCCGGCGCCCCGAGTTCGATTCCCGTTCGCGGTAGACACCTGTGGCGATTATCTGAACCGGTCCTAGGCCTCCCCTAGATCCACTCAGACTCAAAATTAAGTACCTGGTACGGGTGTATAAACACATCGCCACTGGGGAGACAAAGGCAGTCGGGCGCGGTGTTGGCCACCAACCCCCTAGTGTGTTGTGCCAGCCTTCACAGGTGCTCGCTAAGAGCACTTGCTCCAATAGTCTGTTAGGGCTATACGGGGGGTCTTTATCGTTGTGCTGTATGTATGTGGAACTTCTTTTGCACCGTACATAGCCAACTGTGGTAATCAGTGGTGCGGGGAAAGCATACAAAACTAACCATAAAGCAGTTCTAGAGAAATACGTTTTTAATAAAGATTTAACAGTGCATTGCTCCAGTAGCTTCCAATATGGGAAGGAAGAGCATTCCAGATGGCCGCAGAGGTGCACCTAAAAGCGTGCGATGAAGTAACCGTCTTTGTTCGATGACCAGCCAAAAGCCACTGCGAGGATGACCAGAGTTCGCCTGATGATGGTCGATGCTCCTTGTAAACTGGCTCGAGACGCGCGTGTGCGCTGCCTGGCCCCGCTGGTAATCGAGTGATGGCGTGGTGTGGTGACGTGCGGTGCCGTCTTGCGGTGTCAGGCGCTGCGCTATCTGGGCGTGGAGGCGCGGGAAGAGCAGCAGGAGGCACTCCGCGAAGCTCTGCAAGTGGATTCGCGCGGAACGGTCAAGTACGGAGGTGAGAAGCTCGCTCCCCTCCCAATCTGGAGCCCACTCCCAGGCTGCATCTGTGCATATCAATGTGTGCGTATGTAAGTGTGTTGAACTTGTATCGCACCGTATGGAGCCAACCGTGCTAATCGGAGGTGTGGGTACCGGTAGTGTGCTGCTCTGCACTACGAACCCGGGTGACCACAGTTCGACTCCTGCTCACAGTCTAAACCAGTGACGATTATTTGAACCGGCCCTGGGCCTACCCTAGGTCGACTCGGTCTCAAATGAGTACCTGGTGCGGTGTGTAAACATCAACACTGGGGAGACAAAGGCGGTCGGGCGTGGTGCCGGCCACCCACCCCCGCCTCGTGTGCAGTGCCGGCCTTCATTAGGTGTTCGTGAACAGCACTTGCCCCAACAGTCTGTTAAGGCTACACGGGGGATCTTTGTCTTTGGTCGCAGACTTTGTGCGGGCAGCTCGCCAGGTGTTCCGGCTGCAGCTGGAGGAGATGGGGCCGGATCAGGGCGCGGTGCTGGTCGGCACGAGCGAGCTGGCCGCCCTGCTGGAGCCGCTCTCCCCACTCGGCCGGGTCAGAGCCGCACGACGGGCGAGCGGCGCTCGTCACCGGGACGATCGCTTGCTCCGCGTGTTGTCGCGTCACCGTCACACGAACCCCATCCCCTCCCCCCCCCACCAGAATGCCTGTAGGGTGGTGCCCAGTACGTACCAACGTTTCATTTACGCGACAAACATTATCAGAGTTATGTTTTTTGTTTGCATTATGACTGCAGGTATTGTGGTCCGTGCAAACATGACTCCTCGTAAAAAAGGTGTCAGTTTTGGTGTCAGTTTTGTTGCCAGATAAAAGGGTAAAAAAACAATTATCAACCTCCATAATTGCCAGGAATGTGGGGAGGCCTTCATCCAGCAGTCGAAGGGCTGAAAATTGACCAACAATCTTGATTGGCCGAACACCTGTGTACCCAGAGGGAGCAGCTGGTGTGGTGATTGGTCTATCGGGGCTTCATACGCCTTTGCAACCTGCCGCAGACTAGATAGAGACGTTTACAGTTAATTTTGTTTACGGAAAATGCATAGAAGTCGAGTATATGTTTTTGAACGTGCATATGTGGGTGACTCTGCTGTCTGCAATTCCCTGCCCTCTCCACCGGCCTCACTGCCAATTCCTTCTCCCTGTGCAAGCTCTAGGCTCAAGGCCTTCCTCTCCTCCTCTGTCTGTGACCTGAGTCTCCGTCTATCTGAGGTGTCCTTTACTGCTCGTATTTACAAATACCCTCATCTAATTTTTCCTCTCTGCCCTGTAGTTTTCCACCGCGCGTTTTATCCCCTTTCGGAAAAATAAATAAATCCTACAACGATATCACTCTTGTTCAGTTACCTCTGTGCATGTTCTCCCATTTTAAAGCCTTGTGAGACGCAGTTGCATTTAGACGCATCATGAAGTTCACTTTTAGTTTTCCGTGTGTGTGTCTTTGCTTGTACGTACGTTTCTAAAGTTGCATGATGCCCACGCACGTGTGCACACGTTCGCCAATAGGTGCTCGCTAACCAGCACTTGGCAGCAGCAGTGTGCCGAGGTCACACGTGTGTGACCTTTGTCTTTGTGCATGTACGTTTAACCACATGCTTGTCAACGGGTTGCTCGCTATGACGGCGCTTTGCCCCCCCTAACAGTCTACGGGTGACCTTTGACCTCCGTTGTTTGTGTGCAGGGCTTGGGCAGCGACGATGGGGAAGCGGAGCGCCTCAGGAGGGAGAGGGATGAAGCTCTCTTCGAGAACCACAGCCTCAAGGTGAGAGCCCCCTCGTGGGCTCAGTCAGCGAGCCCCCTTCGTTGGCCTGGAGCAGGCGCGACCGGGCCGGGCGCGAGCAGTCGATACGATCCGTACAACAAGCTGCGTGTTTGTTGTACGGATTGTGTCGTGTTCATTTTTCCACCCCCCTCCCCACACCCATCTCCTCTTAGAATGATGGTTTACCCCACCCCCCTTCGCCCCCTCCCTCCTCTCCCCCCCACCCCGGGTTTCTGTCCCCTTCCCCAGGAACGATCGACGCGTTGCACCGACCTTGCTTGGCTACCACAACAAAAACATCAAAAAAATTATATAAAAGTATTTATTTTATTTTACCAGGCAAGGCCCACTGAGACTCGTATAGCTCTTTATCACAAATGATAGCCCAACGAAGTGGCCTATCGTCACGTGGAAATGTATAGCAGCAGCTAAATGACCTCAACGCACAGTCGATTCTAAAATGTGGAGGGAAACACCGGAGTACCGGAAGAAAAATCAACGGGACCACGAGGAGAGAGAGAGACACGCAAACTCCAAATATACAGGCGTAAGGGTCGGGATCGAACCCACGATCTCCAATATACCAGGCGAGGTAGTTAACATCTCGCCACTCATAATAAATGTTTTTGGGTTAGATCGTGTAAGTGTCAATGTGTCATAACCCTCCACCACCCGACACAGCCAGTAAGGGTTGTCACGTAAACAGCGCGCCAATGAGTTACTACTTCAGCTCACCGGTGTGTTGGAGAGTAAATCCACAACATTTACAATTTGAATACGACGTTTCGCTGGTAATTACATCCAGCATCATCGGGCAATTTTCCATAATAGTGATGCAATCCACCTGCTTTTGGTGTTAAATAGAGCAAGATGACGTCATCACTGAACCCATCAGGGCCCTGTCCGAGTCGTCCGCCGGTGCGGCCGGTGGTTCCGCGTACGCGTTGTGCTGACTGGGGCTCGCGCGTTCAACAGGCCCGGCTGAGCGAGGTCGAGCACTCGAGCAAGGATCTGCATGAGGAGCTGCAGAAGGCAAAACAGGTGAGGGCCACCGTGAAAGTCCCGCGGAGTCGGAGTGATATCAACACACGGCGCCGCCACGGTCCTTCGCACCAGCAACACCCGCCATTCGCCACTAAGTGGCGGTGACGTCACTACGACGCTTGTGCCAGGCTACGTGCACGTTGAGGCCACGTGAAGTGTCGAATGCCCGCCGGCAGGAGGTCACGGGGCAGACCCAGGTGCCACGGGTCGACTGACTGAGATGACTGAAATGACTGGCCGATGCACCACCTGTGCCCCCTACTGGGCCAACCAGCACCAGCAGCAACCACATGTTTACTGTTGCAGAGTATTTTTTTTACCCAGCAAAGCCTTGGGAGGCTCCTGCTAAATGTTTCATGGTCGGAGGCGACGATCGCTGTTGTGCGTTTCCCAATCAGAATCAGAATCTTTATTTAGACTCGAGGAATCCGATGAGCCACGAAGCTATTTTTCATAGCTGTCCAGTAGTTTGCGAGCAGATTTGTTTTGCGACGTCACGTGGCTTCTTAACGCGTCGACCGAGAGACAAGACGGGGGGGGGGGGGGGGGGCGTGCAGGGGGCGCGCGTATTTCACCATTAATTCGCCCGCAGCATTACCCAGGGCGGCCTGCCGGATTCGAATCGACGAGCCGCGAACGCGCTCCCGCTGGTCCGTGTCCGCCCCTCGCAGGAGGCGCAGGCGGCGCTGGAGGAGAGCCGCGCGCTGCGGAACCGCGTGCACCTGGCGGAGGTGGCGACGCGGCAGGCGCACAGCATGGAGCAGGACTACGAGGAGGTGGTGCGCCTCCTGGAGATCGAGCTGTCCGACGTCAAGGGCCAGCTCATCGACCTCGAGCGCAAGGAGGCCGCCAAGGTGCGGCGGCGCGAGCGGGCGGCCCCCGGGGCGCGAGCGACACGAGAGAGAGAGAGAGCGAGGAAAGCCTCGCGGAGTCTCATGACTCTTTTCAGGAGGGCCTTGTCACGTCATGTTTTTCCGGTAGCGATGCTTGCTATGGTAATATTGCAGTCGAATAATTTGCAGGCACGATATTTTTAATTTATTTCGATATTTTTGTTACATTTGGCAAATTTGTACCGACGCTACGCGTGGGGCGGTTGTTGCCGTCGCTCTCGCGCATCGCAGTGACACCGAACGATCTAGAAGCGTGCTCTCCCCGCTGCTGCACGCGTGCAGGACGAGGTGCTGGAGCTGAGGAAGAGAATCGCTGTGCTCGACTGCCAGCTGCGCAAGTCCGAGATGACGAGGAAAACCTTCGAGGTCTCCACCGACAAGCTGCTGCAGTTCGTGGAGGTGAGCCTGCAGCTCGCCAAAATACCTCGGCGGCCTCGTACACGCACGCTTCAAACCCTGCGACCCGAGTTCCATTCCTGCTGGTGCTGGCCACCCACCCCGTCGTGTGCCGTACCGGCCTTCATAGGTGCTCGCTAACAGCACTTGCCCCAACAGCGTGTTAAGGCTACACGGGGGATCTTCGTCTTTGTTTGTCACGTGAGGAAGCCTTGGCCTCCCTCTTGGTGTGCGAGAGAGAATGTGAGCGAGTGCCGTGGGTGAGCGACCGCGTGATTGTGTGCCGGCGTGCGCAGGGAGGAGCAGCAACTCGGCAGTGGGGTTCGAACTCCCGACTACCCGAGTTCGATTCCTGCTCACGGCCAACACCAGTGACGTTTATCTGAACTGGTATTGGGCTTCTCCTAGATCGACTCAGCCTTAACTGAGTACCTGGTGTGTAAACATCAGCACCGGGGAGACGAATGCGGCTGGGTGCGGTGCTGGCCACCCACTTGTGCCGTTTTGGCCTTCATGGAAGTGCTCGCGAACAGCACTTGCCCCAACAGACCGTTAAGCCTATATGGGGGATTTTTGTCTTTGTGTGTGTGTGTGCGCGCACCATGGGCTGCTGCGTGTGGATTCTCCTTGCGCGTCAGACGGTGCAGGAGGTCCTGTCCAGTCTGGTCCCGGCGCAAGGACAGCTGGCGTGAGTATCCACGCACGCACACACACACAGTCCAATCGGAGGGCGCATCTCGTCATTGACCAGAGCAATTGTCGTCATGCACCCTCCTCCCCATTGTATTGTCTCCATTCAGGTTCACCATTTTATTCAAGAGCCTAATTTTTTTCGTGTGCCATTTATAATGTCCCTCTTGTTTGTTTTGTATCACCATTACACGCGTGCGTACATGGGGAGCAAGCGGCGTCGTGGTTAGCACACCTGTGCTATGCACCTGGTGACCCAAGTTAGATTACCGGCCAGTGGCCAACACCTGAACTCGTTCCGGGCCGCCCCCTCCAATTGACGCATCCTTAACAATGCAATTTGTAACATTGCACGCGTTTCGTGAAATAGACGAATAGGTGTTCAGTCACAACGCGGGAGGCGCGAAGCCAGCTTCAAGAGTCTCTTGTAGGAATGCTGCCTTCAACTGCATCTCGCCGCGCGTTTGAATGTGCAAAAATCGCCCCCGGTGCGGGGGGGGGGGGACAAAGGCGACCTGGCGTGGCGCTGGCCACACCACCCCCTCCGGCGCGGTGCCGATCTGCGCCGGTGTTAGTTCTTTCACAGCGGACACCCCCAACAGAGTCCAGCCATTCCTGCGGGAGGGAGTGGGCATGTGTGGGGAGCGGTAGTGTAGCGGTTAGCGCTACGCTGCGCTACGATGCCCGGCGCCCCGAGTTCGATTATCTGAACCGGTCCTGGGCCTCCCCTAGGTCGACTAAGCCTCGAATGAGTACTTGGTATGGTGTGTAAACATCACCACTGGCGAGACAAAGGCAGCCGGGGCGTGGTGCTGGCCACCCTCGCCCTCATGGGCCGTGTAGGCTGTCATAGGTGCTTGCTAACAACAGTTGGTTCAGTCTATACGGGGGAATATTTTTATTTTTTTGCTGTGCATGTGTGCAGGCTGACGAGAGGCGAGACGGTGGGGGCGCATCACCTGTCCCCCGTGGTGTCGCGCGGAGTGCGGAACGGCACCGCCAGCTGCCTGGGCCTGGCGGCCGAGGCTCGGGAAATCAGCAAGTCGATTCGCGGGCTCATCGAGGCCGACTGTGAGTGTGGGCCACGAGTGGGCCACGGGGCACAACCCACGGACAACAACCGCTGGGCGGTGTCCGTGGCAACGGCTTTTTCGAGTGCCCGTGTGAGCGTGCGTCAAAGTCCGGTCACGTGAACACAGGTTTGGAGGCGTCGGCTTATGAATGAGCCAATCACCTGGGAATGCGCCGGATCTTGATCTATGAAGATAAGCAGGGTTCGAGCCTGGATAGTGCTGGGATGGGCGACCACCGTTGCGCAAACCTGCAGGGCTACGTGGGTAGGCAGTAGGAGGTAGTGCAGCAAAACTCACCTGTTGTGCATTTCTACGCGTCCCAAGTTTTTTGCATCACACCTTCAACCCACACTGGCCAGCATGGTGAGGTGTGGTGAAATAGTGCTCCCCACGCACCACAGGTGTGGAGAGGCCCTCGTCAAGCAGTGGACTGATAAAAGGGCCGAACGTGTGGACGAATGGAACGGGGGCTGTCTTTGACTTCTAAGAAGTGTTAAGACTGTGTGAAGAGCAGATTGGTTTATTCTGCGTTACGAAGGAAATCCTTTATGTTGGAAAGATATCGCCATCAACATCACCGAATCTCTTCCTGTGTGTACTCTAAATTATGATCTTCTTATCTTACGTAGATTCATAAAGCGCCTTGTTCCAAAGCACTTTACGGCAATTACACAATTGTGCATATGATAGTGGTTGAAATAAAGAGCGGTGTTATTAAAAGTGGTGGTGTAGTTCCAGTGACAGGTGGGAGTGGATATGGGTAGGTTGGGGTAGGCCTGCTGTTAGCTGGGGAGCGGGGGCAGGGAGTAGCTGTAGCAGGATGATGATGGGCTGGGGAAGAAGGGATGGCGGTTGTTTTAAGGGAGAAACGGAAGCAGGTGATGATAGTGAAGGTGATTGTTTTATTTGCAGTGGGAGTTTGTTCCAGTGAAGGGGAAAAGAAAAGGTGGGAGAGTTCCGGGACTGGGCGCAGGGCGAGGGAGGCGCTGAGAGGGACACTCGAGATTGGGTGCCTAGAGTCGTGGATGGGACGGAGTCAGATATCCATTGAGATTTCTCTTGGCGAATGCATTCCCCACCTCTAGCAGATGTAGTAAAGTTTGTCCCAGAACAACCACCACCCAAATCAAATTGTATTTTTGACTTTTTTGGTCCTTGTGTTTATTTTTCTCTCCAGGTTTGCCATATGGCTGGGAAGAGGCCTACACAGCGGATGGCATCAAGTATTTTATAAAGTACGTGTAGCGAGTCGCCCTTTTGTCAATCTACTGCTGGATGGGACCGCTTCCTCGTGGCATGTCACCTCCTGCGGTTCAAATCTTCGTTTGAGAAGCCGCTGGTTAAGCTGCATGGTCAGCATCTGTTTCACATCCTTCATTCTTTCCTTAAAAAACTCCACGGGTTCCATTTCACACGCTGCACTGAGCTACGAGCGATTGGAGCCGTCGTTTTCGAAAGTTCAGATATTTTAGGAAAACTCAAAGAGCAGCAAGCTGTAGTCGGCCCGCTCTGTCCCCTCTCCTCCCGCCGTGAATCCTTGCGACGGGGTGTGGGGGGGGGTAGAACAGATCGACTAAAGAGACAAAAACAACGAGAGACGATGAGTAGATACGCTCTGCGTCCTCCGGAGAAGCGGAGGGGGGGGGGTTGGTGAAACGGCAAAACTTTATTTCAAAAGTCCTCTTCAGAAGTGCAATTTGCGTACCTGCAATAGCCATCAGAGGCGCCATCCGCGTTACAACACCGCAGCTTAATTCCTCAGCACCAAGTCCGCCCAAATCTAAATTGGGGATGTGCATCGTACTCTGCAGTGCACGTGGGTGCTCAAGGTCCAATCCCTGATCACCGTTGCATTCACGTCGTAATAATAATAATAATACACGCACCTGGCTGCTACCTGTCGCTATGCAAAATGGTTTCGTAGGTTCCCAAATGCTACTGAGTGGACAAATATACACGTGATTAATCACGGGTGAGCTCACACCGGCTACAAAACCATGAAGCTTAAATGTTAGCAGTGCAACGATTCACTCCATGGTGATTTGGTGAATTGTTGCAATTCAGGCGGTGTTATTTCATTTCAAGAATATCTTTTTTGCCGTGTTTTTATGTGTAGTTTGCATCATTTATACTTTTCTTGCTCTCGCTCGAACATTAGATTAGTCTCAATGTAACGTTAGCAAATTATTCCTTTGTACGAATCGCTGAAACGATTCTCTCACACACACACACACACATCGTTAGCCTTGAGTGTGAAACTTAAAAACACAAATCGACAAATCGATGCCGCGTTACAACCTACAAAAAGCAAGCGGGAAAAAATACCACGGTTCCCGTTTAAGCGGAAGCATAAAGTGTACGAGAGCCTACGCTCTGACTTTGTCACGTGGCGTGGTGAGCACAGAGGAGTCTGTTTAGTGTCACGCTCCGCCATCCGTGCCCGCAACCCCTTGAGCATGACACAACCCCGGGTCACAATAATCGCTACGATGCATAAACTCTTCTTCCGAGACGATGCTTCACACTTCCAAGGGTCGTGTTTTGTGACGTTGATGTCGGCACCGCCGTTGTCTTTGCACCCTGGCCCCCTCCCACCCCCACCCCACCCCACAGTCACGTGACGCAGACGACCTCGTGGGTTCACCCGGTGACCAGCACGCTCAGCTTGCCCCTGTCAGACGAGGCGGCCAATGGGGTGGCTGGAGAATCCACCACGTAGCCAATCGCGCGCGAGCTTGGACCAGCCATGGCCGGCGGTCACTGTGTTGAAGTCGTGGAGGAATGTAATGGAAGAATGTTACTTATGACACTTTTTTTTGTAGTGTGCCGATGAGCAAATGTATTATATCCATGTACAAAGAAGAACCCCGTGGACTTTGTAAATCAGAAGAAAACCAGAGCACGTGATGCCTCCCGACGTGGTTTAAATATTAAACGCATCGTGAAGACGATAGTCCCATCGCAGTGCCGTGAAGGGAGGCCTTCATCCAGCAGTGTATAGACCGTGGCAAAGGATGATGCATATGAAGCAAAACAGTTTAGTGTTACCGGTACATTGGTTGTAGAAGTCACGTCATTCATTAGCGCGTGGGTTTTTTTATTATGAAGGTGTCAGCAGCCCTGTAACTATCGCTGCCCAGCATGGTATTTTTAATGGTATTTATTCACAGTTTTTAAGCCACTTTACTTTAGCACAGAGAGCAGTAGCGGCGTGTCAATTGTTTAAATTCAAACTGTGAAGATAAAACTGTGGGATTTGCTTGGGTTTTGCCACCACGTGGATAAAAAAAAAAGGTGTGCGTATTTCTGGGAATCTGTAAATACAGAAGAGATAGTGTTATTTTCAACAACATGCCTTATTACGTTTTCATACAATGCCGAGTATTCGTGTTTGTTGGGGAAACAAATGGGCGTTGCCGTTTGAACGCCGCGATGAAGGGTGGCAGGCTGGCTGTGTGACAGCCGTGTCTCGCCTTTATTGTGACCCATCAGTTTCCAAGGCCCCATTGCATATTGGCACACAGCAACAACAAAATGGCGTTCGATGCTCAAGTTGCACCTCGAGGCCACTTGAAGTCTGAAAGGCTCGCTGCTAGTAGGAGGTCACGGCACAGACCCAAGTGTTACGAGTTTATTGATAGACGACTGGCACAGTGGTACGCGCATACACCGACTACAGCTGCAATTTACCCCATATTGACAGACGAATGCCCTTTTTTGGAGGCCGGTCCTGTGTACACCTTGTGCCACATAGGGACAGATATCACTGGGGCTCCCCTTGGCTAGACTTCAGGGCATTGAAACGGTTCAGATGAGATGTAACGCAAGGCACTTGATTGCCCAGGCAATTCATTGCCCTACGAATCCGAATCCTTAAGGTGACATTAGCATGCACTTGTGCCAGACTAGATGCAGTTGGAGGCCATTAGAAGTGATTGAAGGATTGCCAGCAGGAAGACATGATACAGACCCAGATATGAACTGGCTCAGGTCACTGGCAGATGTACCTGCGCTCTCCGCTGGACTAACTCAGTTTTATCTACCTGCTGCTCTGCTCGTTGTTGTGAGCATTGTCCCCCTTCCTCCGGCTATAGTCGAGGATGGTGGCAGCTGCAAACACCCATTAACATCTTGCGCATCCCCCTCCATCAATCCTCATGTTGACACCACTCGTAAAAGCCATTGCCACGCACGCACTCACGCACACACATTCCCCGAAGGCAAACTGGCATGTTCACGAAGGTGATGTGTATTAAAATATTTTTTCTCATTAAAATACAAAGTAAGGTACGTCCGTGCATCTATTATAGATTTTTTTTTCCTTTTAAGGCCATAAACGTGTTGAATGTTTGGTCGAAGATGATGTGGCAGCATAGTCCACTGGGATTCTCATTCCTCAGCTTGGCACCAGGATTTGTGGCTTCTGGGCCACGTTTTGCCGTGGCTGGGTCTGACCGACGACCGCTGGATTTGTAAGCGAGCACTTTCGAAACGTTATTGCTCCATCCGTGCGCGTGCAACCTCAATCCCCGTCGACACAGCACATCCAATGAGACCACCACCACCACCACCTCCTACACCAGTGGGCAAGCAGAGCTCACAATGCAACTGTGGTCACCATTCTCAAACCATGGCCCACGCAGGAACGCCACTGCCAGCTTCGATTATTCGCCAGCAGCGTTCCAGATGTTCACCGTGAGGTTATTCCCGAAACCATCCACTGGCTCGCCTCGCCAACCTTCACATGAACGTATGAACTTCGGCTGACCCAACTCTCCGACACGAAGAAGACTGCTCATCTCGCCGCAGTTTTGTAACGACAGCCTAGCGGCAGCGCGTTCGTCGCTTGTTGCAAGAAGTTCACGATTCAAATCCAGCAGCTGCCCTGGTTATAAACTGCGGGTGTAATAAACCGTAAAAAAAACCCCCACACACACACGGGTCGCCTGCTTCACCAGTGGACGTTAAAGATCATCCATCGACGTCTTTCGCAATAATAAGCCATTGTGTGCCAAAGTCCGGGTCCACATTTTTCCAAATTCTAAAATAAACCGCAAAATACTCAATCTGGAGAGTGCACTGTCATGATCGCCTGCAACTACTGGCAGTCTGATGCCCCTTTGCTGACCGGTGCTGTCTACACCTGCTCCAAACAGCTACCACCCCTAATATCGGTTTTATTTTTGGTTAGGTCACGATCTAACCCAAACTCGGGTCGCCAGGTTCGTAGCGCGGCGCGCTAACCGCTACACTGCCGCTCCCCACAATACACACATACACCTAAAAATCACGTTCCAGTCTTATTACCGTACATTACTATTACCTGGTCACATTACTTTAGTAGTTTATATGAAGTGCTCTTGCCAATACAATCTGGAAACCCAGCAGAATGTGTTTCACAAGTGTTGACTGCTGATGAGACCCCGATGGTTAAACTTTCGAGTATTGAATCTTGATTTGAAGCTTTCGTGACTGCAGGAATCCATACTCTTTGGTTCTTTCGGTAAAGTCACGTAGGTATAAAAATTAATTACGACGTTTCGGGCGCAACACAAGCGTCCCGAAACATAATTTATTTTATTTTCCGGATGCTTGTGTTGCGCCCGAAACGTCGTGATTTATTTTATTTTCGAGTATTGCTCTGGAAATCCAATAGCCTGATGGGACTAAATATTGTTTTTCTATCTATGTATGTCGAGTATGGAGCTGGTAAAGAGGTTTTTGTTGCCCTGGTGCTAACAGAGATATCATCAGCCATGCGGTGCAGATTGGCACACTGCTCTCGGAGGCACCTGTTTGCTGGTGTTTGCAGCTCAGATAACAGCCACATGTGACCACGAGGACAAAGAGGACGTTTATCATAATATAAACTCGCATGCACATCCACGCAATGTATGGAGAACCAAATTTGCACCGTACGAAGGACAGCAAACCAAACACAAAAAGCAGTTCTAAAGAAATTAGTTTTCAAGTTAGATTTAAAAAGTGCATCGCTCCAGTGGCTTCCTACGATCGGACAGAAGAGCGTTCCAAACGGCCGCAATAGCGCATCTGAAAGCGCCGTGCGATGCGGTGACCACCGCCTTTGTTCGCTGCCCAGCCAGCCAAAAGCCGCTGCGGGGACCCTATTATAATTAGGATTCGGTGATAAAGGGTTCTGTTTGCCGCGAGGCTTGGGTATTTCAGCTTGAAATAAATAGTCGCTACGTCTAACATCTGCACATTCACGCAAAACTTCGACCATGTCCAGTCTTAATGTAAACAAAAAAACTCCCGTTATCTTTATAGAGAGAAAATGGCTCACACTCGGAAGGTCGCGATTTCAAATTCTGGTTTGGAGGGGTCGACGCGGCCCCATCATCTCTCTAGGGTCGATTAAATGAATAGCCGCCCCGGTCATAGGAATGTGGAATTTCCACCACTGGAAATTCAGTGCTCTTAATGGGAAATGAGCACCAACAACATCGATGCTGTTTTTGAGTAGGAAATCTGATGATGAATTTTTTTTTCCAGTAAAGGTGTTATAATGTGTTTTGGGTTTGCTTCATTCACGTAGTTCAGCAGAGTTTATTTCTTAATGACGGCAATAGGAATATGTCCATCGAGTGAATTTTAACGGGTTTCTGGAGTCGGCATTCAAAACAATCGCGACGATTTGGAGATGTGAAACTCCACGCTGATGGCTCAAGTGTCCGCGTCTCGAGTTTCGCGGGGCGCGTGGCCGACATGAAAACAAAGAGAATTAGATTTTGTCCCGCACTCCAAAGCGTGCTGGGTTGTAAAATATTGTTGTTGTTTTTTTAAACTGATCGGTTTCACCTACATCCAGAACATCAATTGGGGGACCCCCCCCCCACGCTGGAAAAAAAGCGTGGAATGGCAAATATCACCCCAGTGGATTGGTTGGATAACTTTCAAATGACTCGAGGCCTTGGTAGGGTGCGGGGAAAGTATATTGGGAAATTATATTCATCTTGATTTGAAGCTTAAATTATATTAAAGCATGGAATGGGACCTTTTTGCCCTCATCAAAGTAAAATGTTTCTACGTGGTGTTGTAACATCTTAACACAACTGTTGTATCGCCAGAAAGGGTGAAACATATTAATATGTTTTCATACTTTGATACTGGCAAAAAGGTCCCACGATATAGCCGCACACCCCGAGCCACAACTGTTCTTCGCCTTTTGGCGTGCTCTGGTCTGACGCTGGTGAGAAGGCTGCCCTCTGATGTAGAACAATCAGTTTCGAAGACAATGCCCAATATATGATCAGAGCATGTTGCATGCTCACCACAAATCCGTGTGGTTAATGCAGACTTGATTCCTTGCAAAAGGTTTCTATTTGGTGTTTGAACGTCTTAATCACCTGCTTTATTGCCAGAAAGGGTCAAACCTACCCTTATTTAATCAGACCATATTAAAGCATTTCGAGTGTAACGTGTTTGACGGAGCTACATCATCTTTGCACCACTGGAATCTCCACCACTGGCTCAGGGGGGAGAGTGTGGGGGGGGGTCAAACACATGAACGCCGCCTCAAATGCTCGTTCGAGCACAACAAAGTAACAAACGAAACAAGAAGCAATCGCCCCGAGTCTTGCTGTTGGTTTGGATCGTTCCCAGCAAACGCACAAATTGAGGACGCGAAAGTAGCAAATGCTACGGGCCCCGCGCTAAATGCTTTCAAGCTATCAACTCCGGTTCAGTGATTCTGCACTTGCTCTATTACTATAGTACCATACCGCCTTCAACTTTTATGTACGACGACTGGGTGTTTAAGGTTAGCGATTTGTCGTATTATACTGCTGTATAGTAGATTAAAAACACATTCCTGCGGAGGGAGCTGATAGGAACGTTGGGTTGCTCGGTCAATGGCCAGAGTCAACGGCGGCGTGGTGTATTCCGCAAATATGGCCGGCTGTGAGGGCGGACACAAGCCGGCGTGAGTAGGTTAAACGTTGAGTTTTATAAGGGAACCACGGGGTGACCAGCCCCTCCCCACCCAGCCCCACCCCTCCCACCCCCCACCCAGCCCCTCCCCACACTCCCCTCCCCACCCAGCCCCACCCTCCCCACCCAGCCCCTCCCCACCTTCCCCTCTCCACCCAGCCCCACCCCTCCCATTTTTGGATGCACGACGGACGGACACAATAATCCCTTGTGGACTGGTGAAACCAGGTGGTTCCTACCAGTAAAATACAATTACTTTACTATGCAAGTTAAAAAATTGCGTTAAAATATTTGTGTTTTTTTATATTTAGGGTCCCTTTATAACATCATGCTACAGGCTCCGCACTAGCTTCGTCCGGCACCCCCCCCCCCCCCCCACGTTTTTGCGTGAGCCAAGCGTTGGTGCGACAGAGCGACACAGAGAGAGAGAGAGACAGAGAGGGCCACGAACGACGAAGCCATCGGCCAACGTCAGACCGACTTCGTGCTGCCCCGGGGCGACACGGAGCGAGCGTTTAGAAGCGAAGCCTCGTGTCTCGAGCAGCGACGCTCTCGTCCGAAAGGGGTCGTCGGAGATCCAAAGAGTCGGCAAAGACAAAGGATTCCCCCGCCCCGTTATAGCCTCGACACACTGCTGGGGCAAGTGCTGCTGTGAGCTCAGCACCTACGAAGGCCGGCACGGCACACGAGGGGAATGGGTGGCCAGGACCACGCCCGACCGCCTTTGTCTCTCCAGTGGCGATGTTTTTACGCACCGCACCAGGTACTCATTTGAGGCCGAGTCGACCTAGGGGAGGCCCAGGACAGGTTCAGATATAATCGTCACTGGTGTTGGCCGTGAGCACGAATCGAACCCGGGTCACCAGGTTCGTAGCGCAGCGTAGCGCTAACCACGACACTACCGCTCCCCACACACACGCAGAGAGAGACAGCCACGCGCAGTGGATGACGATGCAAACTCGTCCAGTCTCAAGGATTACCCGTCAGACTCGCGGTTTTTCACAACGTTGAGTGTCTCGTGGCTTGTCCAATGGATTATCACATTGTTGTTGTTATTGTTGTTTGCCTGGTTGTAAAACAACTCACTCGAGATCCTGTGCATCGCAGTGTCTCACCGTCGGCTGCTGCCTGTGTGCTTCTGGGTCTTACGCACACGGCTCAAACTCCAAAAGTTGTCCTTTCGGCTTTTCCATGGAGAAACAAATCAGCACAACGGTTGGCTACGTACGGCGCGAAAGAAGTTCTGCGTACGTACAAAGGTTGTTCTTATGATGATTATTGTTTAATTCACTTTGGGAGTCCGTAGGGTAATGTGCACCGCTCAGAAGCCACGCCCTCGACTCGCCCGTGGCTACACGTGGTGTCTTGGGGTTTTCTCTCAGTTTTGGGGGTGTGCGGGGGGGGTTCTAACTGTGGGATTTTAGTCCGTTACTTCTAGATTTTAAGCTGTCGTGACTGCAAGGATTTATACTCTGGTTTTTTCGATAAAGTCACGTAGGTAAAAAATAAAATAAATGAAAACAACTCAATTAAATTACGACGTTTCGGGCGCAACACAAGCGTCCTTCTTCAGGTGGGGACAACATAGCGGAATCACAACCGCTTAAGTGTGTTTAATTTAGTTGTTTTCATTTATTCTATTTTCTACCTACGTGACTTTACCGAAATAACCAAAGAGCATGATTTTAGTCCAGTTGGGGTTGCCATGTATGGGAGCAGACTGAGAATAACAACAACAATAACAAAATAAAAAATAAAAACCACGTGCCGATACGACTTGCATTTGACCGTAAATGTATTGGCGCAGAAGCGTCGGTGAGACACACAAATGTTGTGTTGATTTGAAGCTTTCGTGACTGCAGGAATCCATCATACTCTTTAGTTCTTTCGGTAATTAGAAATAAAAAATAAAGACGTGACTGAAATAATAATATTTGTTGTTTACATTTAGGATTTGTTGAAAAAGGGTTCTGTTTGCTGCGAGGCTTGGGTATTTCAGCTTGAAATAAATAGTCGCTACTTCTAACATATGCACATTAACGCAAAACTTCGACCATGTCCAGTTATAATGTAAAAAACAACTCCATTATCTTTATAGAGAGAGAGAGTGGCTCACACTCGGAAGGTCGAGATTTCAAATCCTAGTTTGGAGGGGGTCGACTCAGCCCCATCATCCCTCTAGGGTCGATAAAATGAGTTGTTATCCTTAGTGGCAATAAAACAGGAGGTGTTGAAATGTTAAAACACCAACCACTGTAGACGCGTCTACCACGACTCCGTCGACCACGATTCCAGCGGACTGTTTTTACTCGGAGACTTCGCCGTGCGTGTCAAGAAATGCCACAACTCACCACCACCAGCACCACCACGCCGCCATCCACCACCATCACCAGCTCACAACAACCCACACTACAACCGCAAGCCACAACCGTACCAACAGGATCAACCATCAACACAGCCATGAGGACTCCCCACCACTGCACCATCCTCAAGCAATACCATCGCCATGAGCCTCGCTCTGTGGCTTTCTGGGTGACGAGGTAAGCGACAGGGTGGGAGGGTGGGGGGGTGGGTGGTTGGGTGGCTGGATACCTGCCCGAGTAGGTTATGTATGCGTGTAGAACTTCTTTCGCACCGTACGCAGCTAACCGTGCTAAATCGGAGTTGCGGGTTACTGGCCGCGTGGGTAGTTGAGCGACTTGTTTGGTAGCCGACTGGATAACTGCCTGGCTGATTGGCTTGATATCCGACTGCTTGGCTGGATACGTAGCAAGGTGACGGGCGATTGCCTTTACGCCTGACTAGCCGATCACTGGGGAGGTGACTGGGTGATTTGTTGGGTGCTTGACCGGTTGTCTAGGCGAGTCAACTGGCTGTTTGGGTGGCTGGCTGGATTGTTTTCTTGCTCGTCCAACCTGTTCACCACTCAGACGCCTCCCCGTGCCCAGCCCCCGCGCTCAAAGCCACGGGATTATGACTCGGGGCTCGGAGTGTCTCCGTTTCGTCGAGCTTTCGAGTCGCCCTGGGACCGGCGCTGTACCTCTTCCCGTCTCGTCGCCTCTTCCCCCGGGAGCCCAGCTGCCCTTCGCTGCCCTATGGCCATGTCTGCCCATCGTCCCTTCCCTCTGCACAGCGTGCTCAAGTCTCTGCTTGAGAACCCGCCCAGCGCTCGGCAAGCGGAGCCAGGAGGTCAGGGCGCACACGTCACTCCGCACGCACACTCTGCACGTACATCGCACGTCAGGCCCATTAGGGGTCAAATCATCCGAGGTCCCTATGGGGGGGAGAGTTTGCAGGAAAGCACAGAAAGAGGAGGTTATAAACGCAGGAGATTAAGAGGAGAACCCGGGGAACTAAAGCACAGAAACATTTAGCCATCACGCAGGAACAGGCTGGTCCGCTGAAAAGGAGTTGGCGTAGCAGCGATAGGATATCACGCAGAGTCGTACACCGCCTAGCGAACACCCACGTAGTACATTGATGATAATAAACTTGCCTTGGATAGTTGTTCTTAGTTAAGCTGCTGCGAGTAAAGGTTTTGTTTGCACCTTACCCGTACATAAGACGCGAATCGGCACAGCTGCTGGCAGGACACAGCTAATTATGATTAAAGTTCTCAGGTTAAACAACAAAAACGTGAGAATACGTGGGACATCCGTGGGATAATCAAAACCGTGAGTGTCAAGGGTCGATAATCCTCAAAGACAGTTTCGTTATCTTATTTGGTGACACGCATGAGTACAATTCAGCCATCGGCTGCTTTGCAAGAGCCTTGACATTCAAGCACGTACATACACATGCATGTGCATGCTTGCGTTGCACGCACACACACACACACGAGTACACACAAATACATCAACGTGCATATACACGCTTACATTGCACATACACGAGTATACACACACGTGTACACATGCGTGCACATAGGTAACGCGTGCTTGTGTGGGGCTTGTGCTGGCTCTACCCCTGACAAGACGAGCATTGTGGGTGCCGCGGTGGTGAGATGTTAACTACCTCGCCTGGTCTACAGGAAGTTGTGGGTTCGATCCCGACCCTGACGCCTGCTGTATATGTGGAGTTTGAGTGTCTCTCTCGCTCTCTCCCCGTGGATTTTTCTCCGGGTCCTCCGTTTTTTTCACACACTTGGAAAAAAATTCGCTTCGAGTATTTGGCTGTTGCTATCAATTTCCACGCGATAAGCCACTTCGTTGAAATATCATTTGTGGCATAGGTCACTTCTAAAAAAAAAAAGCTAAATGGCTCAGTGGACCTTATCTGGTAAAATAAAAATAAATCTTTTAATAGTTTAGTTCTGGGGTCGAAAACCAAAAATTACAAAGAGCCAATTTTTTTCCGGATCCTGAAAGTTTTTTTTTGTCAAGAGCCGCGATTGGCGTGCGGTGAATTCTAGACAGTGGCCCCTCATCAAGCAGTCCTTCACAAAGGAACCCCTGGGACATGAGTTGTAGCTGGGGGCCGCACGGAAACCCTCCGGGCATGCCTCTTGGTGTGCGATAGCTCGCAACTGCGGCGTGGCTTCGCTCGGGAGTCAGGCGGTCGGTGAGTCACTTGGCTCGGGTTGAGGAGGAGGAGGGAGGTCGCGTTGGGTCGGACGTGTCCGTAAACAGTGTCCAACTGTTTATGGACGCTGTCTCCCCGACAGACCTGTTCTTCACCTGAGGACGGCTGCTTGCGTTGTGGCCGAAACGACGTGAGAATTATTTTATTATGTTTTATTTTTATTATTTTATTACTTCCAGGGGCGGTTTCTTCATTAGGGCGATTGGGCGACGCACCACCAATGTCATTCAACCACAGAGTCACGCTAGCCGTCACTGTGCCTCTGGATATAGTCCAATCAGCGTCATGCTACGTTCTGTGGAGTACCGCCTCTTTTTGGGCGATTTCCCTCCGGCTGAGAATCGCCCCGAGTGGTCCCATAGACTTACATTCAAAGATGTTTTTTTTCGAACGGGAGCGCTGCAATGCATTCTCTATGGCTTCCGGGAGGGCTCGCCCTAACGTGCTTACGTCATCATACGTGCTTACGTCATCATACGTAAGCACGTTTCATCCAACAAAATTATTTGTCGCCACCTAGTGGAATCTTTAATAAAAGAAACATGAGTGGTTTGTTTTAATAGTGAGTATAGAAACAAACAAGATGTATTGTAAGAGTCACTTTATTTTTCATTAATATTAAAGAAGTGAAGTTGCCTTACACTATGGGAACCTCATTTGCCAAAAGGCGTCATCTGGTCCAACCCATGTGAGACTAGGCTCCAAGGAAAGCTGTCTCGGGTGTGGACTAATCAACTTCAAGGACAGTGCACATTATCAGAGTTATGTCTTTTGTTTGTATTATGACTGCAGGTATTGCGGTCTATGCAAACATGACTCCTTGTAAAAAGGTGTCAGTTTTGTTGCCAGATAGAAGGGTAAAAAACCAATTATGAAGTTGCCTTTACATGCTTAAGCTGTTAATTTATCCTTTGCATGGGTGGACCTTATCCTTATCAATCATCCAGACATTTGCCCCCCCTGAGAGATTTAGCAGGAGCCGCCACTGATTACTTCCCTTCTACGTGACTTTACCGAAAGAACCAATAAGATGAGTGCCCAACGCCTTTCTCACCAGCCTCGCCTCTCACCAGCCTCGCCTCTCACCGCCCTCGCCTCTCATCCCATAGCCGTAAACCCAGACGGTTTACCCACCCGTAGTCTTGTACAGGGAAATTGAGTTTTCAGGTCCATAGGGCGCACAGCCGTTTTAATGCGGGCAACATTTTTTGTGTCTATTTGTTTGTGTTTCTATCCTTGTGATGGGGACTTTGTAGGATGAACGTTGAGATTTATATGGGGCACGGGGTGACCACTAAGGTCTCAATTGGTCTGTAATAAGGTAGGGTAATGTTAGGGGGTTGCCAGGTATGCACCAAGGCCGTAGCCATGGAGTCAACATTGGGGGGGACCAAATCTTCCAGGGGGTCTGGGGGTCCCTCCCCCCCCAGAAAAAAATAAATCTAAATTTGAAAACCAATTTCCTGCCTAAAATATTTTTAAAAATTCACTACCACATGGGATGGACTTTTTATTTACCGTATTTTTTACAATAATGTCTAATAGTGTATTGTATTACATTATTCTTTTTTTACCTTTTCTTGTTTCATTGTATGTAATGGCAGAGATTAGGGATTAATAAAGTACAACCATAACCACAGTCATATCAACAGAAATCTATTTTATAGCAATATATTTAGGGGGACATTTTGAGCATATTTCAATATTATAATTACGGCCTTGGCAATGCACCACCCTCGCCTCTCACCCCCCCCCCCCCATCGCCCATCACACCGCGTCGCTTTATACTACCCCCGGGGCAAGCAGGGCAGAGTGGCAGTGCGACTCCTTCCTGGGGTGTGTTTACGTTTTTTTTTGTCCTTCCCCGCACCTCCGATTAGCATGGTTGGATACGTAGAGTGCCAAAGAAGTTCAACATACTGTACATACATACGAGGCTGAGTCGACCTAGGGGATGGCCCGGACCGGTTCAGATAATGTATAATCGTCACCGGTGTTGGCAGTGAGTGGGGAATCCAACTCGTGTCGCTGGGTTCGTAGTGCAGCGCGCGAACCACGACACTACCGCACAACACACACACACCAACATCCCACACACACACACCAACACACACACCAACATCCCACACACACACTACAACATTACACACACACCAACATCACACACACCAACATCACACACACCAACATCACACACACAACAACACACACACACACCAACACACACACTACAACATCCCATACACACGCGCGCGCTCAACAAATCACAAAGTTGTTGTTGTTATTGTTGTTGTTATTCGCGACAACCACTTACTGAGAGAACGCCGAGCTTGCTACCCTGAAGTCGACCTCGCTGTCCGTCGTCTTGCTGCGCAGGCTCGACAGAATGTGCTCTCTGTGTGTGTCCCTGTGAGAGACACACAGAGAGAGAGACAGACAGAAAGAGAGACACAGAGAGAGACGGAGAGAGACACAGCGAGAGACAGAGACACAGAGAAAGCAACAGAGAGAGAGACAGAAAAAGAGGCAGACGGAGAGTTCTGGCTCGGTGTTGTTTCCACCATTCGCCCTGGAAGGGATGGGGCGGGGGATTGGTCACCCCACTCCTCAATGTGCTTTGGATTTCATCCAGAATTCAGAGGGGACAGCAAGCCTAACGAGTGGAAGGAAGCATGACTCTCTCTCCCTGTCCTCTATTGTTACGCAAATTACGGAGTGCCATAGATAGGGCTTTGGCAACCTAGAGAGAGAGAGGGTTGCCCGCATTCACAATCGGACTCTAGCCAAAAAAATGTTTATACCTCGAGAATTGGCAAAGTGGACAACCTTGGGGAGGAAAATCCTCAAGTGGAGGGAGATCCCGTTTCGTGGTTCGTGCTCTGGGTTCGCACCCAAGGGTGGTCAGTACCGCATGATGCTAGTGCGGGGCCTGTAGCATATGATATTATAAAGGGGACCTCAATTAAAAACACAAATATTAAAGCACAAATGTTTTACTTGCATAGTAGAGTAATTGTATTTTTGTTATTTGCTATACAGCCAGCTAATACGACAAATCGCTAACCTTAAACACCCGGTCGTTCATAAAAGTTGAAGGCAGTATAGTACTATAGTAATAGAGAAAGTGCAGAATCATACTCTTTGGTTCTTTCGGTAAAGTCACGTAGGTATAAAATAAAATAAATCACGACGTTTCGGGCGCAACACAAGCGTCCGGAATCGATAGCTTGAAAGCATTTAGCGCGGGGAACCTTGAAAGTGCGGGGCCCGTAGCTACTACATATGTGTTGTAGATAC
Source organism: Lampetra planeri (assembly GCF_965212315.1). Classification (NCBI taxonomy): domain Eukaryota; kingdom Metazoa; phylum Chordata; class Hyperoartia; order Petromyzontiformes; family Petromyzontidae; genus Lampetra; species Lampetra planeri. The sequence goes on from NC_136141.1 coordinate 2,121,577, forward strand.
TTGTGCTACTAGGATAATCTGGCACTGGGGGTGGGTGGTTGTGTACACAACGCACGCGTGCGTGTACACACAGCACGTGCATACCGTTCATACGCACACACACGTCCATGCGGGCACGTGCATGCGTGGACATGCTTACGACTGGCGCCGTTCGTCCCTGAGTGGTGGTGACGTCTCCGCAGCGATTGTGCCAGGCTAGGTGCACTTACATACACACGAATGCATGCGTATATATATACTAGACATACGTACGTGGGTGTGCGTACGTGCAACACACGCCGACGTACACAGACATGATTCTTCATTGTTTATTTTTTTTTAAATCTTAGATAAGGTCGTGTCGAAGTGTGTGTGTCGTGAACCCACCACCACCCGACACAGCCGCGTTTATAATAAATAATCTCGTGAGTCAATGCGTGGCTGCGGGGGGTATGGACGCGTGGGTTGGTGGTTGCATCCCGGCATCATCGGGCTGTGGACGCAGGGGGCTCAGATGTCGAGCGAAAAAACCGATCCTCGATCACCCGGGGTCAGAGTTAGTAGACGCCATGACGTCACAGGCACAGACCATCACGTGGACCTCATTACATAATTATTATTACACGGTGATTGCTCGCCGTTGATTGGCTGTAACTGGCATGCGTGATAGGGCGAATCTGTTTGGTGATAGAAAAATATAGTTCATTATGTTGAGGCGTTATATTGTGTTCGTAGTGATTCTGGTCATTTTGCTTTTACTCGAGATCAGAGCAGATTTTGCCGATAAACTGTCGATTCTTCGTGATTAACCCGCTTGTGCAGTGCCATTTGTCAATGTGTCCTTGTTAGTTATGGGACCTTTTGGCCGGTATCAAAGTACGAACAAATAGGAATAGATTTTTACCCTGTCTGGCAATAAAACAGGAGTTGTATTTAGATGTTCAAATATCAAATAGATATATTTGTCAAGGCATCTAGTAGTGCAGTAACCACACGCACTGTCAGACTAGGCCACAAAAACGTCTGTTGTATATGGTGTCAGACAATCAGTTTCAAACACAAGGCCCATATCAGTTTAACACGTAGGCTTTCGCGACCAATATGAATCATAATAAAGGTTTATGGGTTAGATCGCGTCATTTATTCTAGTTATTTTTGTATCTCTGTGCCTTATATAAAACTGAGTTTGTTAGTATAAACGTGCGTTGTTTGTCTTTGCCTTGCTGTTCATCATCTCGGTGACCCAGCAGATCACTCTTGCCAATGAGACTCTGCGGATGCAGCATGTGTCCATGTTGAACTTCTTTCGCACCGTACGTAGCCCCGGTCCTCTTGAGTCAACTCGGCCTCAAACGAGTACCCGGTGCAGTGCGTAGTGAACATCGCCGCAGGGGAGACAAAGGCGGTCGGGCGTGGTGCTGGCCACCCACCCCCTCGTGTGCCACGGTGCCGGCCTTCATAGGTGCTGCTACTCGCCAACAGCCACTCGCCCCAACAGTCTGTTACAGGCTACACGGGGGATGTGGTTTCTTTGTCTTTGCACCACGCATGCATGCTGAACTTCTTTCGCACCGTACGCAGCACCTCACCCTGGCCGGACACAATATTGACACCTGGCCCGTTCCCTAACCGTCCGCTCGAGCAGAAAAGGCCAAGTTCATCGACGGAGATGAAGACGACCCCAGGGGCCACCTCGGGGTCTCGGCCTTCTTTGGACCCACGCTCTGGGACAAGACGCTGCCCTACGACGACAGCTTCCAGCTCGAGTACATGGACCTGGACGAGTTCCTGCTCGAGAACGGAATCCCTCCGGCGGCCAACTCCGCCGTGACCTCGGCCACTGCCACGGCTCTTCCCGTGGCAGCGGCCCCGGGACCGGCTCCCCAGCCGCTGCCGTCCCCACCTCTCCCCGCTCGGGCGCCGTCCGTGGGCGATCTGGCACCGGGGCCGAGCGGCTGCCGTGCCATCAACGTCGGTCCTCTCTCATCGCGTAAATATTTACGCGATCTAACCCACCCCACCTCCACCCCAAACACATTAATGCGGAGGGAGCTGGTAGGAACGTTGGGTTGCTCGGTCAATGGCCAGGGTCAACGGCGGCGTGGTGTATGCCCGACTGTGAGGGCGGGTACAAGCCGGCGTGAGTAGGTTAAACGTTGAGTTTTATAAGGGCACCACGGGGTGACCAGCCCCTCCCCACCCAGCCCCACCCCTCCCACCCCCCACCCAGCCCCACCCTACCCACCCAGCCCCTCCCCTCCCCACCCAGCCCCACCCTCCCCTCCCCACCCAGCCCCTCCCTCCCCACCCAGCCCCTCTCTGCACGACGGACGGACGGACACAATAATCCCCTGTGGGCTGGTGTATCCAGGAGGTTCCTACCAGTAAAACCTGGATGATATCTGTCGCGAAAGCCTCGTGCGTGTTAAACTCTCGATCCTCTTAGTCGTCGTCGTCGGAGCTTCGTCTTATTGATTCTTGCCGGAGGAAGCAGATGAGCTCTGAGATTCGTTTCTTTGTGTGCAGGAGCGGGGTCGTCATTTACGCAGTCACCTGCCTCTGTAATGCTGCCCCGCTTCTGCTGCAAACGCAGACGATGTAACACTGATCCCCCCTCCCCATACCTCCACCTATAAATGTGTGTTCCGTCTTCGCGATGTCCTGTGCTCGGCAACGTGCTCTAGGCAATGTTGTGATGTGATGTGCTGCAGGTGTTGTGCTGTCAACCTGGGCGCTGATGTCCTAGCCACTGTTCCATAAGCTGTAAATGTATGTTGAATTTCTTTCGCGCCGTACGTTGCCAACCATGCTAATTGGAGGTGCGGGGGAAGGACAACAAACTAACGCACACAAATCTGTTGTAAAGAAATGCGTTTTCAATCTGCATTTAAAAAGTTACACATAGCTCCAGTGGCTTCCTAATATCGGAAAGAAGAGCGTTCCAGACGGCCGATGTGCTGTAAGTTGTCCTGTACTCTTTGGTTTTTACGGTAAAGTCACGTAGGTAAAAAATAAATAAAAAATAAATTAAATCACGACGTTTCGGGCGCAACACAAGCGTCCTTCTTCAGGTGGGGACAACGTAACGAAAGCTTTTACCTACGTGACTTTACCGAAAAACCAAAGAGTATGAATCCTTGCAGTCACGAAAGCTTCAAATCGAGAATTGTCCTGTACTGTAAGTGACGTGCTGCAAGCTGCGCTGTGATATCCGTGTTGTGCTGTAAGATGTGCTGTGATGTGCTGTAAGATGTGTTAAGCTTTGTCCTGTAAGCTGTGCTGAGATGTACCATAAGTCTCGTGCTCTAAGCTGTGATGTGCTGTGTTAGACATTGTGTTGTAAGCTGTGCTGTGCTGTGTTAGACATCGTGTTGTAAGCTGTGCTGTCATATCCGTGTTGTGCTGCAAGATGCGCTGCGCTGTGCTAGACATTGTCCTCTAAGCTGTGCTGAGATGTGCCACGAGTCTCGTGCTCTAAGCCGTGCTGTGTTAGACATCGTGCTCTAAGCCGTGCTGTGTTACACATTGTGCTCTAAGCCGTGCTGTGTTAGACATTGTGTTGTAAGCCGCGCTGTGTTAGACATTGTGTTGTAAGCCGTGCTGTGCCGAGACGCTGTAGACGTCGCGCTGCAACCTCCACGCCGCTGCTGCCCTCCTCCTCGTGCTGCGATCGCGTCCCCCGCAAATCGACAGAGCCGAGCGACGCGGGGCCCGGCAGCCCGGACGCTCCGCCGGACCACGAGACGGAGCCCGCGGAGCAGCAGCTGGTGCGCTCCTCGCTGGCCCGCCAGGGGACCTTTGACCCCCGGCAATGCAAGTTCTCCGACATGGAGCTCAAGCCGCAGCCCATCGTGAAGAAGGCGTGCAAGAGTCACGTGCCCGACGAGCTCAAGGTCAGCAAGGGGGGAGGGCACCACCGAGTCGAACAGGGGTCATTCGCGGTGGGCTGCTCGCGATTTTAACCCAAGGCAGAGGTCGCAAACGGGTTTTGATTCCTTACCCGTACCCGGCCGTACCCGGCCGCACCAGGGTCGCAAACGGGTACCCGCACCCGTATCCGGCCGTACCCGTACCCGGCCGGGTACGAGTAGGGTACGGGTATCGGGTACCCGATTGCGACCTCTGGGATGAAGCCATGTTGCAGGCGCGGGTGGGTTGATTCTAGGAACTTGAATTGTGAGAAGAGACAAGACGTTGGGAAATGAGTGACATAAACAGTTACTCACCAGTGACTCACGGCCTACCCGTACCCGTACCCGGCCGCACCAGGGTCGCCGGGTATCGGTTAGGGTACGGGTATCGGGTACCCGGTTGCGACCTCTGACCCAGGGTCCTCCGAGCCACCCGCGGGCCGAACTCATCAAGCACTGGATGCTCGAAGGCGCTGAGCATGGTTGAATACGCGCGGTGCGATAGAAGTCCTCCTACAGATGCATTTAAATTAATATTTAAGCGATCTAACCCAAAAAAAACCTCTATTATGGATTATGGACGATACCGGTCGCGAAATCCTACGACGTGTTAGAAACGAAGCCACAACAACAATAACACTGGTCAACAAAAAAAACTTTTTTTTCTGGCCTGGACTTTTGCAGCTGTTTTAGACTAATTTCAGAGTTCTGATTCCAAATCTGATCTCAAATTTGCTCTGTCACATCTCATTTTTATGCTATCGGCATACCCCATTTTCATTGATTTTACCCGAAATTAACTCTGTCACTTATGATTGCAAGTTGTTGCGAGTCAGTGACTGCTTTAGTGTTAAAATATGATGCTTTATTTTTAGGATAGTGTGTTTATAATATAATTTTATGTAGATATCCACATTTATTTAATATTTTTCTTCTGCAGTTTTTATTGAAAATGCAATATTTGATATCTCAAAAACCTGATGTGATAGACAAAAACTGATGCCACATTTGGAATCGGCACCCCAAAATTACATTAAAACCGTTGGAATACCTTATGCCAGAAAAAGTGTGTTGACCAGTGTAATCCCACTCCTCCGCCCGTCGTTGTGTGCCAGGACGAGCGCTACTGGGCTCGACGCAGGAAGAACAACACGGCGGCCAAACGTTCCCGCGACGCGCGTCGTCTCAAGGAGAATCAGATCGTGGTGCGCGCCTCCTTCCTGGAGCAGGAGAACGCTGCGCTGCGCCGTGAGCTGGCCGAGATGCGCCGTGACCTGAGCCGTGTGCGTAACCTCACGGCCAAGTACGAGGCCCAGGGGGAGAGCCATGGGGAGGCCCGGTGCTTGAGCGAGATCGCTCAGAGCGGTGGTTCTTCTTCTTCGTCTTCTGCTGCTGCTTAACCTGGGGGTGCACGTGAGACGTGGCCGGGTTTTTTTTTTATTTTAGAAGGTAAATCATCGAAAACGCGAACTAAGCACGGGCACGCAAGCTCCAACTTGCTTTGTTTCATCAAACCCGATGTAGTTATTGACATTCTACATTTTTTTGTTGACGATTGTAAAGGTTATACGAACCACCGAGTTAGATTAACAACAGCCTTGTGATTCATTCGCGAGCACACGTGTATGTGTGTGGTGTTCGTGTGCGATGGTGCGGTGGTGTAGCGGTTAGCGGGCCACGCTACGAACCTGACCACCCAAGTTCGATTCCCGCTCACGGCTAACACCGGTGACGAGTATCCGAACCGGTCCTGGGCCTCCCCTAGGTCGACTCAGCCTCAAGTGAGTACCTGGCGCGGTGTGGAGTAAACATCGCCACTGGGGAGACAAAGGCGGCCGGGTGTGGTGCTGGCCACCCCACCCCATCGTGTGCCGTGTCGGCCTTCATAGTCTGTTACAGGCGAAGCAGGAGATCTTTGTTTATCAGAATATTTCTACTGGAGGAATTCAATGAGCCCATGAAGCTCTTTTTTTCACATATGTTCCAGCAGGTGGGGGTCAGAAGGTTGTAACAACAAATAACACTAAAACACAAAAGGAGTGCAAATTCTAGGCAAGGTAAGCAAATCAGTGAAATAGTAAATCCAAATAAAACTCAACTATTTTTTCTTTATCTCACTAGGCAAGGCCCACTTAGCCATACGCTTCTTTTTGCAGAAGCGACCTGGCCACAGACGATAGCTCAGCCAAGTGGCTGTCTCATCATGTGGAAATCCACGGCAGCAAAATCATCCCGCCCGACGCACTCGGCATTCAGCGAGGGGTTGTCGCCACTCCAGCGGCGTGCACAGCGGTCATTGTCGCGTTCTGTTCACGAGAGAAGCGTTACCAATGGGCTGAGTCGAGTCGAAAGGGTAAAAAAAACAATTATCATATTTTGTTACTGGCAAATGAGATTCCAGCGGTGTAAATGCTTACCCCGAGCTCTCATACTCTGATGGTTCATTGTCCTTGAGTTGTACGCCTTTTGGCGTCATCTGGTCCAACACCATGTTAGACTAGGCTCTAAAGAAAGCTGTCTCGGGTGTGGACCAATCAATTTCAAGGACAGTGCATATATTATCAGAGTTGTGTTTTTTGTTTGCATTCCGACTGCAGGTATTGTGGTCAATGGAAACATGACTCCTTGTAAAAAGGTGTCAGTTTTGTTGCCAGATAAAAGGGTAAAAACCCAATTATCATATTTTGCTACTGGCAAATGAGGTTCCAATGGAGTTAAGACTCTTTCAGCGTGTCCCCGCCGAGCTGAGCTGGTGTGTTGTATTTCTCGTGGCTTTCAGTGTTGTCAAGTCGTCTAAACATGGAAGGAGATGGACCAAGGTTTTTGCCTCCCCGCTTGTTTAAATGTTTTTGCACTTTGGCATTACGTTCAACTTTGCACGTACTGTACTGCACGACCCAATTCACGCATTGGCCAAGTAATCCTTTGTGTTTTATTTGAGCAAAAACCCCATGCCAATGTTTCCTCCGCCAACAATTGGGAACAAAAAAAAACATCTCATTGCATCTTACGTGTATAATCTGCTTAATTTATCATTTTTAAAAAAAACGTATTGTCCAGCAGCCACTGCTGGCATTGTCTGTTGCAATTTATATTGATGTGCTCGAGTAGCCCCCCCGATTTCTCTGTCACCGATTCTCAATTGGTGCATCACACGCAGTCGATGATATGACTTCCAAATGTATTCAGTAAGCTCCAAATGTCTTTGACAAAATATATTAAATATTTACAAAATATATGAGACGTGCACATGGTTGGTTATCCTCGTTACGAAGATACGGTTTTTTTTTCTGGAAGGACGTAGCAATGTTTTTGTTCATCATTAATTTTGCAAACAATTTAAGATCAACCACAAGTTCTTTGTCAAACCAAGATGGTATATTTATTGATGGCCTGGTAGCCATCAACAGGAAGTCTCAGGCAACAGAGTTCATAAGAGATTGCATAATGCTCCCCCCCCCCCATGGGACTCAATTATATAAGATAAAAAAAGCATATACAATTTCAACTAGTGAATTCAGACTTCTTGAAGGTTAAAGTCTTACCTTCGTAACCAAGCCATTTCTGATAGTCCGCTTAAGGGACAGCTGATGTGTCAGTCCTCCGTGACCTATATTTTGGTGTGGATGAGGCCACCACAAATATGAAAGACAAGAGTGGACTTAAAATTATAAATAAACGTAAGAGGTTTGAGTACTCACACTTTACCGCACCATACACGGCCTGCCGATGGACTAACTTTGAGTTACCCATTCATACTGCTGGGCAGACAGAGGAGGGATGGTCCGGGGACAAAGCAAAACATTATTTGACAACTTTGGCTTTATTTTCGACATTTCTCAGGTGCTCTGATATTCTTGCATTCTTAAAATTCTAAGCATAAATGAAATTGCACTTTTTTCCCCATTTCGGGGAAGAGGTTTAAAGTAACACTGAAAAAACTCAACATGCTGACCGTCTTGATAAAACACAAATATTCCATCAGCCACGTACGACCTCGTGTCTAAATGAACATAAACCTCCGGCGATTAACGCGGGAACGAGGCACACGAGGTTCAGGAATGCTGCGGAGCTTTAAGATATCAAGGCGAGCGATTAGATATGAAGACCAGCGCAGGCAGCCAGGAAGATGCCACACCGGTGAAAACCTTAAAAAAGAAACTCCCATGGACATCGGATGTCCCCCGGCATCGCCGCAACCCCTCGTGAAACTAAATCGACAATATCCGTCTGCGGTGTTCTCTCGGGTTCGAACCACTGTGGCGTTTGGCGTGACGTCTCAAATTTCCCTCCACGTGCTGGGAACTTCTTCAGGTGTTCAGTTTCTGTATCCTGTTCCGGAAGTAGTTCCCAGCTCATGGATCAAAACATCCAACGCGACACTCGGACACATCAGGCCGGACAGCACGCGAGACGCAATCTGAAAGCACACCGGAGAGAGAAACCGCACGACCGTGAAACTCTACGGCAGTGGTGAACCAACGACGAACGGAACCGGGCAGAATCGTACGAGTCAATGGAAGGTAACGCAGGCCGCAGCACGGTGCAACACAGCAGGCGGCCGCTTCAGGAGGCACGAAATAGAGTCGAAGGCAAAGGAAACGAGTTTAAGTTCTGTACAGTATTTACAAACAAAATCATTTGTCGGGTCATCGTCCGACAGCAGCTTCGGCGTAATGAACACAATCTGGAGGTGCCACTCTCCCCGAGCAGAGAGGAGATGAAGACTGCTCACATCACAGCAGTTTCCAGTCGTCTTCCTTGTCGCACTTCTTTTGCTTTTTAAAGAAGATCCCAATTTTATGCTTGGCTTTTTCTTTCACTGTCAACGAAACGAGCAAAAAATACTGATCGTAAAATATAGGTTGCGACGATGTAAATAAAATCAATTGGGTAGAGAGGGCATCCCCAGCCGAGGGCAGGAGGAAGGATATGAACCCCACCAACAGATACAGTCTATACTAAACCCATGAGCAGACAGTATATACTAAACCCACTAACAGACAGCCTATATAAAACCTACTATAGCAAATTCATATTCTTTGGGTCTTTTGGTAAAGACACGTAGATTGAAGAAAAATAATAATAAAAAATCACAAAAATATCACGACGTTTCGATCGCAACACAAGCAATCGTCATCAGGTGAAAAACATATAGCGGGAGAGCTACTGAGTCAGGAACAAATATAGCTACGAGCAGACAGTCGATATGAACCCCACTAGCAGCCAGCTCACCGTTTAGAGGCGTCACAGAGCTGTCTTGCGTCAGCTGGTTCGACAGGTGCCGCGCAAAGCCCTTGAACAGGTCCTGTGGCCGTCATCGCCATCGCCACAAAGCAGTGTTAGTTGAACAAGCACAGGGAGACACGATCACTGCAGCAAAAGCATTCTCAAGAGCGCCACTGAAAACCAACCTATGGGCCGCCGTTCCACAATTTTAAGCGCTAAGAGCGAGGATGTCACTCTGGGTCAGGTTGGTCGGTACAGGTCAATCATGCAAGTCCGCTAAGACCTGAACAGCCAGGCTCACACCATGGTGTAGGCGCCGAATCAGACAGCTTCGCTTTCAGCTGACGAAACGGTGTTGATGTAAATTAAATTTAATTCAGGCAGTTTACCCACATAGGCCTCACCGAGAGTCAAGACTTCCTCTTTCACCAGGGTCCTACGCATTGGGATGTTTGACCAATGACATTCCAGGGAGTTTGGCTTCTCGTGGGAGGAATTTGGGGCGCTTTGAGAAAACTCACCACGCAGACAAAGGGGGGAAGACACTGAGCACTAGCATCTTCTTCTGGCCACACCTCGCAGCCCCACGCCGACAAAATCCGACAACCCCCTGGCCGTCATGCATCGAAGTACTAACCGGCCTCAACGTAGTGTCCCAGATCCAATGAGATCAGGTGCATTTTTATAACTATTCGTAATTCTCAGTGTTTGACCATACTTCTAGATTTGAAGCTTTCGTGACTGCAATGATTCATACTCGTAGGTTTTTTTGGTAAAGTCACGTAGGTAAAAAATAAAAATAATAATAGAAATACAATAATAATAAATGAAAATAAATCAATTAAATTTAATGTAGCTGTGACGGTCCCACCTGAAGACGGAGACTTGTGTTGCCTCCGAAACGTCGTGGTTTAATTGATTTATTTTAATTTATTATTATTGTATTTCTATTATTATTTGTATTTTTTACCTACGTGACTTTACCAAAAAAAACCTAAGAGTTTGACCATACTTCCCCGCGCCGGTCAGTTCGGGTTTGTGAAGAGGGGCACACCCACGACCGGTTCAGCTATCACTCGCAACTCGGGTGACTCGGGTTCATGGCGCAGTGAACGAGCTATCCACCACCGTCGTGGTGGCACTGCTTATTCAACGCAACATAACATGAGAACACAAAACAGGTGGAGGGAGCGAAACGAGCCGAAGATGTGAAGCTGGGTTCGCGTGAGTGTACAAGTGAAGCTCTATCAGAAAGAACAAAGGTGTTTTTTTTGTTTGTTTCCCAAATGAGGAATGAAAACTAAAAGAGTGTCAAGGCGACAGCAACCCTGTGGAACAGCGGCTTCTGGAAACCAAATCCATCCCCCCCTCCTCCTCCTCCTCCTCGTCCGAAATCAACGCACACTCCTTCCATCCTCCGATTTTATGACACGGGGACACTAAAAGTCTGCGCTGGTAATTACTCTGCCGCCTTATGCAGGCAACCGCAAACACCCAACACCGCTTCGTATGCGAACATTAAAAAAAAACGATCCGTTTAACGTTTCATAGTTTTTTCCCATTTGCTTGCTTTTTTCAAAATGTCATTTGCTTATCAAGTGACATTATTTACTTGTCCATCAGTACAAAACCTTTTAGCTGTATTGGCTCTTTAAATATTTTTGCTGCCAATGAATTCACTTGACTGCTACAGCCCCTATTTGCTCTCTACTGGTATTGGGCTCTGTGCGATTTTTACCGCATTTTCCACCAAATCTTTATTTACATACAGAGGCACAAGTTGTGCCTAAAATCGGTTGCATATCATCTCTTTTTACCATTTTGCAATTTGTTTTGGTTCCAAGTTTCCTTTGCAATCCTGATAATAAGAATCTTCATTTATACCTGGAGGAAGCCAATGAGCTATGAAGCTCTGTTTCATATATGTGGCAACACCGGGTTGGATTCGCAGCTACGGCTGACACTAGCGTAGATCAGCATGGTGAAGTTACGGCAGACAAATCCACGTGACTCACATTGCTGTGGGGAGAACTTTCATCCACCAGCAGAATTCACAAATCGCACATTTTTTTAAAATATTATTTTCAGACAATGAGAACCCGCACAACTGTTGCTACGTACGGCAGACAGTAAGTGACCAGCTCAGAGCTATGCTATTTATTTAACACCCTATGCGTTTGGAAAGATCAGCCAACGGCAGAACTGCGTGTGCACATCCCTTCTACGAGCCAACGTCCGTAACGAGAACTTGGTCTCATTGCGACACTGCGGCTGACACGAACAACGCTGGCGGCCTTAAGTAAAGGGAGGGGGGGGGGGCAAGGGCAGAGCGAGCTGCCGAGGTAAAACACGAATCCCACACGGGGGTTCCGCACGACTCACCTTTGACGCAAATTTCCCTTCCCTGAAGAAGGGCGTTAGCAGCTTCACCACCAGGTCGGCGGCCACCTTCAGCTCGACGCCGCCGCGGCCGCCGCCCTTCGCCCCTCCCGCTTTGTGGCCGATGGCGATGACGCTGTGGCGAGGTTCCGAGTGACCGCCGCGATCCGAGTGACCGCTGGGTTCTGCGTCACCCCGAGTCCCGACGTGCGCCTCCGCTGCAGACACTTTGGCGACTTTCTTGCACGTGGGGCTCTGGACTTCCTCGTCCTGCAACGTCCGTGAAAGTGGCCACTTTGTCACAATTCCCCCGAGGCAGGCACAGGCCTCGGCGTATGATAAGATGGTGTTGTCGAGAGACAATGTAACTTCCATGATGTAATATAACGAAACGTGGATTTAAATATATATCTTCATTATGCAGTGTGTCTCCAAGGGCGATAACCACATCGGGAGTCGGTAATCCTTTGGCATCTCATATGGTTATGTTTGGTTCCTGTTATATATGTAGATACTGCATCTGAAGACGCTGTACAGAATAGCAATACGCGCACATTACAGGGACACCAGGAGAAGTACGATATTTTTTTAATAAAAGTATGACTGAAATCACTTTATACATGGGGGAAGAGTCAGGAGGCAGAGGAGGATCTTGAGCCTGGACTTCAACAGGGGGCAGGGAGATGGCAGCACGGATGGGCAGGGAGAGAGAATTCTAGACTGCGGGGCCAGTAGCAGAGAACGAGCGATGTCCCATTGAGTGGAGGTCGACTGAGGGTTTTGCCAGAAGGCTTTTGTTGGAGCGGGGAGAGCAGATGTGCTCAAATCTGTGACCGACATTAAGATTTCATCTTACATTTACAATTTTAATTTCATTTTGCTTTCTGTTTGCATTGTATTTTTTTTGTCTGCACCGACATTATGTATCGTACTTTTGCCTATTTACATCTCAGGTCTAGTACAACTCAATTAGTGCTGTTTGGGTCCAGAATGAACACCTCATTCCAGACCCAAACATCATCGCAGCTCCTCCTGGCTTTGACATCCCTCCTCCTCAAAGATACCGGTGCAACCCTCAACTAGATTTAACAAATCATCAGGCCGCTGCACACATCTCCTTCATGAATGATAATTTAAAGACATAGCACAGAAGTGCAGATGTGGCCATGGAACCCAAACTATGGACCGCACAAAAGTAAATCACTGCAGTCTGCGCTCCTTCAACGGAGGAATAACAAAAACTCTACAAACTCTCCCCTGAAGCCCTCGAGTAGACCTCGACGTCTGGCATTCAGTTCTTTAAAAATATGTTTTGCCATCGTACACAAAGCGAGCGCTGTTTGTCGGTGACAACTTGGCATTTTGGGCTTGTGCACGGCAAAACTCTGATGAAATAAAATAAAAAGTCACTTCCTTACAAGAGAACCTCTTCTCACCGGGCCCTCACCCGCTCGCACGGTGCACACATCTCACACCCAAGGCTGTCACTTAAGCAAACCTTGAAGCGAAGGCGCTTGAGACGTTGTGTGGTGTGTCGCCCCGGGAGCGCCGTTTCTTTACTTGAGGCCACCACCGCACAGCTTCAACAAATCCACACATCTCGTTAACGTTAACATCCCCGCAACATCTCTCACACACACAAAATGCATTGAAAAGTGCACAGCAACCCTTGCTACAAATATATATGCATTTAGTAATTAGTTTTTTTGTTAATCAGAACAAAACCAACCTCGGTTCTTCTCGCAGAAGAGCTGTTACGCCACCGCCCTCAACCTTGGCAGTAGTTGCAGAGGACGATAATCCATTCCCCCCCTGTGCTCCCCTTCCTCGAGTGACACCCGTGAGAGATTCCGCGTCTCTGCCCAGCGGCGTTTCCACACCGCTTCTGGCATCGTTTGCCGTAACATCGGTCCCGTCGGCAGCGCCGGAAACTTGCACCTCCTGGCCATGAGCCGCACCGCAGGCCTCTGCGGATGACTCGGCACCGCCGCCACCACCACCACCACCACTACCGGGGGCTTTTCTCTCAAACATTTTCTTGATGTCCTGCGAGTTCTTCCTGGCGGTATTGGCGAGGGCTTGCCGCTTCACAGACAGCTTGTCAGAGCCGGAGGGCTGTTGCTTCACCTGGTCGCTGCTGTCGGCAGCTTCCCGTTTAAGGTTACGCGAATTCACCTTCGCGAGGTGTCGGTCCGTGGCGTGCGCGCCGTCATTGCCGCCACCGCGACCGGAACGAGCGCCGTTGGTGGACGGCGCGGACTCGGGGTCCGAATCCCACTCGGGCGCCACGTCGTGGGAACTCGCCGAATTAGATCCAGCGGGGCTCTCGGGACCCTGGGAACTCGCGAGCTTGAGCAAGTAGGAGGCCTTCTGGAAAGACTGGCTATTCAACGTCGGCTGAGCGAGGCTTGTGCGACTGGTCTTTTTCTGGACGCAGAGAAAGGGTTCACAATCAGTTTTTTGGTGAACAAACGTCAGTAAAAAAAACAACTTCATTTACTTCCATAATGAGGCAAGAATGTCTGTGTGTCCCGCGCGTGACGCCACTCCACGTCGGCCAGCCCCCCTCATTAATAATCATGGACAGGTTACGTCCTTCACATGGACACCCCCTCCATTAATAATAATTAGCAGGTGACGTCACTCCACATGGGGGGGGCGAGGCGCCTCCTCCCCCCTCCTCGGCGTCAACTCACAACCCTCACTACAAAGGCAGAACCCTCACGTCACGTGATCTCCCTAACGCTGTTGAGACATCGAAGTAAAACGACGTCATGATGAACAAGGGTTTATAACCTTTAAATGAAATAAGTCTGTGTCACCGCGGCCTTACAAATTGCACACGAATTGATGCAATGAATATCACGTCGCCGTCTGCTTTTCGGTTGCAAGTTTCAGATTTACTGCAATACACCCGTCCTTGGACGGGCAAAGGCTAGTATACGCACATATACGGTTAATCCGCTGCTAAGGAAGCAGTCTATAGGCAGATGTTGCTGTGCTGTCAAAACCGGTCCAGAGTTTTGAATCGATGCTGTTACATTTTTTTACGTGGAGAGACAGATATGTGAAGGAGACGTATTGTGTCTGCTCATCGATTTTGGGACTTATATTTCTCCACGACGCCAATAATGTTTTTTTTACGTTACTACTAACAGTGTATTAGATTACCCTGATCCGCTGCCTAAGGCACTCTTTGCCCAGACAGCGCAGCGGTACGTAGCCTGCGAGCGGTGGGATCCACGTGGCCTGACAGTGGTCGTAGCGGAATGACTGTCCGGGGTGGTGGGGGGAGTGGGGGCGTCGGGGAGCGGGGGGGGGTGCGGGGGATCGACTCACGGAGTAGAAGGAGGAGGACTGCGAGGAGGCGTCGAGCGACGAGCGGCGTTGTTCCTCCAGCAGGGCGCCGTTCAGCAGGCCCCGAGTCCACAGCTCGTGGGGCCGGGCCTCCTTCGTGTGCTGGCCGATCTCCGCCACCTTCACCAACACGATTCGGCAACGACGCGGTGCATCGCTTAGCTGGCACTGACATTTCATATTTTATTTTCATTTTATACATCGTCATTCATGACAATTGCATCCCACAACGCTGTACATGAATTACGCTGGTCAACAACAACAAAAATAATTTCTGGCCTGGACTTTTGCAGCTGTTTTAGACTAATTTCAGGGTGCCCTATTCCAAATCTGATCTCAGATTTGCTCTATCACATCTCATTTTATGCTATCGGCATACCCCATTTTCATTGATTTTACCCGAAATTAACTCTGTCACTTATGATTGCAAGTTGTTGCGAGTCAGTGACTGCTTTAGTGTTAAAATATGGTGCTGTATTTTTAGGATAGTGTGTTTATATTATCATTTTATGTAGATATCCACATTTATTTAATATTTTTCTTCTGCAGTTTTTATTGAAAATACAATATTTGATATCTCAAAAACCTGATGTGATAGACAAAAACTGATGCCAGATTTGGAATCAGCACCCCAAAATTACCTAAAAACCGTTGGAATACCTTATGCCAGAAAAAGTGTGTTGACCAGTGTTATATACGAGAGTCCATATCCTCTTGATAGCAACTGCCAAGCAAATGCAAACCCTCAGAAAGTACAAGTGAATAAACGACGCAAGAAATGGCACAAAAACAAAAAAGGCACAAACAACAAAAAACGTTATCACGACAGTGAGATTTGTCCAGAAAGTTACATCGCAGACCACAATCCCAACTTCTCACACGTCACCGAGCGAAGGGTGCATCGCTTAGCTAGCGTGGACATTCAGACACCCTTAGCTGGCTCGCAAACTCGTAAATTAATATTCAGTTGATGGGCGAGACAATCAGCTCGCACCGACACTTTAAACATGGCAACGTTCCTAATGTTGGCAACATCAAGTTGATTCTGTTCATAAAAATCATCATAATATAAATTTATACTGGAGGAAGAATCCGATGAGCTATGAAGCTCTTTTTCACAGATGTCAAGTCGGGGTGGGTAAGAACATTACAACAAACAGTACAAAAACACGACAGGAGTGAAAAGTGCAATGAATGTAAACAAATCACCCAAACACATACAAATACAACACTGAACCATCCCCATCCTACCAGGCACTGAGGCACTAACTTATTTTTCAGAAGCGACCTGGCCACAAATGACAGCTCAACAATGTGGCCCCATCATTTGGACATTTATAGCAGCAAAATAACCAGGTGGTGAGAATTCAACGAGACCAGGATGAGTCTCATTTGCACGAGGGACCCTGTAGTGGTTGTCTGCCAGCAGGGGTGGGTGGCAACGATTGCTAGGATTAATCACAATTGAGTTATGGGGGTAATTATTCGTGGGTAATTTTCGAATTTGGCAACAAAAAATGCAACACCTGAGAGCAACACACATACTCCTCTTTGGTTCTTTGGGTAAAGTCACCTAGGTAAAATAATTTTTTTTTTACGTTACTTTACCGAAAGAACCAAAGAGTATGGATCCTTGCAGTCACGAAAACTTCAAATCTAGCAACACACATCTTGAAGCTGGTAACAATTAAAACACCATTACACAAGTAGTGACTAATCCCATATCTGCATTTCCCATAAATATGCTAAATTCCTCTTGATATGCAAATTCTTTTGTCAAGGCGCTCTTCCCCCTCCAACCCAGCTTAAATATACGCTGCCAAGCCTGGTGGTGTTTATTCAGACGCTGTCTTTCCGACAGACCTGTTCTTCACCTGAGGACGGCTGCTTGCGTTGTGGCCGAAACGTCGTGATAATTATTTGATTGGTTTATTTTTATTATTTTATTATTTCCCTTCTACATGACTTAACCGAAAGAACCAAGAAGATTGTCTGGACACTTAAGACGTTTTGATTGAAATGCTGGTCACTTAAATACTCCCCCCACAAACACACAATTAAAATGTCTAACCCACTGACCGACAGTTGGCCATTTTACCTTCTTGAGACACATTGCCTTGTACAGGTTAGCCATTTTGCTGGCCTTGAAAATCTCATATTCCAAATCGATGGCATAGCTTCTGGCATCGACGTCCACTCCGTCACAAGTGCCGCTATCCAACACAAACACACAGCAACAGCAGCAGATGGCGATTTCAATAAGATAATGAGGTCAAGAGAGCGATGTCAACATGCCCTGAAGAGAAATAGAAAATGTTGTCGAGTGCAACCCGTTAATAGTATCCTAATCAGATACCCAGCATTTCTTTAAAACGTATCTCCTTCAAATTATTTACTTTGTTTGCTTAATGATCGAGGAAACACACCCACAAAACAAATCACAGCGGCAAACACACCAATACACCCTTACACACTCACACACTACTAAAGACAAATATCTTATGTGTAGCAAACACAGAATGTGGGGGCAAATTCTGATGAGGCACACGAGGTGGTGGTGTGGCCAGCACCACGCCTGGCCACCTTTGTATCCCCAGTGCTGACAATTACACCCTCCACCAGGTACTCATTTAAGGCTGAGTCGATGTTGGAGAGGGCCCAGGACTGGCTCGAGATATTCGTCACTGATGCTGGCCACGAGCGGGAATTGAACGTGGGTCGCCACGTTTGTAGCACATTGCGGCCAACCACTACACTACCGCTCCGCCTCACACCACAAAAAAGACAAAGATCCTCCGTATCGCCATCACAGAATGTTGGGGCAAGTGCTATTAGCGAGTACCTGTGAAGGCCGACACAGTACATGAGGGGGTGAGTGGCCAGCATCACGCCCGACCGCATTTGTCTCCCCAGTGGCGATGATTTTACACACCGCACCAGGCACTCGTTTGAGGCTGAATTGACCAAGGGGAAGCCCAGGACCGGTTCAGATAATCCTCACGGTGTTGGCCGTGAGCGGGAACCGAACGCAGGTCGCCGGGTTGATAGCGCAGCGCACTGACCACTACACTACCGCTCCCCCTCACACCAACACACACAAACACACGCACGCCAATATTAACCCCCCGGAAGGTTCAAGGATACGAACCCAGCTGATTGGGTGCGGCAGGTCTCGTTACCCTCCAGGGCCTCCAGCAACTTCTGCATGCAGTGTTCACGCACCTGCACACAGCAAGGACACCGCACACCGGCAATGACTGTCGCGCAAAAAACACATTACTTGGTAGCAGCGCGCAGGTGGGAAAAGTGCTGCCCCATGGTGTTGATCAGGGATCTTGGAAGTAGTTCTGCAACATCCGCCTCTGCGGACCTCGACTTTGAACGTTCGTCGCACGGCGACATGACACCAACAGCGCAGAGATAAAAGTTGGGGGAAAAGAAAGTGAATTCTACGGTGCAGGTTTTTCACGGTTGTCCTGGATAGCTCTCTCCGAGGTACATCGAGGTTGTTGCGGTGGCATTAAAATGTGGTGAATTAACACGCTCGGTGACACATGAAAATGTGCCGGAGAGGTACAAGAAAAGAAATGTGTTTTGAAAAGTCCTTCCTTCCAAATTCACACACGCGCTCACTGCTAAACCATTAGAGGCCAGCAGGCGTCACGACTCAAATACTTTATGAAGGGTATAATTTGGGCTTAATATACCTTGACGGTAAGCTTGGATACCTTCCTGCTGGAAGCGTCTAGGAGAGGGCAGTCGGGGTCTGAAAGACATTCACAAACGTGTCCATCACTGTTAGATCCCAAGAGGCTCCCCGGGTTATCTGCCCCTCCCCACCCACCTCATCAACCAGGAGGCGTCGGGTCTATGGGGCCTGGTGGATATTCGCGTGCGGTTGTTTTTTTGTCGCCCAACGTTCTGCAATGGGCCTTTTTCAGTGGCGGCTCGTGACATATCCACTAGGTGGGGCTAGTGGACACGTGGTGTTCTCATTAAGAAAAACCTCATCATGTTATTGGCCTTCCCATGAAATTTACGTAACTCTCTAATCTACCACCGGTAGGCATTTATAAACGATACGAAACAAAACAACAAAGCACTACAATGTAGATTCGTTAACTCAAATTGCTACCGCATTTTTTTCTCCAAATTACAATGAAATTAAATAAAAACTTGGAAAACAAATAATGAATGGGTGCAATCTTGCACAATACGTTTCAGCATCGTGGGAGAATACATTTACCGTACCCACAACCGTGTTTTTCAAAACGCAAGAGGATGACCACTGCGGAGATTGGATTGATAAAATCCGTGTGGGCAAGAATGGGTTGGGTGGTAGCATAGCAGGACCATTAGGGATGGCGAGGGTGCATGCAGACCTTAATCCACCAGCGGATACACAATGGCTGATACGGTCATGATGTGTGCCAGTTGAACTTCTTTCACACCGATCGTAGCCAACCGCGCTAAGCGGAGGTGCGGGGGAAGGACAACAAACTAAATGCAAAAAGCAGTTTTAAAGAAATGAGTTTTCAATGACGATGATGAAAACTTCTAAATGCGATGGGCATCTCTAAATGTTATCGTGAGGGGACAAGTGCATTTTCAATTAGAAGCCTGGTTCCGTTACAGGTGACAGACACCCAGATTTAAACCCAGGATATCTCAAGAGACCTATGCAGGCTCATCGTTCTGACACGGTTATTATTACCTCCCAGCAAGGCACCCAACGCTCCGAACTCTACAGTCGGCCACTTCACACAAGCGAGGGGAGGGGGGGGGAAACAACTTTCTGCGAGAAACACTTTGAATGCAGCACACTTACCTGGGGCCGAAAAATTATCTGCATCTTCATTCTGCAAGAGACGTACAAAAGGGAAATGGGTGTCATCCATAAGCATTACGAAGAGAACACTGATCTACACAACTGTACAACATTGAACAAATTATTTGGTGATACTGTTTTGGCAGTGGTGTAACAAGCACATAGCAAAAAAACAACACTTTCGACAATAATTCTGTCTTTAAAGATGTATATTAGGAAACATTTCTTAGCAATGCCACTTCTTCGCAGCACATGCCTCTCTGTGCTAGGGGGAAGGGCTGCTGTTGCCCCTAAACGTCGCCGTTTATACGTGTATATTTTTTTCCCTTTGAAGGCGCACCGGCTCGTGTCAATGAACACAACAGTCCAAGGCGTGAAAGTGAATATACGTGAGAGGAGAGTGATTGTACATGACGCATGCCATTCACAGGCCACGACGCACTCAAGTCTTGCAGATGCTGTTAGTTGAGACTGCACAGCCTGAATTGTACTGGCCAACAGCTACTTCGCCTGGCCAAGACCGGCAGGCAGGTTCACACGCAGTGGCTATGAACAACTCTCTCCAGCTTGGCCCACTTGTACCGGGTAGTTGAGCTGTACCAGCCGACTCATTTTTATCAGCTAATTGGCTCAGCAGCACCAGCTGATGAGTTAACACACCTGCACCGACGGCGCTGCTGCGACACTTATAAAGATAAAGATTCCCCGTATAGGCTTAACAGACTGTTGGGGCAAGTGCTGTTAGCGAGCACCTATGAAGGCCGGAACGGTACACGAGGGGGTGGGTGGCCAGCACCACGCCCGACCGCCTTTGTCTCCCCAGTGGCGATGTTTACACACCGCACCAGGTACTCATTTCAGGCTGAGTCGACCTAAGGGAGGCCCAGGACCGGTTCAGATAATCGTCACTGGTGTTGGTCGTGAGCGGGAATCGAACCCGGGTCGCCAGGTTCATAGCGCAGCGTAGCGCTAACTGCTACACTACCGCTTCAGCAGGAAGATGCGACACTTATACCACCCGACACAACTACACCAGCTGAAACACCCACACCGGCTGACTAAACATGACGACCCGAACCATCTGACTCACCTGCACCGGATGACTCGCCTCTCATACCTGCACAAGCACTACTCGCCTGCAACAGCCGACTCACCCATCACGCCTGCACAAGCGGTGAAGTTCACCGTGAAGCTGAAAGACCGACCTTGCGTAGGCTGATCTGGTGCCGATACAAGTCGTTCCACTCCTTCTTAAGCCTCAACGCCTCCTCCTGGTTGCCACTGCTGCTGCCGCCTTCATCATCTTCATCATATCTACAAACCAATAGGGCAGGGGGGGGAAATCGCTTTCTTTTATGAATCAACTGCAGACGGATTCAAAGCGATATCCGGTACCGGAAGCTGCAATAATAGCTTTTATCTTGTTGATTTAGTGCGTTTTGTGTTAGTGAGGCATTTGTTTCACGTAGATTTTATTTATTTATTTATTATTCCTCGGCTCTAATTCATGGCTCGTCGCTCGTCCTTGCAACAATGGCACAGATATTGTTCAGTAGAGATCTTGCTTACAATCGTGGTTACATAGGTCGCGATACAAACAGCAAGTATCGGTAGGACGTGTTTCACGCGTTACAGGAATATGGAACTTGTCAACTTGTCGAAAATTTAATTTAACAACGAAAGTAACGAGTTTTAGGAGCGAGCGGAGGTTTCTCACGGTCGGCAATGATTTAACCCCCCAAAATCCAACGCGACGACACCGATTCCACAACAGTCCGTTAAGACTTTGGTCGGTGGCTGCTCACGATCCCCCGCCCCCCCAACACAGATCGAAGCCGCCCGCCGCAGTTACCGCTCAAAGCCGTATCCTCGCCGGCCCCCGGCGTACAGGTCCCGGTCGAAGCCGAACGAGCCGCTCGCTTTCTGCGGCTGCTGGATGGCGGTTCGACCAAACGATTTGCTCGACCCCGCTTTCTGCAGCGCGTCCAAATCCTGGACCAACAACGCCGGGTCCTTGCAGCTGTCGCACACGCTGCGGCAGTCAGGTATGTTGTCTCCAAAGTAGCGAGCGATCGCCTTGTGCCTGCACCTGCGGTCAGCATCAGGGACGGCGGAAGGCAACGGTGGCGAGGAATCGTCGGTTATCGTACGGCAGCCCGGGAATGAAGTGCAGACGAGCAGCTTATGCTCCCGTGAATTGTGTTTGCTTATTTGTTTATTTGAGAGGTTTCCAGCATGGACCGAGAAACAATATCTTTCAAGCGTTAGGGAACGGGCTGTGGAAGAGGTTATCACAGAACTGTTACCTCCATCCAATCTTAAGGGGGCAGCTACCACTGGGGATGCCCTCCTTTCAAATAAACATTTGGGATGAGCTGTGATGTTGAGTGCTCTGAGAAGCCCCAGAGTACGGGAGGGCACTATATGTGTAAAATAAAATCATGATCATGAAGAACTGTATATTCATTATTATCAAGCTTTGAGTGCAACAACGATTGCAAATGTTGGCTTCACGCGTTGACGCATATGACCACACGTTTGAAAAGGCTTACCCAAGTTTCTCACAAAAGTTGACCAACGCTTCAAATCCAGCCATGGCTGCCTTGTCTGTTTCTGAAACCTTTCCTGTATCATCCTGGAACACAGAGAAAAATACTTTGCACTAATCTGACAAAAGCATAGAATAATAGTAGCATAGATTTTGCTGAGCTGAATGCCACTGTCCAACTCATTATTATTCTTTATCCTTAGCATCCATTGCAAACTCAGAATTCCTCACGTTACAAACAACGCAAACCAAATATTTCAGACGCATAAACGGGACATCATAATAAGAGCACGCGTGATAAAAAAAAATAGATTAAAAGGCTTACCTTTTTTTTCTGGAAGAAGAAATAGCGAGGGAGAGAAACCAACAAGAGAAACATGTCAGAGAAGGCCCATGCACGTGACATCGCGGCGACTCAGCGGCACCATCACGTGACTGCATCAGAATGTCAGAATATCAGAATCTGTAATCATACGGGAGGAATCCGATGAGCTGTAAAGATCTTCTTCACAGATGTCCAGTAGGGGCGGGTAAGAACGTTACAACAAGAAACATCACAAAAACACGATAGTGGTGCAAAGTACAAGAAAGGTAAAAAATAAATAATAAAAATAATAGAAATAAAATGATAAATCACGACGTTTCGGAGGCAACACAAGTCTCCGTCATCAGGTGGGACCGGCACAGCTCAATTTACTTGATACAGTAAATTTACCGTTAGCATCCAAATTTACTGTATCAAGTAAATTTAGCTGTGACGGTCCCACCTGATGACGGAGACTTGTGTTGCCTCTGAAACGTCGTGATTTATTATTTAATTTCTATTATTTTTATTATTTATGTTTATTTTTTACCTACGTGACTTTACCGAAAAAACCTAAGAGTATAAATCACACAAACACAGACCCCCGCCCCCACACTCTCTCACTCCCATCACTTGGAAGTTTGCCTGTGCATTTCGAGCATGCTGCTTCCCACTCCCCTCTGACCCACGCCCCGCCCCCACACTCTCTATCCTGGGCTCCTCCCCCCTCCCTCATCCATATAATCCCTTGTTACAAGCAGCTCTGTTGCCTATCTCAGCAATTGTTTCTTGCTGTGGTTGTCCACACCTGATGACGGACGCTTGTGTTGCGCCCGAAACGTAGTGATTTAATTTACTTCTATTTATTTTAAATTGTATTTTTCACCTACGTCACTTTACCGAAATAACCAAAGAGTATCGATCCTTGCAGTCACGAAAACTTCAAATCTAGAACATACAAATAAAACTAAACGATCCCCATCCTACCAGGCAAAGCCAACTGAGCTATTAACTTATTTTTTAAGCGACGTGGACACAAATGACAGCTCAAGAAAGTGGCCCATCATTTGGACATTTATAGCAGCAACATAATCTAAATAATCTCAACGCAAGTTTCTAAATGTGGAAGGAAAACCCGAGGGACCCGGAGAAAAAATCCACAGGGAGAGAGACGCAAACTCCAAATATAAAGGCGTCAGGGTCGGGATCGAACCCCCGACCTCCTGCATACCAGGCGAGGGAGTTAACATCTCGCCACCGAATCGAAAACAATTTCGAACAGAATCGTGTGGCAACAACCGGGTGCCTGGCCAGCCTAGTAGAATCGCCATTGAATCTTACGGCCAATGGCCTAAATTATTCGACACCCGGTTGGAATTGACCCTGACACCAGCTGGCTAATATCAACCACAATTACCATGGCCGATGCCTAGTGGGCCAACAAGTAAACCCGTAAAAACAAAGTTTTTCACTATAAATCCTTTATATGCGTGGCGGCTAGAGTCTTCTCGTCCTCTGGCTTGAGATGGCTGCCACCTATGGGTCAGATGATTGCCTGCCAGTATTAAGCAATTGGTAATTAAATATTTAATTTGTTTTCCCTAAACAGTGCAAAATTTTGGGAATTTTTTTTTCACGAACATTAATTGTCTCGCACAACGAGTCTGTGTGGAAAATGTCAGCTCGATTGGATGAAGGGAAGTGGGTTAAAAAACGACGGAAAGATTTGCACGGTCGTAAGCAAGCAAGCACGCAAGCAAGCAAGCACGCAAGCAAGCAAGCAAACTTAATATAAAGGATTTAAAAATATATTCGCCTGTGGAGGACGCGGAGATCGATCCCGCGACCTTTGGCATGGGAAGCGAGGGCGCTACCAACTGCGCTACTCCGCCACGGCCTGTGGAGGGGTTACGCTCTGGGCTCTTACACTCTGATGTTCAGCCAAAGCCATGAATGCGTTCTATTTGAATATATGTAAAATAAAAAATTTTTGCCTAAAAAGTGTACAATTTAGGGAATTTTTTTTCACGAACAATAATTGTCTGGCACAATGAGTCTGTGTGGAAAATGTCAGCTCGATTGGATCACGGGAAGTGGGTTAAAACACGACCGAAAGATTTGCACGGTCCTAAGCAAGCAAGCAAGCACGCAAGCAAGCAAGCACGCGAACTTAATATAAAGGATTTTAAAAAAATAGCCTGATATCCACCCCAAATTCTGGCATGGCAGTCATGAGAAAAGTAAAACAAAAACACAACAGCATGTTATTATAGTGAGTGCTGCATATGCCCATAGGGTAAAGGCTTGGCTGTGGACAGACTTGTGATGTAAGACCTTGCTTGCAGCGATGTCTTTGGAGATGAGGAAGCTGACTTGGCCCCGCTCCTTACGGCAGTAGTAGAGGCGGCAAAAGGCGGGCTTCCCGTCCCTCCCCGCTCGCCCCGATTCCTGGTAGTACCCGGCCATCGACTTGGCAATGTTCCAGTGGGCCACAAATCTTTATATACAAGCATCGCGCACAGGGAGACAGGTCCAACAACACAACCATCAGATGCCTCCTAATCATGTTACATTGATGACCACACTTAAAGACCAGGTTACGAATGCTTCGGATAAGATTTTGAGCACAAATTTTTCATATTATTCAATTGGGATTACACACAGTCATCATTGCACCCCCCCACCCCCCCCCCCCGACTGCTAAACTTTGGCAGGACCCTCCTGAAAAAGTAACGAATATCGGCAAGGCTTTCCTCCATAAACACGCATAATTACAATAAAAACAACAAATAATCAATCACCAATACACGCACGGTCAATTCGTGTGGGGATGAACGAAAGACGTAATTTAAAAAAGATCAATTTATGCATCATAACACACACGTGTGTGTTACCTCCCAACTGCCAATGAGCAATGCCCGGTGCAGTGCAGAGCTCCAACCTGACATTGGCCTTGTCCACACCCATGCCGAAGCTGATGGTGGCCACAATGACGGGCGTCTCTCCCTCCATCCACTCAACCTGCACCCTGCTTCTGTCGTCCGCCTTCAAGCCTGAAGAAGCACAGCGGCGACCACGCGTCTTTCCAACAAAGGCCGACGATCCTGCGGCACTTGTTCAACAAAGCGCGACCCCGCCGGCGAGACCGAGAAGTTCGAAAAAAAAGGCCCAGGGTTAGTGCTCGCTCAAAAACAAATGCCGCTTGAAAATATCGGCCGAGTAAGTCCAACAGGCCAATGGGCTAAAGGAATTGTGTTATTTACGTATATTCTCATAAATGTTTATATTCTCACCAATGGTAAGCGAAATCATAAGTCACAAATCAATGATGAATGAGCATTATGAAATAAATAAGAGTCTCAGAAGGCGATCCAAAAAGAAGGCTTCAATTTGTCTGGGGGGAAAATACCATACCTCCCTAAGAATGCTCGGTCAATCCTGACTGTATCAGGCATTAACAACTCAAAGAATCCCAAGAGAGTCAGTCTGACTTACTGAGATTCAGCCCTTCAGAATGAATCCTAGGAATTCCAAAGGGGTCACACTCTGGCTATGAAGCACTGATGTTCACACATAACACCGGGTACGCAATTAAGTACGAGTCATTTTAGGGGAAAGCCCAGGCCTTGTTTTGTTATTACTCCGCACTGATGTTAGGCATGGTCAGGAATCGAACTAATGTCGCCAGATTTCGCACAAGTAGGCTACTCACTGTAAAACAGCTCTACGCAGAGCTACACATGCACACAAGTGCAGCAATAAGACATCCCCACCAGAAGCTTCCTTTGAAATATAATGAAAGTGACCGCTTAGAATATGCAAGCACTCAATAAAAGAGGGCACACACCTGCATGGTAAGCCTTGGTCTTTACCCCTCTCTTGGTGAGTTCATAGGCCAACATATCGCAGGATTCTCTGGTGCGAGAGTAGACAATCCCACTGCCATCAAAGCCCTAGCACACGGCACAAAGACAAAGATTCCCCATTGAGCCTTTGTCAAACTGCTGGGGCAAGTGCTGTTAGTGGGCACCTATTAAGGACAACAAATGATACCAGGGGGTGGAGTGTGGCTTGTATCAAGGCCTGCCAACTTTGTCTTAAAAATTCTGACATTTACTCGCTGAAAGATAATTAATGTTTTAAAGTTCGAGTCAACCTCGGGGAATGCCCAGAGCCGGTTCATCGCCAGGAATAGAACCCCAATGTAGAAGCAGTCACAAGACGGTAACGCAAGCAATGGTCCAATGGTCACAGTAACCATGCTTTTACAGTACACAGAAACAGTTCACGGCAGGATACAATGTCACAAAGTGAATAAGCAAAATTTTACATCCAAATGTCAACCACATGCTGGGTTAAGGGTGTCGCTCATTCTGTGCGGGTTCATGAAAGAGCAGGGGGGTGGCCCAGGACTGGTTTAAAGATCACTTGGCACATATATTCGCTGTGGCTGGATATCAAACTCAAGTTACCAGGTTCATAGTGCAGTACACATCGCTGCACGACTGCTCCTACTTAATTTAATTTATTATTACACCTTTACCTAGGAAATTCTACGGCACTTTGAAATACGGTTTGCATGACGCTGTGTAAAATCATTCATTTGTATTCACGTATCAATCTTCCGAGACGAACGTACCCCAGCTGCATTCTTCTTCCCCAGGGCTTTGAGGCAGAAGTGCGTCAGGTCCTTGTAAGGGTCCTGAATGACCTCCTTGTAGCTCACGTTGTAAAAGAGGTTTGGACGAAAGCAGGAGCTTTTGAAAATCGCCGGCTTGTCCAAGCTCAGGATAGACACAATGTCCTCTTGCACCTGCGAGAAGTTAACAAAATAAGAAAATATGTTCAAGTTATGCTACGCGAGCAGCAGCCTGCATGCTCCCTAATACCTCCGCCATCTTCCAACTTGTTTTTCACCCCATTGTGGATTTTTGTTTCCAGCTGGTTTAATTTTCTCCCATTAATTTTCTTTATTTAATCACACTGACCAAACAGTCCAGACTTAGCTGACCTAACTTCTTGACACTCTGTTATAAATTCCCGTCTCCAACTCGTACATCCATTCTACCTGTCTCTGAGCGATGAAGAGGGGCCAGTGCCCGAAACGTCAACCTATTATATATATTTCCTGTTTAAGGTCACAGTGTTCAAATGCACAGGTTTGGAGATGAAGGTTTTGAGGAGACTTGAAAGCAAAGAGAGAGGGACAAGGTGATATGCCTCGGGAGGTAATCCCTGAAACACAATCAAAAAGCTATGAAAAACTGATATCACGTTGTCATAGCCCGAAATATGATATCACACACAGTGTCGTGAAAAAAGTATACATTGGCAAATCTTAGTGCTATTTAAAAACGATCATGTGACCCGCTGGTGGTCCCCACCTGGGTGGGCACTGAGCCTAGTTCTCCCCCTTCGCTGGGTCCTGTCGCGCCGAGCTCGGCCTGCTGTTAGCGGAATTTGTTCCCCCCTTTGGTTGGTGACCGGCGCTTTGTATCGGGCTCGCGTTGAGTTGAACATTTTTTTCAAACGGTCTGGCAGGAAGGCACGCACCTGTTTTGTGGCCGTAGCGGTCAGCGCAACGCAGGGCACGCCACGCAGCAAGGACCTCAACCGGCCCAGCTTCAGGTAGTCGGGCCGGAAGTCGTGACCCCACTGAGAGACGCAGTGTGCCTCGTCCACCACCAGGCAAGACAGCAGCTGGCGCGACGCCAGCCGACCCAGGACGGCGCCGAAGCTTTGCGTGGCGGCCATCTCGGGCGTGATGTAGAGCATCTTGAGGCTCGGCGGGTCGGCGTGCAGGTCCTCCACCACCGCCTGTCGCTCATGCGCTCCCATCTTCGAGTTGAGCGTCCGCGCTGGGATGTTGAGCTGGTGCAGGTGCTCCAGCTGGTCCTGTGTTCAGTGGAGACATTTGTTTCTAACTGCAATGCTCGAAGTGCTCTCCTAAGGTAAGGGTTAGAGTTTTTTAAGGACTAATGCATACATACTAGAATGAGAATACGATGAGCACTCATCATTATTATTATACTGCCAATTCATTATTACAATCAGAATTCCTGAATGAAGGCCTCCCCACGCTGCCAGCAATCCCCCATTATCCGGTGACATACCAATCCACCTAACACTTTTGCCCACGAGCTGATTTCATCACTCCATCTCCTCAGCGGGTGGGATAAAAAAATGTGTACTTTAGGAAATGGACTTTTAGGCATGTTAAACTTCTTTCGCACAGTACGAAGCCTGCCGTGCTAATTGGGAGGTGCGGGAGAAGGACGACAAACAAAACACAACAAAACAAACTTAACCTGGATGAGGGCAATGAGTGGACAGATGACGAGGGAGACCCCGGGCGCCATGACCGCTGGCAGCTGGTAACACAGCGACTTCCCGGCACCGGTCGGCATGGAGACGAACACATCTTTGGTCCCTAGACACAGCAACACATGGGCAACACTTAACTCCTGCGGGCTCTAATACCTCTTTCACCAGCCCGCACCAACCACTGCGGTTATGTGCAGCCAAACAAACCCCGTGTATGTATGTTGAGCTTCTTTCGCATCGTACGCAGCCAACCGTGCCTAATGTGAGGCGCGGGAGAAGGTCGCCGCATTGGTGAGGCTTTAAACCAGCAGTGGAGTTACAATTGGCTGTTCATGTGGATTCTACACAAACACACAACTACAGTAGTCCAGGCTGAAAGACCGTGTCCAATGAAGCGCAGTGCTGAATTTAAAACAACGCGGAACGAGCGTGTATATCTTTGTTTAATGCGGGCAGGGGTTTACATACGAACATTTAGACGGGTACGATACAGTCGATGTTCAACTTTTAAACTAACGTTAGGAAGGCCTTTATAATTAGATGCAGGGAAGCAAGCTGTAGCCCAAATACACAAGTATCTTCCACGACTCTGTTTTCAAAGCTTGCGTACTAATTATGCAGGTCATAATTGACATGGGGTGTATACGTCATACAAAGGGGCAGACAATCATGTGAAATCATCCCAATTCAGGATAATACTGCATCATTACACTCAAATATGACGTCACAGATCTCTGCCCCCCCCCCCCCCCAAATAAAACATGCTTCAAATCGCTTTAAACTATTGTCATTGTAGTGCGTATTTAATGTGGCGCTGCACTCTGATGTTGTAGGAGAAAACATTTATTAGAAAGTATATTTAATTAAGTAGAACGTGTTGTCTATATTTATTTAAAGTTGCGCATTTTGATGTGACGTCACATTTCTCAAACGCCCCCCCCTCGTCACACATCGTCACAAATCTCTGACCCCCCCCCCCAGGTGCGTGACGTCATTTATGGACGGCCCCTAACCACGTGACTGGTGTACAAGTCAGGTTAATCAATAAAGTGTCTCTTAACCCCAATTCTACTCCTGATAAACCATCTTTTGTCTTTGATAGTAACCTTTGCACTTCACTATTCAAATATTACTTTAATCCTAAGCTGTATATCGATCTATACCATCGGTATCTTACACCCATTACCTGTACGTGTTGTCTATATTTATTTAAAGTTGCGTATTTTGGTGTGACGTCACATTTCTCACCCCCCCCCCCCGGTGCGTGACGTCATTTATGGACGGCCCCCCAAGTACCGAGGGGGCCACAACCACGCTGAGAAACGTCGCGTGGACAGAGCAGCACACAGCGTTACACACAGACACCCCCCCCCCATTCCTATTCCCATTCATCCGGAGCACACGAAGCACACCAAGACCCATCTCCAAAGTGACCCCACAACGCTCCATCTCCTTCCACGCGTCATCCTCCTCACTCACTCACGTGCGCGCTTCTGCGGCCGTCTGGAACGCTCTTCCTTCCGATGTTAAGAGGAAGCCACTTTGGGCGATGCACTTTTTTTTTAAATCGAGCTTGTAAACGAATTTCTTTAGAACTGCCTTCATGTGTTTTTTTAGTTTGTTGTCATTTTGGCACGTACGGTGCGAAAGAAGTGCAACATACATACAGAACCTCAAACTCTCATCCCATCCACGCAGAACCCATAAGACATCACCCCCTCCACCTGGACCCCCCTTCCAGGACCCCCATGACCCCCATCACTTTAACGGAGATCCCCCTATAGGACCATTCAACACACAGATACTCTGGGCTCACTCCACTCGGACCACGACAGCCACAACAGCCACGGCCCCCTCCCCGTAACCCCGCAGGAAGCCAAGCAGGGACCCCCTCTAACGACCCCCTTTACGAACCGCTCGCCACGGCGCGGGCCGCGTCCTCCTGCAGCGCGGACCTGAAGGCCTCGAATCCGAACACCCGGCCCAGCGTGTCGCGCACAGGGTCCATGCTCACCCAGCCACGAGTTTAACAGAATAGCACCCCCCCCTACCGCATCTTCTACCGGGGTAATGGAACAGTCCGCGGCAGGGTCTGTGCTGCCGGGGTGATGACGCGGCGGACGCGACCACTACGACCGCTCAGGAGGGGGGGGGGGTTCTTGTTGTGAGCGTTCATATTTGCTTACATGGTGGTGGGACTGTAGTTCAGTTATTGGTTTCGTAATCGTTTCCTGTGGTTATAATTGGATGCGTCGGTTTTATTAACCGTAAAACTGGATATGAACTCGTACTCTTAGGTTTTTCGGTGAAGTCACGTAGGTAAAAAAGAAATAAGGAAAAAATAATAGAAAGTATAATGAATTATCATTTTTTATTTTATTTTTTATTTTTTACCTACGTGACTTTACCGAAAAACCTAAAAGTATGAATTCTTGCAGTCACGAAAGCTTCAAATCTAGAATGGATATGAACTGTGCAGCAGTTGGTGACACGGATAAGATATACAGTACAGTATAGAAGTGATGGTGCATGGGTGTGTGTATTGAAGTATTGTAACAGATTAATTTCGGGACAAACTAAAATAATGGTAAGCGAAAGCCAATAGGGATACACGGGGGAAACGGAATGCCCATAGGTTAACATTGGGAATACGGAATGTCTATAGGGTTGCATGGGGAAAACGTAATTCCCATGTGGACATTGGGAATACAGTTCCCATAGCGTTGCAGTGGGAAAACGGAATACATGGGCAATACGGAATGCCCTTAAGTTAACATTTGGAGAGATTGAAAATATTGGAAAAACGGGTTGCCCATAAAATTACATGGGGCTGGGAATCGCTGCAGTAAACTATACAGGCACATTTTAACATTTCTTTGTGTTGATTACTTGTGTTGACATTTGAATGAACCCGATACTTTAATATTTTATTGATTATATTTTACGTGAACTCCGAGAAGTGGTGGTGCAGTTGTCGATACCCGCCTTACTGTGACCCAGATAACCCGAGTTTGATTTCTAGTGGCGAGTCATATCTGAACTGGTCTTAGGCATCCCTTTACCAACCTGCATTGACCAGCATGGTGAAATATCACACAAACCCCCATGACCGACACAGCATATGAGTATGACTGTCAAAAAATCTCAGAAATGCAATGTTTATTCTCACCAGGTTACTACGTGGCCTAACCCAATAATAAATTACAAATCAACATGCACTTATTTCCTTGAGTTCCCATTAGCTTAAGTTGTGATGTATACACTTGTGCAAACTTGAAATTACTGCCATTAAAGTGTTTAAATACTACAACAATCATTGCAGAAGTATCTTCGTTTTATCTAGTTATTATGTTTACATGGCATGACCCAAAAGGCGATGTTGAGCATGTTAGGTACAACATACTGAGTCGGTTCATGTTAAAAGGAATGGTAATGATAAGAAAAAAATGAAATACTCGTTTTATAAAGGAAACTTTTTAAAGCTTTATTCACGTGTGGACATATAACTCTAAATAACAGTGACATCCTTTCATGTAATTGACTGCTACATAGCACAGAGCTTTGCTTCTCAAGAGTGGGTTTAATTGTGTTGCTTTATAAATGGTAAAAATGTTTTGGAATGCTGATAAACTTCACATTTGATTTTACACTATAATTGAATGGCTCATAGAATGACAGATTTTAGGTGTCGAGTCCTGCTTCACACATTGGGTATTCATGTACTATACCCAAGATTACACATAAGCCTGTTTGAACACACTTTCAATTGTGTTCTCTGTGCACAAATAACAAGTGAAATTGTTAATGTTTGTTAAAGTTTGTAATTTCTTCTTATTTTTTTCATATCTGAATTCATTTAAAATGTCTGCAGAAATGAATTTACAACTGTAAAGTTGAGTAGAGTTAAACATTTTCCAAAAAATATTTAACGTGCAGTAAATCAGAACTTATTTTATATATTCTATTGTACAGCACCTGTAATTCTGTATCGGCATGACAGATGTGAACAGATGTGAATGTACTGTATTTCAATATGGTATTTTCTTCAACTTAAAATGTTACATTTTTGGTACTCATTTTTATAAAAATAAGTTAAGTCATGTATTCATTTTTAAATGTTCACACCTTTACAATGCAGTGAATGAGTTAAGTTACTAAATGTGTATAAATATGTAGAATACTTTTTTAAATAAATAAATAAAACGCACCATATAAGCACTTGTGTGCAGTTCATGTACTTATGTGTCATGCGAAGGAGTTTGGATAACATTGCTGCATGGGAACCTGTTTCATCGTCACATTTTCATTATATCGCCATATCTTACTGTACCACCTCTAAGTGCATCACAAGCTCATAAATATAAATATTAAGTAAACAACAAAAGGAAAGCATCAAGTGTAACTACTCTCCAATACAATGAGGAACACTGGTAACTAATTTCAGTTGGTTCACTTTAAAAAACAAAGTACCCTTACTAAGTGCATAATTACCATACAATAAATCAAGGTAACCAGGTATAAACACTTAGGCAATACGCCAACTTATGATTGGTCTTACAGCTGTGTTCGGTACTGGAGAGAGCTGAATCATGGTGTTTTACTCCTCAACCCTGCTATACATATTGGCTGCGAGGAAGGATTCCATGGAATGAGGCTGACGTGTCGGCCTTGCCTCCACGAAAGGCGGACTTCTCTCCACTTCACACCAAATAGTACTCTCTCCATTGAAAGGTTTACCATGCGCACACCATTTGAACTGCTTACTCGGCATCGTGGCTGCTGTCCGGTGGTCCTATCACAAGACGAAACAATACCAAAGTAGAACATAAGGTGCTTGGTTCTATGGCATTAAAGTTGGGGAAAAAAATGTATAACACACTTAGTGTGTAGTCTTAAATACAAAAGGAGTTGATCGTCTTATGTATAACCTTGACTTTTGTATAAAAAAAAAAAGACCAAAAATTTTCACCATGCTCATCTCATGTTTTAGAAATGTCGAAACCTTTGTCCAATTACTCTGTTTTAAGTTAAGAGTTGGGAATAGTCGTTTTGTAAATTTGGGCAGGGATATACTTTGACTTTAACTTGTTGATACACTGATAAGGTGACACCTCACAATGTTAAACTCACTTGCTTGGCAATTGCACCATTATCCTGTGCCGTACCATCCCTGTTCATCATGAAGCTCCACAGTTTCGCCTTGTCATTATTTCCATCCTCAGTTTTGGTTGCATTAACAGGAAGGCATGGAGTTATTTGTATCCTACAGATCCATTCAACCATCAAGCACAAGCAGAGATACGTTAATATTCTGGGTCTTTTAGCAGGCGGATTGTGGGCCCGCCCAGCTGCAATCACACTAAGGTACAATATTGTTTGGCTATACTTATATAGCATTTTCTAATTTGTGTAATATTGTCCTCAAACCTACACCATCAATTCTAGATTTGAAGCTTTCGTGACTGCAAGGATTCATATTCCTGGGTTTATTTCCTTACCTACGTGACTTTACCGAAAAAACCCAAGAATATATACACCATCAAGTTAGTTGATTTGATCACCCATTGCTGGTTATCCTCTCCTCTCTGACGTGTGTACTCCTTTGGCTGAAATAATATCACCAGTCTCATCTATCAACCATCATCCCTTCCAGCGATGTCCTGCCTACGTCCATTTAATTTTCTTAACAGTCAATGGCTCTAATTTGTATGTCTGGTCAATGATTATCCTTTTTCTGTTTCTCATGCTTATTTGTGTACTTTTCAGCTTTTGTCAGTGTTCACGTGTCTGATGAATGTCGTGGCAGATAATATGTACCAATTGTAAACTTCCTCCTTGCAGCAGGTTTGTATTTTGCTTTTCATTGTCAATTTCATTTTTCCAAAAGCTCTTAATCCTGCTCTTAGTTGCCTGTTAATTTCATCACATTGATCCTGGTCCCCTTTCATGACGTTGCAGTAGATAAATATTGTGTAAACGTTTTCAATGTTTATATTCGCAGTTGACATCAATGTTGATATTGTCAAAAATGTATTTTGTTTTACTTTGTCACTTGATGTACGAGTGGTCCTGACCACCCTTAAGTGCAAACTTAATTGTTTTTATATTAACTCCCTATAGAATTGCTTAAGTCATTGTGTACTCAGGCCCCAGAATCTTGAGTTGTATAATGACATTATCAACAGCTGTCATAGTATTATTGAAAACTTTTTTTTGAAGACAAGCATTTTGCATTATTAATCTATATGCAAGGATTCATGTAGTTTAGAAAAGACCATTTGAACTCACGTATCCAGCTGTGCCTGCTTGCTCTTGAGATCTGTAAACGGAGTCTGCATTGATCCATCGTATTTGTGCCCCAAAGTGTTCTTCGAGGTCATTCCAGATTTTTTACGGCTGCCCCGGCGACCCATAATTTTGCTTGGATGAGGCAAGTCGTGTGGGTTCATGGAAAACGTGAAGCGTCTATTTGCAAGCAAGTCGACGTTCAGTGCACCATCTGTACATGTATCCACCACCTGTCCAGAAATCTACAAACGGTGACATGCCAGCTTCATTCAATGACATCACGTGGACATCAGTGCCAGGTGTTTCTTTTACAGCACTTCAGGTGACTATAAGGACTTTTACATGGTTGAAATTTGAAAATTCAATAAACAAAATAAGAGAATTATCCCTTGATAGAGGGCGTCACTATTGAGGAAAAATGGAAAATCCACTTTTTAAAAGCCTGCAGACCTTTGATCATACGACCAAAGGGGTTAAGATTAAACTGCGACGTTGTTGTTACAAGCATTTTTATTAAGTTTGACAACTGGACAAATCATATTATGCCATGTTCCATAGCAAAGACAGCATCTTTAAAGCAATGCTATATTAACTGTAATTAAAAAATTGTAAATCACCATACTCCAATTCATAGGGATATGTAACTTCAGTACTTACCACTTTTTGTGGCAACTGAACATCGTCACCCTTTTTTCTGCAACCATATGTGAAAAATTACAATGGCAAACCTGTGAGCACCAGGTATTGTGCAACGATGCATATTGTAAAAAAAAATGTCAGTAATCATTCTATTAAATGTTTTTTTAGACAAAATTTTACATGACCGGGAGAAACTTTATTGTGTTAGTGATCACAATGAGGCAGGTGTTTCTAACAAATATATTTCAGGATATAGACTGGTATCACCAACATTTGAATGTTCAAGTGTTTGAGCCTTTATACGTTTTGACTCTCTATGCTGCATTAGCCAGTGTTGTCAGGCTGGATATATGATAGGCTAACATAATGGATGCACTATTTTGAATGTATCTAGGTAGCGTTCCTAAAGCAGTATTGGTTAACAAGTACTTGGCACAATTACATATTAATATGGCACTACCATATGAATGTGGAATTTTCATCTGACGCAAGGCTTTATATTTGCACTTATGTGAACCAGGGTTACCAAGTGCCCTGTTTTTTCAAAAATCATCCTCTTTTTTATGTTTTTTTTCAGTTGCACAATAAATAATACACCACTTGAAACAATGCATTCACATGTAGTTCTCCCTTTATTGGTAATGTGAGATTATTAATCCCATGCCACCTGCATCTCAGTAGTAGCAGCGCACGTCTGAAGACCTTTGAACTGGAGCCTCACCTGAACATTGGAAAAGTGAAAATTCCGTGGTTTTCCTCACTGGCGTCAGCAACACTGCAGCCCTCATCCAAGTTCAACTCCTGTCTCCTCCACACTGTTTGTGATGTCCTGTATTAATTATTGCAAATATAAAAAAACTAGTAATTTTTTTTTATATTTCAGTCGTAGTTGAAATGAGTACCAATTTGTCAGATGTCAATAGTGGTCTTCGTTTAGAAATCGACTCTTGCCATGGGAATGTGACCTTTCCTCAACTGTCTCTTACTGCTGGTTTGGACATGGACACTTTAACTTTATTATTTAATCTGTGGCAAATGTGTCTCTATAGCTGCTACACAAAGGACGAAGCTCGCAAGCTCGACACAGGGCCAATATATTTTTTTATACGACTGCAGTACAATCTCAGATTATGGAAACACTGCATGTATGCGCCATTATCTCTTCTAACATTAAAATGTATAGCGCTATTGCTTAATGTTGGAAATACAATCATGGACTTGCTATTTTGTGTAATTATTCAAATTTAAGGCTCTTTCTTAATGGCTGTATTTAGTCCCTTAGAATTTGGTGTTTTGAAAAACACCAAATTCTAAGGAACTAAATACGATCAGTTATTTACATTAGCTTTGAAAATTTGGTATAAAATTTGGTATAAAGTGCTGAATGAGACACGGGGGTCATATTTCCAAGGTGGGAGATCTGACGTGATTTATTGAAGTAAAATACTGTTTTTATAAATGCAATTAGATTTTTTTAAATAAAGAGGAATGTTATTTAAACATAGTTCTCAACGAAACATTTAATAATGTTACAAGTATAATAACGTAAACCATGGTATAGGATATGGCTGTGACCCCCTCCACACTCCACAGCAAAATGCTCGCCACAAATCCTTCTATGTTTATATTCTTATTATCTCCCCTCAACGAAGCGACTTTAATGCTTTAGTAAGCGAACATTAACCCTCATATGCTTCAGATTTAATAAACTTACACGACTGAGAAACAACCGTCGCTCATGACGAAACGCACGGCGGGAGGAGTTTTGGCGGCAAGAGGCTCGTGCGTGATGACGTCACCGCGCACGGCAACTTTCGTGGCTCGCGAGTGCGTGATGACGTCACCGCGCACGGCAACTTTCGTGGCTCGCGAGTGCGTGATGACGTCACCGCGCATTACGGCGGGGGGAGGGGGGTGTGATGCGCGCGCCTTGGGGGTAAGAGGGTGGGGGTCGTAGAGGGGAGGGGGTGGGGGGTATAGAGGAGGGGTAGGGGGTAGAGGGGAGGGAGGTCGAGGGGTGGGGGTAGTGAAGGAGTGGGGGGATCTTGATTTGAAGCTTTCGTGATGGTTTCCGCTCCCTCCTCTGATCTCAAGGAGCATAGGGGCCGTCCATAAATGACGTCACGCGATTTTGGACGATTTTTGACCCCCCCCCCCGTTCGTCACACGGCGTCACAAAAAGTCAGACCCCCCCCTCAAATATGACGTCACAAAGCTCTGCCCCCCCCCTCCCCAAAACCATATTTCCATTTTGAAACTAAAACATGCTTCAAATCGCTTTAAACTATTGTCATTGTAGTGCGTATTTAATATGGCGCTGCACTCTGATGTTGTAGGAGAAAACATTTCTTAAAAAGTATATTTAATTGAGTATAACGTGTTGTCTATATTTATTTAAAGTTGCGCATTTTGATGTGACGTCACATTTCTCAACCCCCCCCCCCTCGTCACACATCGTCACAAATGTCT
This sequence comes from Lampetra planeri, assembly GCF_965212315.1. Taxonomy (NCBI): domain Eukaryota; kingdom Metazoa; phylum Chordata; class Hyperoartia; order Petromyzontiformes; family Petromyzontidae; genus Lampetra; species Lampetra planeri. Next base: position 2,159,832 of record NC_136141.1, read on the forward strand.
GACCCCCCCCCCCCCAGGTGCGTGACGTCATTTATGGACGGCCCCATAAACCAACAACCACGCAAACTCCGCTTCATTGTTGCAGCAGAAGCGGCTTTTGGCGCAACCATCGAACGAAGACAGTCGCCACATCGCGCGCTTTTCAGATGTGCTTCTGCGGCCGTCTGGAACGCTCTTCCTTCCCATAACTAGGAACTGGAGCTATATAGTTTGTTGTACTTCCTCCCCGGCATCTCCGATTAGCACAGTTGGCTACGTACGGTGCGAAAAAAGTTCAACATGCATACAAGCGTCTCGCTACCGTGGTTTTCCCCCGCCATTTTCCAATTCTAAGGACCATTTGCATTCATCCACTCGGGTTTGCCCCTAGCATAGTGGCATAGAAATTAAATAACCCACGCGTTATCAACGTCTCTTCTGTAGTGCGCGCATACGCCGTACCAAATGTACTGCGCTGTAGTGTGGTGGTAATTGAAGTATTTCATTTGTACCCTACTTTGCGTATTTATAAAACGTAAACATATTTTACCTAATTTTAATTCACTGAGCTATTAGCTCCTTTTCAGAAGCGACCTGGCCACACCATGACAGCTCGTCGATGTGGATGATGACACATTGCAATTTATAGTAGCAGCCAAATAATCTAAACGCGTGTTTAGGAATGTGGAGGGATACGACATAGCAGTGGACTGACAAAGTTTCTGCACAGATGCCCCTACTGGACATCTGTGAAAAAGAGCTTCATAGCTCATTGGATTCCTCCAGTATAAATCAATATTGGGATTCTGATATAATTGTATCGATACTTGCTTTAATACTTCCCGACTGGAATGAAACGTGTTTCGGTTGACTACGTACGGTGCGAAATAAGTTCAACATCCATACATACATACAAGGTCTAACATCATTGCTGCTACGAGCTCATTGAATAAAAAAGCAAAAAATCCTCCCTTTTTTACGATTCTGTACCAATAGAAATCACGGAATGCTCTCGTTCAATTTGCACGACTCAAACTCTGATTCTTCCTCAGTGCCAGATGCTGATTCCATGGAGCCACTCTCCTCCTCCGAGTTGTCTGTATCCTCCTGGTCCTGCAAGACAGATACAAGAAAATGGGTTAACATTTCCCGCACCTCTGATTTGCGTGGTTGGCTACGTACGGTGCAAAAGTCAACATACATCCATTGCCCTCATGCACTGCTCCAAGGTTGAGAGTAAGCTATTGTGTTATCCTAAAGTAGTGGTGGACTTTATTTTAACGGGTGATAACCCATTGAGACATCATGTTCCTTTTACAAGGCTGACTTGGGTCAGCAAGTGATAGCAGCACGGCGCAATGCAGGACCAGCGTACGAGGCTAAGAGATATATGAAGACACATTCTACTCCACGACAGGGTTAAACACAATTTTAAATTTTGCGAAACACAAAAACACCAATAACGTCAAAAGCGCATCAAAAACCTACACGGTAAATCTGTATGTATGTTGAACTCCTTTCGCATTGCAGGTAGCCAACCGTGCTAATTGGAGGTGCAGGGGAAGGACAATAAAACTAAATGTGGATGGCCCCAAACAGCCCAAAAGGCCTAGAGACTACAAGAACACACCGGTGTGCTGTACTAGTGACGAATTGGCCACGTTCTGTTTACGTGACAACCCTTACTAGTTGGCTGTGTCGGTTGGTGGCGTGTTTTAACGACACATTTATACATTTACGCGATCTAACCCCAACAAAAAAAACCTCTTATGGATGATATTGGTCACGAAAACCTACGTGTTAAACTACTAGAATAAGGTTGTAGTGGTGCCAGCTGAACACTGGCCATCCAGCTACCCCTTAACAAACGATGTCAGCTATTTTGGTGGCAATTGTGGCAGCCGAGGTACCTCGAGGCCTCCTTCAAAGTCACAGGTCCACTCCTCGATATCCAGCAGCTGCCCCAGCTCGTGCAGTCGAGCCCTGCGGGTGCCCGACTGCCAATCGGGCATGGACGCGGCACGCAGCAGCAGGTCTTGCCAGTCGGCTTCTCCCATGGTGTGCTCAAACGGAGCCAGGAACACCTGCCAGCAGGCGATGCCCAGAAAAAAAAAATCAGAAATCTTTATTTATAATCAGAGGAACCTGATGAGCTGTTAAGCTTTTTTTTTCACAGACGTTCAGTACAAAGAAGCACGCGTGGATCAGAGACGATGCGCAAAGCATTGACGGTCAAGAAAAGAAAGTGGGCACTTCGCGAGGAGGGATGGTGGCCGGTGGTCGACACTAACGACGGCAGGAGAGGTCGTGCCCGAGAGGACGTCCACCTCAGAGACGAAGCGATGGAATCAGCTCGTGTACGAAAGCTAGATTAATCGTTGCATTGCGAGGCTAGCTGCGATTTTAGTATGCTTGGGGGGAGGCCTTCATCCGCCAAGTCGATTGGGCTTTGCCGGATTGTAAAAAAAAAAAATCGATTCACATTTTTTGTTGTATGTATGGTACGTTCCAAAAATAAACATACAGTCTGGCATTACAGGTTGTACTCGTCTTTATTTACATAGCTTATTTTTGAGATTTTATTGCGTTGGATGAAGTGTTTTTAAATAAACACGCTTGGTGTGGGGAAAGAGAAGGGTGGGAAGTGAATGCCGATTATAATTTAATGTTTCTAATTTCACGACAGTATGTGACCTATATACTGATGGTGCAGTCGTTGGTGCGGTGGCACACTGGTTAGTGTGTGTTGTTACTGTCGCCCGAGAATGTTGATAAGTTGGTTGTACTTGGTTGTCAAGAATGTATCTGCCATAGTTGGTTCACATCCTTGTGCATAGTGTAGCAATATTGCATAACGAATCAAGGCATAGTTAATAAATTCCAAATCTTGTATTCTGGATCGAGTTATTGTCCATGTTTCTGTCGCCGTTAAAGCGTGTTTAAGACAAATTCCACATTGGTGTCCTATAAAAAATATTGAGGGAATTGCATGGGAGAAAAAATGGATCTGAACTCCTCACTCTCATATTAAAAATGAGCTAACATCATAGTTATGACATGACGCCATGACCTCAACAAGCTGAGTTGGATGCCCAGCCACGGCTGACACCAGTGCCGAGAGACACATGAACCAACCCTGGCCTTTCCCCACCAACTTCAACAACAAACAACAACAACCCGAACTGCTGAACGTGGTTAATGGTGGCAAAAACAACTCCCACGACAAACACAGCGTGGGGAAGGCATTCTGGTCAAGCAGCGGATTGATAAACGGCACTATGCAGTCTGGATTTAAAGCTTTCGTGACTGCAGGGATTCATCTTCTTGGTTCTTTCGGTAAAGTCACGTAGAATGGAAATAATAAAATAATAAAAATAAAACATCATAAAATAATTCTCACGACGTTTCGGCCACAACGCAAGCAGCCGTCCTCAGGTGAAGACCAGGTCTGTCGGGGAGACAGCGTCTGAATGAATCATTCATTCACCTGAGGACGGCTGCTTGCGTTGTGGCCGAAACGTCGTGACAATTATTTTATTATGTTTTATTTTTATTATTTCATTATTTCCATTCTACGTGACTTTACCAAAAGAACCAAGAAGAGGGCGCTATGCAGGTTTGCAGCAATGCACATGGAGTCACCTGCTGAGCGAGGTCTTTGCACAGCTGTAGAGGGATCTGGCAGAGGCAGTCGAGGACAAAGTGGGCAGCCGTGATTGCACCACCCTGCATGCCGCCCGCCGTGTAGAGGTCGACTGCGTTCACAGTGGACACAGGACAAGGTGGTCGGGTCATGCTTCGTCCCTGGGTACACTTCAGGTTTCTAATCTTTTAACAAAACAGACATAAGCGACAGGGCACTTGGCTAACAGTACACGAAGGGCACTTGGTGTTTACTGCAAGGCATATGGAGAGGTTTAGAGGTTGCCCTTCTGACACTTGCTGTGCAAAAAAAGACATCTCTTAAATATTTATTTAAATCACGAGATTGCCATGCACAGGCCCAAAGGACGAAAAATGCGAATCGGCCAGAAACGAAAGTACGCTTATCGTTTCCTGAGTTTGAGCGAGGTTATCATGAGAACTTGTGCAAAGGGACAATGGGAGGGAGTTTCAGAGTCGGCAAGTGCGAGAGAATTGGTGTGAACTCACATCACTTGGACAAAAGCATCCACGAAGCAAACGTGCCTCTTTTGAATATTTGAATAAGCGTGCCTATTTTTAATAAAGTAAAAATTTATTTATCCTCTGAATGTTATCCCACTTGCCATGCGGATCTCCCGCAAGTGTGAAAAAATGGCCCATGTGAGCAGATACCAGAGCTGGAATTTATCCAAATTAAATGCACTGCAGCCCTTGCAAATTAATAATAAAAAAATGTTGGGGCAGTCATTGCTTACGAAGCTGAGGCCATCATATCAACAATGGAGAATCCGGTTTAACTACAGTCAAACAAATAATCGATTCTTCAATGAATTCTTGACAAGTCATAAGTCATAAAATAAACGGGGGTGGGGGGGGAATTATTTCACACTTTAATACATATTTTTTATTTTACCAGGTAAGGCCCACTGAGCTATATAGCTCTTTTTTCAGAAATATCCTAGGCACTAATGATAGCTCAACCAAGTGGCTTATCATGTGGAAATGTATAGCAGCCAAATACTCTAAATGCATGTTGACTCTTAATGTTGTGGGAAAAACCAAAGGACCCGGAGAAAAGTCCACGCGACCACGGGGAGAGAGACATGCGAACTCCAAATACACAGCAGGTGTCAGGGTTGGGATCGTACCCACGCTCTCCTCCATACCAGGCAAGGTAGTTAGCATCTTGCCACCGTGGCACCCTTATAATATTTTCAGGCAAAAAGTTATTTCACCCAAGATGCGAATTCGACCTGTGTCGTCGCGCGTGCGCTGCCACCCGTTGGGTACCTTTCTCTTCGGCCATGATCGTGAGCACCACTTCTATTCGATTGGCCAGCAGCGCCAGGGGGGCTTCCGAGAGGCCCTGGGCTGCCACCAGCGACACGAGCTGAGCCACCGACACCACGGGGTCGCGGTGGAGGGCGGCTTCCGCAAATTTCTCGGGCGACGGCTCGGCAGCGACACGCAGCAGCAGTCCCGGCTGCACCTCCAGAGCAAGCAGCTCGGAGACCTCGGCCAGCACCGCTTTGGCCACTGCGTGGGACAGAGAACGCATCTCATGGCTTCGCTTCCACCGCCGCCGCCGCCACAGGCAAACAGCTTTGCTCGAGGTGCAGCCCTGAAATTCCCTGCTCACGCCACTTGCTAGCGGAAAGGGCTCCACTGGAGGAAGCTCCAGAGAGCACCCTCCTGGGGATATTTAGGCCTTGTCTTGGAAGAGGTGCGATTGCCTACACTTTACCCCACCACCCAACAATGGAATTGGTTAAGAAATGCAATGCAATAACATCCTGGAAGACTTGTTGAAGCTGAAAAAAAACTAGCCTCGTTTTCCAAATTGGAATGTTAGATTAAACAACCCTTCCTCAAGTTGACATATCAGAATCAGAATCTTTATTTATACTGGAGGAATCTGATGCGCTACAAAGCTCTATTTCCACAGACACCTACAGGTTCAGAGAGGTGAAAGAAAATGACGACGCCAAACACTTACCCGCCTTTTCTCCCAGCTTGGCTACCTTGCCCGAGCAAACGCTCTCAATAAATTCCTTGAGCGGGCCGTGCTTCTGCTCAAAGAGCAACTCCCAGTGGGACCAGGCGGCCAGGTCCTCCAGGAGGGGGGCAGTCAGCAGGCACTGCAGTGCCCGGTCTGCACCCACGTTCCCCTGCACGCCCAGGCCAGCCTGGCTCTTCTGTACATCCCAGCTAGAGGACACCGCACACCCGCCGAAACGTGTTCAGTGTCGTACAAACCACGAAGGTGATAAACGACACAACGTTGTCCCGCAGTCTTTATCTATGCTCCACTTACTTTCCCGCACCGCCAATTCGCACCTGCACCTCCTGTTGTCATGGTCGGCTACGTACGATGCGTAAGAAGATCAACATACATACCGATATGTGTTTATTTGTCCCACGTCAAATGCTTCCATGATAATCGTGGAAGGAAACATCTGATGCAAAGCAAATCATCATCAGCCATGATCAATCCACTGCTGAATTAAGGTGCCGTGGTGGCGAGATGTTAACTACCTCGCCTGGTATACAGGAGGTCGTGGGTTCGATCCTGACCCTAACGCCTGCTGTATATTTGGAGTTTGCGTGTTCTTCCCGTGGTCGCGTGGATTTTTCTGCAGGTCCTCCGGTTTTTCCCTCCACATTTATAATCAACATGTGTTTAGAGTATTTTGCAGCTGTAAATTTCCAGATGATGAGCCACTCCATTGAGCTATAATTTCTGGCCAGGTTGCTTCTGAAAAAAGAGCTAAATAGCTCAGTGGGCCTCACCTGATAAAAATTAAATAGTTTATAGTTAAATAAAAATTATAAAGTTTTGTTTTTAGTGTTTTTTAAGGCCTTGCCAAGTAGTAGCCATCTCTCACGGTCCAGCGATGTAACAATCCACGTGGCACCTGACCGTGAGAAGATTTCATCGCTCCATCTTCCTGGTGGTCGTCCTCCCGGGAGCGTTCTCTCCCCTGGCTAGCGATTCTGTCACAAGTCTGTCTCGTTTCATCCATTGGCTATCATGCCATGTCATTTGCATTTATCGCAATTCATCAATAACTCACGTGCACAATATTGATGCACGCATTGTAGGTACTGGATAAAAATGTATTTGAATACATTAATGTATTTATTGATAATTAAGCATTTCGGTAAAATGCATCCAACATTATTGAATTTTACGATACACATTTTAACACACAGGCACGGATCGGCATGGACCACCTACCTGCCGTCGCTTCGTGTCATCCCAGGGAAGATGGGCGACTGGCTGGAAGAGTCTTTGAATGGCTCGTCTTGTTGCTGAGACTCCTTATCCTGCTCCTGCAGCACAGCCAGACGCGATCACACCACGTGGCCTGGTCAGGAAACCCAATGCCTATCCCGCCTAAAAAATAAAACAACTCTCTAAAATAGGCATGGAAGAATATTCACTGGGACTCTTCAAAAAATTATTCAATAACATTCTAGAATTGATCGGTTACTCGCAACCGAATTAGCCAGATGGCCTGAATCGCCCCCTCTTGTTTGTAATCTTTCTGATGTTCTTATTTAAAATTTTGTCTGGTTTTTACAAGCTCATTTATATTGTTTAAAAAAAATATTGCAATACCACAATTTACCTCACTCTTTGCAATCGAGGCGATGCTGCTTCACGTATTTCAATGGCCATATTTAATCTCATGATTAAACAAAGGATACCACAACTCTTGCACATGAGCTGACCTAATCACTCCATCATCGTGGTGGTCATCCTCTTGGGCGCATTCTCCCCCCTCTTGGCTGCCAAACTCATCTCATTTGCATTTTCCATAATTCATGAAAACAAAAGGTACTTTCCATCACACGCGCAACTCGATGGATGTGTGGTGACATCGGGGATGTCACTATATGGTGCCGGGCTGAGAGGGCCAGGGCACGCGATGCACCCTCATCGCATACACCCTGTTGGCGGGTGTAGTACCAGCCCTAGCGGGGCTTGGTGAGCGCTGGATAGCACGGGCACCACGCGTAGCGTGTGGTGCGGGCTCCCACGAGGGGGAGCGGGGGAGTGTCAGCCCAAGGGCAGGGTTGCCCCGGGCCATGGAACTCTGGTTGACCCTGCAGACACATGATCTAGAGTGTCCATAGAGAGGCCCCCAGGTGGGGGGACTAGGGGGTGATCACGTGTCCAGGGAGAGCTCTCGAGAGGGATCCAGAGGGAGCTAGAAGGCTCCAGAAGGCAGGCCGGGCCAAGGGCGGAGCGGCCCCGACCGTAGGGGGATATGAGGCAGGTCCCTGAGAGGGACCCGGGGTCGTTGCATTCTACAAGCTGAAGCTCCACGTCCACCAGCTGAAGCTCCACGTCCACCAGCTGCAGCCTACATCTCAAGCTGGAAGCTCTACGTCTCCAAGGCAACCACGTGGTCGCGAACCCGAGTAGGGACCCGACCCTTCGTAGCAGTGACTCCTCTGTATAGAGTAGTTAACTGGGTGGTCACCACCCTAGGCTGTATCTGGTGAAGGGGCACAGTTGCCCCTTTGTGTTACGTGTTACAAATAAAAGTGTTGCCTCTAAAAGGAACGACGTCTACAACTCAGTTGGACCCACTACACATGCATCACGAGTGCCATCGTCTATTTGACTAATGAATAAAAGCGTCACGCCCTACATCCAAGGTTTATTAATCTTTTTCGCTCCACCTGAGGAAAGTTTCGCTTTACTGGCACGTATGACGTGCACAATCGCGCAACGTGCTGGTGATCGATCAACCGTCACCTCGGTGGTGTTCAAGTTAACGCACAACGCGTCAAAGTCAATGAGCTGTTTGCCGCTCGAAGAAAATCTGACGTCGTGCGCCTCCGAAGTGTCCAAGCTCAGTGTTGACACCCCGGCCTTTCCCAGCACCTGCAGCGGCAAAGTCAGCAGCACATCGTTGAGCGACAACGAACGGAGACTCGCTGAAATAAAACAACCACTCTACACGCATACACCCGCGCACCTCTTAACACTTCCCAGCTGCACACAAAGTTCTTCCGACAATTCTAGATTTGAAGCTTTCGTGACTGCAAGTATTCATATTTAGGTTTTTTCGATAAAGTCACGTAGGTAAAAAATTTTAATTAATAAAAGTAAAATAAAAATAAAATAAAAACCACGACGTTTCGGAGGCAACACGGAAGCTTGTGTTGCCTCCGAAACGTCGTGATTTTTATTTCATTTTGATTTTACTTTTATTAATTTTAATTTCTTCCGACAAATTAACCACAATACCTTGATGTCATCAAGAAGCATAAACCATCACGCAAACTCCAGTTATCCTCGCAGCGGCTTTTGGCTAACCATAAAACAAAGACGGTCACTTCATCACATGCTTTCAGATGCGCTTCTGCGGCCGTCTGGAATGCTCTTCCTTCTGATATTAGCCACTGGAGATATGCACTTTTAAATCTAGATTGAAAACTCATTTCTTTCGAACTTCTTTTTGTGTTTAGTTTGTTGTTCATCCCGCACACCTCCGATTTGCACGCTTGGCTACGTACGGTGCGAATGAAGTTCAACATGCATACTGATACATTTATGCGGAAAGCATTAGCTCTGTACATTAGACTATCGTCCATAACAGTGGGGCACTATAGCGCTTATAAATATAATCCACTATGAACCAAACTGTAGTTTTAAAGTTGCGTTGCTATTAGGGACACGAAAACACGATGACCAGACGAAGACACAACAAGACAAGACAATAAAACAACCACTCTTTACTTTCCGGCAAAAATATACAAAAACGCATTTTGTCCTGATGGAGAATGAGTGAGCTCCTACAAACCAAAGGTTGCCTGGGGGGGTAGGGTTGGGGGGAGGGGGGCACATTAAGATTTGCAGATAACTTAATAACAGCCACGGTGACGGAGCTTAAACGATAACATCCGTGTCACCCACCTTAGAGTTGCCGTTCAAAAATTCGAGGAAAGAGCCATGGCCCAGGCTGGGGAAGTCGGGAACGTTGAAGCGCTCCGCCAGCTGCTTCTCAATCTCAGCCAGGTCCCCCAGGCTCAGGGAGGCAGCGGCGCCGCTTCCACTGAGCAGCTCCAACATCTCATCCCGCACGACGCCTGCCACAGCCCGCATTGGGCGAGGGTTAGAGAGTCACCATTGGAACCTCATTTGCCAAATGAGGTAAGCATTTACACCATTGGAACCTCATTTGGCAAATGAGGTTCCAATGGTGTAAATGCTTACCCCGAGCTCTCATACTCTGATGGTGCATTGTCTTTGAGTTGTGCGCCTTTTGGCGTCATCTGGTCCAAACCATGTGAGACTAGGCTCTAAGGAAAGCTGTCTCGGGTGTGGACCAATCAACTTCAAGGACAGTGCATATATTATCAGAGTTATGTTTTTTGTTTGCATTATGGCTGCAGGTATTGTGGTCTATGCAAACATGACTCCTTGTAAAAAAGGTGCCATTTTTGTTGCCAGATAGAAGGGTAAAAAAACAATTATCGGTTAGAGAGTCGTCCGGCAAAACGGAGGCAGACGTAGAAGGGCAGGTGGCTGTGGTTACACCTTTCAGACTGTATATCAAGCATCTATATTTGGGACACTATTATATTAAATTCTTGAGTATGAAAAATGGGGTTAGGAGCTATTTGTCAATGTCAAGGTCTGCGTGCCATGAGAGGGCTTCGGGAGTTAGAGTTTGTGCAATTTTTCTACTCCTCCATTGAAGGACTACAGTGGCTTACTATATGGTCCGTAGTTTTGGTTGCCTGGTCATGACCATACTACTGTGGCTTGTTTTTAATTTTCCATTCATGCAAGAGGTGTGCACATCACACTGTTAAATCTTCTGATGCGGCTGATGGTACAGCAGCGTATTCGAGGAATGTCAAAGTCAGGGGCTGCAATATCTGGATCTCGGATGAGGTGTTATTCTGGACGGCCACATTGCTCCACTCTGTTCGCCAACGTTCTTCACTTTGGGACACTAACACCCCATTTCCCCACTCTAGTACTGAGCCATGCTGGGACCACGTCAAGCCAGCCCAGTGCTGTTCAGGTGGCTTTAGGTTGCGTTTCTACTGCAGAAGTCGATCCGTGCCACCCGGCGTCCCACATTGTGTGCAATGAACGCGTCGAATAGTATGTAGATGACGGCGGTGACACTGCGTCTAGGTTGCGTAAAACACTGACGCTACACGCAATGAGAGCATCATAAGCCCCGCGCTGGTTCTGCTCAGAGGTGCCAGTTGAAAAGGGGTAGAAACAAGCCTTCCCTTACAGGATATGATGGGGGCAGGGGAGCCAAAGTTGCTTGCACACTGCCTTAAAACTAAACTATATTTTATTTTATCAGGTAAGGCCCACTCAGCTGTATAGCTCTTTTTAAGAAGTGACCTAGCCACAAATGATTGTGGTTTATCATGTGGAAATGTATAGTGCCCAAATACTCTAAACACATGTTGATTCTTGATGTGAAGGGAAAAACTGGAGAACCCGGAGAAAAATCCACGTGACCACAGGGAGAGAGACGCGCACACTCCAAATATACAGCAGGCGTCAGGGTCAGGATCGAACCCACGACCTCCTGTATACCAGGCGAGGTAGTTATGAACTGGGTGAGGAGTTTGAATCCTAGCCACGGCTAATATCAGTGGTGAGTGGTAACTGAACTGGTTCGGACGCCAATCCTCAACTTTGCCAACCTTCACTAACCAGCATGTTGTAATATAATCAAACAATCTCCATGGCTGACATGACATGAGTAGGCCTTCATCCAGCAGTGGATTAACAAAAGGGAAGAAAAAAATACGATTTTTACTTCATGCAGACAGCTTCCGTCGTACATGCGTGAATGGCACATGCTGCCGTAGATATTTTTTAATCTCACTTTGGTATTCTCATGATACATTTTAGCAGCTTAAGGATAACAGATAGGAGAATGGGTTCTTACTTTCTGCAAGAGTGGGCTGAATGTCGTCGGCCTTAAGTTTGAAGGCGTTCGAGGACATCTCACCGAGTCCCGGTTCAGAGGGGGTCACAAGGGAGCCTCCGCACACTGCTATCTGGAACAGCGTCTTGGCCAAGGGGTCTCCTGCTGCCAGGGACAGGAAGTCCTGAACAGTCTGCAAAGACAAACATCCCCCACATGATCCTTATGACGGTACCCCAGGGTACCAAATCATACAAACTGGCCGAGGCAATTAAATATTTTATTTCTGAGAAACTATTTTTTCCAGGGTTGTACTTAGCTCCGCGACTGGGTTACCAATCAATCCGAAATCAGAGCTACTCCGCGATGTCGAAACGCCAACCATGAGCATAAGAAAATCCGTTCTTGAAAAATTCAATTTTTAATAGTGCATCGTGTACAGCTCGTCGAGATGAGTCGATTGGCGCATCGCCGACCATCAACAGACTAAAAATTACTGCATCACGGACATTATGCGAGAGCCAGGGTACTATGGTACCCCGGATTACCGCCATAAGGTTCATATGGACTTTAAACTATGAACTAAACGATAAAAAAATGTAATTTTACTAGGTAAGGTCCACTGACCTATATAGCTCATTTTCAGAACCAACCTGGCTGCAAAATGATAGCTCAACGAAGTGGCTTATCACGTGCAAATTTATAGCAGCCAGATACTCTAAATGTATGTTTCTAAATGTGGAGGGAAAAACCGGACCCAGAAAAAAAGCCACATGACCACGGGGACAGACATACAAACTCCAAATATACAGCAAGCATCAGGATCAGGATTGAAGCCAGCACCTCCTGAATACCAGGCAATTGAGTTAGCATCTCACCACAGCTGCACCGCTTCAACAGACTGTTGAAGTGGATAAATTTGAACATTCAATTTAAAGACCGGTAATCGTGCAAAGGTGGACCACGGTGGGCAGTGAAGACCTGAGTTGAGAAACGCTCATCTGGCTGCTGAAATGAGGCATGCTTTGTTCAATGTAACGTTTGTAAAATATTGCCCTTGGTGAAAGGTGGTGCAGTGATTAGCGCACTGCACTATGCACCCGGCCACCTGAGTTTCGATTCCCAGCCACATCAGGTGGTGAGCGATATCTGATCTGAACTGGTCTAGGGCCTTCACTCAACCAAATAAGCAATGACCAGCATGACAAATTATGGTAGAACGCCCATCACCGGCACGGTGCGGGGAAGGCCTTCATCCAGAAGTGGATTGTCAAAGGCCTGTAATTTATTATTATATCATATCTGTTTTTTATTTACATTTCGGGCATACATGCTGATCAGCAACCTACCCTCTTTCATAGAATAAATTAATGAACTAAAATGGCAGTCATGTACAAGCACACGTTAAAGACCACTCGTCATGTTCATCATTAACACTGCCTTATAACAGAACAATATACAATGGTATAACATTGCCGATGACAAACAATGGCCCATATAAGGCAGTGTTAATTTAATTTTTTTAGATTAATTGGGTGCTATAAATTTCCACATGATAAGCCACTTCGTTGAGCTATCCATTGTGGCCAGGTCCTGAAAAATAAAGCTAATAGCTCAGTGGGCTTTACCTGCTGAAATATAAATAGTTTAGTTCAGTTTCTTCCTATACTTTGCACTCCCGTCGTCTTTTGTAATGTTTGTTTTTGGAACTATCTGACCTCGTGCCACGACTGGACATCTGTGAAAAAGAGCTTCATAGCTCATCGGATTTCTCCAGCAAAGAATAATAAAGACTCCGATTCTGAAAGTGACAAACATGGCGAGTGTTCTTTCCCCACCATGTTATTCCCCACCTTACCTTCTTTATCTTGTTGCTGAAGATCTGATCGGCATTCTTGAAGACTACGTAGAGAAGCTCTGATGCAGACTGACTGGCATATTGCTGCTTCAGCCTGGCACCTCCGTCCCCATCGTCGAACAGGTTGAGAAGGCTCTGCTTCTGTCGCTGGAGCTTGGCCTCCAAGTCCCTGAGAACGTCGCATTCCAGCTGGGCCCGTGCTTGCTCACGCGCTTCCGTGTCACACCGCTGCACTTTGAAAATCGTCTGTGGGAACGACAAAACCACCGTCTCGACGTTTGTGTCCAGTTACTGTGCAGGTGTATTTAAAAAATGTTTTTTTATCAATAAATATTACATCGTTAATAGATATTTAACGATATCAGGCAAGCTGGTTGTTGTTTTTTCTTTAAAGATTTTTTGTTTTTTTTCACTCATTTTATTCCGAGCGCGATATCGAGTGTCATGCCAGGGGAGAACAAAGAATCTATTCGGAAATCTCACAGGGCAGTGCGAGCCCCCATGTGTCTGAGAACGGATGCACAAAAAATGTTCACGTAAATTCTGATAAACCGTTCAAAAGCAGGGGGCGCACTCTCCCACACTCCACTATGATTTTTTTGGTGTTTGCTGCATGGCAGTCAAACCAATAATTTAATTCTGAAGAGCTGAAATTTTGCCACGATTTCTTTTTTGTGCAGTCATTGGTGACCGACCGGGCTGTGGCCATCGATTCCACACCTCCGATCATCCACGCATCTCCGATTAGCAACGTTGGAGATGTACGGTGCGAAAGAAGTTCACCATACCTTGTAGGTTTATCATACGGTTTGACGTCATTAGTTAAAATGACAGGCGGCTGAAACCTGCATTCCAACTCAGAACCTTAGCTAGTTCAGCTCAGTGCTCTGCGTTCCCCGAACCACCCTGCCACCTACAACTTTATTTGGCGCTTTCGTGACTGCAGGAATTACTCTTTGGTTCTTTCGGTAAAGTCACGTAATAAATTAATTTAAATAATAATCTCTTTCATTTGTACCTGATGATGATTGCTTGTGTTGCAATCGAAACGTCGTATGCTATTATTTAATTTATTATTTTCTCTTTCTACGTGACTTTACCGAAAGAACCAAAGAGTTACACCCTGCCACCTCTCACGCCGTGGTGGTTGTTTGGTCCATGTAACAATAATGACAAGGACAGGCCGCTGCATTCTGAGGCTGTCCACTTACAGAAATGGCGAGTCCGAGGCTGGTGATGCTGATTCCCAGCTCCTGCACGCTGTTCAGTCTGTATTTGTCCTTCAGGTGCCTCATGAATTCGGCCTGATCTACTCGCTGGCCCTGGTTACTCAGCATGTACGATTGCAGGTTCTGTAATACACAACAAGAGACGGGACTCAAAAGTGGTATCATACGACTGCTTTCAGATACGAATGCTCACGAAAACGGTTGCGTACATACGGTTATCCCCTTGATAGACACTCCTACTATTACAAAAAAAAAAACTTTAACTGGAGTTTTCCGAAATGCCTTGTTTTTCTGTTAGTTTCTTTATTGCGGGGACTTTATCCAGGTTCATGCAGTAGTTTAGTCACAGAGAATGACAACAAACCAAAAACACCACTTAGTCCAATTAAGGAACCGAAAGATTTGCCCCCACCCCTCCTCGTGATTTAATGAATGTGCATTATCAAATTTAACCTGCACGGTTTTTATATTGGGCGTGTGTAGTCATTGGTGACCGGGTTGAGCTTATCATGTGGTGGCGACACTTCAGTTCCCGGTGTACTCTACAATCAAAGTCAGACGCCCGTACATGAACCCAAGACCTTAGCGGTGCCAAGCTTACTCATTTCAAAGGCCCAACGATCCCCAGAACCTGTGATCACTTTCAGGTCCTCCCTCTCTTCAATGCCCTGTTACCCACACACCATCGCGCTTAGTTATATGGCCTCGAGGGCTGTCTGACACCTTCAAGACGTCCGCGGTGGTGATCTTGGGTATGTCGCCGTCCTTCATGGAGCTCAGCACTCCGTACTGTGCAGCTACCGCAGGGTGGCGGCAAAGTGGGCCAAGGCCCAGCTCGCGGAATTCCCCCTTCTTCTGCAGGGCAGCCGCATCCTGGCCCAGCTCGTGCAAAGTGCTGATGCAGCGAATGCTCTTGTAGGCCTGCAGCCGAACACGCCGAGATACCGCACACGCAGGCGTATTTTGAGGTCGCGGTCATTCCCCACAAAGCGCTCGCCACAAATGAACACCACGATACCTTGCTCAGACCGTTGAGGAGCGTAAACCATCACTCGAACCGCGGTCACCGTCGAGCACTTTCGGATACGCTTCTGTGGCCCTCTGGAATGCTCTAAGTCACTGGAGATATTCACCTCCGATTAGTACGGAGTGAAAGAAGTTCAACATGCATACATAGCATGTCGTGACGATGCAAATTGGAATTGTTCATCACTGCAGTTATGCATGTTGAGGGAATGATTTCCAGCTTTAAATAAGTTATTTGGGAGAACTATTGTTCTTATCCATATTCATGTGGGAAAACAATATCGCACGTCCTCTTATCCACGATGTTATCCGTGGAATTTGCTCTACTCATCTATAAAAAAAGTGTGGATCATTTTATCTGTTGCACGCTATATTGGGGAGCCTGGTTTAATTAGAGCTGGCTAAGACCCAGTGCACGGCCGGTGGGCTATAAGAACAGCGGACCTTGATGAACGTATGCACCGCCTTGTGGGTTTTCATGAATTCTGCGATGGCAGGGATGTCGTACTCGCTCTTCAGGCCCATCGCCGTCACCGACGGAACTTTCAGGCACTTACAAAGCAGTGCGGACACCTATATAAACAAACAAAAACACAGACACCAACTTGCGATAAAAAACAATCAAAAGCAAAAATGTCTTTCCAGATACAAGCAAAATACAAGTTAGGTTGCCTAATGCAATACTTGCACTCTATATGGTGTATCTTACTTAGAAAACACACGGACAGACACGTACCCATCAGATGTGTTTGTAAACAGATATTTTAAGGATCTCAGTGGTGCCGACTCACCCCATGAGTCTCTAATATTTAAAGACACTCAATGGTAGTTCTTTTAGTGGACAAAGGCAGAGTGCAGTTTTAAAAGTATGACCGCATCACTGCAGAGTCAATGTGGCCCTATCGTTATCAGTAAAACATTAGGCACCGTCCATAATAGAGGTTTTTTGGGTTAGATCGCGTAAAAATGTGTTGTTAAACCCGCCACTACCTGACACAGCAAATTAGTCAGGGTTGTCACGTAAAGAGAACATGCCAATTCATCACTAGTACAGCACACCGGTGTGTTGGAGAGCCAAGACACAACATTTACAATCTGAGTACGACGTTTGGCCAGTAATTACAACCAGCTTCATCAGGCGACAGCCAGATTTGTGGAGAAGTCCTCCACCTGTTTCATTCCTTATATAGAGGCGTAGATGTGGTGACCACACTTCTTGAACAAAGTGGGGTGGGGGGAGATTACTGAGTCAACTTACATTGTGCATGCGCATTATGCGAGCCCATTGATCTTGTCCTTCCTGTCCATTGTGTGTACTAAAATAGCGCTACCAATGGTAATACCTATTGAATTATGGTGGCCTGTATAGGCATGCATTTAAACAATGTATTATTTGATCATTTGCTTCCACACAGCACCAAGTCGGTAGCTATCCGAACGGTTACAATGATTTTTATTTATTAAAATGCGGAAATATTATTTAATCATATATTTACACGATCTAACCGAAAAAAACCTATATTATGGATATTGGTCGCGAAAGCCTACGTGTTAAACTGATTAGGCACCATATGAAGTAAAATTACATATAATTTGCCCATTTTTTGGGGGGGTGAGAAAATGGCACGAAATACCAATCGTGCATTCTTATCAAGGCAGAGTTACCAGTAAACGGACTGCTTATGCGGGACTCGACGACATATTTACCGGGTTTTGTAGTGGTTAGCGCTACGCTGCATTACGAGTTCTATCCCCGCTCATGGCCAACACCGGTGACGATTATCATAACCGGTCCTGGGCCTCCCCTAGGTAGACTCAGCCTCTAATGAGCACCTGATGCGGTGTGTAAACATCGCCACTGGGGAGACAAAGGCGGCCGGGCGTGGTGCTTGCCACCCACCCCCTCGTGTGCCGTGCTGCCCTTCATAACTCGCCACTGATGTCAACTGCGGCCGGAAATTAACCTCCGGTCACAGGATTCGCAGCGCACTAACCACTCTACCAACACTCCACTCCAACAATTATCAGCAAAGAAATGTATTCAACACAGGATGCAGGCCCATTGTGGGCCAAAGGACTCTCATCTTACCCAAAGGACTTTGAGCTATTTGAAGTCACGGCATTTTGCAATGCATCAAGCAGCCTTCAACCGTACACAAAATCAGCCCAAATCTTACCACATCTTTGGAGACATGCTGGTCAGTGTCAGCCAAGGCAGTCATGCAGTCCTGTGCAGTCTGGTTTACTCGGCCGCTGTCTACAACTGGGACCTGCCTGTTCACGTTCGCCAATACGTCTGCAGTCTTATCTTCTACAGTGCACGTCGGCGGTTTCAAATTTAACAAGTACTGTGTGTTATCGACAATAGGGGTTTTGTACGGGATAAACTGCACTGGCTGAGTAATTCCTAGGTTGTTGTGCTGAAATGTGGCGTTTCTTGGTTTATGAATATAAGCGTTGGGTCTCTGTTGATGTGGAATTATAGAGGGCTTTTGATGCTGTCCCACCCCTTCTGATTTATGATGTGGACGACTCTGTTGATGGTCTGCAGTTCCTTTTGGTCTTTGATCTCTTTGGCATGCGTTTTGGTGGTCTGTCGTTTCTCCTTGCCGATGATGATGTGGGCCACTCTTGTGTTTTTCAAGGAGTCCTCCTTGTCTATAATAAGCCGAGTCAGTCTTCTCCGATCTTAAGAAATCCAGGTTAAGTGTATTTAACTCTGGTATTCCTCCTTGCTTTGGATCACGTGGCCTAGGCTTTTGACATTCTGCTGTCGCTCCTTGTCTATAGTGATGCGGCCTGGCAGTCTGGTTGTCAGTTGATCCTCCTCCTCCTCCTTGTCTGTATCCAGGTTGGCGGGTTTCAGCCTTTTGGCCTTCTTGTTTTCCTTTATACTGTTGATTTTGTGGGCCGTTATACCTCGGTCCTTCACCCTGTTTTTGATCATGCTGACCAGATCTCCTATGTTCTCCCGTGCTTCCCTGCTTTGGATGACGTGCACCACCACTCTGAAATTTAAGGAAACAAATTCAAACTCACATTGTTCCGCGACTCAAGGAAGAGGAACGAGTTTACAATTTTTTTTATTTTAAACTCAAAACTCAACACATGTGTCAATAATACCGTGTGGCCTTAAAAGTTAAAGTATATCATAGGAGATGTTTTGAGCAATGGTCCATCTTTTGCGAGATGTTAACTAACCTACCAGGTATACAGGAGGTTCGATCTCGACCCTGAGGCCTGTATATTTGGAGTTTGCATGTTCTCCCCGTGGCCGTGTGTATATTTTTTCCATTTAAGGCAATCTTATTGAATAATAATGACAAATGCACTCACGCCGTGTAACATGGAAAGCCATGACACAATGGACCTAAATCACACCTGAGATGATGGAAAAACAACTGGGACTCTCTCCCATCCTGTACAATGTTTCACCAACAGCAGGACACACATAGAGAGGTTTAGAGGAACTCACGACCAGTCGAGGATTACAGGAAAACATTTATACATGCTCATTAGTGTATGTCTACCTAGCTAAACTGCTGTCGAATAATAATTGCTTTAATAATGGATGATACTCTTATGGATGTTCTTATGAACGCGATAGCAATGTGTATGATGCAAATATTCAAGTGAATCGTGTATTATGCAAATTCAATGGTACGATATTGTGCCAATATTACTTACCCCTGGGCTGGATTTGGGTTTTCCTCTGAAGCTAGACATTCCTAAAACACAAGACACCAGTTAAGGTTAGAAATATTTAATGACGGATTGCCATCTTTGGGTGTCATATCTGCAAGTGCGTGTATGCACAGCGCCCTAGGGGCCGTCCATAAATGACGTCACGCACCTAGGGGGGGAGGGGGGTCAGACATTTGTGACGATGTGTGACGAGGGGGGGGGGGGTTCAGAAATGTGACGTCACATCAAAATGCGCAACTTTAAATAAATATAGACAACACGTTCTACTTAATTAAATAGACGTTTAAATAAATGTTTTCTCCTACAACATCAGAGTGCAGCGCCACATTAAATACGCACTACAATGATAATAGTTTAAAGCGATTTGAAGCATGTTCTATTTTCAAAATGGAAATATGCTTTTGGGGGGGGGGGGAGAGCTTTGTAACGTCATATTTGAGGGGGGGGTGGTCTGACTTTTTGTGACGCCGTGTGACGAGGGGGGGGGGTCAAAAATCGTCTAAAATCGCGTGACGTCATTTATGTAGGGCCCCCTATTTGTGTTTCCTTTGGCACTGTACTGCTGCGAAAAGTTGAATTGTTTGCACACTGCGATTGTAATCTACAGCCAACCGGATTGCCCTCTGGAATGCACACCCCTCGTGCTCATGATCCATTTCACCAAGGAAGCATCACCTACTCTTGTGTACAATATACAGTACGTGCACAGTGTTATATGTATTCTGTGCGATGCTGAGCTCTCCTCTCTATCCACTGCTAGATGAGAGCCTCGCTGTTTGACCATACTTCACCACGCTGGGGAGCCTTGCAATCCTTTTAAATTACCATGAGGGCACAAGTCGATACACATCGGTTGTGTCGATCTAACTCCACCTCTCTGGAGAGGAAGCTACAATGGACACGTCTAGGTTACAAAGCGTTATTATAATCACACGGCAGTTACAGCACCAGTTCAGTTCATTGATTAGGTATAGCCCTGTGAGCCATTCGGCTCTTGAATCGGGTGCAACCGCAACAAACAAAAACATGAACAAGAAAAAGCACCGTATATCAATGCTGTGTGCAAAAATCCCAGTGGGATGCAAGTCAAACGATAACAACCACAAGACAACTTAGATTAAAGTTATCAGGCTAACTCTGTACTACAACAAACACATATGGCAAAACCAAGTTTTCGAAATCACCAAAATAAAGCTATAAAAGCAATGTAACAGTGATCATAGGAACTGTGATTAAAATAAAAACGATATTACATAACATGTACGACCAAACTTTGTAGCCATAGCTGGCAGCATGAGTCACTCCATAACAGCAGGAGGATCAGTAGGAGTATCAACATTTGTCAATGCACCTTTAAAGATCAGCACACTATGATCAAAACACAAGATCATACTTTGCAGCGGTCATCCGGAGCGATACATTTGATTTCAGGCCACTGAACAGCAGTGGCAGCTAGGGGTGTACAACTCCTCTAGAGCAGCTTTGAGTGAAGATCTCACAGGTAGTGATCCAAGTTGAAGATCTCACAGGTAGTGGTGCAAGTTGCAGGACTTGGTGTCAACACGTTGATGTTCAACCTAAGACCCGTGAGTTGTCTCGCCAAATTAGCCCAGGTGTGAGTGCGGGGAAGAAAACAACATTCGTCCTTTGCCCAACACCCCTTTACGCATTTATATTTAGAGCTGCCAACTTTTTATGATCATTCCGAAAGCAAAAAAAAATCCATTCTAGATTTGAAGCTTTCGTGACTGCAAGGATTCATACTCTTTGGTTTTTTTCGGTAAAGTCACGTAGGTAAAAATAAAACTAATAGAAATAATAATAGAAATAAAATAATAAATCACGACGTTTCGGAGGCAAACACAAATCCACCCATCATCTTTTCAAGCAAATCCATCAGCTGTGATGTTTAAAGATGTGAGCGGGGAAGGAAAATAACAACAACACTCACCCTGCGATGAGCACTCCTTCTTTAGCCAGATGATTCACACGCAGGTGAGGAGGAGGAGGAGGAGGGCGAGAAAAGTTTTTTGTTTGTTTGTTAAACCAATAACAAAAACAACAACAACACCAACATCAAGGTCCCGACGTCTCCGGCTCTATCCGCAAGACGTTGAGTGCCAACGCGCAAGGCTTCAGCAGCAGCTGCTGCTGTTGTTGTGCGTGTGCTACGTTGCTGGGGGGAATGGTGATGGTGGTGTCGCGTCAGCGCTCCTTTCTCGTTATTCGCTCGCGTAAAGGCGCTCATCATTTCCTGACAATGATGACGATTAGTTGACCATCCATTGAGTAGGAACGCAAACAGCTGTTGAAACTTGACTCCCCCCCCTCTCTCTGTACGCACGTGGATATTTTACACCGCCCCCCCCCACCCGAATCCTATAGAACGGCCGATATTTAATCCACGCAGAAACGATAAAGGATTGATAATATTCACTTGTTTAAGCAAGGAATGCTGCATTATTATCGAGGCTTCACACCACCCCTCCCGTTTCCTATGCGTACGTACATTATCACACCCCTCCCCCCTCCATGCATACGTACTAAATGGATGGCCCCTTATGAGACCAATTCAGACCTTAGTGGTCACCTCGTGCCCTTATAAATGTCAACGTTCATCCTACAAAGTCCCATCAGAAGGGAGAAACACAAACATATAGACAAAAGTTATGTTTTTTTACCCGTATTGAAACGGCTGTACACCGTATGGGCATGAAAAGCCAATTTCCCTGCACAAGAATACAGGGTAACCCATATGGGTTGACACTCGAAATGAAGGGAGTGTGCAGGTGCTCCAAATCGAGGGCAAACACATTTATTGTGGTAAATCTGTCAAATGCAACAGCATGTGTGTCACACACAGCAATCCTCAACCGAGTCGCCATCAAGGGGCCGGCCATAAATGACGTCACGCGATTTTTGACCCCCCCCCCCTCGTCACACGGCGTCACAAAAAGTCAGACCCCCCTCAAATATGACGTCACAAAGCTCTGCCCCCCCTCCCCCCCCCCCAAAATAAAACATGTTTCAAATCTCTTTAAACTATTGTCATTGTAGTGCGTATTTAATGTGGCGCTGCACTCTGATGTTGTAGGAAAAAACTTTTATTTAAAAGTATATTTAATTAAGTAGAACGTGTTGCACTTCACTATTCAATTATTACTTTAATCCTAAGTTGTATGTCTATCTATACATCTACTTATATTTGTATCTTACACCCATTACCTGTACTGTATGTGTACAATATACGTACTGTACTTGTCACCATTGTACAACTTACGACTGTACATGTGTTCTATTCTCAATAGCATTGCAAGTAGTCATACTCTGGGTGCATGGTTATAGAATAAACCGTATTAGGGTTAGAGAATTACAAATATTAACTACAATAAGTCATCCTTTACAATGGACAGTGCTAAAACCCCTCCGATTGAATATATCACAAACAATTCAAAGCCAAGCTTGAAGTCTAGAACAAGTCTAGAACATTTCTATAACGATCAAAAACAACCTTTGAGTCATTTACCTGTAGACTGCAACAGCACGTGTCACACAGCAATCCTCAACCGAGTCGCCATTAACCACGTGACTGATTTCGATTTAAAGCTTTCGTGACTGCAGGGGTTCATCTTCTTGGTTCTTTCGGTAAAGTCACGTAGAAGGGAAGTAATAAAATAATGTTTTATTATGTTTCATTTTTATTATTTTATTACTTCCCTTCTACGTGACTTTACCGAAAGAACCAAGAACACGTGACTGATGTCCGGTTAATAACCCTGCCAGCCACCCATAGGCCCAATCCATATCGCATGCTGGTGTAAACGCGTGCATTGATGTACTGTCATCTGGTCGAACACCATATGAGAGTAGGCTCTAAGAAAAGCTGTCTCTGGTGTGGACCAATCAGTTTCAAGGACAATGCATAAATTATCAGAGTATTGTTTTTGTTTGCATTTGACTGCAAGTATTGTGGTGAATGTAAACATAATTCCTTGCAAAATGTGTCCGTTTTGTTGCCAGAAAAAAAGGGGGAAAACCCTATTAGTATATTTTGGCACTGGAAAAGGAGGCCTCATGATGAAGCACATATGGACTTTCACAAAACGACACTTTACTCCCTTGTTGCACGAGGAAATAATTAAAAGAGTGGTCCATTCCTAATGTGCCACGTGAGTTTGTGTAGACTTGATATTCCTCCATTGAAGGAGCGCGCAGACCCACGACGGGTTTTAACTCGACGTGTCCACAGTTTGGGTTGCATGGCCATACAGTCGCACAACTGCGGATTTGTCTTTTAATTTTCCATTTACGATGGAGATGGCCGCATCGCGTCCTGGTGATGTTCTGATGCGGTTGGCGGTCGCAACCAGCCAGGGTCTTCGAGGAACGAATGGCAAAGACAAGAAGATGTGCGACGATTGTTCGGGGTCTCTCGCATGAGGCGGCGTTTCTTGTAGAAGTCCAACGAGCGTTGTTTCCACTCTGTTCCGTACAGCAACGTTCTTCCAGATCTGAGTGACATTCGAGGATGGTGACACCTGGAACGTCACCCAGATCAGCGGCGAGGAACATAGTTTGCGGTCATTATTATTTGATAGAAATATATTTCAAAAATATAATCACAGGGAAGCCCTTGAAGTGTGTGGGAATCACGGGGGAGTCCCTCCCATCACTTCTCAAGGCACCTTGCGGGAAACGTCGCCACCGACATCTTCCTCCTGCCACACTGACGGCGGGCGAAGGAGCAAAACGGTTTTCATTGTTTCGGATCAATGTTCCAACGCTGTGGGGGCACACGTGACATTGTTTTCTCCGAGACCAAGGTGCTCTGCAAACCCTCGGGCCAAGTTTTAATTGATAGAATTTTCACTCACTAGTCCGATTACTAATCTGAGCTCCTTAACTTGTTAATTCCTCCAGCCCCACCTGTCCCTGAAAACCACAAACCTCCCCCACGACTCAACAAAACTCCTTCCCCACCCCTCCCGTGCCTATATAAACCCACAACAGCAGTTAATTTTCTCACCTGAAGACGGACGCTTGTGTTGCGACGTCGTCTTTTCTTTAATTACTTTTTCTACCAGAGTATGGATTCCTGCGGTCACGAAAGCTTCAAATCAAAACCAAAACAGTTTTGTTATTAGCATCCTCCCCGCCTCCCCGTCGCCAGCCAATCACGAGCACGCGTCTCATGACGCGTCGGCTACCGAGCCAATGGGCGGCGCTGCGGGGAGTAGTGAGATGGCGGGGCTAGAGCCACTCCTCCCTCTCCCCCCTCCCTCGCCCCCTCCCTCTCCTCCCTCTCCACCCTCCCGCTCTCCCCTCCCTCTTCCCCCTCCCCTCGTACCCCCACTCCTCATACCCCCTCCCTCTACCCCCTCCCCACCTCCCCCTCCCCTCGTATTCCCCCTCCCCTCGTATTCCCCCTCCCCTCGTATTCCCCCTCCCCTCTCTCCCCCTCCACTCTCTTCCCCCTCCCCTCATACCCCCTCCCCTCCCTCACCCCTCCCCTCGTACCCCCTTCACCCCTCCCCTCGTACCCCCTTCCCCCCTCCCCTCACTCCCCCTCCTCTCTCTCCCCCTCCCCTCTCTCCCCTCTCCCCCCTCCCCTCTCTCCCCCCTCCCCTCTCTCCCCCCTCCCCTCTCTCCCCTCTCCCCTCTCTCCCCCCTCCCCTCTCTCCCCTCTCCCCCCTCCTCTCTCTCCCCCTCCCCTCTCTGCCCCCTCCCCTCTCTCCCCTCTCCCCCCTCCCCTCTCTCCCCCCTCCCCTCTCTCCCCCCTCCCCTCTCTCCCCCCTCCCCTCTCTCCCCCCTCCACTCTCCTCCCCCTCCACTCTCCTCCCCCTCCACTCTCTCCCCCCTCTCCTCTCTCCCCCCTCCCCTCTCTCCCCCCTCCCCTCTCTCCCCCCTCCCCTCTCTCCCCCCTCCCCTCTCTCCCCCCTCCCCTCTCTCCCCCCTCCCCTCTCTCCCCCTCCCCTCTCTCCCCCCTCTCCTCTCTCCCCCCTCCCCTCTCTCCCCCCTCCCCTCTCTCCCCCCTCCCCTCTCTCCCCCCTCCCCTCTCTCCCCCCTCCCCTCTCTCCCCCCTCCCCTCTCTCCCCCCTCCCCTCTCTCCCCCCTCCCCTCTCTCCCCCCTCCCCTCTCTCCCCCCTCCCCTCTCTCCCCCCTCCCCTCTCTCCCCCTCCCCTCTTCACCCCGCAGCCGCGGAGAGGCGCACGAAGATGCCGGTGCGCGCCGAGTCGCGCCTCGTGCCGCCGCCGCCCATCAACACGCACCAGCCCGGCGTGAACACCTCGCTGCTCTACAGCGGCTCAAAGTTCAGGGGCTTCCAGAAGAGCAAAGGCAACGCCTACGACGTCGAGGTCGTGCTCAAGGTGAGGGCAGACGCGGGCGCGTTCCGTTGTGCGACATCACCGCGTACCCCGACCTGGGCCTAGTTTTATCGCCGTACCAGGCGCAAGGGATCTCCCGCAGAGCCGCTAGGCAAGGTCCCCCCCCCCCCTCCCCAGCGTGGACTGCTATTGAGTTGCTTTGGGTGTGTTGGTCGCTCAAGGGATGGATGTTTCTTGTCTCGTGTCCCCCTTGACTGCTGTGTTGACTGCTGCTACCTACTAGAACTCTTAAAGCGTTCTAGTAGGTAGCAAATACCACGTTGATTTAGGGTGCTTTCTAGGACCGTCTCCGTGTGGCGTATTGAAAGGTAGCACTTACCCACACGTTATGAATGACCCACTCATTTACTTTTAACAGTTTTAGTGATCGAGCTTCATTCAGAGTGGTGTGGGACAGCCCAGATGTGTCGACAGTAGGCCACACTGGTGTTAGAGTTGGAGTTATGTGTGTGTGTTCAGTCGGGTTTCTTGTACAGATGCTCCACAACCAGTGGCCATGTGTGCAAGAGTGAGGATTGTAATGTGCACGCGAGTGAATCGAACGAATGCTTCATAATAAAATCGGCCACAAGGAATATGCTAAAGTACATTGGCAGAAATTTTGGGGATTTGCCTAGATCATAAATCGCCTGAATATTATATGACCCCTTATCACAGTATACATTCTAATAGTGTGTGAATTAAGTGTACACACTCAGAGGGGTAAACAATTTGTCAAAGCAGGAGTTGGTTTTTAATACTTTTATACCAGTTGGCTTACGGCTACACATGACCAAGGCTGCATACTTTGTCATATTTGTATGCAGTTGAATTCGGGCGTGTTATAAATCCAAATACATCGCGTTATATTCTTACACAACGTGCACAAATGAACCTTAATGTGGGACCCCTGGGTCCCGAATAAACGGAAGTCAACATCGTAATTGATTTATTTATTTTTGGCGACTCCGTCCCACCGCGCATATAAACGCCGCGACCCATCAAAAATCAATCCTCGTTCTTCATCAAGCACCCGTCGTTGCCAGAATTGCCGTAGTCACGAACAACACTTTTAAACTTTCATTAGCGCATCGTGTATAGCTCATCGAGAGGAACAGATCGCCGTGTAGGTCGCCTTCAAGAAACATAAAATGACGTCGCAACTCCGTTTATGCGAGATCCGTGACCTTATGGAACCCCGGGGTCCCGCCATAAGGTTAAATGAATGTATAAAAGTGGCAGCAGTAACGCGACACGTCAGGTTTCTGCGTTAACCCACACGGGCTTATGCTGAGCCAGCACACCACGAAGTAACGCCACGAAATTGTGCAACGCTTGCCACTTATCTTCTCGCACACTGAACACATTTAACACATCGGGGGGGTGGCATGAAGATCTGCACCCACATTTCTGGCATCACAGATGTACTTGCTGTACCTGCGCTGCCCTGCACTAATGATAGGGATTGTTTTCAGCATTTATGTAGAGCCCATACGGTTAGCAATCGACGCTTAATTTCGCTACAGTGCTATACTTATAAGTTACTAATCCATTTAGTATGTGGCCATGCCCTGTGTTACACGATAGCGCTGCTCATGCCGCCTAACAGCTTACGTAGCCAAACTTCTTGGATGATATCTACAATGCAATCGCTTTCCATTTATGGTTTTATGCATTTGATGTATACACACAAACAAACGTTGCATTTGTCTACGGGATTGTACAAACACACTTTTTAAAATCTAGATAAGACATGACATGCACTAAAATGCACTTCTCTTACCATGATGAGATCCAAATAGCTTAAATTTTTTGTTAAATTATTCTAAATCCCTGCCTCTTCCAATGTTGACTTTGAAGGCTGGAATACAATGAGAAGTCGTGATGCGTGATTATAACAGAGGCTTGCAGTTTGAATCCAGCAGCCACCCTGCTTATTACTGCGGGTGTATTAATCATAAACGTTATGCATCGTCTGGTTCATAGTCGATGCTAACGATCCCGTGACATTCGCAAGAGTAGGCCATTGTGTGCTGGCGTCTTGGTCAAAATTTGCCAAATTAACCACAAACTACTTTAACGTAAAAAATGTGTAAACGGGCATAAATAACTTTAATGACCTCTTTTTTATGTTGGCGGGAGAACTTGCCCATTACATTTATCAGTTACTATAATTGGATATCATGTGTGGTAGTAATTGTTTTATTTTCCATTTATAAAGAAATGTTATTTTTATCACAAGCAGCTGCACACGAGATATGCAAACAGTTTAAAAAGAGAGAAAAAATATGAATGCATTAAATTGGTACAAAGCAAAAAGTTGACTGTGTTAAGTAGCAGTGTGCATGCAGCTACTGCAATACCCACCAAACAGATACGTGCTTGAAATTATATTAAGACGGAGAGAGGAACACGTTGGTTATAGCACACAGGTTAATTACGTAATCCAAATGATTAAGAACAGCAAGTGGGCTTGTGCAGAACACGTGTCATGGAGGGAAGAGGTGATGGGCAGTGGTCAAGAATAGTAATGGAGTGGCAGACAAGGAATGGAACATTTATGACAGGTGTACCAAAGAGATGGAGTTATGAAATCGGTTCATGCAGGTGCTGGATGGATTGAAAAATTGTGAGGGGTGGTGGTGGTGGCATTGGTTTGGGGTGGGGTTGGGGCTTGAATCCAGCAGTGGCTGATGAAAAAGTTGTCCATGTAAGGCTGCAGTGTGCATGCAACTACTGCACTGTCCTCACTAAACACCGTTTACATTTAGAAAATTCCAAAATGACAGCACGTGTCCTGCTCATGCCTACTCAAGTAACCAGTAAAAATGGCTCGTGGGGCATTGAGTGTTGCTTGTGGTGTTGTGTAAAAAAATCTGTTTAACACATGCAGCATGCTGGAGATAGCAGCTTCAGCTCCTAGTCATGGTCAAATATGTGTGCCTCATTTGGTTTGGAGTGCAGCGGAGCCAGTTAACACGTTAAAGAAATCCCTTCGATAGTACAAACCGGGTGCAGTATCAACTCAAGCTTCTGCAGGACATTTTTATTTAGTTTTCTTTTCTTTAAAGAATGTACCTTTTCAAATGCCAAGCAAAGAGCAAATAATTGTCCTAGTTGTAGTATATAACACATTTATAGTCACTGTTTTATTAAGTGTAAACACATTTTACTTGATATCAGAGAACCCGTCTCTATCAAATAATTATTATTCATGTGGAAATGTTAAAAAAAAATTCATAAGTCCCAACAACAATTATCCCCTGACTAGCCTTTGCCTTCATTTGTTACTACAATTTAACTAAGCAAAACTATCCTCCTTTTAGCCTAATAGACTGTTTTGGGCAGTGATATACCGACTAAATGATGGGGTGATGTGGCCAGGACCATGCCTGGCCATATTTTACTATGCGATGCAGGCTAAGTTTACTTATGAGAGGCCCAGGGCAGAATCGGATAACATTGTGTCAACATCACAGGCCATACACACACACGTTTAGCATGGTTAGGGTCTACGGACATTGTATGCAATGCGAGCTGCTGGTGGTTTTACTCCACTGGGTCCGCTTTGGTTATTTATGGCAGTTGTTTCAAACTTTTAAAAATTTGTGTTGAGCAACAAATGTGTTAGTTGTATATATGGCCATTGAATCTGAATTGAGTAGATGAGGCATATGTCTCTCATTGACAAAAACTGAGTTCCAGATGTTAACATCAAAACGTACTGAATGCAATTGATGTGTTTTTTCTTCTTAATTGCAGCATGTTGACACGGAGAACGCATTTCTTTGTGGATATTTGAAAATTAAAGGTTTAACAGAGGTGAGTCACATACGTCACCAAAGTAATACACTTTCAAGAGATAAATACCCTTTATATAGCCAATGGCATTGCATTTTACGATGTGGTCTGCAGTAAATTATAAAGAACCTTGTAAAGAATTAAAGTTCTAATCTAGCTGGAGGGTTACATGACTCATCATTGTGCGTGTTTGGCCTCATGAGTTGGCGTGTTGCTGACTTATGGATAAATGTGTCTGCTGCTGCTGCTGCTGCTGCAGGAGTTCCCGGTTCTAACAACGTTCTTTGATGGCGAGATAATCAGCAAGGGTCGGCCCTTTCTCACCAGGAAGTGGGATGCGGACGAAGATGTTGACCGCAAGCACTGGGTGAGAGCCTGGGTGGTTATGGCAGGTGGTGCTCCTGAATGAGTCACGGAAGTCTATTAATGAGGGGTGGTGGCAGAGGTTTTAGGGGCCTTGAATCCAGGTGGTGTAGCAAGTTAGCATGCTGTGCTACAAACCTGGCAACCCGGGTTCGATTCCGGCTCACAGTCGACACCAGTGACGATTATCTGAACTTGTCCCGGGCCTGTGTATGTATGTATATTGAACTTCTTGCGCGCCGTATGTAGCCCACCGTGCTAATCGGAGGTGCGAATAAATATGTGAACAAGTTTAGTACAGAAGGGCAGTTACAAAATGTATGAAGCATTATTTAATTTTAAATGAGACATTTTAATTGGATTGCTTTGATGTGTCTAAAGTGATGTTACTCTAAAGAGACTAATTATTTTGCTTTACCATTTGTGTTTTGTCATGTGCATTCAACTGTTATTTTCTATTTAGTCTTAGCTTCATATTGTTATGCATTTGTTGCACTATTTTGCTTGTCACTTGTTGGCTTGAGTTATCCTTCGAAAAAAGTACTTGAAGAATAGGTTATTCTTAAATTAATCAATTTATCTTATTTATATTCTTCCATATGGCAGCTTGTTTAGGAGAACCATGCCAATGTCGAGCTTTGCTCGTGAGCCATGAGAGGGCTTCAGGACAACGTTCTTGTAGTTTTTCTATTCGTCCGTTGTCTAGATATGACGGTGTTAGTTGTATTTAAGGTAACATAAAATATGTTAACAGGTGATCCACGAGAAGACTACTATCTCAGAATAAAATACTTCTATTTCCATGATCTTTTTTTCAGAGCAAGTTCCCAGCATTTTTGCAGTATGGTAAAACTTTCAACTCGGATGATTTTAATTTTGAAGAACTAACAGAGAGCGACTTCATCTTCATGCGATGGAAGGTATGTGTGGTGTGAATACCATTTAGCTTTACACGTCTAACTGTTGGTATATTTAATAAGTAGATGTGTGTGTATGTGTGTTTTACAAAGGATGCCTGCTTTACCATAAATATACTGTGGAACTCCTTTATCTGCTTTGAAGTTGGGGGGGAACTGTTGACGAGCAAATCTAGGTGTCTCATCCTGTCTGCAGAAATAAATCTCCTTTGTCCGTGAAAATATTAGATAAATGTCAATGGGATACATTTTTGCCATGAGACTGAATAAAGACCTATATAATGCGAAGATGAGGAAGAGGTTTAGTGTAGTGCGAGTTGTGGGTGCAGCAATACCAGCAGACTAGCCAGTAGCAGAAACAAAACTGCATCCTCATCATTAGCAGTTGTCATTATCTTGACATCCTCATCCTTTCAACTATCATCTCATCTTATCTATTGCTGGATAAAGTTCTCTACCCCCATTTTCGTCATTCCTCATGGTCCTGTGATGCCACTCTCCATCTCCTGGACATGAACTGATCTCATTGCGCCATCCCCACGATGGTCGTCCTCTCGGACGCATTCTATTCTTTGCCCACCACTCCATCACTAGTCTCTTCCACACGCACAGCAGGTGACTGCGTGAGCTGCAGAGCAGGTGACTGCGTGAGCCGCACAGTGGGTCACCGCATGAGATGACAGTTCAGCAAGTGGGTATGTGATCCTGCCTGTGCTCACCTTTTGACTTTTATCGCCCCTTGCGTGTGGGTTTTATGCTGGGGTGGGCCCCCCTGGTGCCTCCAAATGTAAACGTAATTATTAAAATGCACTGTCCGGCAAAGCCTTCCTGGAAAATTACATGTCATAATCATTTTCACCATCGTCATCATTGGTAGCAGCAGCAGCAGCAGCATCAATAGCAGATATAGCAGCAAAAGCATGGTGAATAACAGCAGCAGCAACAGTAGCATCACGATAAATTATATCAGCAGCAGCAATAGTGCTAATAGCAGCAACAGCACGATGTTTATGTTCATTTTGGTCAACTTGTTATTTGTAGATACACACGGATAATTGGAATAAATTACCATACAATTCCTCTTATCCATGAACAAATGTGTATAATAGGATAAATGTAGCCCCTGATATGACTACTTACAAGTGGTTCATGTTATTTGAAAATCAACTTTGATCCTTGTGTAACAAATCTTTCCTGGATTGTGTAGTGGCTAAAGTTATAGGATTTCAGATAAGAGGAGTTCCACTGTACTGGAATGTTGAAGTTTTTGCAATTTACTTTCCAAGTGTAACATTTTTCAACTGGGCTGTAAAGATGAAATTAAAGTGCATGTGCCATGATGATGTCATCAGGCCCCTGTGATAATCACACCCACAAGTTGGCAAGGCTTTTTTTCTAAATTATCCTCACATTTCTGCAGTCTTCTCTCCAGATGTTATCCGTGCGTGTTCTCGATTGCAATGTTTTTTTGTATCGGTTTTCTTTCTCCCCTTTGGTGAGACAGGAGCATTTTCTGGTGCCGGACCATAAAATAAAGGACATTAACGGAGCTTCGTTCGCTGGCTTTTACTACATCTGCTTCCAGAAGTCTGCGGCCACTATTGAGGGCTACTACTATCATCGCAGCTCAGAATGGTGACTCGCACAACTTCGTGTGAACCTCTTCTCATTTCTTTGATTTGTCATTGCAGCACTGTAAAAATGGCACGCAATATTAAACGTGCATCATCGCCACCTGCGATAAAGAAAAAAGAACACTTCAACATTACCTTGCAGTTCTAGATTTGAAGCTTTCGTGACTGCAAGGATTCATACTCTTAGGTTTTTCGGTAAAGTCACGTAGGTAAAAAATAAATAATAATAATAAATAATAGAAATAAAATAAATCACGATTCGATTTACAGTAAATTTAGCTGTGACGGTCCCACCTGATGACGGAGACTTGTGTTGCCTCCGAAACGTCGTGATTTATTATTTTATTTCTATTATTATTTCTATTATTATTTTACCTACGTGACTTTACCGAAAAACCTAAGAGTATATTACCTAGCAGTCACATATTCCTGACGGTCTGCGTGATGCTAGGAGTGGGACAAACAATGCATTCTCCCGCACCTCTGATTAGCACGGTTGGCCACGTACGGTGCGAAAGAAGTTCATACATATCGAGTAACGTGGATTCGTAGGCTCATGTTACACTCATCAAATCACATGTGAGGCGCTACCATTCATGATGGTGTTCAAATAAGCATGCATGAATGGGATTGTGACTGAATCGTGACAGTCCATTGAATTGTTGGGTGGTTGGGGGCAAAGTTGTCCATCCACCAATATTTCATGTAAATGTATTAGATTTTATAGTTAATATTAATAGACAAACCACAGATTAGCAGGCACTGAAAACGAATGGCAATGCTGTGTATTGCAATAGTCCGTATGCTACAGTGTTACTTGAGAGTAAAAAAACAGCTGGCCTGTCACGTTGGGTTCTTTTAATATCAGCGGAGTTCATTTACACGGGAGTTGTGCAATCACAACAGAAAGTTAGTGGACATGATTCACAAAGTACGATGGCACACCAGACGGGTAAAATCGGAGCTTATTTTCATAGCAATACACTGATGCCTTTTCTAATAATATAAGCCAATGTTGTATTAGGTTCATTGGTGCCAAACTTGTGTTCGTGATCACCAGTGGGAGTGTAGGGTCTCTGCATGCTGTGACGGTGTTTTGTAATGTCCCTTCTTAAATAAATAGCTCCAGAGTGAAAACATAATCGAGGCTGTGCTTGGAGGCAGGCCAATGTTATAGTAAATATTGTCTCAAACAACAGTGCCTTTTTGCATGTAAAATTCTGGAATATATCTATATAAGAGTAAGTTGAGAGTGGAGCGGTGGTGCAGTGGACAGCGAACTGTGCTATGAAACCAGCAACTTGAGTTTGATTCTTGGCCATGGCTTATTAATATCAGTGGTATGTGATGTATGAATCGGTCTTCGTGCCCACCCACACCAAACTGCACTGACCACCTTGGTGAAGTTTGCTCAAACAACCTCCAATGACTGACATTGGTGTCGGGGAGGCCTTCATCGAACAGGGGGATTGACCAATGGCTGTACATTTTCAGAATTATTCTTGGTTCTTTCGGTAAAGTCACGTAGAAGGGAACAATAAAATAATAATAAACTATTTTTTTATATATATTTTATTTTATTGTTTCCCTTCTACGTGACTTTACCGAAAGATCCAAGAATATTAATCCCTGCAGTCACGAAAGCTTTAAATACAAACTTTCATAATTGGTCAGACTAAACTTTTTGTCAGGTGTCAGTATCAGTTGGGGAGACAGGTGTGTCGGAGGCATTTACTTCACACGATGACCACCCCCGTTGTTCACTTTAGCATGGTGGGTGTTCCCCGATCTTGCCATTCATCTCCGCCATTAAAATAGAACCAATCGCATTCGTTGTATGCACATCGTTAAGAGCATAGAGTACAATAGCCAGGAGACTAGAATCGAAAGATGTAATTAAAAACAAAAGTCAAAACTTGAAATGTAAGTGAAATGTATGCTATTCAAATATTTGAAAAGTGATGCTTAGAAGTTTTATCAGAATCCATGCGTTTGACTTCAGAACCTTCACTATTTTTTCTGCTTGTGAAAAAAAAAAAAAAATTTCTTCGAGTTTCTCAGAGGTGAGAGACTTTCGAAAAGTTGCCACACTCTAGGCATGGTTAATTCTGATCACTGATATTGAAAACAGGATTTTTTTCCCATTGGCCAAGTGACACGTGTGCAAACATTTGCTTGTTGCAGGTTTCAATCTCTGACGCTCACTCACGTGACCGAGCACAGCCTTCCCATCTACGAGTTCCGGTGACCAGACGTCATCGCCGGTGGCGGCGGCGGCAGCGGCAGCAGCAGCAGCAGTGAGAGGTGGTTGGGGCAGGATGGTGCTGCCCATGAGGCACTGCCCCATCTCCACATCTGCACGGGAGATCTCAACCTGGTGAGAGAAGGCCGTAGTAAACAGAAGAGGCCAGGAGGTGCAGGCATCTGAGCACGCCAACACAAGACAGGGCGATGCATGGGGGCAAATGCGACGTCCTGACACACAGCCGCACTTGCTCGAGTGGCAGGGCAGAGGGGCCCCCACTTTTGACCAATGTCGTTCTCTTGGCACTCGTCGCTTCGAACATTTAACAGTGTTGACCCTCGCCTGGTTCGCAGGCCAAATCTACACCAACCACCAGGGAAGGAAGTCTTACGAATCAGTGTTTGAATCGGTTTATTCATTTGGTGCAGATCGCTGAAACTAAGACAGTGTTCAAACTCGATTTACTGGGGGTTGTTTTTTTGCAAGATGGAATCTGATACAACCATCGGATAACTAATTTTGCGGTTGTTGTGGAGCTTTGTGGGCAAAATAAGCAGGCTTCTGTTCATCTTCCCCACGAAAAAAACGTAAAACTGGTGCAGAGTTTGGTGGCTTAAACATATGCCGTTTCATAAATATAGTCCAGAAGTTACATAGTGCTGTGGATTACAAACGTTTTTAAATCTGGAGAGATGGACAGCTGTCTGATTTATTTTCTAGTTACCTTTATTAGGTATTCAAGTTATTGCTCACCTGAGCAATCCTGGTTTGTTGGTGTTAATCTTGGAATGTGATTTTCATCTTGGACATAACAAGCGGGTGAGAGATGCATTATTGGAAAAATCCAAGGCAAGCCCCCACAATGGATTTCAAAACTAAAACTTTACATAATGACGAGGTATTTAGCCCTCTGAAAAACATCTTTTTTTTTTATTTTGCGAAGGCAATGTTTATGCATGTGGCTGATGTGAATATGTTCGAGATGGAAATTGTTGGCGCATGCTGTTATAACAACACCACAAATTAATTTTGAGGGCGTGTGTTATTAGACCCTTCTGGAAATCCCTTCAGTTCAAACCACAACTATCAAAAGGAAATATCCATGAACATGTCTAATGATAATATTTTACTCTTCTGATATAAATCTAATTGCCAAGCGTTATTCCCTCAATAGTGCTTGGGTCATTGATCATTTGTTATATATAAAAAAAAATTGGAGTCTGAATGTAATCCCAATAAAGCATCCTTTATTATATAGGGTACACAATGTTAATGTGATTGTTGAAAAAAAGTATTTTTACCCTCATTGAATGTCAAGGAAAACATGGTACTTGATTCCCTCATACTGTATACATCCAAACAATGTAACCAGTTGGAGACCTGATAAGAGTCACTTAAAGCATTTGCTTGTGGTTGTAGGTAAATTGGTAAAGACTAATATTGTCACGTGCCTCTCTGCAGAATATTATACGTGACTTATAGGCACTATGATTTACATTCGAATTAACTTCAAGCTGTGGATTTTTTTTTAAGTTTATGGAGGCGGAATGAATTATGCAAGTTGAAGTATTATTCTGAACATCGATTTAAAAATCAAAGACAGACACGCCGTTTATTTTTTAGACTACATAGAATTTTCCTGTACACCCACAGGGGCCTCGATCATCGTGTGTATTTTCACGTTGTGGCTCCGTACGCTCGACGATCATTTCACAGCACTTATTTGGAACATCAACAGCGATTTATGCAAAAGTAAGGAATAGGTGAAGCGAGCGAGAGGTGTGTTTATGTATTGTTTTATTTTCCAAGTCGCATTTAAATCTGACGACGCGTTAATCGCTTCCAGTGCCTTTAAAA
Organism: Lampetra planeri; assembly: GCF_965212315.1. Classification (NCBI taxonomy): domain Eukaryota; kingdom Metazoa; phylum Chordata; class Hyperoartia; order Petromyzontiformes; family Petromyzontidae; genus Lampetra; species Lampetra planeri. The sequence continues at coordinate 2,196,378 of NC_136141.1, forward strand.
CCAGGTAGGTGCGCCCTTGGCGCGTGCACCTGGCAGAGGTCGCAAACGGGTTTTGATTCCTTACCCGTACCCGGCCGCACCAGGCCGCACCAGGGTCGTAAATGGGTACCCGTACCCGGCCGGGTACGGGTACCCATTCCCTACCCGTACCCTACCCGAAATGAGTGACAAACGGTTACTCACCAATGACTCACGGCCTACCCGTACCCGGCCACACCGGGGTCGCAAACGGCTACCCGTACCCGTACCCGACCGGGTACGGGTAGCCGAGTATCGGGTAGGGTACGGGTATCGGGTAGGGTACGGGTATCGGGTACCCGGTTGCGACCTCTGGCACCTGGCACCCATCGCGTCGTGTGCCATGATAATTTTACATTCTCTTATCAAGTTGCCGCTTCGGTAAACTTGATACACGAATGAATGGTTGGTGAAACAACAGCGGGATGTTTGTTTTTATTAATCGTTGCCGAGAGGAAACGAAGATGGTAACTTTACGGCCAACTAGCCCGTGACATTTGGAAATATGCGTTTGATTCTTCGGGCTGAGATGACACTTCTCATGTATATGCAACATTTTCTTACCACAGGGCTTCCCGAACCGTTAAGCTATCAAGACGTAGCCGTGTCCCTCCGTATGGTTTTGACCTGAGCCTTGCTTCTTCCATTTGCGTACAATTGTGACGTGATCTCAAGTTAGACTTCTTCAAGAACGGTTCCAACTCGTTCGGTCTGAATGCCCATTGTGTGTTCATGACATTTGTGTACATCAGTCGTGAAATAATTGATTAAAGCGGTGGATTATTTAAAAAATATATATTAAGATCGATTAATCGGCAATCATGTTGAAATGGTGAATGCCAGGCATCTGGCCCTCAAAATCCTGAAACTGCGCAGTGCACGCGAACTCCGTGATGGAATGGTGATGACTCCATCACTGTCCGCCCATCTTCACCTCGCACATTTGAGCCACATAGCGTGACTATTGTTTATTATATCTGCAACTGATATTCTGATTAGAGATACAACAAACATACATATGCAAATTACATGCACATTTTGTTGTTGATTACTCAAAGCTATAATCGAATTAATTGATAATTTTAATATCAAGTCTAATGCGCATTGGAACCTTGTTTGACATTTACAGCCAAAAGCAGATCCAGCCCAGGGTTTTTGGTTATGTTTCGTCCGCTCAACAGCGACGTTAAAGCTTTGAACGCCTTGGGTTTTTTCCTGCCTTGAATCTGTCTCGTCACGTAAGATAACGGCAGTTTTGTTTCCTTTCGGAGATTTCTTTGCGACGCATCTCCATCTGGTTCTCTACCTTCCTACTCTTTTGTTCAACTTTACACACATATATGTCGTGCCAAATATGATATTCTGCTTTTAATCTCATTACATGTCCAGGCCATTGCAGCATTTTCTCCTAGAATAATTGACACAACCGTCTTAATTATTGATTTACATCGAGCTGTTTACATCTTTCCAGATCTTGTAGCGATTTCCAGTTCGGGGCGATATGGTCTAAATAGCACTTGGCCATGCCATTTTAATCCTGCCACTGCTTTGAAGCTGTCCTTAAAATGCCTTGCGGACACGTGGGCGTTTGTGCAGTGACCGAGTGGTGCTTGCATACTACCTGCCCGCTTTTAGCCCCATTTTGCACAGCGATTGCTCCACAGAGACCTCTGACCTCATAGCGTAATACAAGCCTACAACAATCCACTGAGCTGTCTCGCATTAAAAGCACGCATTACACAATGTGTATGTACAGTATTACCGTGTCACAACGAACCATGCCTGTAACGAATCACCCGTTTATAATGAACGTAGCTGCGGAAACACATTCTCTTGCGTTGATTTATACCTCCATACAGCAATTACGTTAGCAACCCCGCTTATAACGATCGTACGTGCTGCCAAATCTCCGGTCGTTTCCCTTGGTGTCCGATACAGTACTCTACACTACTGTTTAACACGTAGGCTTTCGCGACCAATATTGTTCATAATCAACGATTTTTGGGTTTAGATCGCGTTATTTATAAATGTGTCGTAACCCTCCACCACCCGACACGGCCAATCAGTAAAAAAAAGTGTCACGTTGACAAAAGACAAATAGTTCACTGCTTTAGCCCACCGGTGTGTTGAAGCGTGAAACCACAACATTTACAATTTGAGTACGACGTTTCGCTGGTAATTGCATCATCGGGCAATTCGCCAGAATTCTGGCGAATTGCCCGATGATGCTGGATGCAATTACCAGCGAAACGTCGTACTCAAATTGTAAATGTTGTGGTTTCACGCTTCAACACACCGGTGGGCTAAAGCAGTGAACTATTTGTCTTTTGTCAACGTGACACTTTTTTTACTGATTGGCCGTGTCGGGTGGTGGAGGGTTACGACACATTTATAAATAACGCGATCTAAACCCAAAAATCGTTGATTATGAACTCTACACTACTGTATACGGTACCAGCTGTGATGTTTTTGATGTTGTATTTGACGAGGAGACCTGTACAAATTTACACTGGTGTGGCGATGCATCGACCGTCTCCTGTTTCTTCAGAGGCCCAGTTCAAGTTGTCATTAAACCCTTTACTGTCTAGCGAAACGCCCCTCTGATATAGTCGTGAACTTTGTTCCAGGTCCGCAAGTGGTTTGTTATAATGGGGTAATACCTCTCTAAACACACATGCAAGGTATGAGCAGACATGTAAGAAATTATCCCTGAGAGGTTTTTGGGTTAGATTGTGTAAATAGTAAGTGTTTTTTGTTATTTTCTTTTAACCTATCTACGTGACTTTACCGAAAGACCAAAGAATATATAAGTGTTGTTAAACCTGCCACCACCCGACACAGCCAATTAGTATGGTTTGTAATGACATCGCATGTAACTATATAAGACCGAAACAGGAAGATTTCTCCATAACTGGCTGTCACCTTATGATGCTCGTTGTAATTACGGCGACACATCATACTCGAATTGTAGATGCTGTGGGTTTACTTTCGAACACACCGGTGTGCTGAACTGGTAACGAATTATATTCTTGGTTCTTTCGGTAAAGTCACGTAGAAGGGAAATAATAAAATAAAAAAAATATTAAGCAATTAAATTCTCACGTTTCGACTGCAACACAAGCAATCGTCATCAGGTGTGAAATCCACAGCAAGAAAATTTGACCGCCACTTTTTTCAAATTTTCTTGCTGTGGATTTTCACACCTGATGATGATTGCTTGTGTTTGCAGTCGAAACGTCGTGAGAATTTTATTGTTTTATATTTTTATTTTATTATTTCCCTTCTACGTGACTTTACCGAAAGAACCAAGAATATGAATCCCTGCAGTCACGAAAGCTTTGAATACAATTTTTAGTAATGAATTGTCATGTTTTGTTCACGTGACAACCTTACGAATTGTCTGTCAGGTGGTGGCGGGTTTAACGACACATTTACACAATACAACCCAAAAACTCTTATGGATAATATTGGTCCCGAAAGCCTACGACGTGTTAAACTGTTAGAAATTGTTCCCGACCTAATTAAGGTGGAGTGCACATCGTTTTCTATTCATACCCGTGCCTGCCGTGCAGTACATCTCGAGGTGTTTTGTGAAGCAGGACACGTGTCTAGAATGGAGGAGGGAAATGTTACCAAGGCAGGCATTGTCATGGCACCTAGAATAAGCCTGTGATCAACAGGGCATGTTACCTGGAGGCCAGCGTTCACTGTAACCAGTTTTGTACATGGCACAAGGTAAACAAGCGGCAGTGTTGATGGAGCCATTGGTTTCTTGATCTGTGCGTATTAGGGTGCCGCTCAATATGAATATGGCAAAGTGAAGTGTCAAGATTTCTTGGATCGCACTCCCCCGTAATTTATTACTATGGGTGTAAAAGTTAAGCTAAGAATGTCGTTCTAATCTGTTAGTATTTACAGGTTGCTCAGGATTTGCCACTATTTGCATATATGCCCTATACTATGACTATTGCCTTATGCATTTTTAACTCCGTTGAGCAACCGGTAAATCTAGGGGTTGTCTTTAAACTTAGAAGTGCTTCAGTTTAACAGTCAAACGAATAACGCCAGGGAGGCATGACTTTGTACCCAAGTGAGTGTACAAAGTAAAAATGTTTTTGTGAGCTCATCGGTAAATGTGATTTTCTATGGTCACGTCTACGATTCTTTTCTAAATTCATCGTCGCGTTTTCAAGCGTTGCTGTATCGTCGGTGATCGATGCAGTAAATGTGTGGCCTTACGGCACGGTACCGATTTCTCCATAGGATAACCTTTGTTGGGTTATTTGCGAGTGGTGCTTACCAGGTGGTATTCAGCTCCCTCCAAGGAATATAAGCAAGGATGTATTCGGTTAATATGGAGGGAGCATCAACCCTGCCCAGGATTTCAACTCCCTAACCTCATTGGGCCAGCTGCTACACCTCGTGTGCTATCGGCAGTCGCATCAGGGGGGGCCAGGACGAGTGAAATGTGAACAGTTATTCAATTGGCATCGGTGCTGTGTTGTTTTGCGAGACAACGGTCAATTTCTACATCTTCCAGCAGCAACAATTTTTCATTGGATAATTTTTTTATTTCAACGGTTACAATGCATCTTACGGTAGCAGTTTCTTGTAGGTTGGTGTGGGTGTGTTTTTAGGTCGTGATCGTGTTGGTACCGCGAGTGAAAAGAGGCTGAGTGATGCAATTGCCGAGTTACCGACACGGATTGTGGATGTTTGAATGTTCGCGATTGGTGAGGCACCGTGAGAATGTAACGCACCGATAAAGTGCTGCGAAATGGCAGTTTTACGCAATTTATTTTCAAACCACGTCTATTGAGCTGGTGGAAGTTGATTATTACATGATCCATATTTTAATCAAAATTTACTCGCAAGATTTTTCACGTGATTTTGTGTTTGCGTACCAGGTCGAGTGTTAAGGTTTAATTTAAAGAGGCAGCCTCTTTAAAGTGTCTCCGTGTCCAATTCCTTTACTTGTATTGTGTAATTGTTTATATACGCACACACTACGATTTTTAACTCTGAATACAATACAAATAATTCAGGTAACAATTACGCTAATTACCTGTACACAGTAATAATCCATGATCAAACACACTGGAGTATGATAACGGAGAAGTGAATGTATGTGGGGGTTTTGTTTTTTTCCCCCTGCAATTGTTTTGATTTTCTTTGCATGCAGCTTTACTCTTGTGGATGTTTTAAGCAGAATGTGAATCTGTTGGTCTGTACAAGGCAACTTAATTGTTTTTTTACTTTGGATTTCACAAAGATGTCTTATGCCTCATTTCCACAGCCACGGGGGGCGGGGGGGGGGACCCAGTTTCTACTTGCCAGGAATCGGGCACCGGGCCCCAGAGTTATTGCGCTCTTTACCTACGAAAAAGCCTCACCGAGTCTCCTTTTTAGGAAGCGCCTGGCAAGTTTTCACAATGTTACTGCGTGTAATCGCAAATTAATAATTTGCAAGTAATTTTTCAGAATTGGGATGTTTGGCCAATGCCAGTTTCATTGGACGTTTAATTGTTTTGAGCTTGTGGGAGGAAACTGCAGAACCTGGTGGAAACCCATACAGAACCAAGAGGAGAGAACATACAATCTCAACAAGGCGCCCATGTCCAGAATCGAACACAGGATCTGTTAGCTGATGCACGAGTCTGAGGTTTTGAGCCGTGAAGTTCTGTGGTTCTGCCACTGCTGCTCCCATCATTCTTTCCGCTTCTACCCTTACTCTTCGTGGCCAGAGGTGCTATTGAGAAGGCTGCAATCTGGAACTTCATGGGATGTGTTAGCCTCGAGTTGCTGTGATACGGCTTTAGTACGATATCGCATCATGTAAAAGCCACACTTTATCTTGTGCATGGGCCATTTTATTTTGTATTCCCTTATGATGTTAATGCAATTTTGATTAATATTCACAATAATAATTGGAGTTCTAAATAAGCAGCCATTACCCATGAAATTAGGGCTTTGCACATTTCCAGATATTGATGTCAATGTGGTTGTGTCACCATTTTTCCAACAGCATTATAAGCATTAGCGATTGCAAAATTGCAATAATTAAAGACTTATGGCTGGCTTATGTTGAGTGAACTGCAGTTGAATAACTTGGAAGCAATAATTCATTTTTCTACGTATCAAAGTGCAAAAACAAGACAAATGTGAAATACAGTTAGAAAGTTAAGGGACACTCATTTCAGTAATCATCACATTGTCAAATGTCATTTTGTAATGTATTGCGAAAAAACTATCACAGCAACCCGAGTTCACCCGAGTGGACGAGCTGTGGGCTCGGTTCTCACTGTAGAAATGAGGCTGAAAGTGAGGAAGACACTTTCACAAAATTGAAAGTATCTTTTAAAAAACAAAAATCATGGCCAGGTCTGGGCTGAGTAAAGTACTAGAGTGGATGAAGTCATTAGGGGTTATGCAATTCTTCGACATTGACTGCGTCATAACGATTTACCTCCGATTAGCAGGGTCGGTTGCGTATAGCGCGAAAGAAGTTCAACGTACTATGAATGAGACGAAACAACAATAATAATAATGGTGTACTTTGTGCGACGGCGCGGGTGGAGATGATGTATTGTGAATGTATCCCCATGAGAAATGTTCGGGTGATTTTTCGAGGCGCGTGCATGCAGCGTTGTCACACATCGGCGACTGGTGGTGCCAACCCCTGCCACGACCGGTTCTTGGCCCGTGGTGTGTGCCATACTTAAGTCGCGCCGTGCTTCCATTTCTCTCTTGACCGGACTAAGGTTTTACCGAAGGGTTTTTTTTATGTTTTGTAATATGCATATTTTAATTATGTATATCCAGAAATGACAAAAATAAAACAACTATTTTTTGAAGATTGTTTTTGCTCATTTTGTGTTTGTGGCTTGAGCAGTGATGTTTCTGGCTGAGCACACTCCACTATAAAACCGTGAAATCCTGGATCGACTCCAGACCACGGCTAAGATCGGTGGCAAGTGATACCCCCTTTCAACCTACACGGACCAGTGTGGTGAAGTATGTTCAAACAATCCCCACGGCCGACATGGTGTTGGGGGAGGCCATCATCCACCAGTGGAGGACTTGGAGTTGAGTGGTAGAAGCCCTGATAGTCACCCATCAAATACTAACCAGGCTCAACCATGTTTTAGCTTTCAAGATCTGAAGAGATTTGGATTATTTTGTCGCAGATAGAAAACAACCACCTGAAGCATACTAGAAGACGGGATACATTCCTCCACAGAGCTACTCAACCTTACGAAACAACTCTGTTTAACCCACGTTGATGGCAGACGGTGCAAGAATGACGACAGATTGGCAGCCAAGGAACGGAAAGCACCAGAGAATGTCCACCGTGCAGACGTAACGATGAAATGGGTTTTTGCGCAGGAGCCAGGTGCATTGTTACATCGCACGGTCGTGAGAGATGGTCGAACGGCTTGTAGAGGCTTTCATTCTTTAGTGGATTGACCAAGGCCGATGATGATTTTTTTTTGCAAAGGTTTAATTACAAATTAAAAGAACCAATCGATGAGAGGAGAATTGCTGACCTCAGAGCCTCCTGCTGCCACCCCTCCGAATTGGCCTTACGTGAACAATACCACTGATATTTGTATTCGCTCGCTGAAATACGCGTTGTGTTTTTGAGTCGCTGGCAAGCACCATGGAGAATTTTCACAACAGAAACGCAACCTGCATTACTATCCTCTGGGCAGGAGCATCCGTGTGTGTATACCAGTCGGGAGTCTCGTATACCGTGTGCGTGCACAGTGGCTGGGAGTCTGTGGGTACACTGGCTGGGAGCGGGACGAAGCGTTGACAAGTCGGTTCATGTAATATTTACTCCGATAAAGGCCGCCTTCGTTGAGCCAAACAGTACAAACACAAAGGAGGAGAGTGACGGATGGCCATATTTTGTTACACATGCACACACCTGTACGAAGCACTTGGGTTCACTTTATATATATTATGCACACACGCATACGAAACGGTTTGCGTACATTACATCGCTACGGTTATGCAATGAGTCATTCGCCGCTCTGAACACGTACATATATATTTGCCATGGTTTTCAGCTATCTTTCAATCGAAGCATAACCCAGCTTTGCTCAATAATTCAGGCTGTGCAACAGACTGCCATGACTCCTGCATTATACAAGAGCACCCGAAAAGATCGACTGATGTTAATATTCGTGACCCTCACTGTCGAGCCCACCCATACGCCCGCCCAACCACCCTCGGCATTGCAGCACCGCTCTTTATATATAAACTGCAGTGCCTCCTGGCATTGTCATAATTCACAGTGGTTGACTGACAAATGTGCCGCTTAATACGAGGCACATGCCTATTGGGGGGGGGGGGGCGGAGGGCAATTATTACTGGAATTGTAAGCAGAGCTGGCCTGTGGTGTGGCTTTACGATTTTTAATTGTGCTCACAAATGAGGCTATCGCATATCCTCCGGGCATCGAATGGCACTAATTATTTGTCCATGAGTGACGCTGCTTGTGCCATTCTGTGGCTGCCTGGTGTCGTGTACATCGCTGAAGCTGAGAGCACAAATGAGGCATTGACTCTAAGCATTCGAAGACAGCAAAACGTTTTTCAAATATTTAAAATGTGAATGCCGCTTCAATGAAGACACGTTCTCCTGAGTTTGTGCAAAATTTAATGAAGAAAGAGGAAGACATTCTACTTCGGTCGCTGAGTAAGCTCTAAAAACATTTTTTTTAGGTTTTAAAGGAAAGTAAATATTAAGCAAGCATGTCAGTATCGGGAGGTGAGGTTCCGAAGAAGGTCAAATCTGACACGGAAAGCTCCCAGGATGAAACCACAGAGAGTAGCAACTCAGAGGAGAGTGCAGACAGCGGCAGCAGCAGCAGCGAGGAAAGCCTGGATGAGGAGACGAACGATCGTGTCATCACCACACCGCTGTCTCCCGCCGACGATTCCGCGAAACCGAACAAGGCTTCACAAAAAAGCAAGGGAAATGTTTCACTCAAGGAAGCCGTGTGTCCCAAAGCGGACGCTCCTCTGACTCCACCTCTGAACGAAGAGCAGAACTCGGAACAGAAAGCCAACGACGGCAGCAACAGCAGCAGCAGCAACGGACACAGCAGTGACGACGCTGAGCCCAGCGACTCGGACAGCGAGAGCGAGGAGTCGGACAGCAGCGACGGCGAAGAGGACGCCCCAACAGAGCTGACGATGGAGGCGAAGGAGGCGCCAAAGGCAGTTCTGCCACAGAGCGCAGCCGAGAAGGAGGGCGACTTGCCCAAGACTTCTCCGAAACCGAGCGGAGTGGAAAGGGTCGACAAAGGGCGAGCGAGCGTGCGGCCTCGGCAAGGTAAAGCCGGAGCAAGAGCGCTCAAAACCGCTACGACTATGCTGGCTGGATATAAAACTAAGAGCGAAGCGGTGACATCGGCGGCAGCTATTCCGGCGAGAAAAGTGAGCCTCAGGCAAAAGAGGCCCCTTCCTAAAGCGGCCGCCCTGCACAATGCGTCGCGGCTCGCGGCCGGGCTCAGGAAGGAGGCGATGAGGAGTTCGCAGCTGGCGCAGCAAGACGCCGCCAAAAGCCAGGGTGAGGAGAATGAAGGGCAAAAGTCCACGGCAAAACGGGAAGGCAGCCAGCGAGTCGCCGTAGTAGCTAAAAGGCCCTCCAAGGCCAGCCAACGAGAGAGAGAAACCCAAGAGCGAAAGTCAATGAAAACAAAAGAGTCGCCGGGATCGGGTCAAACCTGCGACGGGGTGGACGCTGGGCCCAAAAGGGGCCTAGTTCCGCGTCCAAGTCCACGCACCAAGGCCAAGATACGGCACACAACCATGATGGTGGCGCGCGTGAAAAAGGATGCTCCGCTTCCCGCGCAGGGCGCGAAGGCCGCTGACCGCTCCTCCGATGGAAACAAACGCGGCGGCGGCGACAAGAGGGACGCCAGGATGAAGAATGCGTACCGAATCGGCAGCGGCACCCTCCGAAACGCTACGATGCTGATGGCCGGTCTGAAAAAGGAGAATACGGTCCAAGGGGCGGCCCTCAAACCGCAGGGGAAAGACGAGCAATCGAAAGGTGCGGTCGAGAGCGATGCGAGGGAGGACGGCGGTGGTAAATCGGCGTCGGCTCCGACGGCGGCGCCCGCAGGCAACGCGACGCTTTTGAGAAAGACGTCCAGGGTGATGCTGGGCGTGAGAGGAGGCGCTGCGGTGCAGACTGCAACGAGCTCCCCGGCAGAAGTGCCAACGGTGCCCGAAAAGCGGCAAGACGAAGCTCAGGTGGAAGGGCACGTCGCGACAAAAGTTGCATTGAACTCTAGAAATTGCAAGGCCCTGCACAAAACGACCAAAGTCCTGCTTGGAATGAACAAGCAAAACGAGAGTACAAGGAAACAGCCCCAAGCCGGTGCTTCTGATGTGGAGCCGTCGGATGGCTCAACTGCAAAGGATCTGAAGAATAAAGGAGAGTCAAAGAATGAAGGAGAGTTAAAGGAAGGAGATTTAAAGAAAGAAAACGATTCAAAGGATGAAGTGGTGAACACGCAACAGCCGGACTCCAGACCGGCACCAGCAGCAAATCCCAAGCTCAGTGTGATGAAAGCAAGCAATCTCATGCTGGGACTAAAGAATACCCCAAGGGCCCCAGAGGTGGGCAAGTCCTCTGACAGACCAGCCACAAAGGATGCAGATGGCGATGGCGATAGCCGCGGGGCCACGGCTGCAGAAAATAATGAGGTTATGGTACGAGAAGGAAAGAAATGCGTGGGTAGGTTTGGCGCAATGGCTCGGAAAGCGAGGATGGAAGTGCTGGTGGGTAAGTTGCGATCGGCCCCTGGTCAGTCACCCGGCACACCTGCTGGCGGGGACACGAAAAAGCCGGGGATGATCGGCCAGCTTCAAGGCTGGATCCAGAAGAAGATGACCAAGGGGGCGAGCAGGAAGGAAGGTGTGGCAAGAATCACTCGGGCCGTGGGCACGTCCAGCTGGCTGTTGAAGACCCTCCGGAAGAAGCAACTGAGCCGGCAGCTGTCAAAGAGAAGCTTGGCACAGAACGACAACTTCTTGTCGCTGTCGAAGGGAACCAACGGCCGCTTCACCAAACTCGAGGAGAGCTCGTCCTCATCCTCCTCCCAGGAGTTCCTGATGGGGGGCTTCAGGCTCGGAAGCAAAAGCAAAGAGTACAGGAAGGTGAGATCAACTGACACTCAGGCGCACGGGTTCACTAACGACACGAGGAGCTCGAAGAAAAGTGGCAAGAGGGCGGAGGGCAAGGCGGCCGCGGTGAAGGTGCTGCTTCCTGGAGGTGGTGAGGGCTCCAACAAGGAGGAGGAGGACGGCAGCAGCCAGAGCTCGGGCAGCGCAAGCGAGGAAGACACAAAGCCAGCGGGCAGCTGCAGGGATGGCAAGTTCGCGATCGTCTTCCCGAGAGTGCAGCAGGTTTTTCATGAGGATCACACGTGGGACAGCCAAAGCGTCCGTTCTCTCCACTGGGCCTTCACGCCTGCCGTGCAGGAGATGGGGACGGCTCGCCCCGGCCGACCCAGGGAGGCTACGCTGTCCGCCCAGACAGCGGCACAAATGGCCCAGTGGAGCCTCTTTGGGGACACAGACAAGGGACTGGGAGCTGCCGCTTCTGATCACAGTGGAGACCTATGGGACATGGATGACGAAGGTCCACCAATGCAGGTGTGGGTTTTCATGGGAATGTTCGGAGAGAGAAAAATGCTTCCGGTTGTAATATGCATGTACACGTACAGCCTCCTTTTGTCAATCCACTGGTGGATGAGGGCTTCCTCAATGCCACGCGTTCGTGGGGGTTATTTGAGGGTACTTCACCGCGCTGGTCAGTGCAGGTTGGTGAAGGCAGGGAGCACGGTAGAGTACAACAATATATTTTGCTGCACTGGCCTTGCTGACAACATAGCCCCGCAGCAACAGCAGCCTCTTCATGCATGTTTCTTCCCACTTGCGTAAAGACTTCTTAATTGGCTGAAAACATTTTAGAATGAAATTTAAAAAAAATCCAAATACAGGACCCTCTTGAAAAGAGTCATATGGCGCAGTGTGGCTTTTCTGGATAAGTAAAATTATAACACAGAACTAAGAGGAAGCGATAATGAAGATGAGCCATTAAATTGCCTTTGAGATTTAAATCGGCGCTGCGAATTTTAAACGGGTGATTTAAAAGAGCCTGGGAAGGTGAACGTGTTTAATGAAAGCAAATATCGTTATAAGAGCCGTCACCGGAGAGTCGTCAAGTCGGGAATACGCTGCCCCTGTTCACCGTCCGACGCACATCACGGTCACCGGAATTAAATGGTGAATAGTATCAGAATATGAATTTCGATTTAAAGCTTTCGTGACTGCAGGGATTCATCTTCTTGGTTCTTTCGGTAAAGCGACGTAGAAGGGAAATAATAAAATAATAAAAATAAACCCTAATAAAATAATTCTCACGACGTGTTGGCCACAACGCAAGCAGCCGTCCTCAGGTGAAGAACAGGTCTGTCGGAAAGACAGCGTCTGAATGAACACCACCAGGCTCTGCAGCGTATATTTAAGCTGGGTTGGAGGGGGAAGAGAGCCTTGACAAAGGAATTTGCATATGCACATTATTTTATTATGTTTTCTTTTCATTATTTTATTATTTCCCTTCTACGTGACTTTACCGAAAGAACCAAGGAGTATCAGAATATCTATTCATACTGGAGGAATCTGATGAGCTATAAAGCTCTTTGTCACAGATGTCTAGTAGAGGCAAGTCAGAAAGTTACAACAATACAAAAACACCATAGGAGTGCAAAATATAGGAAAGGTAAGGGAATCACCAACAATAAACTATTTTTTATTTTACCAGGTAAAACCCACTGAGCTACTAGCTTCTTTTTCAGTAGCGACCTGGCCACACGCGATTATAGCTCAACGAAGTGGCTTATCATGTGGACATTTATGGCAGCCAAATAATACAAGGCGCGTGTCAGTGCGGAAGATTTATTCCACCCTCTGTATGTCTGTTCAAATCAAAAGGCACTCTTCCACCCAGTGATTCATTTCAGTCGCAACAGTCCAAAAAACTATTCCGGGAATTATTATATTGGCCACGCCACATCCGACTCATCTTAGCCTCAGGAGGCATTTAGCCTCATGCCACTGCACTTTCTGTGTGCTCACAGCATATGAGGAATACTGTCCTTACTATGTAGAGTACAATAAGTTAAGATTATGGTCAGGTCTGATGTATACTTCAGTGGCAGCGTCTTACGCTATTAATCCATACTCCAAGCCGAGCAGCATTCAGGTAAAATATCAATTCCAACCCTCAACTCATTTCAGACGCTGTCTCCCCGACAGACCTGGTCTTCACCTGACGACGGCTGCTTGCGTTGTGGCCGAAACGTCGTGAGAAATATTTTATTATGTTTTATTTTTATTATTTTATTACTTCCCTTCTACGTGACTTTACCGAAAGAACCAAGAAGATGAAACCCTCAACTCACACAATCCCAAAAAGTAGCAGGTTCCTCCTTCCCCCCCACCCCCTTTACCAACTGATATCATCGCTTACAGGTGAGCTTTAGTGTGGGAGCAGCGACGTCACCTCATTGGTTGTGTGCGGCCACGTGTCCCCCATGAGCAGAAGCACGAGCAGCTGCAGTGGTGGAGCAGGGACTGGGTGGAGCTCGGGGAGGACGGAGTCCCCGACATGACCGTCCTGAGGTGAACAGCTGCAACTAACCAACCACCATCACAGACACCCACCACCACCATCATCATCACCACAGCCACCACATCCACCCACCACCATCACCACCACCACCACCACATCCACCCACCACCATCACCACCACCATCATCATCACCACGACCATCACCACAGCCACCCACCACCATCACCACGACCACCACCACATCCACCCACCACCATCACCACGACCACCACCACATCCACCCACCACCATCATCATCACCACGACCGCCATCACATCCACCCACCACCATCATCATCACCACGACGACCATCATCACCGCCACCATCACAGCCACCCAACACCATCATCATCACCACGACCATCACCACCGCCACCATCACAACCACCCACCACCATCACCACCACCACCACATCCACCCACCAACATCACCACGACCACCATCACAGCCACCAACCACCATTAGCAGTGATATTGGCTCTTCTCAGTCGCGTTGGGGCGGCATTTGGAAGCGAGTTTCTCGCGCTGCTGATCCTCAACAAGTGGTGGCAGAACCGGCCCTAGACCTTTGGGGGCCCTAAGCAAAATTTGGTTGGAGGCCCCTTTGATGTATGATTTTTTTCACCCACTAGCTAGCAGTGACTCTAGGGGGCCCTCTGCTGGCCACGGGGCCCTTTGCAATTGCAAGGGTCGCTTAGTGGCTGGGCCGGCTCTGAGTGGTGGTATATATATTCTTATTTAAATCAACATTTAAGTGGTGGTATAGTTGCACATTTCCTTGGTGGGGCACCAGTCACTGTTGGAGAGACACTTCTGCGGCCGTCTGGAACGCTCTTCCTTACGATATCAGGACGCCACTGGAGCGATGCACTTTTAAATAATCATCTAGATTGACAAACTCTTTTCTTTAGAGCCGTCTTCTGCGTGTTTAGTTTGTTGTCCCTGCCACGCACCTCCGATTAACAAGGCTGGCTACGTACGGTGCGAAAGAAGTTCAACACACACTGGTCCTATTCTTAGGTTTTTTCGGTAAAGTCACGTAGGTAAAAAAATTAAAATTAATAAAAGTAAAATAAAAATAAAATAAAAATCACGACGTTTCGGAGGCAACACAAGCTTCCGTCTTCACCGAAAAAAACCTAAGAATATGAATCCTTGCAGTCACGAAAGCTTCAAATCTAGAATGAACACACTGGTCCTGATTTTGCCCCCCCATGTTCCCGTGGGAGTGAATTCGCTCCCCAGAGAGCTGCACGAAGACGTCGTGCTGATGAATCTGCAGAAGAGATACGAACGCGGACACATTTACGTGAGTTTAACACGCGAGGCTTTCGCGATCAATATTATTCATAAACAGGACCCTGCGGGGTGGGCTGGTAGGAATAATACTAATACCGGTACAGGGATATCGACCGCACACACACGCGCACACACGCACGCACATACGCGCACACACGCACATACACGTACACACGCACACACACACACACCGCACGCACACACACACACACACGTACACACACATGCACGCACGCACACGTAATGAAGTTGTGTTGCTACGCTTCCAGTTCGCCGTGAATAACGATCCGAAGCCCAATAGCGCCCATTCATCACGCCGCTCGAGTGGGCCGGACACGCACACACGCACGCGCACACACGCACACAGTCACACATATACACACACGCACGCACACAGACACGCACGCGCATACACACGCACACACACGCACGCACGCAAACACACGCACACACACGCGCATACACACGCGCACACACACACATACACACACGCACACGCGCACACACACACGCACCTCTCACCTGCAAGGCAGCGGTCGCCGCTTCTCCTCCCACATCTCTCGTCGCGGCAGCTGTAACGATGGTGCAAGTTTGTTTTTATCAACAATTCCTCCTCCACCCCTCCCCGCCACTGTTCACCCACCAGAATAAATGAGTTCGCCCATAGTCAGTCGATCAAAAAGTTTCGCCGTGAGGCGCCGGAAGCGACGGCCATCTTGTTTAATTCACAGATCGCAGGGGGAGCGGGCGGCCATCTTGTCGGACAGGGTCATGCCAAGTGTTTGCAGTAGGGGGCGATGTTGATACACGGACGGACGGACGGACGGACGGACGGACGATATAATCTATTGGTGGTCTGGTCCACTTCGTTCCTACCAGTATAAACGTTTATTATGAACATTTACGCGAGTCGCGCGACCTTTTCAAATGCTGCACGGACGTTGTCAAGGCGACGAGAGCACCCTAGGAACATCACAGCGGGCACGGCTTTAAGATTAACACTGTTAACGTGTTTGATCCGTTCCACGAACACTACTGTTCACCGAAGTAACAGTTCATCAAATATGGGCACTGGGTTGCACCCCTTTTTAAATCCTTTATATTAAGTTCACTTGCTTGCGCGCTTACGACCGTGCAAATCTTTCGGTCGTTTTTTAACCCACTTCCCGTGATCCAATCGAGCTGACATTTTGCACACAGACTCGTTGTGCGTGACAATTTATTTTCGTGAAAATTTTTTCCCATAACTTTACACTTTTTAGGAAAAAATAAATAATATTTAATTACCAATTGCTTAATGGTGGCAGGCAATCATCTGACCCATAGGTGGCAGCCATCTCAAGCCAGAGGACAAGAGGACTCTAGCCGCCACGCATATAAAGGATTTATAGTGAAAAACTTTGTTTTTACGGGTAAATTTTTTCATGCTGATCAAAATTTACAGCTTTGTTCTGTGGCGAATTCCTTCCCTACCGCCTCTTTTTCCTTTTGCGAATTAACTTTAAGGGGGGCAACCGCTATTAATTCACTTTTAAGTGTATTAACATGCCAAAACAGAAAATGTACAATGGCAACCAAGGCAGTCGAGGTCGAAACGGCTCACACATGCACGTCGCTGATTGGTCGAGGCCACGCCTCTGTGCCGCTTACGAGCACTCCGATTGGCTGATCGTGGCGCCACCGCGTGCACAACGAAAACACGGCGGTACCGTTCGTCACAACGTAAACGTTAACCGAAATAAGTGATATATAAAAATACTTTTTTTTTTAAACACGCTTTAATGAAATGTACCCTACTCGTAACGACAGAACTCCACGATTGCAGGAAGTGGCCGCAAAGCTTTCCATAGCGTAAGGGGCCGTGGTCATTTACAGCCAACGTCAGTTGAGCGTGGACAATGAGACCCAAGCCGAAACATAACATAAAAAATCATGTTTAATAATATGTATGTTTAATGATAGAATATAGTATTGTCATCAGTATGACAGAAGTATACCAAGTTTGCAGTCGATACCACATTGGTAAGTGGGTTAAAATTGAGTTACAAGATTTGAGGATATGACGACAACAACAGACAGTGAGTTAATAGAAAGTGTGTAATAAAAACTGTTAACCGATGTCAGTGTTAATCCAGGGACTACTGTGTCTGTAATTGTTCACCTTTATCACACACATGTATCTCAAGAATCAGCCTTATCTGGAATGTGCACGTACTGCACGTGTGACCTCTTTGAGGTGTCATCAGAATATGTATTTATACTGGGGGAATCTGAGGAGCTATACAGCTTTTTTTTACAGATGCCCATAAGGCATCATTTGTTCATCTCAAAAGTTATCTGTGCCCAAGGGCAGGTCCACGGCTGGAATTCCCTTTATCACAGTGGCCCTCAGAGTGTGGTGTCTGATGCAAACGCGTGATGTCATTTATGGACGGCCCCTTAACATCATACCCAGGATGGCCTGGTTTGTTAATGCCTGTAAAATGTAGTCCTTGGAGATGACTCGGAACGATTGCGAGAACAAGACTGCCTTCATCACTCATTCATGAGTGGCAAACGGTGCAGAAGTCACACCGGTTTCACTGCGTGTCTTCTTGCTCCTGTTTAAGAGTACAGTCGTCACCAACTCTAATGCCAGCCCCCCTGTGTTTTGTTATATCGCAGACGTACATTGGGAGCATCCTCCTCTCATTGAATCCCTACAGTGCCACGGACATCTACGGGCCGGACACGATTGCCATGTACCGGGGATCTGAGATCTCCGAAAACCCACCGTGAGCCAAGACACGCACCCCACCACTCGATTGATGACTGGGAGGACAGCGCATTGTACCACGAAGTCAATCTCAAATACACTACAGGGTGGTCCAGAGATGTCTTGTGACCCTCCCCCCAATTAATTGACCCATAACATGTTTTTTTATCGTTTGCATACCCATGTCCGTTTTAAATAAACCTTACTTTCGAAATATAGATTAAGTTTTAGAGAATTAAATGGGAGTCTCAAGACATCTGGACCACTCTGTACAGAACCGAGAAACCGTGTTATAACCGGCAGAGATAAACGGTGGAGTGGGAAGCGGGGGGGATAACTTTGTCTCAGTCCTCAAATAAAAGAAGACCCCCCCCCACCACAATGGGTCTGAAAGGGGGGCCCCAAGTGGCCTTCTGTCCCAGGTCTCCATGAGCCTCTGGGGCAGCCCTGGTCACCAGTGCATGTAGCCATCGAGTGCGCAGGCGGTGCAACTGCACACGGGACCCACGGGACGGGGTGGGGGTGCTAAGACGCGATGTAAATGTACTGCAGTACACCGTCCGTGTGACACGCGTGCGTTGATACTGTTTGTGCAGTACTGTATTAGTGTGTTGCATTGTGAGGTTTGTTTTAATAAGTGTAGTGTCACGCGGTGTTTGTGTATCGCAGTGATATTGTAGTGTGGCATGGTGTTAGTGTACAGCAGTGTTAGTGCATCACTGTGTTAGTGTATCATGGTGTTAGTGTACAGCAGTGTTAGTGTACAGCAGTGTTAGTGCATCACAGTAATATTGTAGTGAATCACGGTGTTCGTGTATCACGGTGTTAGTGTACAGCAGTGTTAGTGTACAGCAGTGTTAGTGCATCACAGTGTTAGTGTACAGCAGTGTTAGTGTATCACGGTGTTAGTGTACAGCAGTGTTAGTGTACAGCAGTGTTAGTGCATCACAGTAATATTGTAGTGTATCACGGTGTTCGTGTATCACGGTGTTAGTGCATCACAGTGATATTGTAGTGTACAGCAGTGTTAGTGTATCACGGTGTTAGTGTACAGCAGTGTTAGTGTACAGCAGTGTTAGTGCATTACAGTGATATTTTAGTGTACAGCAGTGTTAGTGTATCACGGTGTTAGTGTACAGCAGTGTTAGTGTACAGCAGTGTTAGTGTATCACGGTGTTAGTGTATCACAGTGTTAGTGCATCACAGTAATATTGTAGTGTATCGCGGTGTTCGTGTATCACGGTGTTAGTGTACAGCAGTGTTAGTGTATCACGGTGTTAGTGTAACACGGTGTGAGCGTAGCATAACCGCTGCCCTCACAGAGATGGAGGACTACACCGCGCCGGGATGAGTGTTGTTGACCAGCGTGACTTTCCGTGTCATTTCCAGGCACATCTTTGCCATTGCCAACACGGCCCTGTCAGCCCTCAGCAACGAGCAGCGTCAGCAGTGTGTCATCATCAGGTCTGGCAATCAATCTATTTAAATTTAGAATATTTTTTATTTTATGTTTTATTTTACCAGGTAAGGTCCAATGAGCTAGATCGCTCTTTCTCAGAAGCGACCTGGCTACAACAAATTCTACTATCGGCCCAATGAAGTGGCTTCTCACGTGGACATTGAGAGCAGACAAATGCTCTTGCAAATCCACGTTGATCCGAAATGTGGAGGGGAAAAAACCGTAGGACCCAGAGAAAAATCCACGCCACCACGTTGGAGAGACTCGCAAAACTCCAAATATATACAGAGCAGGCGTCAGGGCCGGGATCGAACCCACGATCTTCCTGTGTAGACCAGGCGAGGTAGTTCACATTTGGCCACCGGGGGTGACGTCTCTGGGTTGCATCGTAGAGAGCAGTGCCTGAGTAAGGGTGGGAAAGAGCTCCTGAGTAAGGTTTTTTTGTTTGTCCTTGTGCAGTGGAGAGAGCGGATCGGGGAAGACGGAGGCTGCCAAGCTGATTCTCGGGTTCCTTTCGGCGATGCCTAGTAACAGCAGCTGCCCTCAGGAGCACGTGGGCCCCTCAAAGCAGGTATGTGTTCAGCAGCAGCAGCAACAGCTGTCTTCAGGAACACGTGGGCCCTTCAAAGCAGGTATGTGTTCAGCAGCAGCAACAGCAGCTGCCCTCAGGATCACGTGGGCCCCTCAAAGCAGGTATGTGTTCAGCAGCAACAGCAGCAACAGCAGCTGTCTTCAGGAGCACGTGGGCCCCTCAAAGCAGGTATGTGTTCAGCAGCAGCAACAGCAGCAGCAACAGCTGTCTTTAGGAACACACTGGGCCCCTCAAAGCAGGTATGCGTGCAGTAGCAGCCACAGCAGCTGTCTTCAGGAACACGTGGGCCCCTCAAAGCAGGTATGTGTTCAGCAGCAGCCACAGCAGCTGTCTTCAGGAACACGTGGGCCCCTCAAAGCAGGTATGCGGGCAGCAGCAGCAGCAACAGCAGCTGTCGTCAGGAACATGTAGGCCCCTCAAAGCAGGTATGTGTTCAGCAGCAGTAGCAGCAGCTACCCCGTACGTAGCCCACCGGTGTAACCGGAGGTGCATCTACGAGATGCTGTTGCACGTAGACGCTAGGCGCTACATTGTATAAAGCCACGTTGTATATCGCACTGCAGATACTGGAGGCAATCCCTGTGCTGGAGGCATTCGGCAACGCGAAGACGCTGAGAAACAACAACTCCAGCCGATTTGGCAAGTACCTGCAGGTGTTCGTGGAGCGGTGAGTCCGAGATGAGGTCACGCTCGTTGCTCACAAAGTCCTTGCCACAAATGAACCCAAAAATACCCCGCTCATCGCTCGTCAAGGAGCATAAACCATCACGCGGTTAACTCCGGTCGTCATCTTCGCAGCGGCCTTTGGCTGGCCATCGAACGGTGGTCACCGCATAGCGCCCTTTCAGGTGCGCTTCTGCTACGGTCTGGAATGCTCTTCCTGCCGATATTAGGAAGCAATTAGAGCTTTCCACTTTGAAATAATCTAGATTGAAAACTAATTTCTTTAGAACTGCTTTTTGTGTTTAGTTTGGTGTCCTTCCCCCCGCACCTACAATTATCATGGTTGGCTACGTACGGTGCCAAAGAAGTTCAACATACACGCGTTAACGTTTCGTACAAATTCACCACTTTCTTGACACGTTCTTTACAGAGATTAAAGTGCTGTCCCTGACGATGCTGGTTTGGTTTTTCACGTGCTCTGTTCAGTTAATGCTCGGTGGATTATTTGGTTGCGGATCAACCGTGCTTATTTGTGCCTTTTGCTCGGGGGCCCGGTTATGTTATTAGCCGTCCCCTCACTCGTTGAGGGATCCCTGTGACTCATTGTCCATGTAACCGCAGAATTGCCAGCTCGTAAATGAATACTTCCAAAGCAATAAACATAGATGACACATTCTATTTTAGGTGCACCCCCATTCTACCTCCGCAGGTCAACAATACATGCAAATGTATACATATTTATATATACACATATTTACATATGATTTGCATGTTTCACGTTTTTACGTTTTATTTTATCCGGCCCATCCTCCCCATTGCTTACTCTCACACCATGAGCCAGGCGGTGGTGGCTATGCACGTGGCCTGCAATCCAGCGCTGTGGAAGCAGCGAGGGTTCGGTGGATTACCGCACAACATTTCGTGAAACTCCCTTTCCGTGGGCGTCGAGGTGCCATACTCTGGCTCGCCAGGGAAATGCGGGCACAGCAAAATGTGGACGAATCTCCATCCGTTCCATATGCGCGGGATATATACTAGTGCTGTACCCTCGCACGTGGGAGCTTTCTCCGGCCACTCCGGCTTCCCCCCACATTTTTGAACACTGATTGGCTGACAACACCTGATTAGCCACTGTTGTATGACACAGGTGAATCAGTAAGCACTGTTGTATCACACAGGTAAGGGAAAACAATCAAGCTGGCCATCAATGGTGCTAGATTTGAAGCTTTCGTAACTGCAAGGATTCATATTCTTAGGTTTTTTCGGTAAAGTCATCGTGCTGTGATGGTTCCACCTGAAGACGGAAGCTTGTGTTGCCTCCGAAACGTCGTGATTTTTATTTTATTTTTTATTTTACTTTTATTAATTTTCATTAAATTTTTTACCTACGTGACTTTACCGAAAAAACCTAAGAATAAGAACATCAATGGTGCCTTGACTTACAAGGCTGCATCAATGTTTATACCAAGAAAAAACAATCGCTACGCTCTATGTATGATATCTTTTTTAAAATATAGATGATTGGTTCTGGCTCACTGCCCCGCTGCCTCCCCGCTTGTCTGTGGCTCCTCACACCTTTGAAGTTGCACAGTCTCGTGGAGAGGGAGCGAATAGTGTGTGGCGCGTTTCAAGTTGAAGTGGTAATTATTTGAGGAGTGCTTGCTGGGTGTTTGTCTCAAGTGGGCGTGTGTTTGCCGATTGGCACGGTTTGCTACGGTGCGAAAGAAGTTCAACATGCATACATACTTACATACTCACGTGTACGCAGTTTCACACCACAAATCCGTACCCTCTGGTGGGACGGCCATAGTGAGGCCTTGCCTGACGCGAGGACACAAGCGGTGTGCCGATTTAGTCGGGACTTTGCGATGTACCTACAAATGTTTACGCGGAATATTCCCGATGCTCTCTGCTCTAGGGGTGTCATCTCTGGCTCCATCACCTCCGAGTATTTGCTCGAGAGGTCAAGGGTCGTGTATCAGGTGAGGAAATGCATAAAGCACTGATACTTCGTGGAAAGTTCAGAGGATCCCAAAAAATATTGTTTCGGATTTGTATTCAAATGTTCCCCGACATCACTTCTGCAATTTCACTTGCGGCGCTTTTCGCTTGCAACCTACAGATTGTACGACTTCCCTTGTTGTCCGATCTCCCTCTCCCTGCCACGATCTTACGTGTGAGCGAGGGTTTCAGAAACACTCCTCGCGACGCATCTCGATGGATTTGCAAACGCCTCTCCCTCCACGCACCGCCGCATGCAGGCCGCCAACGAGAGGAACTACCACGTGTTCTACGAGCTCCTGGTGGGACTGCCACCCCAGCAGAAGCAGAGGCTGGGTCTGCAGGATGCCGAGATGTACTACTACCTCAACCAGGTGAGTCGGAAAAGAACATTGACTCACACAGGTGAGTCAGTAAGCACTATTGTCTCACACAGGTAAGGAAAATAAATCCAGCTGGCCATCAATGGTGCCTCGTCTTACAAGGCTGCATCAATGTTTTTACCAAGTAAAACTAATAACGACACTGTATGATATTTCATTTTTGATAGATGTCAGCAACATTAACAATGATTTTTACGGTCCTTATCATTAAACAGCTGTGTTGTTGACCAGTCATAACGGTCATTCGGCAACTTGGGGAATTTCGTGAGCGTCAGCTGCTAAATGTTCAGACCGACCTCGCATGACCTTGGTTGGGTTTTTAGCTTGCCCCTGACATGGCCCCCCCCACCCCCTCGTACCCCCCCTCATCCCCGTGCCCCCTCCCCTCATCCCCGTGCCCCCCCTCATTCCCGTGCCCCCCCCTCATCCTCGTGCCCACCCCTCATCCTCGTGCCCCCCTCCTTCATCCCCGTGCCCCCCCTCATCCCCGTGCCCCCCCCTCATCCCCGTGCCCCCCCTCATCCCCGTGCCTCCCCCCCCCCCCCCCCGCCGTCACCTCACGCTGGCAGGGCGGCGTGTGCGAGCTGCCGGGGAAGTCCGACGGCCGAGACTTCCAGCGGCTGCGGGGGGCGCTGGAGCGCCTGGGGCTCTCGCTCGAGGAGCGGGGTGCCCTGTTCCGCATCCTCGCCGCCATCCTGCACCTGGGCAACGTCTACTTCGCCCGCGCCGAGGTGCGGCTCGACGCGCTGTTGTGGCGGCGGCGACGACGACGCAAGGACGCCTCCTCGCCCGCGCCTCTTGGCTGCGTTTATTTTGCCGTCCCCCCCCCCGCCCGCTGTCCCCGGTTTAGCTGCGTACGGTGCGAAAGAAGTCCAACGTACGTGCGCACATGGGCTCGCGCGACACGCCTGCCCAACACCTACGCGACCTTCCACGTGTGCTGAGATATGCACCTTGAAATCATCTAGATTGCAAACTCATGTCTTTGGAGCTGCTTTTTGTGTTTGGTTTGTTGTTCTTTCCCCGCACCTCCGATGGGCACGGTTGGCTGCGTACGGTACGAAAGAAGCTCAACATACATACATGGTCCACCCACCTGTGATCCTGCCTCGATGTTCAACAACATGTGCCCCACATCTGTGTCCCCCCTCCTGCACTCTCACTCATGTGTGCTCCACCTATCTGCTCAATGTGTTCCCCCTCCACGCTCACCCGCGTGCGCTCCATGTCTGTGTGCTCCACCTCTTGTGTGCGCCACGTTCACCTGCAGAGGGACCGCCAGGAGGTGGCGTGCGTGGCGAGCGGGCCTGAGATGCGCATCACTGCCGACCTCCTGCAGGTCTCCTTCCAGCAGCTGCAGATGACCATCACCTACAAGCTCACGGTCAGGCACCGATCCGCTCACCCTGTGACCTCGCACTGGAAACTATGAAGTTAGAATACATTTTTTTTTTATTTGGTGGCCCGAAATAGGGGAAAGATGTGTGTATGTATGATCCTCATCAGCATGATCATCACGATCATAATCATCACCATCATGTAGCAATGATGATTTTATTTTGATGAAAGCCGTCTCTGGTGTGGACAATGTATATATTATCAGAGTATGTTTTTTGTTTGCATTCTGACCACAAGCATTGTGGTTAATGCAGACATGATTCCTTGTAAAAGGTTTCAGTTTGGTGTTTTAACATCTTAACACCTGTTTTGTTGCCATAAAAAAGGGGAAAACCTATTCTCAAGTTCAGCATACATATATAGATACACATTTATATTCTCTTCAACTTAAGGATCGGTGCCCGCTGTGTAATCACACGGAGTCTTTGTTTGCAGGAGACGATGCGGGAGAAAATTTTCTCCCCTCTCTCTGTCGAGGCTTCGGTCGAAGCCAGGTGAGCGTCGTCCGTGTGGCTCGCAATGAATTCTGGGGGCGTCTGTGGTAAAAAGGAGTAGAAATAAGAGGATAGAATGTCCCACGCTCGTTTGTACCATTTTTGCGCATGCTGGTTCTATAATTAGCTGTTCCTCACTCGTTGCTCCACTATCGATTTTAGATTAAAAAAAAAATTCTACGTCTTCATCTCCATACTAACTTAAAGCTTTCGTGACTGCAGGAAATAATTTTATTGGGTCTTTCGGTAAAGTCACGTAGAGTCACGTAGATAGGTTAGGTTATTTTTTTAAATTGTATTTGAACCTAACTACGGGATTCATTCTAGACTTGAAGTTGTCGTGACTGCCGGGATCCATACTCTTTGGTTCTTTCGGTAAAGTCACGTAGGCATAAAATATAAAATAAATTAGATCACGACGTTTCGGGCGCACACACAAGTGCCCGTCAGCAGGTGGAACAACCACTGCTTCAGCAATTCTTTATTGCTGTGGTTGTTCCACCTGATGACGGGAACTTGTGTTGCGCCCGAAACGTCGTGATTTAATTTATTTTATATTTTATACCTACGTGACTTTACCGAAAGACCCAAGAATATATCTCTATACTACTTAGGTACTCAACAAATAAGTTGTGTGGCACTAACCGCTCGGCCATGCCACTGGCCACGACAACCAAGAAAAACATTTCTCCCACGATGCTTTGCAGGGACACCCTGGCCAAGGTGCTATACACTCAGCTGTTCGCCTGGATCATCGCGCGCCTCAACGCCAAGGGGGCCTCCACGCAGCAGGGTGTAACCCTCGCCATTCTCGACATTTACGGCTTTGAGGTGCTTCGGGCGTTTTGTTGCGCCGTAGTTTCCCTCTTCACTAACACACCCGGCGGTAACGAGTAGATTATAGCTCTTTAGATGTAATCGTAATCGTCATAATGTACATCAGCCACGCTCTATCCGCTACTGGATGAAGGCGCCCCCCGCACCACCGACACCACCGACACCACCGCCATTCCTCACGGTCCTGTGTGCTGCCACAATTCATCTCACTTTGGCACGTGAACTGAACCCGTTGCTCCATCTCCACTCTTGGTTGCGCTGTCGATTGTGGTCTTGCCTTTGGCTACCTTTCTTTCCCATCCAAGAGCCATCATCCCTTCGAAGCATGATGTGTCTTGCTCAAGCCCGCTTTTTCAAAGTCAAAAGTGATGCCTCAGAGTTGTGTTTCTTCTCTTCTCCGGCTGTTCGTTTCAATGTCTCTCTGTGATTTTTGTCGATGCAATAATATGAACCATTATATACCTGGGACATTGCATTGATAGGGTTTCCAATGAGGTGATAATTAACGCACACAAAAAAACGAGTGAACTTAAGGAGACCAAATCCGTTGCTGCCCAGATTAACTTAAAACAAAAACCGCAGCTCACGAATTGTCAGACTTTTGTGGCATTGCATGGAACAGGTTTAACATGAATCTGCTGATGCACGTTCGAATACTGCTCGCACTTGCGTGTGAAGAGATTTATCGCTCTTTAAGAGGCTCTGAGAGAGCGAGAGAGTGAGTGGGTGGCCGCTTTTCCCCTGCGGCTGTACTTGCAGGATTTGGGTGTGAACAGCTTCGAGCAGCTCTGCATAAACTACGCCAACGAGTGCCTGCAGTCCTTCATCAACAAGATCATCTTCAAGCAGGAGCAGGTGGGCGTCGGTGGCTACGCACGCGGCCTTGTGGCGCAGCGAGACTCCCCTCCCCCCCCCGCGGACGTCGAAATGCAGTGCCCCTTGGCTCTGCGAGCAGAACGCAGTCGAGCAAAGTGTGGACTAATGTCGGTCCCTTCTGTTTGGGATGGAGTGTTGCTGCACCCCCCCCCCCTCGCGCGCGTGAGTTTCCTCCGAGCGCTCCGGTTTCCTCCCCACGTGCATTACACTGGTCAATAAAAAAAACATGTTTTTCTGGCCTGGACTTTTGCAGCTGTTTTAGACTAATTTCAGGGTACTGATTCCAAATCTGATCTCAGATTTGCTCTATCACATCTCATTTTTATGCTATCGGCATAGCCCATTTTCATTGATTTTACCCGAAATTAACTCTGTCACTTATGATTGCAAGTTGTTGCGAGTCAGTGACTGCTTTAGTGTTAAAATATGGTGCTGTATTTTTAGGATAGTGTGTTTATAATATAATTTTATGTTGATATCCACATTTATTTAATATTTTTCTTCTGCCGTTTTTATTGAAAATGCAACATTTGATATCTCAAAAACCTGATGTGATAGACAAAAACTGATGCCAGATTTGGAATCAGCATCCCAAAATTACATTAAAACCGTTGGAATACCTTATGCCAGAAAAAGTGTGTTGACCAGTGTAATGAACTCTCGCAGAGTGGGTGGAAGCATCTTGATACGTAGAGGACTGCAGAGCAATCGTTGGCGCCGGCTCACGGCCCCGGCAGCCGTCCAGCTTAGGGGCCGTCCACAAGTGACGTCACGCACCTGGGGGGGGGTCAGATATTTGTGACGATGTGTGACGAGGGGGGGGGGGGTTGAGAAATGTGACGTCACATCAAAATGCACAACTTTCAATAAATATAAACAACACGTTCTACTTAATTAAATAGACTTTTTGATAAATGTTTTCTCCTACAACATCAGAGTGCAGCGCCACATTAAATATGCACTACAATGACAATAGTTTAAAGCCATTTGAAGCATGTTTAAATTTTTTTTGGGGGGGGAGGGGGGCAGAGTTTTGTGACGTCATATTTGAAGGGGGGGGGTGGTCTGACTTTTTGTGACGCCGTGTGACGAGGGGGGGGGAGGGTCCAAAATCGTCCAAAATCGCGTGACGTCATTTATTGACGACCCCTGAGCCTGCGGCTCCCGCTCGGCGACCGTGGAGATGGAGTTTTGCGTGAACCTGCTCGCCTTTGTGTTCGCCTGGACGAGCGCGCAGGAGGAGTATGTGCGGGACCGGCTGAGCTGGAAGGAGGTTCCATTCTGCGACAATCAGCCTTGCCTCACCCTCATCGCACAAAAACCGCACGGCATCTTGCGCATCCTTGACGACCAAACCGCTTTCCCTCAGGTCCGAGCCTGTGTGTGTGTGTGTCTGCGTGTGTGTCTGCGTGTGCGCGCGTGCGTGTGTCTGCGTGTGGTGGAATGATATGGGGAGCGGTGGTGTATGCTACGAACCCGCTCACGGCCAACACCAGTGACCATTATATGATCTGATCCGGTGCTAGGTCGAGTCAGCCTCAAATGAGTACCTGGTGCGATGTGGTAAACATCCCCACTGGGGAGACGAAGGCGGCTGGGCGTGGTGTTGGCCTCCCACCCCCTCGTGTGCCGTGCCGGCCTTTAGAGGTGCTCGCTAACAGCACTTTCCCCAACAGTCTGTTAAGGCTACACGGGGGATCTTTATCTTTGTGTCTGCGTGTGCAGGAATGATGTGGGCAGCGGTAGTGTTGCGGTTGGTTCGCTGCGCTACGAACCCAACGACACGAATTCGATTCCCGCTCACGACCAATAATAATGGCAAATATTTGAACCGGTCCTGGGCCTCCCCTAGCTCGACTCAGCCTCAAATGAGTACCTGGTGCGGTGTGTAGTAAACATCGCCACTTGGGAGACAAAGGTGGCGGGTTCGTGGTGTTGACCACCCTCGTGTACCGTAGCCACCCCAACATTCTGTTAAGGCGATACGGGTGATTATTTGTGTGTGTTGGTGCAGGCCTCAGACCACAGCTTCTTGCAGAAGTGCCACTACCACCACGGTGGCAACGAGCTCTACAGCAAGCCCAAGATCCCTCTGCCTGAGTTCACGATAAAGCATTACGCAGGCCGGGTCACCTACCAGGCACGTCCATCGTGGGCCGCTCTCACCGTGCCTCCTGAGGCCTCCTGAGGTTTAGGAGCCTCCATGAAGGCTGGTCGGTCCTCCGTGTGATGTCTGCATGAGGGTTCCTCTGTGTGATGCCTGTAATAGGGTTCCTCTGTGTGATGCCTGTAAGAGGGTTCCTCTGTGTGATGCCTGTAATAGGGTTCCTCTGTGTGATGCCTGTAAGAGGGTTCCTCTGTGTGATCCCTGTAATAGGGTTCCTCTGTGTGATGCCTGTAATAGGGTTCCTCTGTGTGATGCCTGTAAGAGGGTTCCTCTGTGTGATGCCTGTAATAGGGTTCCTCTGTGTGATGCCTGTAAGAGGGTTCCTCTGTGTGATGCCTGTAATAGGGTTCCTCTGTGTGATGCCTGTAATAGGGTTCCTCTGTGTGATGCCTGTAAGAGGGTTCCTCTGTGTGATGCCTGTAATAGGGTTCCTCTGTGTGATGCCTGTAAGAGGGTTCCTCTGTGTGATGCCTGTAATAGGGTTCCTCTGTGTGATGCCTGTAATAGGGTTCCTCTGTGTGATGTCTGTAAGTGGGCTCATCTATCTGATGTATGTGTAATGCGGGCGTAAGCGACCTTCCGGATGTGACGTCACGGGGGGTGGAGTCATGTGACGTGGGGGGAAGGTTCGGGTCCTTAAGCGGGTAAACCGGAAGGGGAAGGCAGTCGGGCTGTGAGCGGAAAAGAGTGAGGCCACGCGGGCGAGTGTGGAGAGGGGGGGGCGCCGACGGCCATCGGGAGCCAACCCCGAAGATAAGAGGAAGCTGCGGAGTGGTGTGCAGCTGCAGAGGAGACAGCCAGAAGGGCTGCGTGTTAGAGGCAGCGGTGTGGCTGCCAGGAGGAGCTGCGGAGAGAGAGAGAGACAGCAAGAGGCTGTCAGAGCTGCGGAGGGAGAGGAGTTGCAGCGAGTACAGCCAAAGGGGGCTGTGTGAGAGAAACAGCAGCGGAGCTGCTGTTGTGGATCGGGCCGACATTGGAGTCAGCACCGTGGAGAAGCTACAGAGTAAAGACAGCCGTGTGGGTGTACAGCACGAACCGAATAAAGGACACTGAGCCAGACATCGTGGTCCAGTCGTTTATTACACTGGTGTCGGAAGTGCAACGGCATGTCGAAACAAGTGAGGAAGAAAGTTAATCCGGCGCCTGCATCGGCTTCTTCGTCCGACGACGACGAACTCCCTCCAACCACGGATCCTGTTGGGGTGGTGGAGGAGAGCCCGGCTGAGGCGACCACGGGAACGGGAGTGGAGGATGTTGGCGCGGTGGCGGGTCCGTCGACATCATCAGACGCGGATCAACGATGGCAAGCGATGGCGGTACAACTGGAGGCACTTAAGGACGTCCTGGCGCATCTATGCCATCTCGTCGCGCCAGGGACGATGGATGATGCAAGTGGTGCTCCGCGGGCCGCCACGTTGCCTGTCCTGCCGCCGCCATTGCCCACGCGGCAAGAGGCCGCCATTTTGCGCGCTCCGTGGCGCCAAACCGCCATCTTGGCCACGCCGCGGGCCGACGCCATTTTGAATTTGCCATCACAACCACCACCATTGGAAGACGGCGGGAAGAGGAGTCGGAGTCGCCACCTTACAACGGTTAAAGAATTTTCCGTCGGTGGGGACTGGAGTGCGTTCGCCTGCCGCTTCTTGGCGGCGGTACGCACAGCAAGATGGACCGATGCGGAGGCTTTGGAGGTGTTGCCGACTCTCCTGGACGACGAATCTGTCCGATTCTTCCGTTCCATAACGACCGATAAGAAGGCAACTTTATGTGGTGTTTTTCAAGAAATGGCCGATGCTTATGAGCCACCAGATGATGCGCATCGGCGATTCGCTCAACGACAACGAGCACCAGAGGAGTCGCCCGTGGCGTTCAGGGGTGCGGTGCTGGAGCTGGCCATGGCAGCTTATCCTGAGACGCCACAGGACCTGCTCGAGCCTCTCATATTAGGGAAAATGTTGGAGCTGTCTCGGGATCTAGGGATCCCCATGCCTGTGTGTGGGCATGAGAAGCTAACTTCCCGGACGGCTGCTAAGTGTCTCGATGCGCAATTCAACCTCCGTCGCTGGAAACAAGTGACGGCGTGGACGGGGGGGCCCGTCAAAGAAGGGGATGCGCTGGGGTGGAACCCTGCGCAGGCTGTCTATGTTCCGGATGACCGGGGCCCTCAACAACTGACGGCCGCCTCCGCTCCATGGACGGGACGCGGCGGGCCGAGACCGCGCGCGGCGCTACCAGAACGGGGCCGTCAGGAGGCGAGGCCTGCGCTTCGGTGCAACGAGGCCGAATGTTTCCGCTGCGGGCGTAGGGGCCACTACGCCAGAGACTGCTGGGCCCGCTTCCCGGCTCCGCCGCAGCAGGAGGCCTCGGCACCGGTCAAGTCGGCTAAAGATCCTCCGAAACAGGCATGTCGGCACGCACCAGACACTCGGCAAGGCTTTACACCTCACCCATCACCGTCGTTGCGCCATCCTAACGTTGTGGTTAAAGCATGCCCTTCGACGGGGCCTTGTCGCTCGGTCACGCAATGGCGCAAGTTGGCACGGAGAGTCGTCGCGGCCGCTACGGGCTCGTCCACTGTACCGGGGTCTATACAAGGGGTGGACGTACGCATTTTGGTCGACTCCGGCGCGTCTGTGACTATTATTTCGGATGTCATTTTTCATCTGTTGGGCATCCCGCCGGGGGCTGTGCGTCCGGTTTATGGGTCGTGCGTCGCTGCCAACGGGGGTAGCATGGGTATCGTGGGTCAGGTGGATGCTAAGATATCTATTGGGGATGTGTCGGCCTCGGGTGTTGTGTTGATATCGAGATCTTTGGCGGTTCCTTGTTTGTTAGGCACCGATTTTTTGGCTAAGATGCCCATTTTGATCAAAATCAATGAGAATTGTATTGAACTGCCGGGGGGCCGTCAAATCTCGTTTCTGCCGTCGCCCTGGGGGCGACCTGCTTCGGCCGTACAAGTGCAGGCGCTGTCCGTCGCATCTGTGGACATCCCACCTGGTACACAGATGCTTATACCCTTGCGGTATCGGAAGCCCCTGCCTGATCGGCTAGGAGCAGTAGGGGTCTTGTTGTCACCGTCCGCCGCGATAACAACCGGGTTGGCGTTAGTGGGGGCACAGACCATCGTCCGACCGGATCAATTACCGTTTTTACAGGTGCTTAATGCGGGGGGAGAAAACGTCCGTGTCCCGGCCGGTACGGTTGTGGCACATGCCACTACGGCGTTTGCGACCCATGATTGTCCACATAGCCGGGGAGTTGTTGCTGGGGTTTCCGAGCCAAGGAGTTCGGATGATCGTTGGGTTGCTCATTTATGTGACGAAAATTCTTCCCTGTCCATGGAGCAACGTGGTGAGCTGCGTAAATTGTTGTTGACATATTCCGATGTGTTCAGCTCCGATGATTTGGATTTGGGCCGCACTTCGTTGCTTTACCATCACATTGAGACGGGCGATGCTGCCCCTATTCGATTAAATTCGCATCGGATGAGTCCTGCGGAGCGAGAACACGTACGGGGGGCAGTGGAAGACATGTTGGCTGCGGACATTATATCGCCATCTAACAGCCCATGGGGCGCTCCAGTCGTCTTGGTTAAGAAGAAGGATGGCAAATTGCGATTTTGTGTTGATTTCCGCAAATTGAATAAGATATCGGTGGCAGATGCGTACCCCCTGCCGCGTATGGATGACTCCCTCGACGCATTGTCGGGGGCTAAGTTCTTTTCCACACTGGACCTCTCTTCGGGATTTTGGCAGCTTCCCCTTGACGAGTCCTCACGGGAGAAAACCGCATTCCGTACGCCGCAGGGGTTATTTCAATTCAACTGTCTCCCGATGGGATTGAATGCGGCCCCTGCTACATTTCAAAGATTGATGGAGCTCGTTTTGACGGGGTTGCAGTGGGAGACATGTCTTATATATTTGGACGATATCATTGTCTTCAGCCGCACATTCGATGAACATTTGACGCGGCTGGAGACAGTGTTCACGAGGATGCGTTCTGCCAAATTGAAATTCAAACCAAAGAAATGTCACCTACTGCAACGGTCCGTCCGCTATTTGGGGCACATTGTGAGCGCTGAGGGAGTGTCCACGGATCCGGAAAAGACGGCGTGCGTCCGGGATTGGCCGACTCCGGCCACCGTGGGGGATGTTCGGCGGTTTTTGGGATTTGCCTCGTATTACCGAAGATTTGTGCCGGGTTTTGCGACGATTGCGAGGCCTTTGCATCTCCTTACGGGTAAAGGACGGAAGTTTGTTTGGGGACAGCCGGAGGAGGCGGCCTTTCGGAGTCTGCGTGATCTATTGGCCACGGCCCCAACATTGGATTATCCCGATTTCGATCACCCATTCATTCTTGATACGGACGCGAGTGACACAGGTATTGGGGCGGTGTTATCACAGTCTTAAGGGGGTGTAGAGCGTGTCGTGGCGTATGGTAGCCGAGTCTTGTCTCCTGCGGAAACCCGCTACTGTGTCACTCGCAGAGAACTATTGGCGGTTGTTTTTTTCCTACGGCAATTTCGACCATACCTCTACGGTCGTTCTTTTATTGTGCGTACGGATCATGCGGCCTTGCAATATGCCCTTAAAATTGACCAGCCATCCGGACAGTTGGCACGTTGGTTGGACACGCTACAGGAATTTTCCTTCCAAATTCAACATCGGAAGGGAGTGCGCCATGCGAACGCTGACGCACTTTCCAGATTACCGCGGCGCGCCCCTTGTAAATGTGAGTCGGGGACGCATAGGTGTTCGCCGATTCCAAACCCCCCTCAGCCGCTTACGTTGGCCGTCGAGAAGTCGGACACTCCGATGGAACCGGGACCGGCTGACGGGGTTTTGAATCTGCCGCGGTCTGTCTGGATCCGGGAACAGATGATGGATGAGTCATTGGTGTCCTTGCGGAAGCGGTCTGCTAAGGACAATGGGAGTCCGAGTACGGCTGTGGGGCCGCAAACCGCTCTCCGAGATGGTCTGCTTATGTGGCGGGAGGGGTTCCAGGAACGTTGGCGCCTGGTGGTACCAACGTCCTTGCGATTCGAGTTGATTAGAACCCTCCATTGTGACACTCTCTTACATTTAGGGGTGCAGAAGACCTTGTTGACGTTGCAACGTCATTATTTTTGGCACGGCATGGCGACAGATGTCGTAGGGCACGTGCGCGCGTGCCCTGCGTGTGCACGACGTAAGCCGCCGAAACATCCTTACGTGCCGCCTCTCCAGTCGATTCAGGTGTCTCGAGTCAATGAATTGGTGGCACTGGACATATTGGGACCTTTTCCACCATCGGCGAGGGGTAATAAATATTTGCTGGTAGGGGTTGAGTACCTCTCCCGTTGGCCGATGGCCTGGCCGTTGCCCGATCAGTCGGCCGCGGCCATTACCGACGCCTTTTTGTTTGGGTATATTATGGATAAGGGGGCGCCTGAGAGACTCCTCACGGACCAGGGCAGGAATTTCTCTTCTAAATTATTGGCGGAAGTGTGCGCGGGCCTTGGGACTAAGAAAGTACGGACATCCCCATACCATCCGCAGACGGATGGTATGGTTGAACGGCTGAACAGGACATTGTCTGCCATGCTTTGCCATACCGTGAGTGAACAACAATCAGATTGGGATCTGCACGTCCCCGGGGTGCTTTCGGCGTACAGGATGACGCCTCATGCGGCTACAGGATATTCGCCGTTTTACCTTATGTATGGTCGGGAAAACGTGCCGCCGGTGGATGTGCAATTGGGAACTGGGGTGAAGGGACCTCGTAAACCACTTCCTGAATACATTCAGGACACGGTTCGCCGAGTCACGGAGGCGCGGGAGAATGCCCGCGTGGCTACGGCCAAAGCCCAGGCCCGGAACGAGCGATATGCGCGACGGTCTGAGGGGGAGTGCCCTTGGAAGGTTGGGGACCTAGCCTGGCTTCATTGTCCACAGGTACGTCCGGGGACCTCGCCGAAATTGCACAAACCCTGGCATGGTCCCGTACGCCTCATTGCGGTTCCCAACCCACAGTCAGCACGCGTCCAGATTGGGTCTCGTCACTGGGTTGTGCATACGTCGCGCTTGAAACCATATGTTGCTCCCTTACATGATGCGTCATCCCCCAATGTTGCCTTGCCGGGGTCTGTTGCTGCTGACTCTCCCCTGCCTGCGTCCATTGATCTTGCTAGAGAGCCTGTCGTACCTGTTCCAGACAGGCCGGCCGTGACATTGCGGGGGACGAGGGGCCCTGCTCGGAGGACGCCTGCCAGGTCTGCGGGACCTTCGAGCCCTGCAGCCCTTCCGACCCAGCTGCGGGCACGGTCACAGGACAAGCCCAAGACTAACTCTTTAGAGACACGGGACGGCGGTGGACTTCCAGCTGCGACAGGGGGATTACCCCCTGTCATTCCTCGACTTTCATCGCGTTCCCGTTCTGCGAGTGGGCCGCCGACCGTCCGGGACGGGCCGGCGACCCGCACACGTTCCAAATCGCTTACGTTTCGTTGATTGTTGTTGTCTTGTTATTTTTTTCTTACAGTTGTATTTATTGCATGCTTTTGTACGTTCGTTGATGTTAATTGCGTTGTTGTTGTTGTTCTTGCTGTTACATTGTATGCTTAGTGTCCTTTAGGGGGGGAAGCTCGGTTCGCCGCATTACGATTTGCTATTGGTCAGCCGAGGTCGGCTGGGATTTTTCTACGGGGGAGGGTGGTGTAATGCGGGCGTAAGCGACCTTCCGGATGTGACGTCACGGGGGGTGGAGTCATGTGACGTGGGGGGAAGGTTCGGGTCCTTAAGCGGGTAAACCGGAAGGGGAAGGCAGTCGGGCTGTGAGCGGAAAAGAGTGAGGCCACGCGGGCGAGTGTGGAGAGGGGGGGGCGCCGACGGCCATCGGGAGCCAACCCCGAAGATAAGAGGAAGCTGCGGAGTGGTGTGCAGCTGCAGAGGAGACAGCCAGAAGGGCTGCGTGTTAGAGGCAGCGGTGTGGCTGCCAGGAGGAGCTGCGGAGAGAGAGAGAGAGAGGGCTGCATGTTAGAGGCAGCGGTGTGGCTGCCAGGAGGAGCTGCGGAGAGAGAGAGAGACAGCAAGAGGCTGTCAGAGCTGTGGAGAGAGAGGAGTTGCAGCGAGTACAGCCAAGGGGGGCTGTGTGAGAGAAACAGCAGCGGAGCTGCTGTTGTGGATCGGGCCGACATTGGAGTCAGCACCGTGGAGAAGCTACAGAGTAAAGACAGCCGTGTGGGTGTACAGCACGAACCGAATAAAGGACACTGAGCCAGACATCGTGGTCCAGTCGTTTATTACATATGTATGAGGGTTCCTCTGTGTGATGCCTGTAATAGGGTTCCTCTGTGTGATGCCTGTAATAGGGTTCTTCTGTGTGATGTCTGTAAGTGGGCTCATCTATCTGATGTCTGTATGAGGGATCCTCTGTGTGATGCCTGTAATAGGGTTCTTCTGTGTGATGTCTGTAAGTGGGCTCATCTATCTGATGTCTGTATGAGGGATCCTCTGTGCTGCCTGTGTGATGCTTCTTGTGTGTGGTGGCTGGATGGAGGCTCCTCTTCTCCTCGGACGTGCTGGGTGGCGCAGAGGCATCATCGCTCGGGTTTCCACTTCTGAGGAGCAAAAATCCGGGACAGATCGTAGGGAAGAGAAGCATACTCTCTATCAATTCCACAAGAGGGGAGAAACTGCATGCAAATGTATTCTGTTGAGTGGTTTGTTACTTGCAAATGACAAACACTGGGACTTTTAGCATCCAAAATTGAAGCCTGTCCTGAGAAATCTGAACGTCATCCAGGGACATTAAAAGGCGCGGCCGTTGTCCCTTGCCTCACAAATCGCGCACCGCTCCAGACGCTGTCGGCATTGTGAAATATTCTCCTCGGAGAATGGCAACCCGACTCTCGGCTCGCTGGCCAGGCTTGAGCGACGATTATGATCGAGTCAACTTTGAGCTGAATAAACGTTCGCGTCGTCCCGCTGCGCTCTGCCGCGTGCAGGTGTCTCATTTCGTGGAGAAGAATCGTGAGCACGTGCGGCAGGATGTGGCGGACCTCTTCCTCGGCAGCAGCTGCACGGTAGCTCCCTTTCCACGGTGCAGCCAGCGCTCGCCGCTCGCTACCATCACCCGATCCGAATACTCACCACTGTCAGGCACTGATGGCAAACTACATACTCATATCAGCAGCTGCTATTCGCCACTAAGTCGCGGTGACGTCACCATTGCGCTTGTGCCAGGATAGGTGCATCTTTAGATCTTTAGATCCCCCGTATAGCCTTAACAGACTGTAGGGGCAAGTGCTGTTAGCGAGCACCTATGAAGGCCGGAACGGTACACGAGGGGGTGGGTGGCCAGCACCACGCCCGACCGCCTTTGTCTCCCCAGTGGCGATGTTTACACATCGCACCAGGTACTCATTTCACCATCACATCACCACCACTGCCACACACGCGCTCAGCAGAAACCATTCGCCACTGCCACACGATCATCACAAACACTTGCCTCGATCACAAATCAACACACGCACACACTCACTCGCCACTGCCACACGCTGAACATAAAAACAAATACCACACCACTACAGCACAATATTTTATACACACGCACACACACTTCCATCTAGGGGTGGACAAAGAAGGTGGTCACCGCATCGTGCACTTTCTGCGGCCGTCTGGAACGCTCTTTCTTTCCGATATTAGGAAGCCACTGGAGCTATGCACTTTTAAATAATATAGATTGAAAACTGATTTCTTCAGAACTTATTTTTGTGTTTAGTTTGTTGTCCATTCTCCGCACCTCCGAATAGTACAGTTGGCTATTTACGGTGCAAAAGAAGTTCAACATAAATTTCGATTTAAAGCTTTCGTGACTGCAGGGATTCATATTCTTGGTTCTTTCGGTAAAGTCACGTAGAAGGAAAATAATAAAATAATAAAACAATAAAATTCTCACGACGTTTCGATTGCAACACAAGCAATCATCATCAGGTGTGAAAACCACAGCAAGAAAAAAACATCTCTTGAAAGAACCAAGCATATAAGTTCAACAAAGATACATGTACATATCTATACACACGCCTGATCAATACGCAGCCGATAACCAAGGAAAAGACCCACCGTGCGCACGTGCAGACATGCGGCTGTCTCCGCTGAGTCCACCTCCCTCGAGTCACCGAGCTGCCCTCGTGTGTCCCGCGCCCGACCTCCTGTCCTCAGCTGCTCGCCGAGATCTTTCAGACTCGGCGCCATCCGGCGGTGGCTGCGGCGGTGCCGGGTTCCCGCGGCGGCCCCTCGGGCCACACGGTCTCCTCCGCCTTCCAGCATTCCCTGCAGGAGCTGCTGTCACGCATGGAGCAGTGAGTGGTTAGTGGGGAAAAGCCACACAGGAGGAGGAGGCGCTGATGGGCCACGGTGGGGGGGGGGGGGGGGCCTTCAAAAGTGTGGTTGACCTCTGTGCGAAGAAGCTTCGAAGAAATTCCCGGCCGATTTCTTCACTCTTTCTCCGAGATAGGCAACCTCTTTGGCTCTCCCACAAGGGCATATACCTCTCTAAATCTTGACAGTTTGAAATGCGTCATCATCGTGATCATCGTCATCGGCCGCCACGGTCAGTCCACTGCTGGATGAAGGCTTCCTCAAGCCACTGCCACCTCTCGCGATCCTGCGCTGCAACATTCCACCCGCCGCCGAGGTGGACTTGATCGTTTTATCACCTCCCCGGTTAACAACATCCACCGCAGTGCTGCAGCAAGTGGCGCATGAAGGGCGCGTAGCTGCCCATTGGCACTTTTCGTTCGTTTTTTGGCCCAGTGCATTGTGGGCAGCTATGTGCCTTCGTTTTCCTTCGCTGCGTCGTGTGAAGCGCCGAGTATCGGTGTGTGTGGGCTGTGTGAACATCTTGCGTTTAAGCGCTTGGAGGGAGGAAAAAAAACCCTTTTGTGGGAGTTGTGAGCCATTTTAAATAAATAAAAAAGTATAATGTTGCAAGGGACACCTTGGGACCTAACAAAAAAAAGGAATGGAAAAAAATGTTTTTAATTGTGGATGATTGCCCTCGTAATTCCGTCTCTGAATGGTTCTCCTCTGCAGGTGCAACACGTGTTTGATTCGATGTTTGAAGCCAAACTCCAGGAAGGTAAATGGCGCACCGAGGGCAACATTTCACAGGGTTTTCAGATTGACTTTCTAAATCGTAATAAGTGCGGTCTCAAAAAACTTGACGTGGGGAAATTCAAGGGCCGTTAAATTACAAAAAAATCCTACTCATGCATTTAGAATTCAGAGGAATAGGGTTTGAAGCAGAAACAATTGAAACCGACTTGATATTTTGTCGGTCAGATCGCACAAGTAAAATGTGTGTTGTATATCCTCCTCCACCCGACATAGCCCATGCATAAAAGTTGTCACGTGAACAAACGTACTGCCGCGGCACACCGGTGTGTGCGAGAGCGAGCACTCCACGGCATTGCACAAGTTGTTGCGGCGTTTTGCTGCTACTTACAACCAGCACCATCGGGCAGCTGCCAGTTTTTTACGACACACATTTGTGTCGGGTGGTGGCGGGTTTTAACGACACATTTATATATTCACGCGATCTAACCCAAAAAACCCGTTATGGATGATATCGGTCGCGAAAGCCTACATGTTAAACTAATTATGCCTTTAGCCTGCATATAAACCATCACCCAAATTCCGGTCATCCTCGCAGCAGCGGCTTTTGGCTGGCCATCGAACAAGGACGGCCACTGCATCGCGCGCTTTCAGATGCGCTTCTGCGGCCGTCTGGAACGCTCTTCCTTCCGATATTAGGAAACCACTGGAACTATATAGCACTTTTAAATCTAGATTGAAACCTAATTTCTTTAGAACTGCTTCTTGTGTTTAGTTTATTGTCATTCCCCCGCACCTCCGATTAGCACAGTTGGCTACGTACGGTGCGAAAGAAGTTCAGCATACGTACAAAATGGGCGTTCTCCGATCGACGCGTTTGTAACATTTCAAGGAGTGCGACGTTTAAAGTGACCGTGCTTGTGATCTCCGTTCACCAGGAAGCCGGCTCGTTTGAGCCGGAGCTCGTACGGAACCAGCTGCGGTACCTGGGGATCTTGGAGACGATTCGAATCCGCAAGGCCGGATTCCCGGTGCGGATGCCCTTTGACACCTTCATCAGGAGGTGGGGGAGGCCTCGTGGCCTCTAACGTCACGAACGCCTGTGCCTTTGTACTTTTGATGGCAATGCATTCGGAAAGTTGGAACTCCACACGCATAAGCCCCGAACAAGCCTACTGGCATCACAAAGGCGCATCTGCCTCCGGTACGTGGCAGCCCTTCCTAACCTGCGCAGTTACTTAACTAACTCTCATATAGGTTCGCCCTGCCACAAAACACCCACCCATGTGGGTCAACACATGTCAGATCATCATGAGACACGGTCCATCCACCGCTGGATGAAAGCCCCTCCCCAAGCCGCAGGCATCTCTCCCGAATCTAGCTGCGATGTAGCAATCCAACCAGCACCTACACACGGCCTGTTTTCATTGCTCCATCTCCTTGGAAAAAAACATCCTCTGCGCGTTCCATGCCTTGGCTGGCACTCCATTATTATTATTATTGGTCATCGACCATCGTCCATTCTAACATGTCCTGGCTCCATCTCTCACGCTCCTGCGACACCACAATCCATCCCATCTCCTTACGCTCGAGCTGACCCCATTGCTCCATCTCCACCGTGGTTCATCCTCTTGGGCATGCGCTCTCTCTTCGGCTGCCATTCTGTCGCCTGTATCATCCGTCAATCAACATCCGTTATAGCCGTGTGTCCTGCTCAAGCCCACTTAGTTTTGTTGTTAGCGGTCAACACAATATCTGGCGATCTTTGTATACAAATGGTTTTACATGCGAATGTCAATGGCGTCACGGTGGCGAGATGTTAACTGCTTCGCCTGGTATACAGGAGTGCGTCTGGGTTCGATCCCGACCCTGACGTCTGCATTTTTGGAGTTTGCGTGTCTCTCTCTGCCCGTGGTCACGTGGAATTTTCTCCGGGTTCTCCGGTTTTTCCTTCCACATTTAGAATCAACATGCATTTAGAGTATTTGGCTGATATACATTTCCACGTGATAATCCACTTCATTGAGCTACCATTGGTGGCCAGGTCGCTTCTGAAAAATAGCTACCTGGTAGAATATTTTTTGTTTCATTTCAATGGTTTAATGTGTAAATGATGATACATTATGTTGTTCGGCTCAGATATGCAGTTCTGACAGAAACCACTGGAGAAGGGAAAAACGGGTGCCTCTCCATCCTGAACACCCTCAAGCCAGAGCCCGAGGGCCTATTCAGGATAGGCCTCAGCCAGGTGAGACAGGAGTGCAGTTGCCAGGAGATGGCCAAGCTGAAGGGGAAGCATTTTCTGTACCGAGTATCGAAGAGGATTTTCAAATACCTTTGACAAAAGTAGAGTGTATTTCGGACCTAATGCGTACAAAGCTAAGAAATGTGCGAGAGAAATGCACTCGCACGTATTAAGCGAATACAGATTGTCGAGCTGGGTGGGTGGCTCAGACACCTGCATAAAACTGCGTTCTCAAGTGCAGTGCATTGGCGGGCTCACCGCGGACCGCACACAATAAACCGTCTCGTTAAATTTGATTCTGCACTAAATTTTGGCTAAATTCCCGCTCTGAGAATTAAATGTAACGCAACAAGCCATTTATCCCTGTAACGTGACGGGCGGGAAAGTGCTGCCCCCTATTGAGCGGACCCGACTTCACTTGAAGGGATCTCGGACGTAGTTGTCCGAGAGTTCCTTGTGGAATTTTAGTTGAGTTGCACGACACTGACAACAGTTGGGTTACAATTGGGGGGGGGGGGGGGTGGTGGAGGAACACACAGAGTACAGATTGTCGGAAGCGTGTAAAGCAACGAAAGCAAAACGAATCGCACCCAGAACTTCTGAGTCGACTCGGAATCAATTTTCCGGTAATTGCACACACGCGGTAGCGCTGCTGAGTATTAAATTGTTATCTTTTTTTGCTGTTTTCTTGTACGGTGTTGTGACGTGCAGTTTTTGCACGAATACCGTCAATTATATATTTCTTTTATTCTAACCCCACTGCCGTTGTGCTGTGGCTAGCCGTCGAACAAAGATGGTCATCGCATCGAGCACTTTAAGATGTGCTTCTGCGGCCGTCTGGAACGCTCTTTCCGTATTAGGAAGCCACTGGAGCTATGCACTCTTAAATCTAAATTGAAAACTCGTTTCTTTTGAATTGCTTTTTGTGTTTAGTTTGTCGTCCTTCCCCCGCACGTCCGATTAGCACGGTTGGCTATGTACAGTGCGAAAGAAGTTCAACATACATACATACAACATACACACGCGTGTGTGCTTGCGCGGTGTCCAGGTGTTCATGAAGGAGGCGCTCTACGTGCGACTGGACAGGGAGCGCGAGCGGCGGGTCAAGGTGGCAGCTATCACCATCCAGCGGCACCTGCGGGGCTACATCCTCCGCAAGCAGTACCGCGTCTTCCGAGAGAAGGCCGTGGTCTTGCAGGCCCACATCCGCGGCTTCAGGGCCAGGTGCTTGCGCTGCCCGCGGGGGG
Organism: Lampetra planeri; assembly: GCF_965212315.1. Lineage (NCBI taxonomy): Eukaryota > Metazoa > Chordata > Hyperoartia > Petromyzontiformes > Petromyzontidae > Lampetra > Lampetra planeri. The sequence continues at coordinate 2,238,606 of NC_136141.1, forward strand.
GGAGATCACGCAGAACCGCCCAGAAATAACTTAACACGTGGGACAGGTGGCGCCGGATTTGCTGCTTGCTGCATGGCCTCAGTGGGATCAGGCTCGGAGTTAACGTTGCATTGGTGTCATGAATCAAGATCGTGTCATATTGTTTCGATGTCGGTAAACCCCCGTAGCCTAGATCCTGCAGCCGCAATCCATATACAAGCGGTGTTCCTGAACACCTTCATGCAGAACCCTTAGCTCGGTGCTATACGCAGGATCTTCTGTCTCACTCTCTAGTATTACGTAACCACAGGCCCCGAGCTCTTAGAAAAATGTAAGGACTCGCGTATGTTTGCCCTAGAGATGTCAAACTTGCCACGGAGTTGGGAACCGCTGCTTTACAGAATCATGTGTGCCTGTATGTGTGCTCAACTGATCTTTAGCAGCACTTGCCCCAACAGTCTGTTAACGCTATACTGGGGGTCTTTGTCTTTTGTTCCTGGCCCTACCCCCACCCCCTTGTGTGTTGTTAAGTTTGTAATCGGGCGCACCTACAAAGGTATCTAATGCTAACAAGGGGAACGTTATCTGTGTATGTGCATGCGTTATCTTGAACACAAACTAAATACTAAAACGCGAATGAGCGGCAGTGAGTCCAGATCTTTGTATATATTGATTAGTATTAACGTTTGTTTACCCAGAAAGGCCTCACAGAGTCTCGTGACTGTCTTTCAGAAGGTGTCCTGACAAGTTTTCGGACACTCGCAGGTGGCGATCGCTACGAATGATCCAAACCTCCCCGACCGATGCCATGATGTGCGGTCATGTTTAGGAGATGAACTGAACTAACATTTTATTATTTACCAGGTAAAGCACATGGAACTGTTAGCGCTTATTCAGAGGCGGCCTGGACACACGCGTGACGATACCTCGTCAAAGTGGCCAATTTCGTCATCGCACGTGGATAATTATAGCAGCAGTTTAATAATCTAAACGTGTGTTGATTCTAACCGGTGGAGCCCGGAGATTAATCCACGCGACCACCACGGGGAGAGAGAGGACACGTGCCCCAAATATACAACAGGCGTCGTCAGCGTACAGGATCGAACCCATGACCTCCTGGGTACTCGGCGAGGCAGATAAGATGTCCTCATCACCAGGCACCCCTATGCTCTATATAAATAGAAACTGCCGTATTGTTTTTGGTTCTAAGTTCAAGTTTGTTATTCTATTTAACTCGGCGAGGGCTTGAGAGACCAGAAGTCTAATTTGTGTGGGTGTGGGTTGCGTGCGTGCGTATGTACAAGCTTTCGTGTGCGTCACTGAAAAGGGTGGCTCCAGTTTGACAGGGATGGGATAAAGTTCAGTGAGTGGGGTTGTACTTTATGGGCATGAGAGATGTCAGCATTTATTTTGGTCCTTTTCAGGTTACTGATCCTGTGTGATTAATTCTCTTTGTATAATTAATTTCGGTTCTTTGTCCACCAGTCGTGGGGGTTGTTTGACCGTACTCCACCTCATGCTGGGTCCGTGTGCGTTGTCGAAGGGAGGGTCCGGGGACTTGTTCAGAAGTCGCCCGCTCTTCATGTTATGTGCCGCCACGTTTATGGCGCAGCGCACTAAACATTTGCGCGACCGCTCCATATAGCAATCTGAATAGATCGGTATTTTTTGTAATTATGCATGAAGGGGCCTTGCCACCCACTTGAACTGACCTATTTTTATTTTACCAGCTAAAGCCCACTGAGCTATATGGCTTTTTTTCAGAAGTGACCTGGCCACAAATGATCGTTTAACGAAGTTGGCTTATCACGTGGAAATTTATAGCAGCCAAATACTCTAAACGCATGTTTCTAAATGTGGAAGGGAAAACCGGAGGATCTGGAGAAAAATCCACACCACCACGGGGAGAACATGCAAACTTCAAATTTACAGGCATCAGGGTTGGGATCAAACCCACGACCTCCTGTATATCAGGTGAGGCAGTTAACATCTCTCCACAGCGGCGCCCCATTCATCAATCTTCCTAACATTTTACTTCTACAACATGAGTATGACGTATGGGCTTTAGGTGTGAAGTCTGGCAGAGACCGAATGAGAAGGTGCATGGGCTGTCTGTATGTGTGTTTATAGAAAATACATAAAACTTATATCCAATTTGTATGAACCGAAGAACTTATGGATAATCATTACCCTATTTGCCTCTCTCTGGCCATTAACACCATTTCCATGTTTTTGGACAAAATACTGATTATCTCGGGCTGGCCTGAGTTCTCTGCGTCAAAATTCGAGCCAAGCGAAAATATTAATTTCTGGGGAGAGGACTACCCAATTCACGTGATACCTCAACTAACTCGAAAAGTCAACTTTCGAACCTCTGGTCGTCCGTCCACTGGAATTGTGGGTCAAATTGCGCCACACCCAAGTTCACTCGAATCGCCTCCTATTTTTCTTATATCAATCCGTGGAAACAAAGGTAACGCGCATTATTCGTCTCCACGCGCAGCGCCACCGCCTGTACCCCAACAAGGCGATTGTGTTCCAGGAACAGGACGTGAGCCACCTTTGACCTGTGTGTGCACGTCGGGGGCTCTCTAGGAGGGTGGCGACTGTGGCGGCGGTGGTGGTGGCCGTCCCCGTGACGTGGCTCGTTGTCGTTGCGCAGGCGGCGGTTCCAGCGGTACCGGCAGGGCGGGGTGCAGCTGCGGGCCGCGGTGCGGATCATCGTTCTCACGCGGAGGTACCTGAAGGTGCGCAGGTCCCGCGAGACACCGCCCCCCCCCCCCCTCTTCTATTCCACCTCCCCCCCCCCCCTTTCCGCACTGACCCCCTGCGCAGTGCATGAGCTTGAGTCTTACTCTTTGGTTTTTTGGGTAAAGTCACGTAGGTAAAAAATAAAATAATTTAAAACAACTAAATTAAATCGCGACGTTTCGGGCGCAACACAAGCGATGCAGTCTGCATCGGCAGTAGGCCATGCTTTCTCACCTGATGACGGACGCTTGTGTTGCGCCCGAAACGTCGTGATTTAATTTAGTTGTTATCATTATTGTTTTTTACCTACGTGACTTTACCGAAAAAAATATGAATCCTTGCAGTCACGAAAGCTTCAAATCTAGCTTGAGTCTTAATAATTGTACTGACTTTGTTTATCTAGGAAGGCCACACTGGGTGGTAGGACTCTTTTTCACGAGGGTTCAGCGTTGGGTTTTCATTTTAAGAGGTTTTCGGCCGATTCAGAACCAGAATCTTTATTTAGACTGCAGGAGGAATCCGATGAGCTATGAAGGCACATCCGCGACGCCCACGGGAAGAGAGTTTCGCAACACTTGTTACAGTGACCCACCAACCCTCGCTGCTGCCTCGATAGTGCTGGACTACAGGCAGCCACGGCGGAGAAATAATAATACTGGGAGGTGTGTTCACACGCGACAGGAAGGCATGACTCCCACCATGCCTGGCATATGTCATCTGACCACCCCAAGTTGGAACACTGCTGTCATCTGGGGCAGAGCGCCCAGTGCCCACCTCACTGCACTTGACAGCATTCAACGTAAAGCAGTCACGTTGTTTGTTGATCCAGGACTCGCCAATTCACTCCACTGACTCGCTTACTGGTGGCCATCCACCTCTTTACGACTCTTCTACCGCTACTGTCGTTTGTTTCTGTTCCCATGAACGTCGCTCATCGAGGTGCAGTTTAAGGACAACAGACTATGGGTCTCTGTGTGAGTCTATGGGTCTCTGTGTGAGTCCATGTATGTATGTTGAACTTCTTTCGCACCGTACGTAGCCAACCGTGCTATTCGGAGGTGAGGGGTAAGGAGAATAAACTAAACGCAAAAATCAGTTTGAAAGAAAATCGTTTTCTTTCGAACTGGCCTTGAAAATGAGATGACTGATGTCATCGGTCCATCCAATGCACTCAATTCTGCCCCACGCTTCACGTCATCAAGGCCATTTCAGGAATGCGACTGAGCCAATGTCTCAGCAGTCAACAGCTGCCTGGTTTTCCTACGGCCCTTAATGGGCCCGCCCAATTACGGCGCTCCTCACAAAGTGAACATGTCTCCAAGCTCAAATGAGCACCAGTCTGTGGTGTTGTGGCAGGCCCCCCCCCCATCCCTCGCCGCCTACCCATCCCCGTTCGTGCGGCATGAGTGGTGGTTGTCGCGACCGCAGTGCAAAAAAGAAAACCCCCAGGATATATTTCGTGGGAAGAAGGCTCGCAATAGATTTGCCAGGGCAGGTGTCTCACAAAAGACGACGATCCTGGGAAGAATCGGGACAGGTGGCAAACCCTGGTCGTGAGCGGCCGTGAGGAAAGACGATGGCTTACGGCAAAGGCCAGGCTGTACTCTGGTTAACGATTGGGGGGGGGGGGGGGGTTAACACTCACCCGTTACTCGTGACACTAAAGCTAAGCCGAGCCTATATTGTTTATGGACGGCAAAGAGTGCATCACCAGGGCCGTGCGCATAGTTTTGCAGCTTTTACTGCGGCGATACAGCACTATGGGCAGGTACCACAAACGGTTTATGGCGCGTGTTCTTGAATGCGATCCATTGTGGACTGATCCGTCACATTTGTTTTTTTCGTGTAACTCGACGAATTTGCGGCACCGTCGGTTAATTTTTTTGTCCTCGAATTTGCTCAAAAGACGCCCGGAGCATTAAATACGTACGGCGAGATCGAATCGGTAAATGTAACTATTCAACTATTTTTTTTTGTTTACCAGGTAAGGCCCACTGAGCTATGAAGTTATTTTTCAACGGTTTTATTTAACTTGACTCCTGTTTGTCGTGGTCAAATCTTGTAATCAAAATTTAGTCCACTTTCTGTTGTCTAATCAATTCGAAATTTTGCACACGTACTCAGATCCAGTGACAATGCATGCCTGTATCAAAATCGGCGTCAATTCATCAATTAATTGCCTCCTTTAAAGCAATTAACATTTAGTATATATTTGTGTAGGTCAAAAACGCCGCGGTCCCTAAACTGTGGAATTGCCTCGCCCAAGAAGCCGGCACCGCGTGTCTCTTGTGACCAAGATGTTGTCCACTTCCCGTTGTCCAATCGAGTTATTTACTTTTTAGTTGCACTTTAAAATAAAACCGTTGTTTTTAAAAAACTTTTTTAAGGAGTTTATTTCTAAGCGACTTGGCCACAAGTGATAGCTCAATGAAAGCGGCTTATCACGTGGAAATGTGTAGCAGCAGCCAAATGCTCTAAACGTGCGTTGATTCTGGACTTGCGAACACCTGACACAGCCAACTAGTAAGGGTTGTCACGTAAACAGAACGTGCCAATTCGTCACTAGTACAGCACTAACCGGTGTGTTGGAGAGCCAAGCCACAACATTTACAATCTGAGTACAACGTTTCGGCAGTAATTACAACCAGCTTCGTCAAGCGATAGCCAGATTTGTGGAGAAGTCCACCTGTTTCGTACCTTATATAGAGGCGTAGATGTGGTGACCACTCTTCCAAATATACAGCAGCAGGCGTCAGGGTCGGGATCGAACCCACGACCTCCTGCATACCAGGCGAGGAGACGCTAACGTGTGGGGAGTGGAGTGGATGGGCGTGCCCCCCCCTTCCCCCCGTGGGGTAGAGATCAGATTTAGGTGGCTGCGGGCTGATGGAGCTCACGCGATCAATCTCCACGTTGGTTCGCTGGAGCCGACCATGTTCAAAGTTATCCATCACTGGCCGGACCTGCAAATTCGAAAATGGGAAAGAGCATCTCGTATTCACCGATTATATGTGTGACGCAAAAGCCTTGATCTGCTTTTGACTCTGGTGGGAAAAAAGTTTTGGTGTGGGGTATACTGTGCTTTCACGACAGTTTGAGAAGAATATAGTCACTGAAGGAAGATGATAACACACTGATGTGCTACTTATATTACAGAGTCTGCTGTTACCAAACTCTTCACCTGAACTCAGAAACTAAACGACATGACCCCAATACTCCGATCCCTCCACTGGCTCCAAATCCAATCCCAGTTCTACCTCAAGACTTCCCTCAATTTTCAAAATGTTCCATTTTACACGCTTCCTCCTATCTCTCCCCCTATCACCCCTCCACCTGTTCTACTCCCGTCCATGCACTTTCCACTTTCCAATCCAGCAACCATGGAGTTACGTTGAAGCCCTCGGTCAACCTCCGCTCAGTGGGAGATCGCTTCTTCTCTCTCTGCCAATCTTCTTATCTGGAACGTCCTTCCCTACCGCGGCCATCTGTCCTGTCGACCCCCTGCTCCCAAGACAACCCTCTTCTCCTATGACCGTCTCTTCTCTTCAACAATTAAAACGCTTTCATTCTTCTCCACGAAGCACGTCCCTCTGTGAAGAGTCAGGCTATGCAGTTTTTTTTTATTTGAGACGCTCGGCAAAATCCAAAGTGCATTTTGATGTTTACCTATCGCATAAATCTCGTAGCCTATTCCCTGCAGCCTCGATCCACGCGTATTGTTCTCAACACCTTGAAGCCTAAGGCCTAAGTGTGATGTTGTTCATTATCCACATAGGGTCCTCCGTCTCTTTTCAGTCTTTAAACAACCAACCGCATGCCCCCGAGCTATTTAGTAATACACGAGGCCTGTCAATAAAGCAATTAAACATCTTTTAAAGTTACGTCGTTTGTATTTCCCCAGGACGTTCTAAGTTTCTCCTGTCAGCATCGCGCCGTCGTGAGATGAAGAATCCATCGGGAAAGCTGGCAAGGCGGTGTGGCCCCACGTTTGTCAGAGAATTACCGGAAAAGGGATTTATTATTTCATAAGACGTCTTTTAAAACATTGACTCGGCATCTTTACCCTTCATGCAGTTAGCGGTGTGCACGTTTCCAAACACTCTTGATGGGAGATTGTTTTTTTTTTTGTAGCATGACAAAGCGATGTTTTTAATTCTCACAGCAGGAATTGAATCACGCGGCGTTTGCTTTTTCGTGCAGCTATGGCGACCAGGCTGAGACCATCGACTTGCCAACCCAGTGTGATCACAGGTGGCTGAAACCTGGGCTTGAATGCAGCTTACAAGTAGTGCCAGCTCTGCACATCAAACCTCTGGACCAGCCAGTCACTTGAATTATCAAGCGTCTTAATGGGATATAATCACGACATTGTTTTTTCCTCTCTCCTGTCTAGCTCGCACCAAGTGCAGTAGTTGTCAATCAATCCAGCACACAGACCTTTCTAGAGTTGTGGTGGGAGAAATGTGACTTTAGTTGATAAAATATATCTTAAACAGGGGGCATAGATCTTCTTGGTTTTTTTCGGTAAAGTCACGTAGAAGGGAAGTAATAAAATAATAAAAATAAAACATAATAAAATAATTATTATATATTATTATTATATTATATTATTTTATTATGTTTTATTTTTATTATTTTATTACTTCCCTTCTACGTGACTTTACCGAAAAAACCAAGAAGATGAATCCCTGCAGTCACGAAAGCTTTAAATCGAAAAAGGGGGCATAGATGTTATTTGTATATATATAATGTGGACTCTTATCTGATTTGGCATAGAGGAACTTATTTTGTGTTACTGTTTTAAATTCTTTATAAAAAATAAGCATCCCTAGGCGCAGGCATAGAGGCCCAAAACGCCAGGTGGTCAACAACAAACAGCACCACTGTGGGTTTAAGTAGATAAGTAGATACGCATTAATACCTCTCTTGACCAGGGGTGTATTGGAGTGTGGGAAAATAGACGACGGGAGGTGCATGAAGCAGAAAGAGAAGGGCATTGACATGCAGCGTGTTGACCCTACCGCTCTATTGAGCCGGCCAGATGCCCCCTATTTAACGGGCCACTTGGAGCCGAGATCTCACAAATACTTAGAACCTGGATTCACGAATGCGAGTTGACGACGCAGCACCAACTCGGCCGTCCTTTTTTCCCCAAAGCGGCAGAAGACGAGAGATTTCCCCTACGATGCCCCCGTTATCACGCAAGCCCTTTTGCAACCTGTTGCAGTGCGATGTTACGGGGTGTTGCTCCCTTTTCTGGGAGCCGGCGTTAGGCAGGGCGCACAGCGGTAGTGCGTAAAGCCAGATAACGTTTGTAGCGCAATACGGCTTTTTATGGCTGGACTTTGACACGGGAAATAGTTGCGTTGTTTGTGTTCGCAAGTCCAAGTCCTTAACGGTGTCATTCGTCCTGTCTAGAATTCGGCCCGCAACGATTTTTTCAAGTCTGCTAGAAAAGGGCAGATGTGAGAGACGTACGTACGGTGAGAGAGGACCTTTCTTTTCAACGGCGTGAGTAACCGGCGAGGCCAAGAGGGTTTGCCCGAGAGGATTAAGCGCTACCTGCCGGGTGAGTGCCGTCGTGAGTTTGTGCGAGAACCCATCCCTGGGATATCTCCCCGTCCGGCTGGGCGTTGGGCAGGACCACTCCGCGCGCGGTCGACAACGCGGCTCGCCGAGGCTGGCTCTTCTGGGGCGTTGTTCACTGGGGTCTGTTTTTCTATTTCTAACCGAGACGTTTGGATGGACGCGGTGGTTTTTTGTCTTGTTTTAAAGCAATGGATCATCTGTGTAGGAAAGTAATGGGACAATACAAAATCGTTGTCGTCTTCGTGTTGTTTTTAAAAAGAATATTTATTATTGTGAAATGTGCCGTGTCGGGCAGAGGTGTGTTCGCGTGCGAGGGAGTGGTAGTGTAGCTGCGCTACGATCCCAGCGACCGGAGTTCGATTCCCGCTCACGGCCGACAACGCCAGTGACGATTATCTGAACCGGTCCAGGGCCTCCTTTAGGTCGACTCTGCCTCAAATGAGTACCTGGTGCGGTGTGTAAACATCGTCACAAAGCTGGTCGGGCGTGGTTGCTGGCCACCCACCCTACCGTGTGCCGTGCCGGCCCATATAGGTGCTACCCGCTAACAGCACTTGGCCCAACAGTCTGTTAAGGCTATACGGGGGATCTTTGTAGTAGCATGGTCGGCGTGTGTCCTGGGCCCCTCGAGGGTGCAGCTGGTGCAGTTACACCGCCTGCGCGTTCGATGGCTACCCCACCGAGCTTTGTCTCTCGACTGTGTAGCGTTCCGTGAAGGGATGGGAAGCTTGAACACAGCAGATAACCGCAGACATTTGCTGCACGAACGTGGCTTTTTTTCCTTTTGTGAAGAGAGAGAGAGTGACAGTAATAAGGTGAAACGGTAACAAATGAAATGGGCTGTTATGAAGCTGACATTGCCCATCATCGTCATCATTGGCCATTCTCTATCCACTGCTGGATGAAGGCCTCCCCACACACCGCCGCAATTAATGTTGCTCCTGCACGTGATCTCATCTCATCGCTCCGTCTCTGCCGTGGTCGCCCCTTCGGCTGCGGTTCCTCCTTTGGCCGCAGTGTTTTCACCGCCAATCTCGTCCCGCGCCCATCGTCCCCTTCAAGCGATGAACGTGGCCCGCTCCAGTCCACGTGGCCGTCTCTAGTGGTCGATGTGACACCTCTGGTTTTGCGTCCCCTGCTTTCGCACGATCCTCTCTCCCTTTTCCTCGGCGTAATTCTGAGCGAGCGTCTCTCTCCCTTGCTGAGTTTGTGCACCCCTCCACACTGTCCACATTACTAACCCGTACAACAGAGGCAGCAGTGTGCGCTGATTGAAAACTTTCCAGTATGCTGCTTTTAATTATAAATCACTAGATTCTGCTCTCGATCCCCTCTTTATTTAATCATTTTGATCCTGATCAACCTTCAATCACTGCCCTAGGTAAACATATTCTGCTTTAATTTATAACGGTGTTACTCCAACAATTGGTTTAATTTTGTTCGGAACACCTTTTCTGCGCAACTTTTGTTCGTGTATATTTTTGAGCCCAAGCTCCTCGTTTTGTGATATTCTTCAGTGCATTCCTACAGTTTTGTTTTCACTGCTTGTCAGCATGGCTACGCCATTCGCAAATCCTGAGACGGCGCAACATTTCCCAAGCTGCCATTTGACAAAATGAAAATTCATCTGTAGCGACGGTCGAGGAAATTTGTTGACAGTAACTTTTGGCTGGCTATTCACCCAAGGCTTAATTTCTCACGGGATATTTTCCGGATGGCTGCGGGGATAGACTGGAGTAGAGACAGGACCAGAGAACGCGGTAAAGGTGCAGGCCTACAATTGCTCACTCGTGCCACTGCTGGCGGAAGGACTTCCGCTTGAGGCCAGAGGGAGTTCTATAGGGTGTATTGGTCTACTCTCCCATGCTGATCAGACGTGTTGGAAGATGTGAGGCTAATCCCGCACTTTACCCAATCACACGTGACCTGCCAATCGCCTAACTGTGGTGTCACCCATTTATACCGCTGGGTGGACGGGTGGCAGAGTGCTTTTCAGAAACTCGCACCGCAAGAGACGGGGGGACTGAGGATGAGGGGCATCACCACTGCAGATTAGACAGGAGCTGGATTCCCAGGGGTGGGATCAAATAATAAAAAATGCTCGTTTAGTCCGTCTCTTATGTTTTTTAATTTTATTTTATGTTGGTAAAAAAAAACTTGCACCATCGTTCCAAATTGCCACGCCGGAAGATCAAATTGCGCGTTTGTATGTTGAACTTCTTTCGCACCATATGTAGCCAACCGTGCTAATCGGAGGTGACCTCTAGATTGCAAGTCCAGTGTAATAGCCATTACATCACGAGCAGCATCGCTGTAGAAGGAATGCAGACTCGGTGCAATTGTACAATGTCGGAGCACTTGGACTCGTAGACAACAATCTGGGGAGGTTCCACACACTGTGACATCATGTCCACCCCAGTGAACATCACGTCCACCGCAGTGAACATCACGTCCACCCCAGTGAACATCACGTCCACCGCAGTGAACATCACAGCCACGATAGTGTACATGATGCAAGAGAGGGTCAGTGCAGGGTAAAAGTGTCCGTATCTCTGTGGGTCTCTTTGGAGTCTGTAGGCCACACCTAGTCTCGAGTTATGGCTCGAGGTATGGCCGAGAGTCGAAGGTGGAGTAACCCTCATCTGAAATGATAACTCTTTGTCAATTATTACACACGCGGAGCGTTTCTGGGAAGTTTATTATTGCGCTTTGGCAATCATTATTAAGGTTTTTTTTTGAAGATGGCAAACCAGACACAATGTTGATATATTCACTGTCTTCCTGCAAATATGAATAATTGCAGTGTTTTTTTTTTCCCATCGAACCAAACTGTATAACTTCCTGACGTAACTGCAGGCCTCGTCGAATCTCGGGACCCTTTACCACGAGGGTCCCCCATGCGTTGAGATGTTTGGGCCAATTCCGTTCGCGAGCGTTTGTTTTCATATGGGAGGCAAACCGGTAGGGCCCGGGAGAAAACAACCCCGACCAACCAAGCGCGGCGTGACACTTTGCACCGCCATCTCCTCGTCGCGCACCTTTGCCGACGCACACCCACCACAGCACGTGTTGATCGCCCGTCCCAAGTACTGGCGAGGATTATTATTCGCACTTCGCTTCCAAGATTGGGGCGACGTCGGGCACATTCGGCTGCGGACTCGGTTGTAGTTCTACGCGTCGCGCTTATCTCGATGGCCCTGCGACGGTCAAGCCTGGGAGGCTGACCACGTGGACCTTCCTGGGACGAGCGTTGCGTACTGATCAAATCAATGTTTTTGTTTTTTTTCTTCCCCTTGGCAGTATAAAGAAGAAGAGAAGCTGAGACAAGAGGCCCATTTGGGGCCGTTTGGAACTGGAGCGATGGCGAACGTGAGTTGTCGATGCCTATCGCGTTGGGATATTGTCACTAAGCATGGCGATTCGTTCATAACAACAACAATAATAATGCCAATCCAGGAAAGTGTGTATGTATGTTGAACTTATTTCGTACCGTACGTAGCCAACCGTGCTGATCCGAGGTGCACGGTTGGCTCTGACTGAGTCTCACGACGACTTTTTCGGAGCGTGCTACATTGGAGTATTTGACCGATTCCACTCACGATGAGTGTCTGGCTTCATGTGCGGGGAGACTGGAGAACCCGGAAAAAAACCCCATCGCTCACACGAGGGGGGGTGACACTGAACTCTGCCATCTCACAGCCCACGCCTACCACAGCTGCCACGCCCTGGTGGTCACCCCCTCCGATTACTCATGGACGTTCGTCACGATCACGGATCCAAGCGTGTTGCGCGGTGCGCCGTGTCGTTGACTGTGGGAGAGACCTGAACTTAAGGGAACCTTGATTACAGAGGTGGTCTTCTGCCACAGTCGTAAAACTAATGAGCAGTACAAACAGCAGGGATAACGGCACGTGTCTCTGATAACCGAGTCTGAGGCGGCGACGACGGCATGAGGATGGCTGGAATCCCATGACGGATACACCGATAGTGCGTGCACACAGGAGACTGGGTTTAGGATACGTAGGCCGATAATGTTTTACAATTGGTGGAACTGTGAACCCGAACACATACACGCACACGGTCAAACCGTAAAGGTCACGATTGGTGAGTTATTGTGATCTGGTTGTCCTTTGTGGGCGAGGACAGCGCTTGGGTAGGTGACCTTCGTGCGTGCCAGGGTAGTCACGGCGCTGCTGCTGCTGCTGCAGCAACGCTGTGCTTGGGTGATGGTTCAACAGAGGGTGGTCCAGCAGCGGCATCTCTGCTCGAAACCACGGTTACGCTCCCTGGCCTTCACCAAACCGCGCTGACCAGCGTGGTGAAGTATGGTCAAATAATTCCCCGTGACCCCCACGCCGCGCGGGGAGGCCCTCCCTCATCCAGCAGTGGATTGCAAAGACACGACTGCAGAGAGGGTAGAACATAGTGGGCTCATTGTGCACAGTGGAAATTAAAGACACAAGCCACGGTAGTGTCGTGCGTTTGTGGCCATTCAACCCAAAGGAAGGGGCGTAGAGTAAACCCACCGTAGCCTGCGCTCCTGCAGTGCAGAAGGAATAGCAAAACAACGCAAACTCCCTCCGCTGAAGCCCTCTCGCGCCCAACAGACCTCGATAGCTCCTGAGCACGTCGCCTTCGCGTTCAAGAATAGCAGTGGGGTGAATGCTGCCTGAGATCCATTGGTTCGCCATGATTGTTGTCTTCACATTGCTATTGCTTAGTGGCAATGGCGCTGCATCGTGTCCCAGTTGCATTCCCGACGGTGCAAATATTCAATTGCATTGATTATGTTACCGGTGGCAATATTCAATTGTATTGATCATGTTACCGGTGGCAATATTAAATTCTATTGAACATGTTACCGGTGTCAATATTCAATTGTATTGAACATGTTACCGGTGGCAATATTCAATTGTATTGAACATGTTACCGGTGGCAATATTCAATTGTATTGATCATGTTACCGGTGGCAATATTCAATTGTATTGAACATGTTACCGGTATCAATATTCAATTGTATTGAACATGTTACCGGTGGCAATATTCAATTGTATTGATCATGTTACCAGTATCAATATTCAATTGTATTGATCATGTAACCGGTGGCAATATTCAATTGTATTGAACATTGGTATCCCTTCCTGGTAATCGCACTGCGTGTAGTGACCCAGGTGCATCCCCGGCGGTGCACTATCGGCACCTTGTCAAATCATCCGAGGTGCGGCTGGCCGAGCCGGTGTGACCCCGTCGGCGGTGTGCCCGCCGACGGGGTCGCGTGGGAGAGAATTTCACGGAGATTATTTTTGCCCGAGTGGCTTTTGTTTTCTTCGCACACCAAAGGAGGGGGGGGGGAGGGGGGAGTTGCACCTCCCGATTAGCGTTGGTTGGCTACGTAACGGTGCGAACGAAGTTCAACTTACTTGCTCGGCCACGAGGTTTTGGCGTTCGTCGCAAAGCAGTGAAGCCCAACGATTAAATGCTCAGCGTTGGCATCTAGCTTGGGGTTTTTTTCCCGTAAGTGAGTTTTATGGCTAAACTATTCCATCTGTGACAGTTGCCTGCCACACCTTAAAACGGAGGCTTTGTTTTCCCCCAAGCCAAACGGCAATTGGGGCGTTTACAAACAAGCCCAGCGCGGCCGGGCTTGCTTTGGTATTGTCCTTCATATCAGCGTGGTGATAATAACAACGTCAAGGTCGGTGCAAAGTTCCACGCTGGAGAACAAAAAATTATTGATGACTCCGGCTTTTATTTACCGTCGAATAAAGCGGCGCGGTCGGTGTGTGCCCGCGTCACCGCTTCCAATCTCCCACCCCACACCACGCGACACTGCCGATTGACCCTGTGGAACCTCATTTGCCAGCATGGTGCATTGTCTTTGAGTTGTGCACCTTTTGGCGTCATCTGGTCCAACACCATGTGAGACTAGGCTCTAAGGAAAGCTGTCTCGGGTGTGGATCAATCAACTTCAAGGACAGTGCACATTATCAGAGTTATGTTTTTTGTTTGCATTATGACTGCAGGTATTGTGGTCTATGTAAACATGACTCCTTGTAAAAAAAGGTGTCAGTTTTGTTGCCAGATAGAAGGGTAAACAAAAAAATTATTATTGCCGATTGAGACAATGAGTCAAAGTGTCTTACATCCCTCCCCACTCTCTCCGACCCATCGGCGAGAGTGGGCACGGCCACGGCTAATCGACCGGCAGGTCGGCGTGCGATCGGCGCAAAGTGTGGCGTGGGCAAGTCCACCTCTTCCAAGGTGCCCACCTCCTCCAAGCGGGAGGGGGCGTTAGTCAGTTTCAGTTTATTAGGTATAGCCCTGTGAGCCATTCAGCTCTTGAATCGGGTGCAACCGCAACAAAACAAAAAACAAAAACATGAACAAGAAAACATCTTAAAGTGACTATGCACAAACAGAAAAATCCAGGAAAAAACTGCAAATTAGTCCTGGAGAGGGCTACTCTAGAGCAGTGGATCTCAACCGGGGGTACACGGACCCCCCCCTGGGGGGGAGGGGGGGAGGTTCGTGGCAATGTCCCAGGGGGGTAGTATGATGAGTTGATGTATGCTAAATTACACCGGGTGCTTCAAAAAAATGTTAACACTTACATGGGACTATCTTTTTATGGAAAAAGAACGGATATTAATACACTCTAACATGATAACAAATGTCATGTTAACAGCTTCAAAAAGTCAAAGAGTCTTCCACTTGTTCGCCATCATTGTCAACACGTGCCTGGAATCTATCTCAGGTGGTCTCCAGAGTCACATTTCTTGTGGCATTGTTGCAAATTCTCGGAAGTGTTAACATTTTTTTGAAGCACTCTGTATCATACATGAGCGTCATTGGTGAATAATCGTGTATGAATCTGCCAATACACAATAACTACGATAAAGTGTAAATCCGTATGGTTACCAAGAACGATATAAAAGACCTTTGTAAACTCTTTCGGTAAAGTCACGTAGATAGGTAAAAAAATAACAAAAAACTACGACGTTTCGATCGCAACACAAGCTGTCGTCTTTTTTTATTCTGAAGACGACCGCTTGTGTTGCGATCGAAACGTCGTAGTTTTGTTATTTCCTTTGAACCTATCTACGTGACTTCACCGAAAGAGCCAATATGAATTCCTGCAGTCACGAAAGCTTTAAGTCGAACTTTGTAAACTCATTGATGGTAAACAGTGCGGGTTTCCAAGAGTAACCAGCAAGCGCGAACACATTTACTTCATGCGTGCACAGCGTCCGTTTAATTTTTTGTATTCGCTTGCAAGTTACTCTCTCGTTAGGATACCTCACAAAATGGACAATTGGTTATACTATTGACGTTCATATTACTCATACATGTATTTCTCAGAACCATGTTGGCTCAGGCAAGGGGGGTTATACTCCAGTTGAAACTAAATTCAACAAGGAGG
Source organism: Lampetra planeri (assembly GCF_965212315.1). NCBI lineage: Eukaryota > Metazoa > Chordata > Hyperoartia > Petromyzontiformes > Petromyzontidae > Lampetra > Lampetra planeri. The sequence goes on from NC_136141.1 coordinate 2,254,345, forward strand.
TAGTAGTACAGCAGCCGAACAAGGTTGAGAACCACTGCTCCCGAGTTCCGTCTGGTGTCGGCCCTTCCGCCAGCAGCGGTCGTAGCCAAGCGATTACAGGGCTGCCCCTTTGCCCTGTTCAAGCGGCCAGACGTGGCGTTACTTGGAAGTCACGCTGCGTGGCCAAGCCAAACGCCTTGCGATAGTTGGGTGAAAGTGCACCTGGAATTGGCCGAAAGAGCCGTTGTTGTTGCCTTGCCTCGCTCCGATGATTAATGGTGATCCCCTGGCACCGCGCGGCGTTACAGAACAACGCTCGTGCCCCATGAGGGACGCTTGGCCAATACTGTCCGTGATGTTCGACCTCGTGAGCGAGGAGACCAGAGTAACCGGAGAGAACCCAGCGTGCATATGAAGTGTGAGGGGATTGTGTGACACTCGGCAAGGCCACTCTCGGGCCACATTCACTCACATAGCCACGGCTACATACCTGTCAACCCCCTATCAGTGCCCTACCTTATATTCAGACCAATTCAGACCTCATTGGTCACCCCGTGCCCTTATAAATGTCAACGTTTATCATACAAAGTACCATCACAAGGGAGAAACACAAACAAATAGACAACATTTTTTTGCGTATATTGAAACGGCTGCATGCCGTAGGGACCTCAGAACTAAATTCCCCTGTACAAGAATACTGCTAAACCCGTATTGGTTGACAGCTATGCAGCTACAACACCTGGTAAGCCTCAACCATCACCCATCCACGTACTAGCCAGACTCAGCCATGCTAAGCTCAGATATTCAATGGGCTCTCTCTCACTCTATGCACAGGTGGGAAAGCTTGCACTGAAAAATGCATGGACTAATGTTTGCTTCGCGTGAAGGAGACAGATGGATTGTTGTATGTATGTTGTGTACATGTATGGTGTATGTATGTTCAACTTCTTTCGCACCGTACATAGCCAACCGTGATAATTGGAGGTGCGGGGGAAGGATAACAAACTAAACACAACAAGAAGCCGTTCTGAAGAAATTAGTTTTCAATCTAGATGATGATTTTAAAGTGCACAGCTCCAGTGGCTTCCTAATATCGGAAGGAGGAGCGTTCCAGACGGCCGCAGAAGCGCATCTGAAAACGCCGCGAGATGCGGCGACCATCTTTGTTCGATGGTTAAGACAATAGCCGCTGCTGCGAGCATGACCAGAGATGGCGTCTAGATGACCTTCATCCAGCAGTGGATAAATCATGGAGGATGATGATGATGATGAATGTGTGTGCAGGCATGGGCACCCAGGAACACGGCTGTCTCCCAGTTGGAGGTGCCACCTGACCTGGCCATGCTGCTGCGGGTGTACGAAGGTAAGGTCCCTCATGGGTTCAAAAAGACGTGGTCCCTTGTATGTGTGCATGTTGACCTTAATTCTAGATTTGAAGCTTTCGTGACTGCAAGGAATCATCTTCTTAGGTTTTTTCGGTAAAGTCACGTAGGTAAAACATCAAAATGAATGAAAATAAAATAAAATAAAATAAAAAATCACGACGTTTCGGAGGCAACACAAGTCTCCGTCATCAGGTGGGACCGTCACAGCCAGATTAGCTGCATCAAGTGAGGCAATGATTCAAGATGTAATCCCTTAAAAGCGAGTTGAGGGGGGGAGGAGAGGGAGGGGGGAGCTCATCAGATTATGGTAGCCAATGAATGGAACGTATCGGGAGGGAGGGGGGGCGAGGCCAAAAGGGTGGGCGACGGCGTGCAAGCGATTGTGCGCAAGCGGCTAATTACTGCACACGCCAACACAATGGGCAGAGAGGGGGAGGGAAGCTCTAATACACATGATAGACAAAAGAACGAAAATGCCCATGTTAATACCAATGCTGGCTGAACAATGAAGAGAGTACTGTTAAAAAATAACTGGGGATGTTAACACTCGGTAAAGTAAAGTAAAATAGTGCCTGTCAGATAAGATGGTCCAAAAAATTGTAATTAAGTCTTTTTTGCGTGGTTGATAACATCTTTCCAATGATTACTAAGTTTGTACCCATCATCACGGTTGTAATTATGTCTGTGTTTGTATATTTGTATGGCTTCGTGTACAAACCTTTGATGGTAGCCGGGAGGTTTGCAGAGAACCTTGGTCTCGGAAAAGACAATTTCATGAGAGCCCACCGAGTTGTAGCAATGATCGGCAACGGCAGAAGAATCAGTTCTGCCGTGTTTCAGATCTGACTGATTCTTCTGCAGTTGCCGATCATTGCTACAACTCGGTGGGCTCTCATGAAATTGTCTTTTCCGAGACCAAGGTTCTCTGCAAACCTCCCGGCTACCATCAAAGGTTTGTACACGAAGCCATACAAATATACAAACACAGACATAATTTCAACCGTGATGATGGGTACAAACTTAGTAATCATTGGAAAGATGTTATCAACCACGCAAAAAAGACTTAATTACAATTTTTTGGACCATCTTATCTGACAGGCACTATTTTACTTTACTTTACCGAGTGTTAACATCCCCAGTTATTTTTTAACAGTACTCTCTTCATTGTTCAGCCAGCATTGGTATTAACATGGGCATTTTCGTTCTTTTGTCTATCATGTGTATTAGAGCTTCCCTCCCCCTCTCTGCCCATTGTGTTGGCGTGTGCGGCAGTTGGCCGCTTGCGCATAATCGCTCCATTGTGTTGGCGTGTGCAGTAATTAGCCACTTGCGCACAATCGCTTGCACGCCGTCGCCCACCCTTTTGGCCTCGCCCCCCCTCCCTCCCGATACATTCCATTCATTGGCTACCATAGTCTGATGAGCTCCCCCCTCCCTCTCCTCCCCCCCTCAACTCGCTTTTAAGGGATTACATCTTGAATCATTGCCTCACTTGATGCAGCTAATCTGGCTGTGACGGTCCCACCTGATGACGGAGACTTGTGTTGCCTCCGAAACGTCGTGATTTTTGATTTTATTTTATTTTCATTCATTTTGATGTTTTACCTACGTGACTTTACCGAAAAAACCTAAGAACATGTTGACCTTCTTTCGCACCGTACGTAGCCAACCGTGCTAATCGGAGGTGCGGGGGAAGGACAAACTAACGAAACGCAAAAAGCAGTTCCCTCATGGGCTAATGAGGCCATGGTTCCTCATGGGTTAATAAAGGCATTAGCACTCGTGGGATCATAAATGTCTGGTTATTTAATGGGACAATGAAGATCAAAGTGTGGTGCGGCATTCATCCAGCAGTGAATTGCCAAAAGGCTTAACATTATTTTGTTGTAAATTATTATGATCGTTGTTACACGTCGTAAAACAAGGAAACTGTGAACGCTTGATTACTTCATTGATTCAGTGAACAAACGTTCGCCCCTGTTAAGCGAAATTCCCCAAAGGGGCGGGGGGGGGGTGCCTTTTTATTGTGCTCGACATTTCCTCTGATAATAATAATGACCATCAAGTCAAGTATGCGGGCTTGGGGCAGGCAGGAACACGTGGCTAGAAGGGGGAGGGGGGAGGTGAAGGCCAACGGACGAGACCGGTGATGAAATGGCAGCCAAAGGAGGGAATGTACTTGAGAGACGTTCCACCACCATGGAGACCCAGAGATGACATCAGCGCATCAGAGGCCAGAGTAGAGATGCATCGTGACATTGTGAGGGATGTTGGAAGGCGTGGAAGAGGCCTTCATCCAGCCATGCATAGACAATGGATGATGCTTGATGATTATTTCAACAGCGACTGTGCTGTAACGTCATTTTTGACATTTTCACAAGAACTTACAATGACAGCATGACAAAAATAATGAAAACTATTTTTACTCAGTTATTTATAAACATGACGATGTCATTACAGCTGACGTCTTCTCATTACGTGTGATGCAATCACATTTATGAACTACATTAATAAAAAATTAACCCGTAAAAACAAAGTTTTTCACTATAAATCCTTTATATGCGTGGCGGCTAGAGTCCTCTCGTCATCTGGCTTGAGATGGCACGGTTTTTAAACCTCGTCGTGTAAGTTGCCCCGTTGACAAGGCGACGCTTTTATTTAACTTAGGGTCTTGTATCCTCAAATCTTGTAACTCAATTTTTACCCACTTCTCAATATCTTATCGATTGCAAACTTGGTATACGTATGTCATACTGATGACAATACTATATTCTATCATAAAAAAAAAATATCTATTTTTAAACAATCATTTTTATATATTTTGTATCGGCTTGGGTCTAATTGTCCACGCTCAACTGACGTTGGCTGTCAATCACCACGCTCCATTACGTTATGGCAAGCTTCGGGGCCACTTCCTGGAGTCGTGGAGTTCTGCCATTACTCGTACGGTGCATTTCATTAAAGCGTGTTTAAAAAAAAAAGTATTTTTAAATATTATTTCTTTGTTGTTGTCGTTGTTGCCGCAGGCAAGTACCACATGCACAGCGACAAGGTCAGGCTCATGTCGCCACCTCCCATGAGGGACACGCGGGTCTACGACCTCCCCCGTGACATCAACAGTCACCCCTTCTCCAAGTTCTCGAAGGGCGCCTTCAAGGTGAGCCCGTGGAGCCCCCCCCTCCCCCTGCGCGATCGTCACAGAGAAGTCCTCCTTCCCAGTCCGCTGTTCATGTCACCGACCAAAAGAGTGGCACCCGTAGAAGGCACCTTGGTCACGTCAATGATTAACGTCGGTGTTTGTTCGATGGTGGGTGGGGTCCCCGTTGCCTTGTGGGACACGGCAGTGTCGCGGTTAGCTGTGAACCCGGCGGCCCGAGTTCAATTCCCGCTCACGGCCAACACCACAGGTGACGATTATCTGAACCGGTCCTGGGCCTCCCCTAGGTCGACTCAGCCTCAAATGAGTACCTGGTGCGGTGTGTAGTAAACATTGCCACTGGGGAGACAAAGGCGGCCGGGCTCGGAGTTGGCCACCCACCCCCTTGTGGGCCGCCCCTGCCTTCATAGGTGCTACTCGCTAACAGCACTTGCCCCAAAAGTCTGTTCAGGGTACATCGGGTACTTTGTTGCGTTGGTCCCTTGTAGAACAGGTCATAGCCAGCCAGCCACAATATAAGTGTGGCAAAGATTAACGTGAGTCCACTGCCTACCACCACCAAATCACACTAATTGCGCATTATCTCGTTGGAACTCACGTTTATGTTTTTTCTCGAGTTTTCTGGTTTCCTTCCATATGAGGTCAAACACTCATCAGTATGATGCCAAACATCCCAATGCAGGACCCTCCTGAAAACAAGAGTTGAGACTCAGTGGGGCTTTCCTGGATACACAATTGGCATTGTAATTTAGATTATTCTTAGGTTTTTTTCGGTAATGTCACGTGGGTAAAAAATTAAAATTTAAATTAATAAAAGTAATTATTAATTTTACTTTTTTTACCTACGTGACTTTACCGAAAAATTAAAAACCTAAGAATATGAATCCTTGCTGTCACGAAAGCTTCAAATCTAGAATTGTAATTGACGTTGCCCGTCAGGCCAATCACACGGAATGTGCCCGATACTCGTCAGTTCTCAGAAGCTAAGCAGTGTGGGGCAATCCCGACTTACACAGACAGATTGCCATCGGCCGCTCCAGGGCTACGCGTTGGGCTGTAGAAATCCCCATCGTTCTGGACATCTACGCTTCCATGCCTGTGGTCCCACGCCTTGGCCAGCCCGCGCTGACGAGCGGCGGGTGAAGCACGGCAAAATAATCCTCACGACCCGCACAGCGTTGTGCGGAGACCCTCATCCAGCAGTGGATTGACGGGAGGGGCTGTACGTGTATGTAATTGGCGTTCGCGACGTATGGTGAGATGCTCTCGGCCTGCGCACGGCCAGGGGATGCCCTCAGGACGTCACCTCAGGTTGGACCCCCTCTCCCCCGCCCTTCCAATCGTTGTGCTTGTTGCTCGTAGAACGGATGCTTCGGCTACCTTGGACCTCCGGTGGAATCGACTCTCACCAAGGTCATCACAGAGGAGGAGCAGATGGAAGCCATATCCATCTTCAAGCTGGTGAGCTCACGCGCGAGGTGACATGACGCCGTTTGTGCGGATGTTCTTCTTGGTTCTTTCGGTAAAGTCACGTAGAATGGAAATAATTAAATAATAAAAATAAAGCATAATGAAATAATTCTCACGACGTTTCGGCCACAACGCAAGCAGCCGAGAACAGGTCGGCTGCTTGCGTTGTGGCCGAAACGTCGTGAGAATTATTTTATTATGTTTTATTTTGTATTTTTTTATTTTATTATTTTCATTCTACGTGACTTTACCGAAAGAACCAAGAAGATGAATCCCTGCAGTCACGAAAGCTTTAAATGTGCGTATGTTGTTTGCGATTGGCTCAACGTCAAGCCTGCAGTCCTATGCCTCGGTAAAGGGGAAGGAGATGTCCTTTATGAAAGTGAGGCCCAATCCAAGAGACTTATCGCAGTAAATGCCGTACTGTAAGTTGACTTTAAAACATTTAAAGCATTCCCCAAAGCCGTTTATGTGCAATTAAAAACAAATCTGATTTTTCTGACCCCCCGTGCTGCTTGCTAACAACGTGACGAGTCGTAACATTGGTCACCTCTGCCGACATCCTTGGTGAATTTATTTCTTCAGCAAATGCTTTCACGCGTGACTGTAAAAACAGTTAGAGCTTGGTGTCACGTGATTGGGTGCGCGTGCTGGTCGTGCCCAGCTTTGATTACTATATTTAAATGCGACTTGATTTATGCTCGTGTCAGAGGAGAGCGTGTCAACTCTTCAGTCGTTAAACATTTTTGGGAAGTCGGCAGCTTTTCTGAACTCCAGTCCTCCGTCCACTTCCTCCCACCGTCCACCTTTTTGCGATTACCAATCTTTTCAATTTGTGCGCAACGTGGGCTTCTTGACGCTGCCCACGCACTTGACGGTCGATAGTTGCGTAAGGCCGGACCGTGGACCGGGTTACAAGGACCGGAGTTTAGAGACCCCGCTCTAAATGTAGCCACGTAGGCTTTTGCGACCGATCTCTTACGACTTACAATTGATTCTTGGGTCAGATTGCGTCCGTAAAATGTGTGTCGTAAACAACATTCCCTCCTCCTCCACCCGACGCAGCCAATCAATAACGTTACGGGAGCAACGTGCCAGTTCATTTCCTGCTTTGGCACTCCGTTGTTTTGGAGCGCAATCCACAACGTTTTAACAATTGGGTATGAGGGACGTTTCACTGGCATCATCAGGGTCGGTTTACACATTTGAGACTCTACAGGACAGTGTTCCGAGCAAAAACTACATCAGTGTTAACCGTTAACGTTGTTTGAGGTTCGTACGGTAATACTGTACTGTGATTATCAAGGTGCTAATGCTTTCTGTGTGAAGCTGGCATGCGTTTCCTCTATTGATTTTAAGCGATATTTATGCCAACATATTCAAACGGATCCTTCTCAACCGCTTTGTTCAGATGTTCAGAGTTTATTTGAGGTGACCGTGTGGCTCAGAGGTCCAAGCGCTGAGCTGGTATCGCTGCTGAGATCCTGGGTTCAGATTGAGGCAGCCGCCTGGATAAAACTGGGTTCTCAAGTGCAGCGAGTTGTTGTGCTCACCAATGACTGCACACAATGAACCATCTCAGAAAATTTGGTTCTGCACTTAATTTAGTGAAATGCCAGTCCTGAGAATGAACAGAGTATTAGTTTGAGTCATAATATAGGTTTGTTTAGGCTAGATCGCGTAAATATAAATGTGTCATTAAACCCGCCACCAGCCGACACAGCCAATTAGTAAGGGTTGTCACGTGAACAGAACATGCCAATTCGTTACTAGTACAGCACTAATGTGTAGTGTATTGTATAGTGTATAGTGTAGTGTAGAGTGTAGTGTATAGTAGTGTAGTGTATAGTATTGTAGTGTACAGTGTAGTGTATAATAGTGTATAGTATAGTGTATAGTGTAGTGTACTAGTACAGCACTAACCGGTTGTGTTGGAGAGCCAAGCCACAACATTTACAATCTGAGCACGATGTTTCTCCAGTAATTACAACCAGCTTCATCAGGCGACAGCCAGATTTGAAATTGGTCGGGAAAGCCTACGTGTTCAATTGGTGTGACTACCATGCAATGATCATTATTCCCATGTGACAGGGCGTTTGATAAAGTGCTCTCCCCCAATGGCGGAGCCAGGATTTTCAGGTAGGGGGGAAACCCCTCCAGAAATGAAATATGATAGGAATTGTTAGTAAGTAAGGACTTGTCCCTTGCTTTTTATTCGGCGCGTGTGCGGTGATGGCGCAGCCATCGATTAAGGGTCGAATTCGAACCGCGTTGTGTGATCGGCATCGCGCTCGCTGAAGGTATGTATTCAGGGAAGTCGTGTACTGCATACGCAACTGCGCACAATTCTGAGTCATTTTTAACTGCTTTGCTGTTACTTATTGCCAATTATGGACTCGGACTATTGTCCTATCATCTCATAGAGTCCATGGCACGTAATAACATGCTACACAGTGGCAGTGGGGGTCGCAAAATGCCGATCTATTACTAATAAACCCCAATGATCCGATCGAAATTATGGATATCGATCGGATCATTGGAGGGGCACGTGCCACCCCACCCCCCCCCCCCCCCACTGGCTCCGCCAGTGCTCTCCCCTACTGTATGGGACAGAGATCACTTTAAGTTATTTTTAGAGGTAGTTCTGTGATATCCGCTTGCGTGGGAAGTTCTCGAACACGGACGCTCCGTGTCCTCTGAGATTCGAGTCAGGGTGATTTTGTCGTAACTGACGCGCAGTTGTCTCGGCGCGGAAATGTTGAGCGCCATTCCCTTCCTGACAATTGGCCTCGTCCCGCTCCGCAGGTGATGCGCTTCATGGCGGACAGCACCATGAGCCCCATGCAGGAGTTCCTGCTGGGCAGCTACGTGGTGCAGCGCGCCATCAACATCCCCGGCCTGCGGCAGGAGGTGTTGTGCCAGCTCGCCAACCAGACGTGGCAGAACCCGGACCCGGCGAGCGCGCGCCGGGGCTGGCTGCTGCTCGCGAATTGCCTCGGCTGCTTCGCCGTGCCGCCCATTCTGCGACCGTACCTGCTCAAGTGAGGCCCCCCCCCACCCAGTGCCAAGGGCTCGTGGTGGGCTCTATGATCAGGGGTGGGTAGCGTCGCCACCTGTCCTGGTTTTTCGCACGGTCGTCCTCTTGTTGAGCGAGCCGCTGTCGTGGGAGATCTGCAGAGGTGGGACAAAGTCATTGTTATGCAAGTCCAAGTCGAGTCGCAAGTCATCAAATTCATGACTCGAGTCTGACTCGAGTCCAAGTCACATGACTCGAGTCCACATCTCATAGGTGGGACAAAGTCATTGTTATGCAAGTCCAAGTCGAGTCGCAAGTCATCAAATTCATGACTCGAGTCTGACTCGAGTCCAAGTCACATGACTCGAGTCCACACCTCTGGAGATCTGTAAGTCTTCCCCGGGACATTTAAAGTGTCTCTGTATTTGTCAGTTAATTGACGATGCTCCGTGAGAGATAATGCATTGCGGTGGACTGTAGTTTTCCCCGTCTTCTGATATCGCGAGATATTCTTGTCCTCGTGATATGACCTGGTCCTTTCGTTGTTTGATCTTAGAGGTGGCAACCCTCATGGTGGGAAACCTACGGCCCATGGTGTCGTATCCGCCCCTCAACTTCTTTAGTGCGTCTGGCGGCCATGTGAGGCCTCGCACTTCAAAAGGGCCTCCAATCGACGCACTTGCCCATGACCGCAAGCACCTTAGCCACCCTAACTGGGTACTAGAGTGGAGGATTTTCGACCTGCCAATACTGTATTTGCACTTTTATATAGCCAACTTCAAGGTAGTTTTTTATCGTTTGGAATGAGTTGGTTCAAAGTTATTTCAACAATCTGGTTCATTGTATGACTCGGCCGATAGGGTGTTGATCAACTCGCGGCGAGCTCAATCGTCGCTCGTGTTTCGTTATTTCTTTATTCCACTTGGGGGCGGCAACGCAGGTCCAGCGGCGTCGTGTTCGCAGCTTGGTCGCAGAGCTTCGCGGTTCCATTCCAGCGGCCGCCCCGATTTAATAGGCCGGGTGCGTGAACCGTAAAATATGCGTGCCATCCGCATCACAGTGGCTGTTAACGTCGTTCCCAAGAATAGACCACTGTGGGCTGGTGGTCCAACATTTCCCAATGTAAAAAATTACCAACTTTAAAAAAATTACCCACAATTGGAATATATTTAGAAATCATCGCCCCCCACTACTCCACTTCTGTGAAAACCTGGAAAAGAGTCGGGAGACTCGGTGAGGCTTTCCTGGGTACATGAGCGTTTATTAAAAAAGAACATAAAATTAAGGCTGAACTTGCTTTACGTTACCGGTTTCATAACATATCGAGCAATGTCTCTATTTTATAACTTGGGAAGCTAATGAATGCGAAGGAATGTATCGTGCAGTTGTTGCGCACTTACAAATGTTAGACCCGACTTCTGTGGCGCCTCATGTTTATGATCTCGCGGATGAGGAGGGTTAAAGATTTACAGAGGTACACCGACAACGAGACACAGTGCCATGAAAGATGGTCCAAATTTGCATATTAATAGCGAGGGAGTGCTTTCAGAAAAACTGAAGTTGATAGTGAAATACAACAATAATATCATAGATCTTCTTGGTTCTTTTGGTAAAGTCACGTAGAATGGAAGTAATAAAATAAGAAAAATAATTATTTTATTATTTCCATTCTACGTGACTTTACCGAACGAACCAAGAAGATGAATCCCTGCAGTCACGAAAGCTTTAAATCGAAAAATAATATCGTACCTTAAGAGGAACTTTTCAAATCGGTGCATATGACCCACTATTACATAGCCCTATTGAAATGGAAATTGGGCCCAGGAATGAATTGCTAAGCATATTATGCTAATCGTGGTAGTGTTGACTTCCGTTTAGCAGTTCTACCCAGAATGCAGTGTGCCAGCGACATTTTATAATTTTACTTTGAATATCAATTAGTTGATGGAGGAATACTTGTCTGTTACTCAACGGCCACTAATTAAATACCCATCATGCCCCATGGTGTAAAGCACCGTGTTCAATTCACTCAGTCTCTCAGACCTCTCTAGTTATGCGCTATGAAGAAGGGCCATTGCTTGAGCCGTTTACTATTATACATTTTCTTTCAAGGTCACAGTGCTGTTGACAAATGTGTTGAGGTTGCACGATGACTTCGGGATTATGAACATGGACGCTGACAAAGAAAATTAGGGGGAAATAAAATGTGATGAGCGCACAGAGAAGCGTGGAGAGATGCGCGCTTGGAATGGTAGAAAGAAGATGCGTAAATCAGGGAATAAATGCAAACGAGAGACATTGTTATTGACCGATTGTCGCCTCTATCAGCGCCAGTCGGTAAATCTCACACATTCGCGATCATATTTAGAGTTGCGCTCGCTTCAGTACTTCAGTGACTAAAAGTGCCTCGCGTCCCGCCTCAACCATTCCAATAGCCCTGCTACAGTGCAGGCAAGGGGACCCCCAGTGGCAGCTGTCCTTATACGGCACGAGGATGTGCGCAGCACTGGCCTACAGAACGGGCCGTTGTCCTGCCAGTAAGGGGGGGGGGGGAGCAGGGTAGGGGGGCGGGGTGTTGCGAGTCGCTTCTCAAAGTTGGCACATAACAGTTGGACCACGATGCCGGCACGCGCGGCTCACTCGCTGTCGAATGACGCCACGGGTATCTTTTTAACATCCGCCTGGAAGCGGCGATGGTGGTCCCCGTGGGTACCGGGCGTGCGTTCGCGAATTCACGGTCGCCCACCCAACCCCCCCCCCCCGCTCGCTCACGCCTTGCTTTACGCGCGCGCCGCGTAGGTACGTGTCGGACCACGCGATGAACGGCTTCAAGTCCCTGTGCCAGCGCAAGCTGATCCAGGGGGCGTCCGAGGCCGTCAGAGACCCCGAGACTTCACGCCAGTTCCCCTCCACCTTCCTCGAGTGGACAGCGAACCAGCGCTGCGCCCGCACCACCGTCAGCGTCCACTCCTTTGACGGTACGGCCGGCGGCACAGATTCTGGCAGCGGGGGTGGGGGGTTGGGGGGAACCAAACAAAACAACAACCGCAAACTAGCTCTCTCGCTCTCTCCGTTTTGCTTCCGATGTTGCGGAGGCACGAGGTACGTATGCGTGCGTGTTGAACTTCCTTCGCGCGCCGTACGTAGCCGACCCTGCTTATCGGAGGTGCGGGGGACAGACGACAAACTACACACAAAATAATGGTGAAAAAGAAAGGAGTTTTCAACTTAGATTTAAAAGTGCATAGCTCCAGGGGCTTCCTAATATCGCAAGGAAGATGCGTTCCAGACGGCCGCGGAAGCGCATCTGAAAGCGCGTCACGCAGCAACTGTCTTCATTCGATTGTTGAGCCAAAAGCCGCTGCTGCTGCGACAATGAAGCAGAGTTCGCGTGGTTGATGGTTTATGCTCCTTAACGAGATCAGAGGAGGGAGCAGAAACCATCACGCAAACTCCGGGCGCTTGTGTTGGCTCGCGAACACAAGCGTCGCCCATAACCGAGTGGGAGAAAAACGGCCGAGTAACTTGACAGATGCAGTGACCGTATTTGTTCAATGGTTATCCAAAAGCTGGCGTGTGTGGCGGCTTGCTCTTTTTCGCGAGAAGGTTGTTGAATCTTATTGTCGAGTTGCAGCTTCCATCCCACGCCCACTCAGAGGTCGTCAGCCTATCGCGGATTGTGCCACCGTGTGGCTCGCCGATGTTGTTTTCCGTGTGCGTGTCACGTGTCGTTCGGCACGGTGCCCGATGTTTTCGCATCACGTGCTGGGATCAGTAGCAGCAGCAGCAGAAGCCGTCCACTTTAGTTCGTCTAGGGGAGAATACGATCTGCTCCATTCATTCTCCTAAGGAGCTGCCAGCACGTGGAGCGAAACGTCGGACAACGTGCAGTACAACCCCCCCCCAGAAGACGCGTCGAAAAGTTGTTGCAACAGGACCAGCGAAAACCAACTCAGTAGATGAAGGTGTTTGTCGAACTGATATTTGTTTGCTACCAAAGCAAAACAGCTGTGAGGTGGCCAGGAGATGGCTGTACAGCATTGGATTCTTGAATCCATGTGTGCAAAGCTTTGAGTGTTACTTTATGGTATGCACGGACAATCATGACCGAGTGACTGATGGACATTTTTACAATGTCCGATAATGGTTAGAAAGCTGAAATTTGGCAAAAAAAATACATTTCAGTCTACGATCATAGCTAAATAAACCCCAAAAGTATTGTTTGTGTCCGAAGAAGATACTGCTGACAGTATCCGTGTCCTGTGTGTGTGACCGTGGCGGTGTTAAACTACAGTCGCACACACAATGTCACATTGCAGCCTGAAATGTTCATTGGTTTCATTTATAGGGCAGCTTCAACCTAAAATTTTACGCTGCTTTAAATCTCATGCTAACCGTTGCCGTGTGGATCAGAGGTCACACTTTCGGGAATCTCAAGAGGTAGCTCTTCGATATCCACTTCCGCGAGCCATCCTCTGAGAATGCACGCGGCTGCTCTGCTCTGCTCTGTATTCTGCAATGGATCCTTCACGTCTGTGACCTGATGCCAATAGCACACGTGTAACAGAAATAATTGAAGACTAAAATCTAAAATACACTTGCAGCTAAAAATAATGTCACTTCCAGTGTTCACACACACACACGCGCGCGCGCGCGCACCTATAAAGTTAGAGTTTACAAACGGGAATGTGCGTTTATGAATAGTGTACAGTGCAAGCTTATATATTAACAAGCATCTGATAGGGCACTGTTGGCAGAGGTAATAATTGGGTGCAAAGGTTGGCAATACTTGCGCTATAAAAAGAGCTAACTTTAGCGCCGTAGTATACTCAGGGCGTGGAGCATTCTTGATGCGATGTTAGTCACAGCGTCATTGTCGTCACCACCGTCAGTTGCTTCATATCAACCATTTAGACCCACTTCCTCGCCCACTGGGCTCCATTCCAGTGAAGAATTCAGAATTGTTGATCCACACGACAATTTGGAAATATTTTGGGTCCTGAAAAATGAACCACGTATTCACTCATAAAGTTCATCGTCGCTCCGGGCAACTGTCGCTAACTTCATCGGCCACGTCACTCGAGACAACCACCACCGTAATCATTATTCTGTACAACCATCATCACCATTTCATGATCATCATTATCACAGTGGACAACCACCACCGTAATCATTATTCTGTACAACCATCATCACCATTTCATGATCATCATTATCACAGTGGACAACCACCACCGTAATCATTATTCTGTACAACCATCATCACCATTTCATGATCATCATTATCACAGTGGACAACCACCACCGTAATCATTATTCTGTACAACCATCATCACCATTTCATGATCATCATTATCACAGTGGACAACCACCACCATCATTATCACTCCATTATCCACGATTCCACATTCACATGCCAGGGGCGAGTTTAACCATAGGACAACCACTATTGAAGTCTCCACAAAGCGGCGCTAATTTGATCAATCCCAGTGGGGGGATCATGGGCTGAGACAACCCCCAGCCAGGATTTAAACTTTAGCGACCTTCCGACTGCTGAGCAACCTGACCCGGAGCGTACACACGGCAAGCAGCCCACCCAGCGGTGCATTGCAGTGGCTCAAACCTACATCGTGGATGTGAGATCAAGACGCAGGCCTGCTATGTGCCCACTCACTCCGATGCTGGCGGAAAGGCCCCTACGAGAGGGAGCTCTCTCGAGAGAGAGCTCCTCTCTCGAGGGTATAATGCCAGATTCCAAGAACACAGGATGAGATGTTATTGGCACGGTCCATTTGCATTTGTTTTGATTGCCATGGTTCGTAAGACGAAGGATCCATTCGGAACTCTTTCACAGCGCTTTCTTGGCGAAATCTGGCTTCGAGAGGTTGCAAGTGTGCAATCTGTGCTTGAATGTAACGTAAGAATATATTCCAGCCATCCTCAATCAATTCACCGATGGACGTAGGCCTAACCCAACACCGTGTCGGTCAAGATTGTTTAACAACCATACTTCACTATATTGGTCAGTGCGGGCTGGTGAAAGGGGTGAGGTGGGGCTGAAAATCGGTTTTGATATCAATTGCTGCCCGGTGTCAGCCGCGGCCAGGAATTAAACCCGGGTCGCCGGGATCACGGCGGTGTGTGCGGGGAGCGGTAGCACAACGCTTTGTGCGCTGCGCTTCGAATCCGGCAACCCGAATGCAATTCCCGCTCACGGCCAACACCGTCAGTGACGATTTTCTGAACCGGTCCTGGGCCTCCCCTCGGTTGACTAGCCCTCAAATGAGCACTCGGTGCGGTGTGTTAACATCGCCACTGGGGAGACAAAGGCGGACGAGCGTGATGCTGGCCATCCACCCCCTCGTGTGCCGTGCCGGCCTTCATAGGTGCTCGCTAACGGCACTTTCCCCAACAGTTGGTTAAGGCTATAGGGGGGATCTTTGTCTTTGTTTGATCTTTGTCGTCTTTGTTCAGGAAACGTGGCATCCGTGGGGCTGGACTCGTGGACCACGGGGGAGAAGCTGGGGGAGCAGGTCCTCCGCCAGAGGTCGGTGGATCGAGAAGGCCCCGTGCCGTCAAGCTTTCATCGCGAGAGTCTGAACGATGATTTTAGTGTGTATTGTACAGTCTTTTGCATCGAATTAGGTAGGATCTCTTGTCTCACGGAGAGACGGGGATCATTGCCTGTGAACGTGTGGAAATTCACCAGCGTTGATTGGTTCAAGCGAGTCTGACACTTCTGATAAAACGACATAAAATGCGCACGTCCTGCGTGGCATGTAACGTTTAGTCGAATTTATAAACATGGAATATTGATTGCACGAGAGCTACTTCTGTAGTTCCTGCTGAGCTACCGCTCATTTGACATTATTCACTGATTAGAATTAGGTAAGTTCCAAACTTTATTGGGACTTCCAAGAGCCTCCTCTGGGCAGAGAGGGAGACTGTTGGAGACTCGAGGTGATCAACGTTGGGATGCTGCTGCTGCTGCTGCAACGGTTATCACACTGGACTTGCAATGCAGAGGTCACCGGTTCATTCGCCTGGCACGGCAGGTTTCTTAAACCCCCCCCCCCCCCTCCATCACCCAGAAGTACAAATGGGAATGCCACAGTTAGTCAACTGGCAGGCCGCATGTGGTAGGGTAAAGTGTGGGTACTCACTTTTTTTAGTCCAAGATGTCTAACCGCGGTGGACAAGTAGGCCAAAGTGTGTTCTCCAGAGGGTGGCCGTGTAGAGCTCCCTCCAGTGGAGGCCCTTCTGCCAGCGGTGGCGTGAACGAGCAATTGCAGGGCTGCCCCTTTACCTCCACATCTGCTGTCGTTGTTCGCCGGGTGAATCGGCGTAGAAGTGCAGTCAACGTCACGACGTCAGTCGGAGGCGTGATAATAATAATTTCACTTTATACAGCAGCGTCATTCATGCCCAACAGCGTCCCGCAACGCTGTACATTAATCAAATGCAAGGACCAATTCCCATGTAAGCGGTTGGCTATGCACGCTGCGAAAGAAGCCCCAACGCACACACACACGCACGTACATACCAAGCAAGTGAAACTCCTACTACAACCAAGTAAAATCGAGAGATTAATAAACAAATTAATAACGGCACCAAAACAAACAGCGCAAACAATACAAAAGTAGAATTGCCGCCACAGGCAAGAAGTGATTGAACGAACGAGCGCTTCTCGGTGATAAATCAACCCCAATCGGTCTCAGGTTTGTTCACCAAATCATGAGCGCTATTCGGTCATCATTTTGTCGTTTTTTTTTTGCACCTGTGAATGCCCATAACCTTGGACGTGAAGCGCGCCAAATGAAATCAATGTCCTCCAACCCCCTCCTTCCTCCCGGACGGTCGCGGGGGTCGACAGGGGCGTCTCGGAAGGCTGCCACGGCTGGACAATAGCGATGCACGACGCGGGCGCCGGCCCCTGCGAGCTCGCGGGTCACGACTACGTCCTGGACCTGCTGGGCGACGTGGAGCTGCCGCAGACTTTCCGCAAGCCGCCCTCCTACTTCCTCCACTCCGCCAGCGGATCCGGCCTGGGCTCCGGATCGCCCACACCGCACGGCGGGGGCGGTGGCGGCGCCTTCGCGGGCGCCGGGAGCTCGCACGTCAGCCCGCAGCCTCCGCCGCCTCCGCCTCCTCCCCCTCCTCTCCCCCACCAGCTGAGCAGCAGCAGCAGCAGCCCGTGGGTGCCCGACCATCGCGCGTGACACTCGTTGACAATTTAACGCGTAGGAGACTTTCGCGACCACTATCATCCATGACATAAGGTTTTTTCGGGGTTAGACCGCGTTAATATCAATGTGTCGTTAAGCCCGCCGCCACCCGACAGCCAACTTGTAAGGGTTGTCACGTAAACAGAACGTGCCAATTCGTTACTAGTACAGCACCCCGGTGTGTTGGAGAGCAAATCCACAAGATTGTGCTCAGATGGTAAATGTTGTGGATTCCCTCTCCAACACACCTGTGTGCTGTACGAGTGACGAATTGGCACGTTCTGTTTACGCGACAAACCTTACTAATTGGCCGTGTCGGGTGGTGGCGGGTTTAACGACACATTTATATTTACGCGATCTACCCCAAAAAAACCTGTATTATGGACTTGTTGACAACAACGACGACGATGACGACGACTGACCTTATGTCGCAGGGAGATTTACACGACGCCTTATTGCAAGACGCTTTGCAACCATGATACATTTGTGCATAAGATGACAGTGGTTGAAGTAAAGAATGGGGTAAGTAAAATAAAATCCGGGACATCGTTGCCATGCCATGACATCATCGACATCCCCATGACGTCGTTGTCGCCGCGTCGTTGGCAGGATGACGACGGGAGGAGGCAGCTACGTGGAGTTCATCCCACCGCCCCCAGGATCGTTCGCTCCCTCGCTGCCTCCTCGCTCCAACTACCCACCCGCCATGAGTGGCTTCGACCAGCGGGGATACCAACCACCAGGTGACCCTGTGACTGCTCAACAGCCCCCTCCACCATTTTAATTGCCGCGAGATTTGCAGCGCAAGGTCCACAACAATCGCATCGTGGGACCTTTATTGCTGGTATCAAAATATAAGAATAGGTGTTACTCTTTCTGGCGATAAAACAGTTGGGTTAAGATGTTCAAATGCCAAAAACGAATCGTGTCTTTGTAGTGAGTTCAACTGAGTTGCAGACGTCCTCTTTGGAGGCAACGCATGTTTTAACACCAACACTCGGGTTAACAGAATAAGAACCTATGGTGGTGACCACCAGGCTAACTATGCTAATTACACTTAACTAGCCTCAACGGACCGGACCACAGGTTGGGTCCGGGTGCACGTGTTGGTGACTATGTAGGACGTAGAACGTAGATTCTTCAGGATGAACAACAGCAGCCGGTCCCTCTGGGGGACCCGGCTTATATCCTCTGCGGCGTGGCCAGCTCCGCCATTAGCCACGCCCACCTTCTAGAATCCTCGAGCAGGATCTCGACCCTGACACGTGACCACCCCTAGCCCCCACCTGGGGGCCCTGTGTAGACTCAACCGGTCACGTGTCCTTCGGGGTCAACCAGAGTGTCATGGCCGTTAGTAACCCCATTCCCGTGGCCGGCACTCTCACACCCTGTCCTGTAAAGGTCGGCACTGCACGCAGAGCGTGGTGCCATCCAGCACTGTCAGTCAGTGCTCACCGAGCCCCTCTAGGGCCGATACTGCATCCACATACACGTGGTGCCCGTGATGTCAATACACCGCATGCCGTGCCTCTCTAGGGCCGACATTGCACAGTGACATCCACGTGTCTCTGCCGCGCCTCGTGTCACTGGAGGCTTCACCAAGACGTCTCCTCCCCGTGTCGTTTTTTTGTTGTTGTCGCCATCGCAGCACCGTTCAACGGTCGGGGCGAGGGGTATTCCGAGCACGAAATCAACCATTATGTGGACACGCTCTTCGACCCGCTCAT
The DNA here is from genome assembly GCF_965212315.1 of Lampetra planeri. NCBI lineage: Eukaryota > Metazoa > Chordata > Hyperoartia > Petromyzontiformes > Petromyzontidae > Lampetra > Lampetra planeri. The sequence continues at coordinate 2,273,304 of NC_136141.1, forward strand.
GAGCCACGGGGTAAGGCCATCTGTAACCCTTTCCCCGGTCCGAGACGTCTGCAAGTTGCAGGATGGAGGGGGGATTGTGCCGCTCGCCGCCGAATCTCATTTTATTTAGGGAAGCGCAGCGCCGCTGTTTTTAAAGACACTGTTACTCACCGCAGAGAACAGTAGCCGCACGGGCGCTACGATAGCTGGCGTGCCAAACTGTGCCACGCGCCCTCCCGCGTGGCCTCGCGGGAGCCTCGCTACCGATGAAGTTATTTTGTTTAAGTTTTTCTTCCGTTTTCCGTTCCGATCACGTACACGTACATCATCGAGAAACGGAATCGGAATGGGGAGGAGGCCAACACGCGTGCACAGCTGACGATTCAAGCACCAAATGCTGTATCGGCGCCGAGGCTCCCACAAATGGTCGCCGTTGATCTGACTCGACTTGGCACGACGGGCGCTCGATGGCAATGAACGCGCTCCCGTTATCGCGGTCGCCGTGCAATCCTCACACGTGGGGCGGCCCTTATCAGCGTCAGGTCACGTGCCGATAGGCCCCACACACCATCGCGGTGGATGTGGCGCAATGGATGTGTTTGCTCTGTGCACTCCGAGTACCCTAGCTACATTCGTCAAACAGAGCTCGCTAACGAATCTGTGACACAGACAGGAGAGAGACCTTTTGCCTGGAACGTAGTTTTTTGTGCACACCCATTGAAAGCTTTGCCGCGGCTTTCAATGGCGCAGAGCTTGCTTGATAAGGGATCGATGGATGCTGGTAGATTTAGACTGCTGTACAAACGTTTATACAACGGTTTATTACGCTTGAAGTGGCCTTCAGAAATGTTATTCTTTCAGACGATTAATGATGCGACGTGAACATACGGAGGTGGTGGGGCGTCCGGGTGCCTTGGACGTCAAAGCGCTGGGAGAGCCAGTATCGCAGAGACACTGGGCTCGAATCCTGGTATCAGCCACTGGTGATCAAACTGGATCCTATCATATCGTGAGATGATAGCCTCAGCCATGGTGACAAATAGCTGCGCAAATATCATCTCATTATGTTTACCATGGCGCTTGCCGTGGATTAAAAAACACTTCAGTTTGAGTGATATGGAACAAACATCGTTGCTAGCCAATAACTGATCAAACCTTGTTCCATTGGAGCACACTGATCTTTGCGTGCTTTGAGCTTTGCCTGATTGACCGATGGTCACTTTACACGATGGCTTTACCGACTCATCGATCGAAGTCTTTTTCCTGCTGGGGGAGAGGCGTACTGAAGCTCGCGCGGTTACTCGCAGGAGACCCCGGGCCACCTGTCCAACCGACTCAAGGGAGGTGGCGGCATGTGGAACGGCAACCAGGTCAACCAAAACCAGATGCCCAACGCCAGTGAGTGAAGCCCCATCGCACGCATCCCTGTGGGGTCACGGCAGTGGGTAACTGACACCGCCCACTCGCCCCGTCGCACTCGCTGTGTGCGGATGGTCACGTTGATTGTGTGACTTAGTGAGTGGGTGAATGAGTGTCGTGTCCGTCACACCCACTGTGTGTGTGGAGTCACGTGAGTGAATGACACTTCCCACACACCCACTGTGTGTTTGGGATCACGTGAGTGAGTGAATGACACTTCCCACACACCCACTGTGTGTGTGGGGTCACGAGAGTGGGTGAGTGAGCGAGCGACACCCATTTCCCACACACCACGTGTGTGTGTTGGACCAAGTCTGCGAGGTGAGTTGCACCCCATCACATGGCACTGTGTGTGTGCGTGGATTCACTTGAGTGAGTGAGTGAGTTGGTGAGTGAGTGACCACCCCCATCACCGCCGCAGTGTCGGTAGCTGGTGACGACGGGGACCGTTATGAGAATGTCACCGGTGATGAATGTTTCAGTCAGAGATGTGATGACGGAGGGGTGAAAGAGTACATTTTAAGCAGCGAGAGTAACGCGACAGTCTCCGTAATTACAGGCGTTACAAATCGTGTAAATGTGCACAAATTTAATGCAGTTTTTACCACGTACGTGCCGATCTAAATGTTTGCCTTACAAGTGCACCGTGCTAAAATAAACCCACCGACCTGAGTTCGATTCCCAGCCACGGCTGGGATTATTGGCGACGAATATCAGAACCGTTTCTGGAGTCCAGCCCTGTCGCTCTTTACCAACCCATATTGACCAGCGTGGTGAGGAATGGTCAACTGGACCCCACGTGACTGACGGAGCATGAGAAGACCTTCATCTAGCAGTGGTGTCCTGACGAAGGGCTGTAAATTATTGTTATTTTTAAAATCATATATGCTGCATTTATTTACTTCATTGCATCCCTGTAGCCACTCGAGGCAATATCACGTGCGCGTGGACGTTGAACTTCTTTCGCCACGTACATAGCCAACCGTGCGAATCGGAGATGCGGGGGAAGGACAACCATTCATCACAACGGGGAACAACAACAAAAAACTAAAATTTTATTTTAATCTTGATTTGAAGCTTTTAATTGCAGACCCCTGAATTGCGACAATTCATCGAATCGTGCGTGGATGGTTCGACCCGTTGTGGTGAAGGTGCTGACGGAGTTAACGCTTCAAGAGGAAGGAAGGAATGACATTAGGAGCAGGCGCATGTGTCTGCGTGTTGATGCCCGTGCTGATGATGCCTGTTGTCTCTGAACAGTGGGGATGCCCATGATGCCGATGATGCCCAACATGGTTCAAGGCATGCAACCCATGGCTCCCATGGGTGGCATGGGTGGCATGGCACCCATGGGCATGCAAGTCAACGCAATGCCAGGTGCGTTCTGGCTCTTGCACAAGAGACCATTTTCGTCGCTCCTTCTCCTTCGGATGCCTACCCTGTTGTTAATCTCGGCTCTCGGCCATCGTCCCTGCTGGCCATGACGTGGCCTGCCCCAGCACCACTTACTTATCCTAAAAATCAATGTGATGTTTCTAATTTGTGTCTATTCTCTAATCTCTGTGTCTCTTTTCCTGTCAGTCAGTGTCATCCAAGGACCGCATCTCTCACCGCTTCTTTGTGCACTTTCCGCGTCATTTCCGTTCCCTTTCCTTTGCTCAACGTCCACGATTTGCGATCCCCACGTCAGAGCGGGTAATACGCGCTCGTTAATCGATGTAATGATTTGAACGACGACAACAGCCAAAAATAAGCTGTGATTTAAGAAATTAAGCGCACGTCTCACTGCCCTTCGACACCGCGACCTTCGACACCACGACCTTCTACACCACGACCTTCGACACCACGACCTTCGACACCACGACCTTCGACACCACGACCTTCGACACCACGACCTTCGACACCACGACCTTCTACACCACGACCTTCTACACCACGACCTTCGACACCACGACCTTCGACGCCACGACCTTCGACGCCACGACCTTCGACGCCACGACCTTCGACGCCACGACCTTCGACACCACGACCTTCGACACCACGACCTTCGACACCACGACCTATAACGCTCCGTGAGAGCCACGCCGATGTTTTGTTCTCGTCTCCAGGAGTGATGGACCCCATGATGGCACAACAGGCCCTCATCAACCAGCAAGCCATGATGCTGGTGAGCTCAGCGTCACTCGGCACACTCCCCGACTCGATCAGCACGGTTGGCTACGTACGCTGCGAAAGAAGTTCGACGTACCGTGCATACTCTCCAGCAGCAGCGGCGTCGCTCTGTATGGGTCATCGGGTATCTAGCTGGCAAACATCCTGGTTCAGCCGGGAGAGTCCCCCGGTATCAACAAGGCTGTCCCGGTGCTTGGAATCACGTGCGAAATTTGGGATTTTTCTCTCCGGTTCAACATTTTTGTGACCTCGTGCTCAACTGACAACCCAGCAAAGGGCGGGGCTACTCGAGTAGTGGGCGGGGCTGGGAGAGGGGGGGTGGGTGGAGCCTATTAGCAGTAGGCGGGGCCAAGGTCAGGCGGAGGGGAGTGACTGAGTGGGGGTGTGGGGAGCGGTGGTGTAGCGGTTAGCGCACTGCGCTACTAAGGGGCCGTCCATAAATGACGTCACGCACCTGGGGGGGGGGGTCAGACATTTGTGACGAGGGTGAGTTTGAGAAATGTGACGTCACATAAAAATGGGCAACTTTAGATAAATATAGAATTGTTATAACAACACTAATTGTTATAACAACACTCCTACAACATCAGAGTGCAGCGCCACATTAAATACACACTACAATGACAATAGTTTAAAGCGATTTGAAGCATGTTTTATTTTCAAAATAGAAATATGGTTTTGGGGGGGGGGGCAGAGATTTGTGACGTCATATTTGAGGGGGGTCTCACTTTTTGTGACGCCATGTGACGAGGGTGGGGGGGGTCAAAAATCGTCCAAAATTGCGTGACGTCATTTATGGACGGCCCCTAATCCGGTGAAATGTAATCGTTGAATCGGGACGCCCGTCAGAGCAGTGCAGCCAAAGCAATTAACGCGGATTTCTCACCGTTGGTCAATTGACCCGAAGACCCAAGTCATGAATGTTCTGCGATGCAAGGCATTAACATAGCTCCTTCGTGATAGCCTTTGCGCTAGAATAGTGGCACGGGTACCAGATCTACTGACTTACTCATGTAAGGATTACCGGTAGGGGGTCGCCCGATGCGACCGTACGAAATGGATTTCCCTCATCTGCAAACTCTCTCTGAACTGCAGAACACCGCCCACACACCCAGACACGGTCGCGTTCAAACAGCTCCACCATCATAAGGACACCGAAGTTATAATCGGCGTTTCCGGCCACGTTTGTTCCCCGTGCCAGGCCCAGCAGATGACTGCGGCGGCCCTGCAACAGCAGCAGCAGCAGCAACAGCAGCAGCAGCAACAGCAGCAGCAGCAGGCGGCAATGAGGACAGCCCAAGCTTCATCTTCTCACAGCTTCAACAGGGTGTGGAGTACATCTCGGCTCTCTGACGTGACTTTAAACTTTATCAGGTGTAAGGCCCATTGAGCTGGCTAGCTCTTTCTTTTTCGGAATACGCCCTGGCCACAAACGATAGCTCAGCGAGAAGTGGCTTATCAGGTGGAAATGCATAGCAGAAGCCAAATACTCCAAATGCTTGTTGAGTCTAAATGTGGAGGGAAAAACCGGAGGACCCGGAGAAAAATCCACACGACCACGGGGAGAAAGTGCAAACTCCAAATATACAGCAGCAGGTGTCAGGGTCGGGATTGAACTCACGACTTCCTGTGTACCAGGCGAGGTAGTGAACATTTAACCACCGCGGAGATTTTAGGTTGTGCCCGCATGTTGTTCGGCACGGCGGCCGACGTTTCACTCCGTGGGCAGAGTGGCTTCTTGATGGAACTGCATTCGGTTCTTTGTTAACACGTTCCTTCGGAGTGGGCAGGTAGGAACTTGGTTGGACAGTGCATTCGTGCACGACATACAAATATGCACGACAGACAGACAACTAATCCCTGGTGGGCAGTGTGGAACCTGTTGTTCCTACCTGTATTATGACTATTATAAGATGACTTACGCAAAAATAATAAGAAATAATAATAAACTCGGCTTTTCTATAATACCACAATTTGCATAAGGCCTCAAAGCGCTTTGCATGAAGCCTATGTTACGGAGAAAGCCTGTAGTAAAAACAGGTGAGTTTTAAGATGCGATTTTAAAAGTGTAACAGACTCAGATTCTGGAATCGCGGAGCCTGGCTGCTGTACTCGTGCATCACGGATCTGCCTTGTAACTTCGCCGGGTAACTGGCTAAACGTAACCACTCGCGTAACAAATAATATAAACTCAACACTCGAACCACCGCTGGTAGCGTCGAGTGTCTGTGCGTGACGGGGCCACGCTCTCTCCGCCGTGTGCCAGAGGTCGCAACCGGGTACCCGATACCCGTACCCTACCCGATACCCGGCCGGGTACGGGTAGGGTACGGGTACGGCCGGGTACGGGTATCGGGTACCGGTTTGCGACCCTGGTGCAGCCGGGTACGGGTAGGCCGTGAGTCACCGGTGAGTAACCGTTTGTCACTCATTTCGGGTAGGGTACGGGTACGGGTAGCGTACGCGTACCCATACCCGGCCGGGTACGGGTACCCATTTGCGACCCTGGTGCGGCCGGGTACGGGTACGGGTAAGGAATCAAAACCCGTTTGCGAGCTCTGCCGTGTGCTGCCCCTCGCAGCCTCTGAGGAACACGGGCCTGCGTCAGCAGCAAGTGCCGCTCTACACAGCTCCTCCTCCTCCTGCTCCTGCACCTGCACCTGCTCCACCTCCTCCTGCTCCTCCTGCTGCTGCTTCCGATTCGGATGAGGTTGGACGCACCACCCACCCATGCACGCACGGGACGTGGCTTACAACTGCATTGTTAAGCGCATTCGAAGTAACTGGGCGAGTTTCTTGAATTCCCACAGCCTCCGTTCACGCAGCAATATTAATGGGTGCACCACCATGAGTCAACTGGCTTGTCTCGTGTGGTGGGGTAAAGTGTCGGTACTCCTGCCTCTTCCAAGGCGTCTGGTTACCATGGAAGAGTAGGCAAAATACCCTCTAGAGGGGTTCTCTAGAGATCTCTCTTGCGGCGAAGGGGACGATGTTGCGATAGTAGTAGTTGTTGTAGCTGCTGTTGTAGTTGTAGTTGGGAATGCCGCGGTGGTGAGATGTCTCCCTCGCCTGGTATGCAGGAGGTTGTGGGTTCGATCTCGAGACTGCATTTATATTATTTGGCTGCTATGAATTTCCACATTATGATAATGTCACTTCGTTGAGCTCTCATATGTGGCCAGGTCGCTTCCGAAAACGAGGTACTTAGATCTCGGGGGGCTTTACAAAGTAAATAGTTGGAATAGGTTTTTTACCCTTTAAACTGGTACAAAACTGACACCTTTATACAAGGCATCATGTTTGCAATAACCACAACACAAGCAGTCAAAATGCAAACAAAAAGAAACAACTCTGATAATGATGATATGCACTGTCCTTGAAGTTGATTGGTCCACACCTGAGACAGCTTTTTTTAGAGCCTAGTCTCCATTGGTGTTGGACCATATCATTATCATCATCAGAGTTGTTTCATTTTGTTTGCATTTTGACTGCTTGTGTTGTGGTTATTGCAAACATGATCCCTTGTATAAAGGTGTCAGTTTTTGTACCAGTTGAAAGGGTAAAAAACCTATTCCTATATTTTGCCATTGTTAAAGGAGGTCTCATAGTGTAAAGTATATAGTTGTTGTCGCATAACAGCAGCATCTCTGCTGTGTGTGTGTCCCGTGCAGTCCCCACCATCGCCCAGACGCCACGTGCCCGACGACTCGCAGAGTGGATCCATGGCCATCGCCAGCAAAATCAACCGCTTCTCCAGGGGTGGTAAGTCCATCGTTGCTCCCGCTGGCTTGGGACACGAATCGACCTCCTTTACAACCTGACGGGATCCATTTCTCTCCCGCCCGACTGCCATCCCTTCCCCCCGCCCCCCCGGCCCTGGAACACGCGTCGCGGCAACATCACGGCACCTGCCAGGCGGCGTTATTCCTGTGAGCGTAGTTTGCGAGGGCAATGTTTCTTGTCAGCGAAGTAGCGTTAAAAACAAGACAATAAGCGGGCACATGTCGTCGAGCGTATGACGACGGCGATGGCTCTCCACCACCACCGAAGGCCTCGGCGTGATTATGACGAGGCTGAAATGTCAACCGGTCGGAATGAGCGCGCAGACAGAGATCATCTGGTAACTTGATTGAAAACTGCAGTGCGCTGAGCAAGACCGAAATAGGTAATTGGCTGTACACGCGTGGGGAAACATTTACCGAGCTGAGCGATGAGATCAGGCGTTAGATGGGTTGCCGCACAGAAAGACCGTGAGATACGGCTACGGCTCGCGGAGGCCTTCATCCAGCAGTGGCTACATCACAGCCAATGAGTTACGACGATGCACAGGCGAAATGACACGACGCCCTGCGACGTGATCACTCCTGTACGTGACACGCAGTGACGTCAAGACACCACGTGACGTATGACGTCGCGTGGTGGCCTGCCGGCACACGTTAGCCTTGTGGCACGCGAAGAACCCCGCTTGCTCTACTGTAATGCTCTGAGATGGATTCTGGCCGTCGTGAAGCTGCCCGCAGCCCGACCGCTACTGTCGCCGCCCACCACTACCTCCTCCCCTCCACCCCCTTTTAGAAACCCCCAACCAGAGGTCGCAAACGGGTTTTGATTCCTTACCCGTACCCGGCCGCACCAGGGTCGCAAACGGGTACCCATACCCGTACCAGGCCGGGTAGGGTACGGGTACCCATACCCGATACCCGGCCGGGTACGGGTAGCCGGGTATCGGGTAGGGTACGGGTATCGGGTACCCAATTGCGACCTCTGCCCCCAACGCTACCAATATCGACCCAGCTCCTGTGTCCGGGGGGAAGGCGTGGGGCCGAAACAGAAAGGGGTGGAGCCTAAAGAGGCGGAGCCAAAATAGACTCAAGCAGGAGTTTAAAGTAAAAAGAGGTTGGGTCCTAAAAGGAGGAGGAATGGGGTCGCGAGAGAGATTAAACTTCCCTGTTGATTTAAGGTAAAAGCATGTAATCAAAGATGTGCAGTGGGCAGCGTACTTTTAGTGCAGCAGATGCGGCGACAGGCCAACGAGTTCTATTTGAGTTGGGTAACGCGTGACGCCGTGTGTCTTTGTCTACAGCTTCCATCGCCAAGGCTCCAGCACCTCCATTCAACAAGTCGCCCGTGCAACCACAGAAAAAATCACCCTCTCCTTCCCGCAAGAGCAAAAAGGGGTCCACCGCCAAACCTCCACCTCCTCCACTCGATAAGTCACCCGTTCAATACCGGAAGAGATCACCCTCTCCTTCCCGCAAGAGCAAAAAGGGGTCCACCACCAAACCTCCACCTCCTCCACTCGATAAGTCACCCGTTCAATACCGGAAGAGATCACCCTCTCCTTCTCGCAAGAGCAAAAAGGGGTCCACCACCAAACCTCCACCTCCTCCACTCGATAAGTCACCCGTTCAATACCGGAAGAGATCACCTTCTCCTTCCCTCAAGAGCAAAAAGGGGTCCACTGCCAAGCCTCCACCTCCTCCACTCGACAATTCGCCCACTCAATATCGGAAGCGATCACCCTCTCCTACTCGCAAGAGCAACAAATTGTCCACCGTCAAACCTCCACCTCCTCCACTCAACAAGTCACCCGTTCAATACCGGAGGCGATCACCCTCTCCTACTCGCAAGAGCAACAAAGTGTCCACCGCCAAGCCTCCACCTCCTCCACTCAACAAGTCGCCCGCTAAATACCGGAAGCGATCATCGACTTCCAGCGAGGAGAGTGACGATAAAGAAGAGGATAACTCGGACACAGGTGGCACCATTTTGTGAGATTGCTCTGAAAACGATGTTTAAGCTCCGTTTATTTTAGCACGTGACGCCCTCCGAGCTGCAGAGCTCTTTGTCAGGAGCGACAATTGACAGGCCCAACGACGTGGCTTATCACGTGGACATTCATAGCAGCCGAGTAACCCTCGAGTGGTCTCCCGAAGCGGCGTGCTACATGCGGCTCGTGCGTTGTGCAGGAGGCAAGATGTAGAAAAAAAAATTAATTCTGTTAACTCAATCCGCTGCTGGATGAAGGCCTCCCCAATGCCGCGTCGGTCATGGGGGTCGTTCGATAGTACTTCGTCACTCTGGTGGTGCGTGTTGCGAAAGAGACATTCAGCGAGCGTGGTCTCTGAACCTGGTTGAAAGAAAGTTGATAACTGCACGTTGATTTTGGCCACCTTTAATTCGTCCACTTTTATTCAGACAAAATCGCCCGGAATGCCCCCCCGGTGCCATCAGATTTCGGAATCTAAGCAGAGTTGAGCACGGATGATGCTTGGGTGGGGAACCGCCACGTGGAATAGGTTGCCGTAGGTTACTGCGGGGCGCAGCAAATTCCATCGTTGTACTGTTCTTATACGCTCTCACACCATCTACGCTTCGTGCCTGACCACCGTGTGGAGAGGCCCTCATTACACGGGCCGTGCGCGTGTGCGGTGAGCGAACGAACGAACGTCGTGCGTGTGCCGCGTGCAGACTGCGAGCAGGAAGACGTTCCCGACTCCAAATCTTGGCGCAGGGATAAAAGCCGCAGCCCCGAGAGGCCTCAAGTGGTCGTGGCGTCGAGCAGAAGCGCGCCGGAGCCCACCAAAAACATCAAGCACATCATCCGCATGTACAACAATAAGCCGCCTCCCAAGCCGGAGGAGATCATCCCGAAGATGTACGGCAGAGTATCTCTCGCGGGAACACCCCCACGGGCCGCTGGGCGCTTTGGCGGTTTTGGCCGCCGCCTGTCCACCACCCATAGGGCATTCGTCATCATTTACTGTCATCGATTTCGCTCTCACCGGATTCACGCGTCGCAGATTTGTGCCCACTGCTTCCTCTCATCTATTTTATTCACCATTGCATTCACACACCCGTCGTAGCGTCGGGATTTCTCTGTAAAGCGCACTATATAAATCCCATTAAGATAAGGTTTTTCGCGGTTTCGTTGCACGGCAACGCGTTTTGGGGGTTTGTAACCGCTTTGTGCCACTCGGCGCAACGTCCCGACATTTCCCTCCGCGTGCCGGCATTCCTCTTCGGCTGATTTCACAAACAAAAAACGTCGTGCATGTCGAATTTTCCCGAGCCAGCCCAAGACCATTATTCTGGAGTTCACTCGTCCCCAGCTACATTTCAGTATCCTTTCTTTCAGAGACGGTGAAATACACAAGTTGCACTCCATAGCAGCCGCTCATGCGGGCTCGTGCACTCCGTCTTTTTCCAGGAACGTGCGATCCGAACCCAAGTTCGTGAAAAGATCGGACCCACGCTCGGAGGCCCTGACGATCCTCAGCGAGAAGACAAAGCAGTGGTCAAAGCAAGGCACCGCCAGTGGCAGCACCAGCCCAGCCACGTCCTCCGGGCACGACTCGCCTTCCCCCACCACCGCCACGGCAGCCAAGGCCGCGGAGAACGTGCCGCCCCCTCCGCCCATGCCGCCGTCACCGGCTGCAGCCGGCATCACCACCGCCAGCGCGCCGTCCAATCCTCCGCCGCCTCCTCCTCCTCCGCCTCCGGCGCCTCAGGTAGGAGCGGCCGCTGCAAGCCCAGCAGCGTGAGCTTCATTAGAGAGGTTGGGGCAAACACGTGACGTACGGCAGGCTCCTCCCACCCTCAACCAGTATATATATACACAAGGACTGTTTTCTTGGAATTTTTCTCACTTGATGCAGCTGTCGTGGCTGTGACGGTTCCACCTGAAGACGGAAGCTTGTGTTGCCTCCGACACGTCGTGATTTTAATTTTATTTTTATTTTACTTTTATTAATTTAAATTTTTTATCTACGTGACTTTACCGAAAAAACCTAAGAATATGAATAGGCTTAGGTGTGGCTGTGATGTAGCCACTGCTGCGACCCTACGGTGCAACACCAATCAATGTCAAGCGGACTTGAGACGTGTTGAACACTGAACAGAATGAATAATGAATGGCACGATCTGTCGTGCGTTCCGCTGTCGGTCTCAATAAAGGCCGGCCAGAGGTTCCTGGAGTCCCGAGGCAGAACGCCATGTGGGGCTCCCTTCATATTGTTACGATCTCGCCTCGGTGGTGAGATGTTAACTTCCTCTCCTGGTATACAGGAGGTCGCGATGCCTGTATATTTGGAGTTTGCGTGTCTTTCTCCCCGTGGTGGTGTGGATTTTTCTCAGTTTTTCCCTCCACACTTAGAATCAACGAGCGTTTAAAGCATTTGGCTGCCGCTATACATTTCCACATGACAAGCCACTTTGTTAAGCTATCAAATGTGGCCGGGTTGCTTCGGAAAAAGAGCTACATAGCTCAGTGGGCCTTACCTGGTAAAATAAAGAAAAGTAGTTTAATAGTTGAAACATAGTTTAGTCGTTCTACGACGACAAAAACACAGGGCCCGGTGTGAAGCCCTCGTTTGTGTGAGGCCTGACAAAGATAAAGATCCCCCTTGATCCCATAGCCTTAACAGACTGTTGGGGCAAGTGCAGTTCGTGAGCAGCACCTACGAATGCCGGCACGGCGCACGAGTGCGTGGCTGGCATCGCGGCGTCACGCCCGCGGGGCCGCCGCGCACACTCAACGAGCGCGTTGTCCGTCCCCCGCAGGCGAACATGAACACCTTGGGAAGGAAGCACAAGGTCAGCGCAAGTAAGGACCCTTGCACGCGGCGCCTCGGGGTGCTTCGTTTAGCTGCACAGTGAGCGCGACGGCCTCGCGCGGAGCGGGTCATGGGCCCTGGTGCGAGGAAGGAAATGATGATGATGATGAAATTTAAAACGTGCCACATTTTGCCGAGAAGTCACCGACGAAGTGGCGCGGAGCCAAGCTCGAGTCTGCTCGAAAGCCTGTTGGGCCTTTAGATGTTTGGTTTACAGGAGGATTTCTCCACAAATCTGGCTGTCGCCTGATGAAGCTGGTTGTAATTACTGGTGAAACGTCGTGCTCACTGTGCAAATGTTGTGGCTTGGCTCTCCAACACACCGGTTAGTGCTGTTAGCGAGGCCACTGAGCGACATGCCCGGGCAGGTGCTCTTCTGATTGCCGCCATAGGATTCAATCAAGTTTTTAGCCAGTTGTCACCAGCAATCCAATGCGGGCGATGCATTAGCTGTGGTGGAAACTCGAGATCGACCATGGAGTTGGCCACGGCAAAGCATTTTGTGCTTGCCGTGGAGCAGCGGCTTGACATTGGGTAGTAAAATCATTGCCACGAATAATTCCACTGCGTGTTATGGCACCGTTCTGCTTTGTGGTTGCCACGTTGAAGCATTGGCCAGGTGGCTTGGTTGTACAGCGAGCGAGTGAGCGAGCGGCCCCTCGCAATTGGAAGGTTGCGAGTTCAAACCCCGGTTGTCAGGGATTGACTCGGTCAATCGCCCCGTCTGGCATTAATAAAACGAGCACCGTCCTGCGAGGAAGTCACCTGGCGAGATGTTAACTACCTTGCCTGGTATACCGGAGGTCGTGGGTTCGATCCGGGTCCTCCGATTTTCCCTCCACATTTTGGAATCAACGTGCGTTTAGAGTATTTTGCTGCTCTAAATCTCCACGTGACAAACCACCTCGCTGAGCTATCATTTGTGGCCAGGTCGTTTCTGAAAAAGAGCTACGTGTGATAATTGTTTTTTTTACCCTTTTATCTGGCAACAAAACTGACACCTTTTTTACAAGGAGTCATGTTTGCATTGACCACAATATCTGCGGTTGAAATGCAAACAAAATCGCAACTCTGATAATGTATGCACTGTTTTTTGTTTGCATTCCGACCGCAGGTATTGTGGTCAATGCAAAAATGACTGCTTGTAAAAAAAGGTGTCAGTTTTGTTGCCAGATATAAGGGTAAAAAAACAATTATCATATTTTGCTACTGGCAAAGGAGGTTCCAATGGTGAAGTGCTACGTAGCTAAGTATGGGCCTTAGCTGGTAAAAAAAAAAGTGTTTATTTAAATTTTTAGACTCGCCCCCACCACAGCACCGCTAGCTTCGGGGGCTCTTAAAACACGAGCTGGGGCACCACCGAGTGGGGACATCGCTCCGGCTTGCCGTCACGGCAGACGGCACGGCGCAGGCGGGGTGGGGTGGGGGGGTGTCGTGAGACCGCGGCGCGTAGAGGGGCATCGCGTTCCGTGTCCGTGCTCCGCCAGCGCTCACCCAGGCGATGGTTCGCGTGGCGGCCGCCCTGGGAGCCACCGCCTCGCCCGGAGCCGCCAGCGTCGAAGCGCCGAAGCCACCCGCCGAGCCCCGGTTCGACGTCATGGACGGAGGTGAGCTTGCGCGTCTCTCTCACCGCGTCTCTCTCTCGCCGTGTCTCTCTCACCATCTCCCTCTCACCGTGTCTCAATCTAGTCGTGTCCCTCCCGCCGTGTCTCTCTCTAGTCATGTCTCTCTCACCATCTCCCTCTCACCGTGTCTCAATCTAGTCGTGTCCCTCCCGCCGTGTCTCTCTCTAGTCATGTCTCTCTCACCATCTCCCTCTCACCGTGTCTCAATCTAGTCGTGTCCTCCCTCTCACCGTGTCTCTCTCTCGCCATCTCCCTCTCACCGTGTCTCTCTCTCTCGCCGTGTCTCTCCCACCGTGTCTCTCTCTCGCCATCTCTCTCCCACCGTGTCTCTCTCTCGCCATCTCTCTCCCACCGTGTCTCTCTCTTGCCATCTCCCTCTCACTATGTCTCAATCTAGTCGTGTCCCACCCTCTCACCGTGTCTTTGTGTTCCACGCTCATTTTGTCCCTCTCTCAAGTGTCTCTTGTCATGTCCCTCTCACCGCGTCCCTCTCACCACGTCTCTCTCTCACCGCGTCCCTCTCTCTTCATTCCCCACCATCGTCGCTGTCCCGCCCAGTGAGGCCGGCGGAGCCGCGCGGGGGCGGCCCGAGTCTGGCCGAAGACGAGCGAATCCACACGGAGCTGCATCCATGGTATAACGAAGACTTCTACAGCTACACGGACGTGCGCTGGAAGCTCTTCCTGCGCAAAGAGGCATGGCTCGCTCCGTTCCCACACCGGCTCGCTCCGTCCTCGCTTGCTCCCGGTGGATCTGCTGGTCCAATGTTTCCCCCCCCCCCCCCACCTTTCACTTCATCAACTCCCAATAACGTGACAGAGGAGATACCGACGTGAAGTAGAGATGTGGCGAGAGTGGACAAGATAGAGGTGTGATGACGTGAGAGACATACGCATGGGACGGACGCGTAGCGAAATGAAAGAAATTATTTGGTGATGCTGCTGCAGCTGCTGCGTTGGCAGTGGGGCACAAGCACAATTAACAGCGACAACAAACTCAACACGTTCGTCAATAAACGCTCTCTGGTCTTCAAAGGACAAAAATATATTTGAAAAAGGTGATGTTTTAGGCAATGGGCCTTGTGCTGTATGTGCTGTGTAGAATGGCCATAGCCCCTCCCGGCTGTTCTTCATTTACTTTTGCGTTTTGTCATGTTGGTGACCCATGTCACTCTGACAAATGGAGCCTCAGCCCTGGTGCTCCTGAGTTCCCCCCTGGTCACACAAATAAAACGTGAACTTTGATCCATGCCAACATTTCTTGCAGCGGTGGCGATGGGTGGCGGCTTTTGGCTCAGCCATCGAACAAAATACGGTCACCGCATCATCGCACGGCGCTTTCAGATATGCGCTGCTTCCGCGGCCGTCTGGAATGCTCTTCCTTCTGATATTAGGAAGCCACTGGAGCTATATGCACTTTTAAATAATCTAGATTGAACACTCATTTCTTGAGAACTGCTTTTTGCGTTTAGTTTGTTGGCCTTCCCTCGCACCTCCGATTTGCAAGGTTGGCTACGTACGGTGCAAAAGAAGTTCAACATGCAGTACATACACAGAGACCCACAGACCCATAGAAACCCACAGATTATCACGGTTGGCTACGTACGGTGTGAAAGAAGTTCAACGCACATTCTTTGGTGACAAGAGACTTTGCCCCCCCCCTTACCCCCCCACAGATTTTCTACCCCCAGGACAGCCTCAACAACCCAGCCGTGCTGAACCTGCTGGTACAGCAGGTACCGTGATGAACCCCCCCGCCACCTCCCACTGCTCGCACGACGGCGATGATGACGACGCGGATCAGGGTCACGGTTCTCGTTTGTGAAACGTGGTGGTCTGGGTGGCTTGGGGGTCAGAGCACTGAGCTGCCACCGAGTGGCTTTTCCAGGGAATAGGTCACGGGGTCAATGCTTCGACGTGCTCACACGAATCTGAATTGTAAACGCGTGGGTTTTCGATTATTTGGCCGGTATAAAATTGTCCACATGATAAGCCACTTGGTTGAGCTATCGTACGTGGCCAGGTTGCTTCTGAAACAGAGCTTTTAGCGCAGGGGGGGGCTTGACCTGGTAAATAAAATAGTTTATATATTTTTTTAAACATTGAATGCCACCGTCGCCATCCCAGCATGGATGAAACCGTGGCGATTTATGAGAGCACATTTTCCCTGCAGGTTGCATCAACGATTCATCGCCATGATGCCATCTCGCTCTATTAATCTCCCGTTATTCAGAAATGTGGACTCATTAATTATTGGTTGACGTTCCATGCGCGGCCGGAAAGCCACTTTTTTTTTACCCGCGTGTTTAAAGTGTAGGGAATGCACGCCCGATATCCCAGAAAGCACCTAGACCAGGGGTCGGCAACCTACGGCTCCGGAGCCGCATGCGGCTCTTTACGGGCTGCTTCTTGACAATATGTACGTATGTACAGTATGTACTCAGATGCATTGCGGCTCTTGAAATACTGAATTTTGTACCGAATTGGAAAGAAATGGCTCTTCTTGTTATTTTGGTTGCCGACCCCTGACCTAGACGGTTTTTTTTTTTTGTAGAGGAACTTGACGCACGCGAGGTCGAGACTGATGGCGCATCCGTGTGCTTCCCCAGATCGTGCACGACACCTTCTCCAACTCCTGCATGAGGATCACCAAGGAGGAGTGCCACAGGATGAGGATCTTGCTGGGTCGGTGGTCGTTTGAGCCCTACATTTGCCCATATTTGATTCACGTTTTTTTTTATACGACGACGACGACAATGCAATTTATAACGCGCGCGATATTTCACGCGGCCGTGAATGACCGCGTGCTCTGAAGGCGCCGCGGAAAGCTCGGTGTCGCTCAAAAAGCTAGACGAGAGAGGTGGGAGAGCCTTTAAGAAGTCGTCGTTTTGTTTACAACGACCAACGGCGAGCCTCATCAGGCTATCGTACTTGAATTGTAAATGTTGTGGGTTTAATCTTCAACACACCGGTGCGTTGAACTAGTAATGGATTGGCGCATTTTGTTTACGCGACAAACCTTACAAATGAGCTGTGTCGGGTGGTGGCGAGCTTAACGACACATTAATATTTTTACGCGTTATAACCCAAAAAACCTCCATAATGGATTATCCCTTGTTTTTTTTCGCTCTCTTTTTAATACGGCGCGAACCGGCTTAAGATTTGAATCGATGGCTCAACGCGTCCGTCACGTGCCCGCCGACGACGGCGAGTCTGGCGTTGACTTTTTTTTGTCACGCTGCGTCCAGACGAGTGCAAGGTGACGCCCAACACGCCCACCAAGGACGACACGGTGAAGAAGAGGATCGTGATGGCCGCGCGGGACCAGTGGGATACCTACTTCTCCCGTCTCTTCCCCGCGGCGGTGAGCAGCGCCCCCTCATTCCTGGAGGTGCAGGGAGAAGAAGGGAAGAAATTTAGTTGGGGGGCGAAAAACTCATCCGCATTTTTATAATAATTTCAACTTATTTGTAACACTTGCGCCGCCACTGCACAGCGTTTGCTCGCTCTCGCAGAGCGAGAGAGGACGACTCGGAGGCGTGAGGAGGACGAGGAACTATAGACGAGTGGCCCAGGCCGTAGACTGGCACCAAATTCCCCCCTTCAAGCTCTGCAGTCCTCTATATACAGGGTGCTTCAACATTTTTTTTACACTTCTGAGAATTTGCAACAATGCCACAAGAAATGTGCCTCCGGGCTCTGGAGACCACCTAGAGAAGGTTCTAGGCACGTGTTGACAATGATGGCGAACAACTGGAGACTTTGACTATTTGAAGCTATTAACATACCTTTGGTTTCATGTTACAGTGTATTATCGGTTCCTTTTCCATTACAAACAAAAGTCCCATATAAGTGTTAACATATTTTTGAAGCACCCTATATTAAGGTGTAACCGGCCAATTAATGAGGGTTTTTTCGTGTGGGTGGTAACCGGAGTGCCCAAAGAAAACCCACGGGAGCGAGGGAGCAACACTCTATCCCATGCAAATGGAACAGGTAAGCCAGCGTACGGGCTCCTCCTCGACGCCTACGAGAAGTGGATTTTTGTGTGATCCACCGACCCTCGCTGCCTCCACAGTGCCAGATCCCACATGCATAGCCACCGTTCTCCCCGCCAGCATTATCTCGGTCACCCCCTTCCAGTGTGGCGGTACCAGAGTAAGGAAGACGAATGAATGAAGAGTTGGGCATTTTTTTTTTCTCTCTCCACGCAGGGCCCGATCGGAATCGACATCCAGATGCTGGCCGTATCCCACAAGGGGATCAAGTTGGTGAAGATCGTGAAGCTGGCCGGGGCTAACACCATGTACATCAAGGTCCTAGCCCCTTACAGGTGAGCGGGGTGTGCTGGTCTAGACCAGGGGGTCGCCAAACAAAACGACGAGAAGAACCACATTTTTTTTTTCAATTTCGGTAGTAGTAAAAAAACACAACTCAATATTTCAAGAGGCCCAATGCACCGTGTGATTAATGCGAGACGGCGGTCCTTGAATAAATGACGTCACGAGGCAGTCCCTCAGAGAGCCGTACGCAGCGCCGGAGCCGCAGTTTGCCGATCCCTGGTACAGCACAAGCTGCAACACTGCTCAGACAGGCCGAATCACCGTGGTGTAGACGAGCAACTTTTTTTCCACTGCACAACTGAACCATGTCGGGGCCGTGCCGAGCCATCCCCGGCGGGGCCCAGAAGGCTTCGGTGTTGTTTTTCCCACTGCAGAAGCCAAGCAACAAATCTTGTCGTTTTCTTTCACATCTCTACAATCACCACATCGCTGCATCAGCTGAGAATGACTGCAGACTTCCACGCTTCCAACGCTGATATAAAAATTATAATAATAATAATAAAAACAACATTGCAAAAGTTGTGGCAGTTTTCCCAAATCGTTTCCTCATCCCAAGCCGCCGTGGTGCTCTTTGACCTCTCGCACAGCTACGCCGACATCCTCTACGTGACCATCGCCAACAAGGTCACCTTGGAGTTCGCGATGCGCAACGAGCAGATCACCATCTACTCGCCCAAAGCCAGCCAGATCAAGGAGCTCGTGGACTTCTACTGCTCCGAGCTCATGAGGGTGAGCGATCCTCATCAGCTAGGCCTCAGGCTTCACGCCCTGCCGGACCGGACCAGGCCGGGCTGTGCAGCAGCTGTTCTTCTTGGATGAGGGCCTCCGTGAGAGATCGTGTTATTAGAAGATGTACGTGTATAAGAATAGGTTTTTACCCTTTCTGGCACTAAAACAGGTGGTAAGATGTTAACACACCAAACAGAAACCCTTTGCAAGGAATCATGTCTGCGTTAACCACATGTACTTATGGTGAACATGCAAACAAAAAAAACATGCTCTCGAGCGTGGGTTCTCAAGGAGCTGCCCGTGGTGGATGCCCGTCCACCAGCAGTGGCGTGAGCAAGCCATTGCAGGGCTGCACCTTTTACTTCTCATGGGTTAGGGTTAGGGCTTCGGCCGCCCCCCGCCACCCCACCCAAGTGAGATGTATCTTGTTGTTGTTGTTGTCGTGCAGAACTCTGCGTACGTGATTGCTGTGAAGAGCTACTTCACCGACAACAAAATCATGCTCAGCTTCAGGAAGGGAGACGTCATCAAACTGCAGACCGCAGCCGCCCCCATGCAGGAAGGTGGGTGCTGCCCCCCCGCCTGCCGATCCCCTTGCCACCCCCCCCACCCCCGCTCCCCCCCCCCTGCCCCCCCCCCCCATCCTCCTAATCTCCTGCCCCCCCCCCCCCTCCGCAGGCTCCCATAGCTTTGATTTAAAGCTTTCGTGACTGCAGGGATTCATCTTCTTGGTTCTTTCGGTAAAGTCACGTAGAAGGGAAGTAATAAAATTATAAAAATAAAATAAGAAGATGAATCCCATAGCTTTGTTATGATCCCCCTGTGGAAATCCGTACGATGCGATGTGGATTTATTGGGCAGATAATTTCGAGCTGGGCTGGAACACGATTATTTAAGTGACGGTTATCGTTTCGATTGCTCGGCTCGACGGACGACACGAGAAGAGTTGGCTGGACATGGTCTCGCCTCTGTTCCGACGCGTGCTGCTGGACGGGAGGTGATGGACGGGCGAGGCTTGGAGAGACGTCGTCGGTATAATTAGCCGCGTCACAGAGGGCGTGGCTTGCAGGGGGTTTCCTGCCTTCAGGAGGCAGTTTGATATTTTTAAAGGGGATTGAGTAATTTAACAAAAAAAAAAATTTTCAATTACAATTTTTTGTTGATCTATTGATTCTTAAAAAAAAAACATAAATGCAACAGCATCTCAGGACGTTTTTGTCGAAATTCAAAATCCCATTAGGATTAAGGGGGCGGGGGGTGGTAAGGAGGGGGGGGGGTTAGAGGGAATCACAGAGGGAGAGAAAAGAGCTCAGTCCGGGGCCCAACACCAACGACGAAACCCAGGGACAGCCTCGGCAGCCAGGACAGCACCATCAGGGCAGCACCATCAGGGCAGCACCATCAGGGCAGCACCATCAGGGCATGGATGGTTTGGGGTGTGGGGGGCACCTTGACCAAACGAGTCCCAATGCATCCTGGGTACATGGTCACGTTACTTTTATCCAATGGGGTGGGGGGAAACAAAAGTGCGCAAACGAGACACGAAAAACAGCAGACGAAATTAGAAGAGCAAAGCAATCACATCACGACCAATGACCGTGTGGATATTCATCGAATCGCTGCCGGTGTTGGGGTAGCGGGGTAGTCGGAGGCGGTGGGTGAACTGTTGCCTGCGAGAGAGACGTCCTCTCACGCTGAACGGGCTGGGCCCACGCGATCGCTGTGCCCGTTTTGTTCCTCGGGACTGCTCGCCCGGCTCGTGCAGGAGCCAGGTACGGCTGCGTGCTCCGGAAAACGCTGAACTATTTCGAAGACGTCCACGGGGAGGCGAAGTGTGTCGGTGGGTTTGGTATTGGGGACGGGGTGCGCCGCATGCCCGTTCCCGTGTGCAGTGCTCGAGTGCTGTGGCATTTTTTGTTGTTGTTGCCGATTTCCGCAACGAACCGGACCCTTGGCTCCTGTGTTTTCTCGCTTTGAACTCTTTTATCTTTGGAAATATTGTAGACTTTATTTATTTTACCAGGTTCTCTCCTGGAAAAATAAAGTCGACCCGTGGCTATTGCGCACAACGACAATACAGCACTGCCTCCCGATATTCGACTAACACCTCAATATATATTGGCACACTGAAAATAAAAGCAATTGGATAGATAGTCACCGAGCCAAATTGTACTGTCTCTACGGATTGATTATCACAGCTGTTAAGCGATTTATTTTTAAATGTTTTTATGACAAGAAAACTCGAGCCCAGTAGAACATGCCGAAAGGTTTCAGTGGCCGGGTATGTCTTTTATATCTTATTTCATTAACAGTGCCTCACCATCGTCAGAATGTCAACGGTCCGATGAGCATAAAGGAGGATGTGCGCATCTCCGATTAGCAAGGTTGGCTCCGTACGGTGCGAAAGAAATTCAATAACTTCAACGTAGATGGAAAATTTAAGACAAACGACAGCAGTAAGTGCGACTGTGGCCATGCAAGCTAAACTATGGAGCATTTAGCAGGCCAACTGTTGTTTGTTCAAACTCTATGAACTCTTTCTGTCTCGCCTCATCGTGGTCAACAGCAGACCTCGACATTGGCATTTAGCTCCTCAACCACACATTGCCATTGTGCGCTAGAATAGAATAGCACAGTGGCTCGCCATCGTCCATTGGATCGACAACAACTTTAGTAATCTTGACTTAAAGTTTTCGTGACTGCAGGAATATAAGTGGGTAGGAAATTTGACTTTACCGAAAGACCCCAAAAATATGACTTTAATAATCTCTGGTCTGTGAAGGCAAAATAGGTATTCACAATATAGAGCGGTGTGCGACTTCAAATTACGTGAATAGGAATAATAATTAAAAACCTTTGGTCATTCCAGTGTTGGATAAAGATCTCTCCATGCTGTGTGGCTCGTTAGAGTTGATTAGTTGACAACCTGTGGTGGTAACCTTCAGCGCTGCTCTGCCACCGCATGCAGACATCACGATTGTCCGTTTTCCACAATCGATATATTGTGAATGGTTTGCAGTCCCTACTCTCTCTCTCTCTCTCTTGGCGACTTGTCCAAACGTGCACGTGTGTTCACCGTCTCATTGCGCCTCCTGCTACGTGCCTCGCAGATGGCAATGAGGCGGCATTTGTCGTGCTGGTAGTTTCTTCCATTTGAGAAAAAAAAATCCTCCTCTCCAGGTCTGGCCACGGCGCACTTACGTACAAAATAAATAAAAATACCCCTTGCATTTTGAAAGAGGGAAAATGATTTGCAGATATTTGAGGTATTGGTTTTTCTCGCACTACTTTTGGTTTTCAAGTTGGACGTGGACTAACGGACAAAACACCCGGCAGTAATTCCACAGCAGCTTGATTTCAGGCACTGTCCATACGTGTAAAGTACAGCCAACGCTCGTTTATCCCGAGAGCGAGGATAAAGCGAGTGCACAGGTTAATTGAATGTAAGCAAGTTGGGGTACAAAAAAGGGGGTTGTTTACGTGGAGTGCGTCGTCCTCCTGTGTCGTTTTTTAAAGTGCTCGATTTGAACTTGCCGACGTCCTTGCGGTCACGTGGGCACCGAGTCACCGACCCGCAACGAGTGAGGAGCAGCCACCGGCGCGCGGACAAATCACGCGGCTGAGCACGGGTTAAATCCTCAACCGCGGATAATCCACCACGGATATTTTTGTTTACAACATTGCACCCCATTCACTTCATCGCCCGCCAAGAACCGTCTGCCGCCAGCCACACACTCTCTCGCAGACGGGGTGGTGGAGTCTTTTCACCTGAACAGGGGTCGGCAACCTGTGGCTCCGTAGCCGCACGCGACTCTTTACGGACTTCCGTCGTCACGTAATGCGTCTACTGCACGTACCGAGATGCATTGCGGCTCTCGAATTATTGAGTTTTGTACCGAATTCGAAAAAAATCGCTCTTTGTTTGTTATTTCGGTTGCCGACCCCTGCACCTGAAGACCCATCGCCACGGCGACCCCTTGACCCCGTCGTTATCCGTGTCCTACCGCCCCCCTCCAGGTTGGAAGTTTGGCGTGGTGCACGGCCGCTCGGGCATGTTCCCGGCCGACTACGTGCAGCCGATCGCCCCGCCGGACTTTGCCAACTCGCAGCCGGAGCCGCGCCGCGAGGAGAGCTGGACACCCCCGCCAATGCACGTGGCGCAGTCGGGCGCCGTGGCCGTCGCCGTCGCGTCGGCCCCGGCCGCGGCGGCGCTCAGCCACAGGGCAGACAGCTCCAGCAGTCGCTCGAGGGTAAGAGTCGGGGGGGGCGGCCCTAGCGGGCAGCAGCGTTGACCCTTTCACAGCCGGTCGATCCCCGTCCATTCTTTGAGACTCGGCGATGTCCTCCTCCTGTGCTGATATTTCACGCTGCTGCCCAATGTAGATTTTGAACAGGCTGTTAGGGGAAGTGCGGTTAGCCAGGGCCTTTAAAGCCTGAAGCACGTGCAAACATGCATACGTGATATGTCTGTTGGTGCCATCTAGAGACAACATCTGGAAAATAATGAAAATGAAAGAACAAAAATTGTATTTTACCTGGTAAGGCTCTTTGAACTGTACAGCTCTTTTTCAGAAACGACCTGGCCGCAATATGATAGCTCAACGAAGTTGCTTAGCACGTGGAAATGTATAGCCGCCAAATACTCTAAACGCACGTTGATTCGAAAAATCCATGCGACCACGGGGAGAACATGCAAACTCCAAATATACAGGCGTCATGGTCGGGATCGAACCCACGACCTCCTGTATACCTGACGTGCTTGCGTGCGGGGATGGAATTCCTTTCCAGCTCAGACCCCGCCTGCTTGCCCCTCGCCACATATATAACCTCTTGTTGTAACAGCTCTCTCGCTGTGTTCTTCCTGGTTCAGCAGTTCCACTGCTGGATTATTTTTTCCGCCTGAGGACGACCGTTTGTGTTTCGATCGAAACGTCGTGATATATTATTTTGCACTTTTTTTCTACCTACGTGACTTTACCGAAAGAACCAAAGAGTACACGCGAGGTGGTTAACATCTCATAGCCACCGTGGTGCCCCTTGACATATTGCACACAAGGATCATGGCAGCATTCTCGCCGAATGTTTTTTTTTGCCAATAATATAAATTAAGTTTACAGAGTTTATTGTAAAAAGTGACTGGTCGCAGGGTGATTTACTGTGAAAGAAAAAAAAACGCGTGGCTGTGAAAAGGTTCATTCTTTTAAATGTATTATTGACAAAAATATTAGTCGATGAAGCGTTCATTATTTTAATCAGTGGCGATCATGAAGGGAACTAAAATCAACGCGCATGACGATAACTTTGCTCACCAGAGACCAGAGCACGACTACGAGGAGGCGAGGTTAACCCTTCTCAATGAAGATGCACACTTAAGATAATTGGTGACGTTATTAAATCGATTTACAGAGTTTGCACATTGGCTGAGCTGATAATATTTGGGGGGGGGGAACAACTCCGTGCCCCTCGCACCAAGCTTCGATAACTAAGAAAGTGTTGCACATATTTGACTTCTTGAGTCAACTCAACTTAAGAGTGTCACTAAATGAAATCCACAGACCGAGACCCGCTCGTGAGCCGTGCCAGCCTTCATAGGTGCACGCTAATGCCCCTTGCCCACGCAGTCTGTATGTTTATACGGGGGATCTTTGTCTTTGTGTGCGCCCACAGAGCAGTGCCCCAGATTCCGAGGAGAACCCCTACATGGAAGATCTGGTGGAGACAAACCCTCACATCATGGTGGACTTTGCCAAGAGGCACTTCAGGTGATGCTGCGTTATGTAACGTGTTTCAACCGTCTATCGGTCCCATCGTTGGATGAAGGTCCCTCCCCACGTCATGTCACTCATGGGGATTGTTTGACCATACTTCACCGTGTTTGTATGTATGTATGTTGAAGTTCTTTCGCAGCGTACGTAGCTAACCGTACTAATCGAAGGTGCGGGGAAGGACAATAAACTAAACACAAAAAGTGGTTCTAAAGAAATTTGTTTTTCAAATCGTGCACGGTCAGTGTGGCTTGGTGGGGGGGATGCCCAGGAATGGTTTGGATATCACCTGCTACTGATGTTAGCTGTTGCTGTGAATTGAACTCACGGAGTTGGGTTAAGGGTACGGTGCCAACTAAATTGACTCACGTGCTCGTTAAAACGCTTACTAAGTTGGGTAGAAAGAAGCTGAATGCAATCATTCGAGATTAGATGGCAGCAATAGCACAGAGTGTGAATGACCACGTGTTCCGTCAAGGATGAGGCCTATCGGACGTTATTGTATTAATGCTAAACATATGGACGTTGTGAAGTATGGAATATTTCTGTAATCTCCGTGCTTATTTATTTACGAATCCCATCTCTGTTAGTCATTCTACTCATGCATATTTGTGACCTCTGTGGTGAAGCTACTCTACTCTCTGTGCTATTGACATTGGTTGGATTGTCTTCCCGGTTACATTTGCAATACTATCGTGTCCATCTTCGTCTGTCTATCTCTGTTTCTTTAACCTTCCACTTGATACTAAACTTTAAAGGTGTCTCCGAGTTTTCCCCATCACGCCTAGCAATGTATCCAGAAGATTTCAGTTTCCATCATTCACGGCGTACAATTATAATTCTGAGGGAGAACTATATTTTGGGTGAGACACAATGTAGGCTTGACACAAATTGTAAACATAACAACAATAATAACATACTTGTCACCCCATACGGTTTACCCGTATTCTTGTGCAGGGAAATTGAGTTTTTAGGTCCATACGGCGTACAGCCGTTTCAATACCGGCAATTGTTTTTGTCTATTTGTTTGTGTTTCTCCCTTGTGATGGCACGGGGTGACCAGTAAGGTCTGAATTGTTCTGCAATAAGGTAGGGCACTGCTAAGGGGTTGACAGGTATGTAATAATAATGATTGGATCTGTGCAAGACTTTCCATTGAGCAACCGGTGGACCGGTGGCCACAAACAAACTCGAAACTCCCATCTTTTGAAAGGGCTGACCCCAGCCGCTCACTTGCTGTGGATTTGTTCGGGTGACCTTTTGACCCCCCACAGGAAGCCATTAAACAAGAAGAGCAGAAAGGGCCACGAGTCCCTGTCTCCGGCAGACATGGTGGTGTTCAGCAGGGTGAGGCCACGCACACCATGGACTCGCACCCACCGTAACTTCTCAGACACACAGAGGAGGTCATGGGTGAGTCCAGAACTGTCGAAAGGGAGGGTTGGTGGTGGTGGTGGTGGTGGAAGAGGTCTGGGCCAAAGGGGGCAATTTCTGCAGGAATCTCTGTTTAGCCCCAGGTGAGTGACTCACCAACAGAGTGACTGATGTTAATTCGATGAATGTTGTGGACATGAGATACCCTCACGAATGATGCACGTGTTACCTGCGTCGTTTGCAATCTGTCGAGTGCTGCTCCCGTCATGCCCATAATATGAAGTTGGAAAAATAATGACCACGATGCGGAGTTTAAAATTCATTATAAATAAATTTCCCCATGCGGGATGATTACAGCCGCCGGGCCAGCATCGCTTGTGGAACCGGTAATCTGCATGAAAGGCCAAAACACACCTGACGGTAGCTCTCTGCGTGCGTAAGTCCTCATGGGGGGTTTTTTTTTTAACGGCCTACTTTAGAAAATGAATCTCGAGGGAAATCCCTCCGTGCGTGTTCCGCAGAACCCGATCCAGGATTCACTCATCGACATCAAGGACAGCAACCTCAACAAGCAGGCGGTGGAATCCTTTCAGAGTGAGTGGTTGACCGGTAACGGGACGGAAACGCAGGGCTTGAGTTCCAAAAAATGTGTCCACGTTTATGTTGACGGTGTGTAACGTGCGTCCCAACGTTAAGTAATCGGGCCCGCACATTGCCTCAATAAAAACAAATATATTTTTAAAAACGTAGCCACGCTTTTGTACGCCTCCCTTCATCGAGCAGTGCACTGACAATGGCCTGTACATCGCAACATTTCAAAAGATATGATAACAAAAGGAAACAACGCCGTCACGATGAGAACATGTTGCGTCGTCGCTCCGTTGGTGTCGCACGCCAGCGGTTCATTTTATCGCTGTTGGCGAGATGTGCGCTTAGCTCGCGTTGTGCGTGTGTACTTCTACCCCACGCACAGCCATCATGAGGTTCATGGGAGACTTGCCGTCCAAGGGATCCGACACGGAGTGTGTGTACAGCCTGCTGCGGGTGAGTATGGCGCGATCGCCGTTTCGCTTGGTTAAAAAAATCACCATCGCCGGAACGGTGACGTGCCATTGCGGCGGCACATTTTGCCCACCTGTTGTTGCAGAGGTCTCCGGCTCGAATCCAGCGGCTGACCTTTTCCTCGAGTGTGTCCCCTCGTTTAGGTAATTTTTCTATGTGTCTTGATTTTATAGGTAGGACTACCTTCGCTTAAATTATACAGTAAAGTATTGCGATGACCCCTTTAGTGGGAGCCAGTTTTTACTCAAATTTTTTTTGGAATGGAATGGAAAAATGAATTATTTAATACTGCGGAGCGTAACAAACCGCCATGCTACTACGGGCCGCCTGCCTCGCTCACGATTGTCACCCAATAACCCCCCGGACGTCGTCCGCGAGAGTTGTCCATCGTGTGTGGCGGAGTCGGGGCTACAAATTAGCTAATTTTGAAAATGACACCGCAAAGGATTCATTTGGGATTACACGCAGCAGCAGCAGCAGCAGCTGCAATCATCGCCCCCCTACTGGCAGATGAATGCTCGCTTGCAGGCCAGGTGCTGAGTCACGATGTTGCCGCACAGGGACAGCTGCTACTGTGAGGTTGTGCTCTTTCAAACGTGTTGAGTTTTAACTGTGCAGAGTGTTGAGTGCGAACTTCCTCGTGCACCTGAGTTTTCACTCCTTCATGGAATTGGCCAAAGATCGCAACGGCAGGATTCTCCTGAAAAGTATTCTTCAATCTCGGAGAGGCTGCCCCCCCCTCTCGGGTAAATAAAGCGCGTTTTTACTATTTACTGTTGTTGTGCACGCACAGACTTTGGTTCACGTGGCGCGCGTGCGTTGTGTGCCCTGGCAGTATGGGCATCAGGACGTGTTGAAGGATGAGATCTACTGCCAAGTCATCAAGCAGGTCACCAACAACCAAAGCAACAAGCCGTAAGACGCACGCACGCACGCACGCCTAGATGCGCGCGTGCCCAAACCCTTTGCTTGACACCTCGCACGGGCGAAACGCCGACTCTCTCGGACGTGAGGAAACCGACAGGAGTTGGAGCGTTTCGGGAAAAAAAGTGCCCAAAAAGTAGGGGGCAAATAGATAACGACGCATCGAATCGTCAATTAATACAGTTTGTTATCGAATAATTCTTGTTCGTTTGGATTGACAGAGTGCCCCGTCGTGCATGTTTTGTACGTATGTTGAACTTCTTTCGCACCGTACGGTCGCCGGCCATGCTAACCGGAGTGTCCGAACGCAGTCGTCGTTTGCCGCCGGTGACGACCCCCTTGTGCGTCCGTGCAGGGACAGCGCCCAGAAGGGCTGGCGGCTGCTCTACATCATCACGCCGTACTTCAGGTGCACGGACCTCCTCAAGCCGTACGTGGTTTCCTATCTCCACGGCCTGGCCAGCAAGCCCTCCCCCTTCCAAGGTACGCCGCGAGCCCGCCATGCGTGCGGGGGAGGAAGGGGGGCGAGGAACAGGGAGGCGGGGGGGGGGTCACTCCCTGCTAATGGATCCCCATTGACGGCGCAGCACCTTGCCGGAAGGGGACACCGCAGTGGCGAGATGTTAACTCCCTCGCTTGGTATCCAGGAGGTCGTGGGTTCGATCCGGAACTTGACGCCTGCATGTTTATAGTTTGCATGTCTCTCTCTCCCTCTCCCTGTGATCGTGTGGATTTGTATCCTGGTCCTCTGGTTATTCCTTCCACATTTAGAATCGTAGAATCGACATCACCCGTTTGGAATGTTTAGCTGCTATACATTTCCACGTGATGAGCTTTCATTTGTAGCCAAGTTCGCTTCTGAAAAGGAGCTATACAGCTCAGTGGACCTTAAGCTGGTAAAATAAAAACGACTTTCGTTGTTAATTGACTCGTTACTCTCGTCTCGTCACGGTCGGTCGTGACGAGGTCCCTGGTGGGGGGGGGGGGAGGGGGGGGTGTGTCGGGAAAGCATCACGCACATTGTACTGATTATGTAACTCTTTCAAAAGCTGACCGGGGTAGCTGCCAGGGTAAATACGTTTCATATTTGCACTTAGTCGTCTTTTTTTGCTGATCCCCTAGTGCGGCCCCATGCGCCCGCGTGTGCCCGCGCTGATCCCCTCGAGTGCCCGCGTGTTGCCACACGGGTGCCCACGAGTGTCCGTGGTGATCCCCGTGTGCGCCTTCGTGTGCCCCCCGTGTGCCCGCGCAGGAATGGCCAAGGTGTGCGAGGAGCAGCTCCAGCAGACGCTGGTGTGCGGCGGGCGGCGCAACGTGCCCAGCGAGGTGGAGCTCGTCGCCATGATGGTACGACGACGACGGCGGCGGAGGAGGAGGGAGGATCGCGATTGCGAGAGTCCCCGGCCACTCGGGTCTCACCCGAGTCGTTCCGTTTTCCCGATGATTTTGTTCGGACGCAATTGCCAATTCGGCTCGACTCTTGTCATCTTGATGCAGCGGTGGGGGTATTAGGGTTCATCGTCACAAACCGAGTGGTTGGTGATCGGCGTTTTCTTTTCCAGTCGGGAAGGAACTCCAAGAGGCAGCTCTTCAACCTGCCCGGTGGCATTGACAAGTTCTTCAAAGTGAAGACTTGCACGGTGAGCCCCGCGACACTCCTCACGCGCGCGCGGCCCTTCCCCGTGCCTACGGCCGGACGAAAGGCGACTTACGAGTCGGTGTCCAGGTCACATGGCCAGGGGCCGTGGCTTTAGCCGATGTTGTGCGGACGGATTGCTTCAGTGGTTCACTATCTGGACTCCCGTGGAGACCCATAGACTCACAGAGACCTATTGACTATCAGAGACCCACAAACTCGCATAGAGACCAACAGACATGCATAGAGACCCACAGAGAGACCCATAGACTCACATACAGACTGACAGGATTTCCGAGGGAAACATTAAATCCCACGAATTTTTCAGTGGGATCAGCGATCAGGTCCCTCCTGGAAATATTGGTGTTCGCTCCAGATCCGTCATCGCCATTTACCGGAGGCGCTGAAGCCGAAGCCCACGAGGAGCTGGCGCTGCGTGCGCGGTGCCATCGCGGCGGGGGAATCTGCTAGAGGTCACCGGCTCGCGTCGGCAGGTCGCGTGTGGCGGGGCATGAAGTGTGCGCGCTCCCACCTATTTCAAGACGTCGAGGCCAGCCTTGGTAGAGCAGGCCAAAATACCCAGTTTGGGGGGGATGAGGCGGGCTCTCCGGAGCTCCCTTTCCCGGAGGCCCCTTCTGCCAGCAGTGGCACGCAAGCAAGCATTTGCAGGGCTGCACCTTTACCGTTTAAACTGGCCGAGCACGATTTTTCCTCGGGCAGCGACCACCACCCACCCCTCCGCGGGCCACCGCGGGTGCCTTACCACCACGGCTAGAGGGGGGGGGGGGGGGGGCATGGGGCCAGTGGGCACGGAGGAAGCGGTGCTGGGCCGTGAGCTGCGAGTCGGTGTCGCGGGACGCAGGTGGCCATGGACGTGCTCGGGGAGCTGTGCAAGGAGATGGAGCTCAGCAACCCCCAAGCGGCGCACGAGTACGCCATCATCGCCCTGTGCAACAGCGGTGAGAAGTCCTCACAACGCCCCCCCCCCCCGATTCCCACACCCCCCGCGACTCATCCCATCCGACTTGATGTGGGGGCGGCGACGAACGAATCCTTTCGTCCGTCATTATCCACGCATTTTACTCCTCTTATCCGTAATGGTCGTCGTCGGCCATGATCAATCCACCGCTGGATGAAGGCCTGCCCCCCCCAAGCCTTTGACACCTCTCGCGGTCTCCCGCGATACGGCAGGC
This sequence comes from Lampetra planeri, assembly GCF_965212315.1. Classification (NCBI taxonomy): domain Eukaryota; kingdom Metazoa; phylum Chordata; class Hyperoartia; order Petromyzontiformes; family Petromyzontidae; genus Lampetra; species Lampetra planeri. The sequence goes on from NC_136141.1 coordinate 2,304,139, forward strand.
CGTCTGGCACGTTCGTCGCGCTGGGGGGCAGCGTCCTGTCGCGGGCGCCCTCCGTCGTTGTCGTCGACCGCCGGAGCCGTCCATTTGCCCCTCTCGAACGACGCGCGCCGCCCCAGCAAACCTTTAGGCTCCTTAACGGTCGTCGGTGTCGGTTGTCTCGTCCGACTTCAACCACTCCGCTCGTGGCCCGCGGGCAGGTTCCTTCAAGAAGCCGCTGGTCAAGCGCGAGTACGTGATGGACGTGGTGGGCGAGGTGGAGAAGATGGACCCGGCCTTCACCTTCTGGATCAAGCGCGTGGTCTGGGGCCGGCCGCTGGTTCTGTCCAACAGCCTCTACATCACGATGCACTTCAACCAGGTGAGGCGGGAGACCCGGCCATGCACCACACGCTCACAGGCCTGGACGCTCGTCCGTGGGCGGAGCTATGGGGAAGGTTGGGGGGGCGGCTATGGGGAAGGTTGGGGGCGGGGTTATGAGGAAGGGTGGGGGGGGGCTATGGGGAAGGGTGGGGGGCTATGAAGGGTTGGGGGGGGCAGTGAAGAAGGGTGGGGCGCTCACCCTGTTTCAGCCCTTGCCAACCGCCCTGCTCCGCGTCATTGTGCCACCGTCTGCCTCCAGGTGCGCCGCGACTTCACGATGGGCCACCTGCTGGCGCTGCCGTCGGGCCGGCCCACGGAGCAGCATCTGAGCATGGTGGCGCGCATGGCCGCGCTGCAACACCGCGCCAAGGAGGACCGGCAGCCCCCGAGCCCGTGAGTGCCCCCCCCTCCGCCACCTGCACGGTCAACACGGGCACTCGGAGCGGGGGCTCGTCCGAGTCGGCACGATCGCTTGTCGCTGACGGCTGCGTGTTGTGCTCCTGCAGGAAGGACGTGGAGTCCTACATCCCAGCCATCTGGTTCCGGATGCAGTCTCCGTCCAACTGGCAGAGCCTCATCTCGCAGCAGCTCAATGACGTGCATGGCATGAGCGCCCTTCAGGCCCGGACCACCTTCCTCGGTGAGTGGAGATCCCTCCAGATGGCACTAGACCAGAGGGTGAGCAACTAACAGATCACACTAGACTGGGTGGGTGAGTGGGTCTCCTCCACATTTCACGATACCATCTAGGTGAACGAGTATTCAATGGATTGCACTCAGCCTCTTGGTTACGCTGCATTGGTGGGAAGTTATTCTCCAGATTTCACTCGATTGGGTGGGTGCGCAACTTCCCGATTACGTTCGACGAGAGGGTATCTTCCGATTTCGCGAGGCAGGGCGAGTAAGCCTCCTCCAGACAAGACTGGTCACGTTGTGTGGCCTTTTGTCCCACGATTTAAATGGGCCAGTGTTCAGGTGGCGTCACGAATGTGACGCCACCTGAACATACAGGCTCCATCCAGGCAATCTTGAAAAGGTATCAAGCCGGTACGATTTCTGAATCCAAGGAGAAGTGTCGGTATGTTCCTATGCCAACAATCAGTTAAGCAATTGAACCTTATGGCGGTACCCCAGGGTTCCATAGTACCCCGGCTCTCACATAATGTCCGTGATGCAGTCATTTGTAGTCTGTTGATGGTCGGTGATGCGCCAATCGACTCATCTCGATGAGCTGTACAGGATGCACCACGTGGCGCGTACGAGCATTCAGGGTTTCGGCGCAATCGTCCTCGCTGCGTTTCGATAGCGTGCAGTAGCACAGATTTCGGATTGATTTCATTGCCTCGGCCATTTTGTATTATTTGGTACCCCAGGGTACTGCCATAAGGATCAATTCCTAAAAAGCAATTAAGTTATCCCACCCCCACTCTAATAGTTTGCAGGTTTTAAACCATAATGTGCCCCCAAAGCCAGTATTGTGGATGCCGTGTGTGCAGTTTGACCAAAAGCGGCACCGCCAATTGCGTGCCTTCTCTTTGACTCGGCCCTCCAATGACACCGAGTGCTTGTCCCCCCCCCCTCCGTCTCTCTCCTTCTGCTCCTTCCCCTGCTCGCCGTCCGCCCGCAGAAAAGATGAGCACCCTGCCCCTGTTCGGCTCCAACTTCTTCAACGTGAAGGGCAGCGGAATCCCCCCGTGCCTGGGGGCCGTGAACCTCAAGGGGCTGCAATTCGTCAAAATCGAGAACGCGGTGCGTGCCCTCCTGGGTCACGACGCGCGACCTCGTCCGCCGTGGCGCCAGCCTAGCGTGGCCGTGTGGCCTCGTGTGTTTCGCGGGAGCGGGCAAGAGTGCGGTGCAACATCTGCTGCGGGATGTTGTCACATTTACTCAATCCCCTCCACATCTTCCAGCTGCGTTTTCGTGTCCGCTTGATGCTTTGTTGTCAGTACATTTACCCACGCCAACCTAAACCCCACACCCCCCTCCCCCCCTAAACTGCCCGTCACCTGCTGCACGATTCGATGAATCTGCTTCCATGAAGCCTCTAGATTTCATTCACAATTTGATTATAGATCTTATTTTCTTTCTTTACATTGCTGCGAATAGCTATGTCTCGCGCGCCTCTGCAATGGGTCAGGTGAACGCGTTGTTACATGGAGCATATACGACTCCCAAGTAACAATTGTCATACGAATACGATTCAGTACGTATATCGCAAACACAACAATATCAGTCAACGATTCATTACATCGTTGTGCCCCCTACCTTTAGCTGCTGCTACATATTTGTCAGTTTGGCCCAAGCGCTGCCATGAGTTTGTGCAGAACCGCGGTAGACGATTGTCTCCTCCTTTGCTTCGCCAGGAGCCCTTCAACATCATGCACCTGCGAGACGTGACCTCCGTCAAGGCCCTGCCGCCGACCAAGTCCATGAGTCCGCAGCTCGAGATCATATCGGGGAACCAGAGCTCCCGCAAGACGACCGTCTTGGATGTCCAGCATGTAAGGGCCAACGACAGCCATTCGTAACCGACCACGATGGGAACGCGCGTGCGGGCGGGCGGTTCATGAGTAGTGGCTACGGGCGCACAAAGGCGCACGTCAGCGGCAAGGCACGACTCCCGTCACACGCGTGGCGTCACGTGGCCGCCGCGTTGCACGAGCCTTCGAGTTGGCGTTCAAGACAAGGCTGAGAGCATTGTACATGCAACGTGGTGGTCTCGTGACACGCACTCGCGAATCTACGGCACCGAAACCCAGGGGGTCTCGGAGCTCAGGGTATGGCCACAGCCGCCCCTGGCGAGGCTGTCAATCTTCAGAGCCTCTCCCTGCTATGCACGTGACTTGTCCATATTCGTTCATGGAATTACGATGCCAGGTTTGATCGTTTGTCCAATCCGCAAAGTGACTGCAAAAGCGTTCACGAGGGGGCCCGGGTGGCAATAGCACAGAGCTTGCACCCACAGTGGTATGTTCCTGGGTGCAATTGCGAGCAGCCGTCTGCGATTATATTGGATTCACAAATTTAGCGAGTTGTTCTCAGTGCAATCACCACGTGTCTGCAAAAAATATATAATCGTGTAAAAAGTGTTAAATAATAGTTTTGAGAATTAAAAGAAGTTTGGTGCAGAGTGTGTAGGCAATTGCTCCCCTAGTGTGGGTAAAAATAGGTCAAAGGAATTTCAGGAGTGGTTCTGTGATATCACCTTCCTCGGACACCCCTTACCTGGGAGGAAGAGATTTTGCCGTTTGCCACTGAAGTGGTGGTGGTGTCACCACTGGCTGGCCTGTACAGTGTCATTATAACACTCGGCAATCGAGGAAAGTCTCACCGTGTCAAGACACTTTGTCAGGAGGGTCCTGCCAAGTTTCCGCGCGCGTGGGTGATGTTGCTTGTGTGTAACGCCCAAGTGAGTACCTTGCAGGAATATTTTTCAGCATTGGGATGTTTGGTCAATACCACCTCCATTGTTTCTTTTTAGCTATGGGAGGAACACTGAGAACGCAGCGTCAACCCCATGCGGAACAGGGGAAGAGAACTTACAAACTCCACGGAGAAAGGCACCCGAGGAATCAGGGATCGAACCCAGGCCCCTTCTTATTGCGTTGTTGTTCTTTCTCCACCTCTGCTGACGTGCCCGCTCTCGGTTCCGTGTGCCCGCAGGCGATGGAGATGTGCCACAACCTGAGCATGCACATTGAAACCATGATGGGGCCACGGAGCTGAGACGGCGCCTGACCTCGGCGCCGGAGCTTCCTCGGAGCGGCGACAGGCCCGCGACAGTGCTAGGAGCAGCTGTGGTGGCCACATGTGACGCACCACGAGACGGTCCACGTGAGAGCCCAGGATATCCCACGACAGCCTCTGCCAGGACATTTGAGAGCCCGTTAAATATCGATAGCCCACACGCAACAGTACGTGGACAATCCATGAGAGCCCATGTGACAGCCTATGGCACCTCATGACGGTCCATGACATACGAGTTATTAGATGTGACAACCCATGTAACAGTCCCAAGACATCTCATAATAGCCCACCACATATCAATGTGTTATACCACGTGACGGCCCAGAACATTGTGCGACAGCCAATATGACATCTCGCTTGATAGCCCCGCCGAATGGCTCAGTATTTCTCTGGTACCAGCTCGTGGATCGCCTTTTTGCTAACACTCCTGCGCAGGCCCGAAGGGTCAGACCACATGTACCTTGTACTGTGGGGGCGGCTAGCAGGAGGGATACTGTGGGGGAAAACACTTACTCCGTTTTTTGTTCCAACAGCTGCTTTCGTTCCAACAACCCGAGTTCCCACTGGTACGACCTGCATTGCATTCCCTGATAGCGCACCGGCCTGCTCTCAACCCATGAAAATGTTAGAATGTTGTGAACTTCCATTCCAGACGACTCCGCGAAAACTAATTCAAGCCCAAACCGAATTCATAACCAGGGTCACAATGAATGCAATGGGCTGTTAGCCCCAGAGTCCACTGTTTTAAACGCACTGGGCACCGCTGTAGTGAGTGATATGTACATAATGCTGTAGTGATTATATTAGATAAACTTTGGAGATACAAAAAAAAAGTTTCGTGTGGAATTTCGGTTGGGTGATGCCAACGACTAACCAGGTGATGCACCTGCTCAGGGCCACCGCCACCGTTCCTTTGGTCCGAAGCTTCAGCAGCTGCTGCCTGTGATCACTGCAGATTACACATTGGCATCTTCTGCAGCCAAAAGAAATGGGATGTTAATTTTTGTAAAACTTTTCGAAATGTTGTAAATCGACTCCGTTGTACTTCCGAGCATTGACGAGATTCACGCATGAAGCGCCGACACTTATTTGGAGAATGTGCCAATTAAAATACTCTGCGTCAGCTATGTGACCTCGTTAAGTGTGGGGAGGGGGGGGGCATACACGCACTCAGGGGGACCCCAGACCACAGCCAATGTTAAACTCTAGACATGTTATTTGTTAAACAGCATGAGTAACGGTGCAATGTACTCGTCCATTGTGCGTTCCCAGCTGCACTTACTCCCCCCCCCCCCCACTTATGCATAAGAGGGAAGGCTAACGCCCGTTGCTTAAAATTTCCTCGTTTTGGTACCGACATTTCTTTCACTATTTCAAGAATGTAGACCCTGGGGGAACTCGGCCCCCTCGAGAACCTGCTCCTGGCCGGCGCTACGGCTGGTGCGCGTAGAATCGATGTTAATTCAACTTGATTTGAAGCTTTCGTGACTGCAGGAATTACTCTTTGGTTCTTTCGGTAAAGTCACTTAGAAAGAAAATAAATTAAACACAAGTAACCGATGTTGCAATCGAAACATCGTACTCCATTATTTAATGTATTTTCTTCCTACGTGACTTTACCCAAAGAACCAAAGAGTCGATGTTAATTGTGCATGGCAGTCTAAGATTGTCAATGTAATCGCGGGTATATTTTGTAGTGAAAGCACAATTGTAGAACGATTAAGCAGACGATCCAACGGGGAATCTGTATATGCCCAAGATATTTGATCCGAATCTACTTCAGTCGCATACCCCGCTCTTAACCGCTGCCTTTCGTTAACTCTGCGATGTACGTAAATGTTCTTGACGATACAGCAATCGTGCTGTGACGGTTCCACCTGAAGACGGAAGCATGTGTTGCCTCCGAAACGTCGTGATTTATTTTATTTTTATTTTACTAATTTTAATTTACCTACGTGACTTTACCGAAAAAAACCCTAAGAATATGAGGCTGCCGCTGCCCGCGATCAGGACTCGCAAACAGCCCTTGGCAAAAGGAAAGGAAATCTGAATGCAGATTTTAAACTGTGACAGCCGCAGTCGCAAACAATCGCTGAGCGCAGACGTCAACTCTACCGCCTCCTCCCTTCTAAGGTGAAAATTAAGTCGATTCAAAAGTGTTAAGGTTTCCAGATTGTCTTTTTCTCTCTCCGCATTAATCGGATTACAATTTCGTCACGTGTAGCTTTACTTGGAAATAAAATTGTTTTCACCGTGTGCGGACTCCGGAATGCATTGGCTCAAGATCACGTAAAGGATTCCAGAAATGCTTCTCATGTCTCCGAGCGCTACACTGCGGCGGGGGAGTTTTTTTAAACCCTACAAAAATGCCACAAATATACATTGTGTCCATCCCATTGATTTTCCCAAACAACTTTTTTACTGAAATAAATGGCAGTTCAAATCAAGTGGCGAATTGCAAAACCCAGTGCCATTCTAGGCACGTGGGGGGGAGCAGTAATAATTAAAAAGAAAGGATAATTCTCAACCGCCTTTCACCCGGAGATCACAAAGTCGCTGTACAACACACGCAGGCTCACAGCAAATGCAGCGCAACCCCAAAACACAAGGATTCAAGAGATATTTTTAAAAAATCCCTTAATACAAGCGCGTCTTAAGGCGCGATGTGAATAGTTGACATCCGTGTCAATCCACCGCTGGATGACCTCTCCCCACCTCCCCCCCCCACGCCGAGTTGGTTGTGGGGAGGGGGGGCTCATCCAGCACTCACGCGTTTCCATCCGCATTGTAAACGACGCCATGCGCACACAAGAACAACAGTCGACAAAGACGCCGCCGCCGTAGTGAATAAACCCTGTATTCGTAAAATGCGTCTGCATATAATAAAGTCTTTCGAAACACACTTTTTTGACGAGGTTGCCAAGAGGAATACAATAATGACACGACTTACCAAGGACTCTTATTAAATACATTTGGTTCAACTCTGTTTCCAGCACAGCAGTTAACCGGTCAATTTGGCCAAAAGGCACACGGAACTGCGTTACCATCAGTTTTCTTTAAGTTAACCTTATTCCAGATTAAAACGTTAATTTATCCGATTAAAAAAAAAATCTCCATCCGTTTTTAATCTTAAAAAATATTTAAGCGGCAATCTTTAGCAGCAAAGTACATTCCATTTGGCACTTGCAATTTTTATTTTTTTTCATAGCTGTGCAGCAAACAGTGCTTTTCGTGACGTGTAGATAAAATGTCAAAGGAGTTTAAAAAAAATACACTACGCGAGGCATGGGCTGGGGTCCACGGTGACCTATGGGGGAACTTTGTGACACCGTGAACAGCCGCAGCAGCGTACGGCAAGCAGCACTGGCCTCCTGTCACAGACCAGTCCATAATAACAATTGCAATATACCCATCCACCAAAGCGTCACAGAGTCCCAATAGCCCTTTTTTTGTTTGTTTGGAACAGTTTCCGTTTTAAGGTGTGCACGTTGAACTTCTTTCGCGCCGTACGTAGCCAACCGTGCTAATCGAAGGTGCCGGGAGGACAACAAACTGAACACAAAAAACAGTTCTAAAAAAGTGGGTTTTCAATCTAGATGTAACAGGTGTGTTGTACCAATATGGGAGAAGTGAAACATGCGAGTGTGGAGAAAACCTACAAAGCATACGACGGCGGGTAGTACTCAACAAAGGTCCGAGCAGACAGGTTCGTGAACCCGCACGCTGTACTGCCCTCACATTTTCATTTCACAGCCAAAGCGGGTTTTAATAGTGTAGTAGCTATAGCGATCGTGTCTACGACGGTTCAACAACCCAATGTCAAAGTGTCTCCTCATTCCAACAGTTGTCATCTGGGCTGAGCGGCGGACATTCCATATTCCCATGGTGGGAGCCAGTGGGCAACCCACATGGGGCGTACCTATTTTATCAACCGTATCAATGATGGTGATTGACAGGTTTAACAGGAACCTACCGTCGGGGATTTGAACTGGCAACCTAGTTGACAGTCAAACATTCTAAACCCCAGCGCGAACCTGCCCTGATAGCATGTCAAATGCAACACGTGGCATGACTGAAACAAATGTTGAGTGGCAGTCCGTACCAATACCAATGGGAATATGTAACGGCCTCTTGCATTGCCATTGTCCGAGCGTGATATAGTCCTGAAACAGCGGTGAAGATTTCACGTGCCTGGGGCAAGCCACAAGCGGAACGATCCACCTCCGAACCCGTCAAGAGAAACAATGAGTTATTAACTTGTGACGCGCACAGTATTTGCTCACTCGAACAGGGAGGAACGACGCAGAGGTGCGAGGAACCATCGACAAGCCACACGAAGAGCCGTCACGTCAACAATTGCTAAAGACGTTGAACACGTGCGTACAAGTGCTGCGGTCCTAAATATATTTCGGTGTTATTGGCCAATTAACGAGTGCTTACATGTTGCGATTAAAGATCACGATTTGATTCAAGAGTCGCTTCTATGTCCACGTCGTAGTGAATGCGGTGGCCACTAGTGGCTGCAGCGTTGACAAGAACCCACTGCGGGTATCATAAAAACCTAAAAAAATAAAGTTTCTTATACGCGCGATTCTTACACACACCGCGAGTGGATGCATACTTCCGCCGCTTGCACACGCTTAGGCACAATATTTAGCAACGCTAAGATGCGGTTGCGTTTAGGCAGTCGACAGCGTGTGCATGCACAGCCCCTGTTGCCTATTCCACTGCTGGAAGACCTCCCCCCATGCCATGCAAGTCGTGGGGGTTGTTTGACCATACTTCACCATGCTGGTCAGTGCGGGTCGGTGAATGCGGGAAGTGCAGTCACACCTGAGCACAGTACGGTACAGCAATGGCATTTTTTGTTGCGCAAATTATCCGTACACTTCTATGCAATAGAGGTGACCGACGACTTCCTCACCACCAAGAGGTTTAGCTTCACGGGGTGGTACCGATTTCATCTACCCTGGGATTCTGATGATTGATTGATGCTGATAACAATCGTCATGATGACTGACAATAAAGATGACCGACGCTGCCGGTGATGCTCGTGATGTTGGCGATACGATCGGCGGCAATGCTAACAAATGTGACGATGCAAATATCCCTTTTCAAACGAAAATAAAAATCTAAGAAAACAAAAACTAATTCTCACAATGTCCCAAGTTGCAAGCCACCTCTTCCGATCGGAGGTCGTGAATGAGCATAAAAAGCATTTAAAGTCTCGTGATGTGGCTGCAGTGTCAATCGTATACTTCTCAGTATGTCAATGCAATGTCCTGATTGTAACTGCAAGTCTTTTTCTCATTACTTAAGCTGCAGGTCATCGTGGTGGACAAAGTAAGCATCTACAATAGAAGAACCGTTTGTTTTTTTGAATGTCTTGCCGAGGCTAGATTCTCAAGCTCCTGTACTGACAACCCACCATGGGTGCGGGCCTTACCACTTTTATCCAATCTTCAGTTAAAAAATAAATTTGCTCGTTATACGAAATGAGGTTGTTACAAATGAGGTTGTTATGTGTGCCCAAGGATTGGTAAGCATGTCCCACATGACGCAGAGAGCGCCGATTCAAAATTTAGATATCGATCCCCGTTTGTGTGTGCGTGTTGGCCTCGTATACAGGGAGTGCTAATAAAATTTGCCGCGATGCACGGCTGCGACTCGATTCAAGAACAGGTGATTATTTTTACGTTTTGGTGAATGTGGCTGCAAGAGTTGGGTGAACCCATCACATACAGCATATACGATTCTATGCGATGCAATACACGTATCGTCGTGAAGTGTCGATATCAATGGAATATCCGACACGTGGTGATGTCCGTACAAATTCAGTTCGCGATCCTTGCGCATGCGTGTACGTGCACTTTCCTGCGTTCCTGACGAAGATTGGCAAACGCTGAAAGCCACACCGCGGCCGGGGCGCACAGGAGCTGCAGATCAGGAGGCCCCCGTTTCACGCCCGTCTAAGACGCTGCGCCAAGCAACCATCACGTGACGACATCAGCTATCTACAGACTACATCGGCGACGTCCAGTTGAACTCTTCGGCGCCATGACGCAGCTTGCGCGGTTGGAGCCGTGTTTGGCGGCCACTTCGCCCGAGGCGCGGTGCGACGTCTCGTGACCAGCATGTGACGTAATTAGGAAGTCCACACCTGTGAAGAGAGACAACATAGGCGACACGCCAATTAATAATTAGTCTGCTTCTCGTCCATGGCCGCGCATACAAAGGGCCCGCGAGGATCACGGACAGCAGCGGGAATTCCGAAATACACTGGGCGAAGGGCAGTCTCCACCCGAGACGACCACCGTCGCTGCGAAACGGTAGAAATGTTACTCACTCCAGAGACGCGATGGGCTGAATCGACGACCGTCAAGTGCGGCCACCGTTTTTATAAACGGGGTCTTCATTTAACGCAACTTTGTGGCAACGAGCGAATAAACGAATGCTCAATTGAACGATGAAGCGAGTAAACTGAAGGATGAGCGAATGAACGACAATGGGATGGCCGCCCTTCCGTGCCGCACCCCCCCCGCCCCCCCTCTAATGCCCTGCACCCGCCCCCCCAACCCTCTACTGGCCTCTACCTTCACGGTGCTGTCGACGGCGCCGGAGAAGAGGCGTCCACGGGACACGGCGAGTGCCGTCACGCTGCCCTGGTGGCGCACCAGCGTCTGCGTGCAGATCATGTTGTCCATGCTCCACACCTGCACATGCACACGAAGACAAAGGTCGCCCCCACGTTTAGCCTCAACAGACTGATGGGGTCAGTGCCGTTAGCGAGCACTAATAAAGGCCGGCACAGCACCACACGAGGGGGTGGGGGTGGTCAGCGGCACGCCCGGCCGCCTTTGTCTCTCCAGTGGTGATGTTTACACATCGCACCGAGTACTCTTTCAAGGCCGAGTCAATATAGGGGAGGCCCAGCAACGGCTCAGATATCCGTCACCGTTGTGCGCACACACACACACACACCACGTGGAGTGGAGAAACGAGATGCATGCACAAATGGACTCGCAATAAACTGCGAGACCCAGTATACCAATGACACCCAGCCTCACAGTGACACCCAGTCTAACAGTGACAGAGGGACCCCCAACTCCTTTTGACGAGCCGAGCACTCAGGCCCCTGTGGCCCGCTGGGCCCCGGTGCAGTCGCCAACGCCTGCCCGCTCGATCGCTACGCCACTGCTCTCGCGTCCTCCACAGCTGTGGCCGTGCGCTGGCACCGAAGGTATAAGAGGTAACCGCTGCCACCACCGCCGCCAACGCCGTTGACGCCGCTGCCTCCGCCGCCGCCACCCACCCTGAGCGAGCGGTCGTAGGAGGCGCTGAACACTTTGGTCTGGTCGGGCGTAGAGATGACGGCCAGGTCGTACACGGTGCCCACGTGGCCCGTCAGGGTGCGGATGCACTCCTTCCGCTCCAGGTCCCACACCTGCATCGCGGCATGAGCACACAAAGACAAAGGTCCCACACCGCGCGTAAGCCTACGTAGGCCTGCGGGGGCAGGTGCTGTTGGCGAGCACCTGTTCAGGCTGGCAGGGCGCACCGAGGGGGGCTTTGTTAGCCGTCGTCGTACCCAGCCTCAGTTGTCTCCCCCCAAAAGTGGGTGGGGGTCGTTGAGCGTGTTGGTGGGTGAGCCAGCCAACTTAGTGGCTGAGCAGGTGGACGTCTGAGCCAACGAACGTTTGGGTCGGCACGTGAGTGGACTGGTCGGCAAGTGGGTGAGTGGGTGAGTGGGTGAGTGGGTGGGCGAGCTGTTCAAGTAGGTGGGCAAGTAGGTAGCTATGACAACAGGTCTGCGGGTGAGCGGGCAAGCAGATCTGTGCGCAAATAGGAAATCGGGTGGGTGGGTGAGTGGGCGCATGGACAGACAGCTGAGGCTGAAACCGTTTCGGTCACTAAGGAAGTGAGGGCAGGTTTGTGAGCGGCTCGGTGGGCGAGCGGGTAGGTAGGCGGGCGAGCCTCGGGGGTGGACGCACGTGGATGACGTTCTCGTAGGTGCCGCACACGATGTGGTGCGAGGTGACGGCGATGGAGTAGACGCTGCCGCCCGAGGTTTCGAGCACGTGCGCGCACTCCAGCGTGCGGATGTCCCAGATCTTTGAAGAAACGCAACGAGCGAGCAGTCACATCACGACGCACTCAACTCAGTGATTGTTACGCGACGCGCTGGGACCGATGCCAACTCGCCTGGAACACCGCAGGCACGAACCTCACGCCCACCATATCCACGACTTGGCCCCCTCGACCATAACAAGGTCAAAATAGTTTGCTCAATTCTTTTTTTTATTTTACTTAAGATACATGCATATAACTGCACGTTTGAGATTTGAATATACTAGAATTGTAGGTGTATGTAATCATTACATGCCTGAAAATTATAATAATAAATGCAAATCTCGTTTTCAATGTCTATAGTCAAGGTGGTGGCAGTGGTGATGGTTGTGATGGTGGTGGTCGTGGTGGCAGTCTGGTAGGAGCCACTGTAGAGGTGGTAATGATGATGGTGGTGGTAATGACGGTGGTGTTGGTGGTGGAATAACCTTGAAGGTCTCGTAACAGCCACAGTAGAAGCTGCAGTGGTGATGGTGGAGGTAATGGTAGCGTTGATAGTAGCGGTGATGGTAATTGTGGTAGTAGTACTAAAGGTGGCGTTGGTGGTAGAGGCACCTTGATGGTCTGGTAGGAGCCGCTGTAGAGGTGGTAATGATGATGGTGGTGGTAATGACGGTGGTGGTGGTGGTAGAGGCACCTTGATGGTCTGGTAGGAGCCGCTGTAGAGGTGGTTCTGCGAGGCCACGAGTGCCCGCACCCAGTGGTTGAGCCCTGCCAGCTCCTTCTTGAGGTTGAGCTGTACACCGTCGATATCCCACACCTTTGGCGGGCATTCAGGAGGGGGAAGGGGGGGCGGTCAAAGGACTTTAATTACCACAGCCGCTCTGAGACCACGCCCGCCTTGAGCGTGGTCGATAGTCGGTAAATGTAAAGGGGGGGGGGAGAATATTCTCCAAAGTGCTCTCATCACAAATCGTCCTTTCCCAGTGCCGGGAGGTCGGTGGAGGTGCAGAGGCGCGTGCGATTGGGGGGGGGGGGGGGGGGGGGCGCTCACCCGAATGGCCTTGAGCGAGCCGCTGAACAGCATGCCGTTGGCGGCGACCAGCGTGCACACCGGGTTGTGGTGAGCCCGCATCATGCTCACCTTCTGCAGCGTCGGGATGTCCCACACCTTGGTCGCACGGAGCGCACGGGCAAACGCGTCAAACCGCGGCCGCTCGCCCAATCCGTGTTCTAGCTCGTTAACGGCCTCGGTCGTGCGTGCGACGTGGAAACCGGATGATCCTGATTGCTTGTTAACCGTAACCCCAAGCTTAACCCGGTAACCCAAAGCATTACCCAAAGCCTAACTCTTAGTCTTATCCTTATCTTAATCTTAATCATGACAAGAAGGCTAACAATAACCATAAACCTCACTTGAACTCCTAAGGCTAACCAAAACAGTAAGCGTAACCATCACTCTACGCCTAAAAAATATCCCTAAGCTTAACCATAACCCTAATCCCAAAGATTCCTAAAATACCTAAGCATAACCCCTAACCCTAAATCCTACTCACAATGCACTTAAGGGAACGTGACCAATCGTTAGCGCTGGCCATGAGAAAGACTAGCTGCACACCGAGCCCAACCACTCCTTAACCGTAACCACACAGGCACAAATAAACAGAGATACACAGAGAGAAACAGACATGTACAAGCGGAACAGAGCGAGTTGCATGGAGAGGCATAGAGACACCACGAGAGACGGAGCAACAGACGGCAGACACAGGGATCGCCACTCCCGCCCATCGCCCCCACTCATGAGCCCTGCAGACATGGACACGTCTGGTGACGCGGGGTGCCGCCGTGCATCACACTTGCACTGCAGCCAGACTTACTATTATGTTGTAGTCGGCAGATCCGCTGTAGAGCTTGTTACTGAAAGAGAAAGCAGAACGTGCGTTAGTGTGTAGGACAAACGCAAGTGTACGCTCGCATGTGTGTGTTTTGATTTAAAGCTTTCGTGACTGCAGGGATTCGTATTCTTGGTTCTTTCGGTAAAGTCACATAGAAGGGAAATAATAAAATAATACAAATATAAAACAATAAAATTCTCACGACGTTTCGACTGCAACACAAGCAATCAGAATTTTTATTGTTTAATATTTTATTTATTTTATTATTTCCCTTCTACGTGACTTTACCGAAAGAACCAAGAATATGTGTGTTTATTTAGGCGCTCGCTAACAGCACTTGCCCCTTGCACTGACGGTCTGTTCAGGCTATATGAAGAATCGTTGTCTTTGTGTTGTGTGTTTACTGGTGTGGGTATACGTGTGTATGTGAGAATGCGAGAATGTGTGCATGCGATTCCCGCTCACTGCCAACAGCAGTGACGATTATCTGAACCGGTTCTGGGCATCCCCTAAGACGACTCAACCTCAAATGAGTATCTGGTACGGCGTGTATACATCACCACAAAGGAGACAAAGGCGGTCGGGCGTGGTGCTGCCCACCCACCCCCTCGTGTGCCGTGCCGTCCTTCATAGGTGCTCGCTAACTGCACTTGCCCCAACAGTCTGTTAAGGTTATACGGGGGATCTTTGTCTTTGAGGCTGTGCAGATGAGCATTTGCTTGTGAACATAACTGTGTGCATGTTCACGTGCATGCTTGCATTAGCAAGCCTTTGCAGGTTCACGCGAGAGCACGCGTGTGTGTACGCACCTGTGTACGTGCGTGTGCTTGCATGAGCAAGTACGTACGCGTGCATATGTGTTTATGTCCACCTGTGTATGCGTGTGTGCATGCGTCTGCGTGTTACATCCCGCGATGGACAAAATAACCGTGAAACCGTACACTTTCCATCCAACAAGAAAATGTACCGAACAGCTGGGCATAGCATGAAGCTATGCGGTGGAGGCAGTGTCGTTTCGTGTCTAACGTGCCGCATAGCAACGGCTTTTGCATGGCAGCAGCTTCTTCAGTGACCCTAAAAATAGGGCCGCCACGTCCCGGCCGAGATGCAATCCAGCAAAACAAACGACTCCCATCACGTGGCTGCACCTTCTCTCGGCTGCCCGACGACGCGAGCCTGCGGCTTGCGCAACACTTTAAAGTTACGGTCAGGCACAGCAGCGATCTCATGGCGGCTGCGGTAACCAAAGTCCTTTGGAACCCCCCCGCCCCCCACCCCGAATGCCCGCCAAAAGTGTGGGAAGTCGTCGATGGTTGTGCAGCTCAACCTCGAGAAGGAGCTGGCACGGTTCAACCACTGGGTACGGGCGCTCGTGGCCTTGCAGAACCACCTCTACAGCGGCTCCTACCAGACCATAAAGGTGCCTCTACCACCAACACCACCAACACCACCGTCATTACCACCACCGTCATCATTACCACCTCTATAGCGGCTCCTACCAGACCATTGAGGTGACTCTACCACCACACCACCAACAAAGACGCCCCCCCCCCCGGTATAGCCTTCAACAGACTGTTCGGGGCAAGAGTGCGGCTAGTGAGCAGCACCTACAAAGTTACCGACTGGAGCCGTTATGGCGTTTCCGGCTGACGTGACCAAGCCCCCGCGTGTTAGGCGGCACTAAAATTATTACGGCGAAGAACCTGACCGCCGTGTTACGTCATGAATCAACGCTGCAAACTCGTTGTCGTGACAGGAAGGGGCACGCCAGGCTGGGTATGAGGGGCACGAGAAAGGTTGTCTACCCACGAGTTAGGAGGAGCGCTGAGAGCCGGGCGGGGGAGCGAGCTGCGAAAAGCCGGTTGTGCATTCCTTTACAGCGTCAAATGTACGCAGGAAATTGTGCAACTTGCCCTCGAGTAAACAAATTATTTGGCGATGCTGCTGCTGCATTTGCGGTGGTGGCACAAGCAGAATTAGCACATTCATCAATAGCACACCGTGACCTTACAACAACAAGCATATGTATAGCAGGTGACATTCCTGGTAATAGCCCATCTCCACAGCAAGTAATTCAACACACTCATTCAATGTTTTCATACTCGTGACGCGCTTTGTCGAATGTAGTCCATCTGATTTGTGGCCTCAAACAAAAGAATATAAACTGCGACGTTATTTGGCCAGTAGCCCTCTCATTTTTTCTTAAGGGCCTGAAATGTCTTCTATTAAATACAGTACCTTTTCTTTATTACAGCCACAGTGTTATTGACAAATGTGTTGAATTTTATGCCCTCAAGCATTTCTACAGTCTACTAGTTAAGAGCCGTTTCGCGTTTTCGGTTACGTTTTTATTGAAGGATCACTGTGCGTGTACATGTGTACAGACACACGTCCCTCTGCCGTGTTGAAGCCTCGATGTTTTCACTCACCCCTGTATGCACAGAGCCAGCACGATGCCGTCATGCCCTTCCAATGTCTTCTGGCACTTGTAAGTAGTGCACGTGTCCCACACCTTAGCGAAAGACAGACGGCAGTGCCCAACGAGCAGCAAAGTAACAATGCACCTCCTCGCAATGAACTTCGTCAACCGCCATGACACACCCACTCCAGCAAACGCTCGCTCCAGCAGACGCTCGCTCAAACAAACACTCGCTCCAGCAAACATCTGCTCCAGCAGACACTCGCTCCAACTAAACACTCACTCAAGCAAACACTCGCTCCAACCAACACTCGCTCCAGCAAACATCCGCTCCAATCAACACTCGCTCCAACTAAACACTCGCTCAAGCAAACACTCGCTCCAACTAAACACTCACTCAAGCAAACACTCGCTCCAACCAACACTCGCTCCAGCAAACATCCGCTCCAATCAACACTCGCTCCAACTAAACACTCGCTCAAGCAAACACTCGCTCCAACTAAAGACCCGCTCCAGCAGACACTCGCTCCAACCAACACTCGCTCCAACCAACACTCGCTCCAACTAAAGACCCGCTCCAGCAGACACTCGCTCCAACCAACACTCGCTCCAACCAACACTCGCTCCAACAAACACTCGCTCCTGCAAACACTCGCTCCAGCAAACACCCGCTCCAACCAACACTCGCTCCAACTAAAGACCCGCTCCAGCAGACACTCGCTCCAACCAACACTCGCTCCAACCAACACTCGCTCCAACCAACACTCGCTCCAACCAACACTCGCTCCAACCAACACTCGCTCCAACCAACACTCGCTCCAACCAACACTCGCTCCAACAAACACTCGCTCCAACCAACACTCGCTCCAACCAACACTCGCTCCAACAAACACTCGCTCCAACCAACACTCGCTCCAACCAACACTCGCTCCAACCAACACTCGCTCCAACAAACACTCGCTCCAACAAACACTCGCTCCAGCAAACACCCGCTCCAACCAACACCCGCTCCAACCAACACTCGCTTCAACCAACACTCGCTTCAACCAACACTCGCTCCAACAAACACTCGCTCCAGCAAACATCCGCTCCAGCAGACACTCACTTCAGAAAAAACACTCGCTCCAAGACATTAGCTCCAACGAAACACTCGCTCCAGCAGACACTCGCGCTACCACGCACCTTGATGGTCTTGTCGGACGAACCGCTGAACAGTAGGTCCCCTCCGACGTGCACACAAAGGCACCACACGGGCCCCTGGTGGCCCACGAAGGTGCCCTTGCATTTGAAGATCTGCTGGGGATCATACGCTGCACACCAGAGATTACTTGATGAGTAAGAGCTCCTCTGCAGGAGGTGGTCATAACTGTCCAACAGCAGAGGTCTCCTCCATCTCAGACAAGATAAGATGACCAAAAGATAATGCCTCCTATATATATTTTTTAAACAATACATGTTTTATTTGGGTTAGATCGCGTAAATAAAAATGTGTCGTTAAACTTGCCACCACCCAACACAGCCAATTAGTAAGGTTTGTCACGTAAACAGAACATGCCAATTCGTTATAGTATAGCGCACTGGTGTGTTGGAGACCAAATCCACAACAGTAACAATCTGAGAATGACGTTTCGCCAGTAACAACAACTAGCATCATCAGGCGACAGCCAGACACATTTATATTTAGGCGATCTAATCCCAAAAAAACTATATTATGAATGATATCGGTCGCGAAAGCCTACGTGTTAAACTGACGTGTTTGCAAATTGAGCTGATAAAAAAAGTTGTTGATATTCATATGGGGAATGTTGTGAACGTTTGAATAATACATTTTTCGTAAATTTTTCCAAATTGTATTCCAATTGTGCTATCGGCACCATATCATGAGACGGAGAAAAAAAAATATCCCATTCGGAAATCTCCCAGAGCAGCACTTCACAACCATGAACGGTCAACAAAAGGTGCCATCACAGAACTACTTCTGAGACCCCTTCAAGTGACCTCTTATCCACATTAACGGTGAAACATTCTCCCTCATTCCCTGACTGCAATAAATAGAGATATCCGTTGCAAAGCAATAACAAAACATATCATTACATCATGTAATATTATTTTCTTTTAAGGCGGTTTTATTTAGTCTTCAGCGTTGGAATTTAACGCGATGGCTTTTTGTGTGCAGTCATTGGTTACTGGGCTAAGACCATCAACTCACTAGACTTGAGAACAGAGGTTAAATCCAGTCAGGCTCAAACCCCAGATTCAATCTTGACATATCAACCATTACAAATCCGTGCCTCTGCTAGGCTATTCGCCCCCCTGATTCACCCAGACACCTCCAAGATGTGTCAATCGCTCTCACGGTCTTTACATGCGATGGGATGTCACCGTCCAAACACGCAGTCACGTACGCATGTACGTAGAACTTCGTTCGCACCGTACATAGCCGACCGAGCTAATCGGAGGTGCGGTCACAATGATCGTATTGTGCACATTCTTAACACGGAGAGACAGTGTTGTGCGTTTATTTTGCGAGCACGTACATCCCAGGACGCCCATGTTGAGCCGATCGTTGATGTGAGACATCTCATCCTGCGGTAGAAAAAAAATACATAAGCGGAGAGAGCTGTTAACATGGTCCCGTAAAGAACGCAACACAACCAGCACTTACTAATTCAATAAATGACCTAATAAGCCAGGAATGGTAGCAAGTGGCTGCTATACGTCGCTCTGGAGTTGGGAGCGGTAGTGTAGCGGTTAGTGCACTGCGATACGAACCCGGCAACCCGAGTTCGATTCCCGCTCACGGCCAACACCAGTGAAAAAAAACGGTCATGGGTCTCCCTTAGGTTGACTTAGCCTGAAATAAGTACCCGGTGCGATGTGTAAGCATCGTCACTCATGCGACAAAGGCCGCCGGGCATGGTGCTGGCCACCCACCCCCCTCCTGTGACGTGCCGGCCTTCATAAGTGCTCGCGAACAGCACTTGCCAACAGTTTGTTAAAGCTATGGGGAGGATTTTGTCTTTGTAGGGGCAAGAGGTTGCAGACCACAGAGATATGCGAGACTAATTAAATCCGCCAGAGCTACGAGATGGCGAGGAAGTGACAGTAGTGCAAGCGAGTTCATAAACCTGTCCAGGCTCGTACAATGAAATAATCACTAGGTAATAAATACAGATAACCATATTATGCAAGTGTTATGGGTTAGTATGCAAGTCAATAAAGGTGCTAGGGCTGTTTGTGGAAGTCAAGGAAGGCCTCTGTGTACGCCTACATAAATTGAGGGATCTCTATGCAATTATGGGACTTTTTATCTTTAAAAACCTGTTTATAATGGTCATTTGTTTATGTTATGGGTCTTTAAGATAAGTCTACAGGTCTCTGTGTGTCTATGTCTACAGGTCTCTGTGTATATCTGTAGGTCTCCAAAAGTTCATGGGTCTCAGTTGCAAGTCTATCCAAGTGTGTTATGGGTCCCTATACAAGTCTATGTTGTTTTGCGATCCCAATTTAAACCCAGGTCCACCTTGCAAAAGAGACTCCTCATGTCAATGGCCTTGAACGTGGCTACAAATAGGTCACTGGACTATGGACTCTGCGTACCTGAATTGGCTATGGCTGTCATTTAGTGTGCTACTGGCCATCTGTGAAAAAGAGCTTCATAGCTCATCGGATTCTTCCCGTCTAAATAAATATTCTGATGAAGATTCTGACTCACGCTCAGCAGGGTGGTATCTCTACGGAACTCCATCAGCTCTTCGCCCAGCTTCGTTTGATTTTCATGTAGCATGTCTGTGTGTAAACATACGCATCATACACACACACAATAAACAGTAATGATATCGTATATATTAGGGATGTCATCTATAAAAGTGTGTGTTTTATGCTTACGATACCATCATTTGTGTAGTAAGACTGATTTCGAGTCATACATGTTTACATACATATTTTCAAATACCACTGATCATTCGATATATTCACAGTCGCACAGACACAGTGCATCCGTTCATCAACATCACCCACCCACCCCTCACCGAATTTGACGTCGACCGACTTCTCGAGCTGCTCCAGGCGCTCCGCGAGGCGGCCCAGCATGCTCCGCAGGAAGGCGAGCTCCTGGTCGCGCTGCGTCAGCGACAGCCGCATCTCGCCAAAGCGCTCCTCGCACGCGCGCAGGTAATCGCTCACCGCCTCGTACCGGCAGCGCGACAGGTGTGCCGGTACCGTGTCGTCGTTCCCCACGAAGTCGCACCTGTGTGTGTGTGTGCGTGTGTGCGTGCGGTGGTGAAGCGGTTATAGCTCGCTGCGCTACGAACCCGGCGACCCGTGTTCGATTCTCGCTCACGGCCAACATTGGTGATAATTATCTGAAACCGGTCCTGGGCCTCCCCCTAGGTCGACTCAGCCTCAAATGAGTGTGTAAAATCCTCGCCACTGGGCAGACAAAGGCGGGCGAGTGTGGTGCTGGCTACCCACCCCCTCGTGTACCTTGCTGGGCTTCATAGGTTCTTGCTAACAGCACTTGGCCCAACAGGCCATACGGGGGATCTTTGTCTTTGTGCGGGGAGTAGTAATGCAGCGGGTAGCGCGCTGCGTTACGAACCCGGCGGCCAGAGTTCGATTCCCGCTCACGGCCACCACCAGTGACGATACACATACGTACATTAAACCGCGGCATCAGCATCCCTTAGAGGGCAAGGCTGTGGCACATTATACAGACGTGGCTTTGTGAGATCAACAGTCTTCATGCTCTACTGAACGAGCACAAGTACCCATATTCACAGGTAATTCTGTCCATGAGCGTGCGTGCACGTACTCCTGTATTTTGTGTCCACGCCTGTGTACTTGTGCGTTTGCGTGTAGATGCACACACCCGTTCCGCATGTGAACGTGTATCTTGAATGCGAGTGTACACGTGCGTGCGTGTAGACGTGCGTGCGTGTAGACGCACCCGTACTTGGCGTGCGGACACTTGATGTGCTTGCACTCGCGCAGGTGGGCCTCCAGGTGAGTCCAGAGCAACGGGGGGCAGTCGGGGTTGTTGGGGCATTGAACGGGACGGTATTCGCAGGTCTCCTCATGCTCCCTGCGGGCGCCACCAACAAGAGCAACACTTGCAACAACAACAACAATCGCCACGGGTGTTACCAACACCCACAACAACAACAACCGCCATTCGCCACTAAGTGGCGGTGACGTCACCACGACGCTTGTGCCAGGCCATGTGCACCCTGAGGCCACGTGAAGTGTCGAACGCCCGCTGGCAGGAGGTCACGGGGCAGACCCAGCAGGTGCCACGGGTCGACTGACCGAGATGACCGAGATGACTGGCTGATGCACCACCTGTGCCCCCTACTGTGCCAACTTGCTTGCTGTGCTACCAACACCACAACCACCAACAACAACAACCGTCACTGCCATTACCACCACCATCTACAACAACCGCCACTGCTGTTACTATGACCACTGTCGTTACCACCACTACTACCAACGACAACCTCCACTGCCGTTAACACCATAACCACCACCAACCATAACCACCACCAACAATAACCACCACTGTTGCCACCACCACCAACAACCACCAGGAATAGCAACCAACCCGACAATCGTGACCGCAACCAATATTACCGACAAACATTGCCCCGACCACTAACACCACTAACAACCGTCGGCGTGACCATCACAACAACAAACGCCGTCGCCGTGACCATCACCATCATGGCCACCACCACCACCACCTCCACCAACAACAGCAACAACCACCGCATGCCCCACACCCGCGCGCAGCCCATCTCGCTTCTCGGCAGTGCCCGTACTTGCGTAGGCACAGCTTGATGGTGATGGGGCAGCCCTGGGGGTCCGATTCGTAGTCGTAGGACCCCGACGGCCGGAAGAGGGGGGCGGCCGTGGCGCCCAGCGGGGTGCCCGCAGGGCGGCAGCCGTACTTGCAGCGGACCTCGAGCTCGCCCACCTGCTCCGCCACGGCGATGTTGCTCACCACCACGCTCAGCTTGGCCAGGTCGGCCGGGCACTTGTCTGATGCAATCGTACAACGCAAGCCTCGAGTCACAAGAGTACGTCGGCTTTCCAGCCCTTCACGACTGTCTATAGATATGGTGCACGAGGGGATCGTGTTTCAAGTTTACAGGTTTCGCCTCGCTCTGTGCGGTAGTAGATGACTTCCAAAAAAAGGGCGCACAAAGCGAAACCTTACAAGGATACACACAGTAAACACACAATACACACACACAGAATACACACACAGTACACACGGTGTTGTCCCACGTCCGACCGCATAGCGACATGAGTGAATTTAACCCACATTATACAGCGCATTTTGGGAATAAATAGGTTAGCCGCATCTACGCGAAATCACATAGACTGAACCCGCATTGAGCGAGGGAAACTTGTACTTTGTGTAACCAGGTGAGAGCTCAAGGAACCAGGATAATCTCATTGACAACAGTGTCCTGGGGCATGAGTCTGCCTGGAGATGGCAATGACTGCTATGTATCCCAATTGAGTAATTTTGCGGTTAATTTTCGAATTTGGC
Source organism: Lampetra planeri (assembly GCF_965212315.1). Lineage (NCBI taxonomy): Eukaryota > Metazoa > Chordata > Hyperoartia > Petromyzontiformes > Petromyzontidae > Lampetra > Lampetra planeri. The sequence goes on from NC_136141.1 coordinate 2,327,180, forward strand.
AAAATTTGAACCCTGACGCCGGCACACAAGTGGCCCCGTTCTTGCGAACGGACCTCACGGGATCTTCAAAATCCACTGCGAAGCGCACGGTGCGTTTAATTAGTGGCTGTTACAGCCGCGGTAATAATCAGGGCGGCCCCAGGATTCGAACCGTGAACCTGTGCGACAAGCGGCAATCGTGCCCACGTTGGGGCCATGACAATCACCGAGCCCTCCAGCACCATAACCGGCCAACGCTGTCTCTCCAGCACTGATGTATACACATCGCACCAGGTACTTCATTTAGGCCTAGAACCCCTTTTCTATCATGTGCCACCGATGTTAGCGGTGGCTTGAAATCGAATTCACCAGGCTGGTAGTGCAGCGCGCTAACCACTACGCCAGTGCTCCCCACAGTTACACGTGCGCAAACAACGCAGCGTCTTAAACCTTCTCACACTGACGGCTACAAGACACAGATGCAGAGCAATGAGCTCGAGTGCTAAAATGTTATCGTCGTGCGTGGTCGATTGTACGGTAAATGCTTACCGGCCGTCAAGGTGCATTTTCGACAAAACGTGTGCTGTGAAGACGAGAAGAAGGCACACAGAGTGGAGAGAACATTAACGACAAGGATGACCACGTCACCAAAGCGTTACCTAGCGCTTTAACGATGAGATCGGCTAATGCGCAGGAGCCAGATGGATTGCTGCGTCCCAAGACTGTGAGAGGCAATGCCGGATTGAGGAGGCGGCCTTTATCCCAGCAGTTGGGACGTAAGAACATGGCCGACGAGATTCACGAAGACGGAGTTTACGAATGGGATCCGGCGAGCCCTGCAGCCGCGTTCACAACAACGTTGCATCACGACCGCCGTCTCGAATGTTGACCATTCATCGACCCATATCATAGGGGTTGAACTCGTCAAGTGCTGAACTCATCATTTTGCGCGTGGTTGCAAGTTGCTTTGCTCAGTCGGTGTCAGCCGGCCCGAGGGCGTGACGGGTTAATTTTGAATTCCTGTTGCTGTATTCCCCCTGTACCGTGCCCGTTCCTCTGTCAAGTGCACCGATGCCGACATTATTGAGGGCGATATTGGCACGTAAAACAAAGATCGATCGATTGATTGAAGTGGCCCGTAGGAACGGACGGGACTCGAACCCAAACCCTGTCCCCCTGAGGCGGGGTGCGGCGGCGATGGCGTGATGGCGCAACGGCGGTGCAGCTCACGCACCCCGCAGGTTGTGATGACGGGATCGCGGTAGACGCGTCCGCACAGCTGGCACGTGAGCTTCCCCGACGGCTGGTCCACGAAGACCAGCGGCTCCTGAGAGATATCGGGGGAGGCGATGAAAGAGGACGGGGTTAAGAGTTTGGGTTGGTGTTACAGTTAGAGGTTACGGTTTAGGAGTTACGGTTAGTTAGGCTCGGTGTAGAGCGAGGGTTGGTGTCGAGTGACGGTTCGTGTTTAAAGGTTAGGGCTTGGATTCAGGGTTAGTTATAGGGTTAAGTGTTTGGTTAGGAATAGGGTTAGTGTTCAAGTAAAGTTACAGTTGAGGGGTTTTCGGTTAATGTTAGAATTAGGTTAGCGCTTGGGTGTAGGGGCTAGCGTGAGGTTATTGCCTTTAAAACTGGAAAATGCGGAAAGTCTCATTGCACAGGCTCCCAAGAGCTGGCGTCTTAGATTGAGGCTGAGATTATAATTTTAGTTAAATTCAGGTTTTTAGATGGAGTTCTGTTAATTTTTTGGGTCATTATTAGTGTTGTGTATGGGTTACCAAGGTGTATATTTATAATTGTGTTAGGATTAATGATCGGATTAATCCAATTCTGTTCTCTCACCTCCGCTTTGAATAACAGTGTCACCTTGACAACCCTCCCTGTTGCCAGAGCAACACCTTTCCCTGCACTCACCTGCTGCTCCTCCTCCTCAGGACCGTGGAGAGAAAACGTGGAGCGGATCGAGAGCGTGGACTCGGAGTGCAGAGAGTGCACGGAGATGGCAGAGTCTGACCGCCGGGATCCAGTTCCGGGATGCTTGAGTTGCCGAACGAAGAAAAACCAACAAAGAGTCAAAAATATAATTTTATAAAATTTAGAATGAATATGTTAGCATGGTTTTCATACAAATTCCTCTTACATTTTCAATAATATGAGCTCTTTATATTCATACGTATGCCAGCCCTGGATGAATCTCAAAACTCTTGTCCAGGTGTCCTCTTTAAAATATTTGGGCAATGACTTTCACTCCAAACTGTGACAATTCGCTGAACTGCAAGGGGCCTGAATCGTTCCAACCGCAACCCCCGAGTCTGCCACGTGGGATGACGCAATCGTTCCTCCCCCAGGGCCCCCCCCCCGAACCCCCACTCCCCTCCCCCCCATCCCTGTGGTGCCGTCGTCTATGCCGTGGGGGAGGTAGAGGGGGGGGGTGTCAGTGTCCTCATTCGCCCGTACCGGTTCTCCGTCTCGTGTCGGGTGACTACTCGCGGGCCCTGCTGGAGCGGCGCTCGCCCTGTGCTGTGTGAACGAGCAGCTGTTGTCAGCTGCGGTGGGAGAAGCCGTCAGGGAAGGGGGTGGGGGGAGAGACACGCAGAGTGGAAAAGGGGAAGGGTAACAAATCTTTGTGAATCACACGGCCCCCGTCTGGTAGATACAATCCTAAGGCTGTCCTCTGCCTCCCGGGCTATCCGATACGAGCTTGAAGTTCCGCTAGTGACACAGAAGACCCGCGTTGGTATATGCGAAATTGCACTCCATTAAAGTGTATCGGGTTGGCGGCACAGCGATGGCACCAGGACCATAATCACACGCTTGGCTCGGACTGTAAAAGTCTCACTGATGAGCTGATGCACGCTGCGGAGAAATGTTAACGTTTATCTTTGATATAACATCGAATATTTTTCTGCTTGCGATATTTTCAATTCTTCGTACGATATGGAATTGCGTCATATAGCGTTTTCGTTTTTTTTCTTCCCCCGACTGCCGTTTTCCTTAGTTGCTGTACTATGTTTTGGTTTGTGGTTTGCTTTTGTAATTCTTTTGACCCAGGTCACTCCACTCTTGCAAATGAGACTATACCCTGCTCCCTTGACTTCTCACCCGGTTGAAACAAAATTATATTGAGCGGAAGCTGCACACACACCGTGACGATCTCTTTGCGACTCCGCCCCAAACCCACGACCTCAATAGCAAAGCTCGAAGCGGTACGCTGAATGTCCCCCCCCGCCCCCCCGTTGCCACCGAGTCAACGAGAGAGAAGGAAGGGGTCAATAACACGCGTCTCTCCCTGTGAAACCCGTGGCATGACTCCAGGCAGAGCTGGATTCGGTTTAACGAGCGTTTTATAGAGCCGCGTCGTTCTTGCAAAATGCATCTCACAACACTCGGAGGTGTGCGTATATATTATCCCGTTCCAAGACGTCTGCAAGTTGCAGGGTGGGGTGTCCCGTTCACCGACGATACTCGGAACGTGCGACTGGTTCGCGTTAATTTTATTTAGAGAGGCTTAGCACCGTTGTTTTTAAAGACATTGTACTCACCGCAGAGAACTCTAGTGACACGACCGCACTCTATGATGGTTGGCGCCAAACCGTGCCACCACACACGCTCCTACGTGGCTATTTTATTCCGTTTCCATTCCACAAGGTTCACATCCCTGAACCGTTAACAGTTTTTGGGGGCACCGTCTTTGCACATTCAACTCTGGTCTCTTTAGTGGTTGACCACCACTCGTGCCCGACACTAAACACTCAAGTGTTATTTATTACGGTTAGCGCATGTGTGGATTTTAAATGTCATAGAAATATGAATGCTACGCCAAATCAAAGTTCAAACGAACTAAACCATTTTAACGTTGGCACATTACCGGTAGTTAATACTCACAGCGATGCCAAGGCTTTAATTACAAAGTTGCCTGTAGGATTTACCACAGTGCTGAAAAATTGTGTTTCAAGCGTTACAAAGCTGTTTTTATATTTACTCTTTTGTGGGGAGGCGGGAGACATGGGGTGGGGGGCACCCTCAGAATCGGGAGGCCCCGGGCTGCTGCCCCTAAAGCATTCCCGGAATGAATCGGAGCCCCTGCACGACTGGAAGGCCGCACGAGGGCTTGGACAGAGTGAGTGGCATGGGGCGGTTGCGCCGCAGCTGTGCACCATGGACGTGGCCGCTCTCCCCTTTTATAGACACGGCCCGGCCGGCCGGCCGGCTGCCCTCCCCACGCGCAGCGAGACGGCACATGCAACAAAAAAGAAAAAATCCCCACGCTCGTCTGCAATAAATAATAATCAAAATATGCAGCCCCATTTGTCCATCCACTGTTGTTGGATGAATGTTTCCCTACGCAGGTGTTAGACATGTGGGGAGGGGGGGGGTTGCTTTGACCGTTCTTTACCAAGTAAGACGTGGGTGGTGGACCAGGACTGGTGAGGATATCACTGCGGATTTTATAGACGTGGCCGGGGGGGATCGAAATGAGGTCCGCAAGGTTCAAATCACTGATCCGCCGCTACACTCGCATGTACACCGTGAATATACGGTCATGTCAGACGGTAAGAGCGACCTCGCTGCCTCAACGAGCCACGTATGCATGTTGAACTTTTTTCGCACCGTACGTAGCCAACCATGCTAATCGGAGGTGCGGGTGAAGGACAACAAACTAAACACAAAAATCAGTTCTAAAGAAATTTAGTTTTCAATTTAAATTTGAAAGTGCATAGGTCCAGCGGTTTCCTAATAGCGGAAAGAAAGAGCGTTCTGGATGGCCGCAGAAGCGCATCTGAAGCGATGCCGCTATCCTGAGCAATTGAGATTACACAAAGCGGTGGACGTTTTATTTGATGATCATTTAGTTTTGTTTGATGATCATTTAAGAATGTGTGACATGCTAATAGGGTTTTTCCCCTTTTTTCTGGCAACAAAACTGACACCTTTTGCAAGGAATCATGCTCACATTAACCACAATACTTGCAGTCAAATGCAAACAAAAAACAATACTCTGATAATTTATGCATTGTCTTTGAAACTGATTGGTCCACACCAGAGACAGCTTTCTTTGGAGCCTAGTCTCATATGGTGTTTGACCAGATGACGCCAAATGTGTGACATGCACACCAGGTTTCATTCGCTCCCAGGGAGAGAAAGAGAGAGAGGGCAGAAAGGACGATTTAGAGGTGTGGGAACCCCCAGACAAAGCGGCAAGGCAAACAGGGCCGGTGCGACCAACAACCGCCGGTTGCATCGCAAATTGTTCTCAACCAGGTGAAGTCTGAGCTGCCTCGGTTTTAATTGTTTCATTGACTTGACGACAAAGTTGACGACGATGAACCGCTGTAGCCGTTTACAAAGTGTGCCTATGTAACAACAGCGGCAGCCGTTCGCCACTCGGCGGCGGTGGCGTCACCACAGAACTTGTGCCAGGCTCGGTGAACATTGTGTTTGTGTTAGCATACAAGTCTACCTTACATAGTCCAATGTATAAAAAAAAAATCACAGGAACATAAGGGCACAGCGGTGGAGTGGTTGGCACAGTGGTCTGTGCACTGCGCCATCAACTTGGCGACCTAAGTTCAATTCCTGACACTAGAACCAGAATCCTGGGCACTTCCCCCCCTTCCTTCACCAAACCCGAACTGACCGGCATGGTGAAGTATGGTCAAACCGCCCCCGTTACCAACACAGCATGGAGGGAGGCTTTCATCCAATAGTGGGCTGTGAATTATTATTCATTATTGGGGCAAGTGCCGGCAAGGTACATGACGGGGTGGGTGGCCAGCACCACCCCGACCACCTTTGTGTCCCCGGCAGCAATGTTTACATACTGCACCAGGCACTCATTTGAGGTTAAGTCTACCTAGGGGAGGCCCAGTACTAGTTCAGATAATCATCACCGGTGTTGGCCGCGAGCGGGAATCGAACTCGGGTCGCCGGATTTTGTAGCGCAGCGCGCTAACCACTACACCGCCGCTCCCCATCACACACACACGCACGTAGACACACAGCACTGTATATGCATAAACACACATATAAACACACACGTTCACACTGGCAGGGTAGAACACGCAAGGGAAACGGAGGAGAGATGTGCGTAGAGAATGAGTCCTCTGTTCTCGCGGCAAAACTCGCCCGCTTTTTTTTTCCGTTGGCCTTTTTTCCACTGCTCCATCTGGTTCCCATTAACATCTGCTGCAAACTCACAGCCAAGTGCGACTTGTTTAACCCAGAGTAACTCAAGCTATTCGAGAATTCTCCTCCGCGTGGCGCCAAATTTAATTAGGAAATTAAGATGGCTTTAGGAATGATATTTTAACATTCATGTGCCACATACGTGTCGACGTTTTTGAACCACGAACGTGTACGAAAGCACAACATGGAATCGCAAATCCAAAGGGTAAAAAGTTGACCAAATCCCAAGGGTTCGTGACTCCACGCATGCCTAACTACCACTTCCATAGGACGACCGCTTATCTGAGCCAAGGCTGGGGGATTTGAATCTGTGACCTGCCTGATTAGGTCATTATGCGTCACAAGTAAATACTGTACAGTAAGTCCCCGGGTTGCGGAATATCCGACTTACAGAAATCCGACTTTACAAAAATGTTCCCATAAATCATGTTACAAACAATGTCAATATCCGGAAATGTATGCGTTCGTTATGTAAGCACAAGTAGTGCAACGCGGTGAGGTTGCGGATGAATACCGCCTTACGCCTCGCTCTGCCAAAACGCCGCCTTCACAGAGCCAAAGCTTCACTGGGATTAAGTTAATGATAATTGTTCGTAGCGTTAAGTAATTATTTTCCCTTTGTAGCATACAGCACTGTAGGATACAGTACTGAGATAAAAAAACGAACTACTATTCGGGCATCGGAGGCACAACTATTTCCGGCGATGGGATTTTATCTCAATTTTTTGGGGGGAAAATTGTTCAGTTTTCGACATATGGATAATAATTCGTGTTATGGATGGTTCTGGGGAACCTAACCTTTCCGTGAACCGGGGACTGCCTGTATATGCCAGGTGCCTTCCCAGAGCTATTCCGCTCTCATGCTCTATCAGTTCCGGGCATTTCCACACCGAATTATAAGAACCCTAATGGTGCCCGAGTGTGGCCCCTTTGAGCCTTGGCCATTAACACTCATCCATGCTAATCTCAAAGGTCTGGCTCTCTGAGCCTCAGTTGTTTACACTGAACCACAACAATCCCTTCAGGTGCTTGGTCAGACTGTTTGGGCCTCGGACAATAACAATGACTCCCAAGACTCTCTTATACGAGCTTAGGATACGTTTGTTGAAAGCACTCCTTTGAAATCAATTGGCCAAACGTCTCAATGTTGCACTCCCCTGATAAATGCTTGACACTCACTGAAGTTGACAAGAAATTGCAGTTTTGTTCAAATAATGTCTGGCTGTTTACACACTGCTGTAGTTTCACTTGGTGCAAGCATGCAGCTGCTATGCATATTTATTATTTGTTTATATATATACTGTATATGAATGCTGCAAAGATAAAACTTAAAACAAGAATACAGTTATATTCTTGGTTCTTTCGGTAAAGTCACGTAGAAGGGAAATAATAAAAGAATAAAAATAAAACAAAATTCTCACGACGTTTCGATTGCAACACAAGCAATCATCATCAGGTGTGAAAACCACACCAAGAAAATTAGAAAAAAGTGGTGTTTTTTTATTTTCTTGCTGTGGTTTTCACACCTGATGATTGCTTGTGTTGCGATCGAAACGTCGTGATAATTTTATTGTTGTATTTTTATTATTTTATTATTTACCCTCTACGTGACTTTACCGGAAGAACCAAGAATATGAATCCGTGCAGTCACGAAAGCTTTAAATCGAAAAAGAAGACAGTTCTTTGTAAATGCATTGCTCTATGAAGGCCTACCCATTACACTATTATATGTTTATTTTTATATAGTGGTCTTCGATCATGAAAATCTCATCCCGCACAATCACCCAGGAACCACAGACAAGCTGCAAGGCAGCAACGAAGCAGGCACCGCCAAAGTATGCCCAAGCTCTGCAGTCCTCTATGATTTATCAAGATGTTTTTGGCCAAATGACGTATGTTTATGCATGTGCGAGGAGTCCGGAGCGCCCGGAGAACACTCACGCGTGCGACGGAGAAACGCCCCATCTCCTCCAGAAGGTACAGCTGCTCTCAGTCCGCACGTTTCTGTGCTGCCTTTTCCTGGTGAGCCACGGTATGATACCTCGACGCCCACGTGAAGTGAGTTCGCAACATTCGTGCGATCCACCAACCCTTGCATCAACAGGCATGTGTAGCCAGCGCCACACCATGCCCCGTCAGCCACGGAAGTTGTTTGACCATACACCAGGGGTATTGTCAACTTATTTATTTTGTTACTTATCGTCCCCCCCCAATGATGCTCATTATTGCACTGTGTTATATACCACAATAATCAATGCTGGTTGGTGATGGTGGGTGGTTCCCGACCGATTCAGATATCACTCACCACTGCTATAAACAAGCGTGTTCCTGGTGGTCAAAAACTGCACCACAAAGACATCCTTAAAAGACACATCAAGACAGCCAATATTAAATGTGGACACACGAGAGGAAACGTCAGCCAACCGTAAGCAGTGAACAAGTGGCTGCTGTAGCAAACTCGATCAAGAGGGTTGAAGAAAGAAATGGGGGAAGAAAAAAAAAACCTATCAGCATCAACACCGGCAGTAATCGGACAACACAAATCCCATCCCAGCAGACGAGCAGCAACTCTTCACCGAAGTGCGGCCGATGCTTCCTCAAGGGCTGGGCTCTCAGACCACCAACGAACAGGAAAATGCTGCTGCAAGCAGTTCTCTCCGCAGTCGTCATCGTTCGCGATGGACAGCCGAAGAAGATGAAGATATTAGCCACGGCTGAGACTCAAACTCAGGTTGCCCAGGTTGGTAGCGCAAAGCGTGAAAAACCGAGCCACTGCTCACGCCCAGAATGTAATATGAAGCAAAACCTAAAATAAACCGAACTCGCTCAAATTAAATGGGACCTTTTCATTCCTTGCAAAAGGTTTCTATTTTAGGTTTGAACATCTCAACACCCGTTTCATTGCCAGAAAGGGTAAGACGTATGATTATTTTTTCATACTTTGCTAAAATAAAACTGTCATATTTACAATGTCTGCTATGTGTCCAGACATTACCACATCCTGGCCTCCCTCGACTTTCTGGCAAACAAATCCATCGCTGTCCTACCACCTCCTGGACACCTCACAGCCCCAGACAGACTACAACACACCGTATTTCCCTAGGCAGTCTCCCACCCAAGTGGAACTCGCCGGAATCTCCCGAACCTTAGCTTCCACCAAACCGACGAGATTGGGGGGCCGCATTTCGGGGCCATTTGCTCGCGCAGTTATTTACGGGGATCCGCGCCTCCGGTTGGCCCGGGTTTGGCTACGCACGGTGCGAAAGAGGTTCGACGCACACGCATGAAGGTTACACGTGCACGCAGCTCTGTCTCACGCTTACGGCGGCGTGCAACCATTCTCGTTCTGGGTGGGAACTCTTTCGGCGCGGCACAAGCGTGGCCCAGACAAGGGGCTGCACGAGGTGGGGGGGCCAAGGAACTGCCAAGTCCCCGCTTGACGTCATTCCCAGCGGCTGGGGGGGGTCTGGTTGCCCCCATGTAAAATTGCTTGGCAACCAAATATTGTGTACATATACACACATGCACACACACACACATATATATGTGTGTGTACGACTGTATGACACGCGTATAAAGTTATATGCATAAGCACATATGAACGTGCAATGACAAAGACCCCTGTTAAATCTTGTAAACGAGAGCACGAGGTAAAAATACACAAAGACAAAGATCCCCCGTATAGGCTTAACATTCTTTTGGGGCAAGTGCGAGTAGCACCTATGAGGGCCGGCACGGTACACGAGTTGGTGTGGGCATCACCACACCAACACTGATTTTGACACACCGCACCAGGTACTCATGTAAGGCTAAGTTGGCCTCAGGGAGGCCGAGGAACCCACACAATTACCGAACAAAGATCCTTGTTTAGCCTGATAAAGGAATGCATTCAGTGTGTCGCTGGCCACGCCACCCCGTCACGTGGCATGCCAGGTGCTTGCTCGCAACACGTTATCCCTACTTACGCAAAAAAAAGCTTCAAGTGCTACGAAGAAGAGTGAGGGGGGCTATATCAAAACAGATTGTTATCACTGTGACATCATTATAGTTACCCCAATAGCCAGAGAGGGCTCTCCTCTCAATGAGTCTGACGCCGTGAGGTTTCGCTGTCCACATAGGCAACCGTTTAGACGTGACTTAACCGAAAGAACCAAATAATAATTCCTGCAGTCACGAAAGTTCTAAAATTAAGATTAGGCAACCGTTGTTTCTTTTCACAAACAATAAATACAACTTCATCCCTTTAAAACTGGGTTGAACCGATCCGTTGCTTAATGCGGATTCTTAAGCGCACGAAACACGCGTCGAACGGCGTGGGCAAGAATCAACATTTTTATTTACACGCTTTTATTTAACTCACTCTGTCTGTTGTTGTCGTATCCTCAAATCTTGTAACTCAATTTTTACCCACTTCCCAATGTGGTATCCACTGCAAACTTGGTATACTTATGTCATACTGACGACAATACAATATTCTATCATGAAAAATTATATTTTTTAAACATTCTTTTATATATGTTATGTTTTGGCTTGGGTCTAATTGTCCACGCTCAACTGACGTTGGCTGTAAATCACCACGGTCACTTACGTTATGGCAAGCTTTGCGGCCACTTCCTGGAGTCGTGGAGTTCTTCCATTACTCGTACATTTCATTAAAGCGTGTTTTTTTTAAGTATTTTTAAATTACTTATTTAGTGTTGTATACGGCAAGGTCTCAGGCTACGCGGGGGGTGAGGTTCCGTGTACCCCCGCGTCAGCGCGAACTCGTAGTAAGTTTGAGTTCGTCTATACGAGTGTACATATAACATATTAAAAGTTATATCAAATGTATATAAATGTACAGAAATGTTTAATAAAGTACAGCACTGTAGAGTAAATGATTGACTAATAATTGGTATATGATAAGTGCGTGCTGAGTGGACTTGTTTCTCGCGCAGGCGATACAGTCACACGCCGTCAAATCCACATCTGCGTGATGGCAGGGGGAGTGATTTGACTCCTCGCTTCTCGCCCTGTGCGTGTAGCGAAAAGTACGAGTCACAAGTGTAAGTAGGAATCGAGGTCGGTCGCGTATGAGCGGGTCCACGTACTCGGAGCCCGCGTACTCCGAAACCTTACTGTGTTATGTTGTATGCGATGGATTCACGGCACTAGAGGTGCTGCAATTCACCAAGAGAATAGAATGTTGAATTAAAAAAAACTCTACTACACGTTCGCCAATAACACTGTGGCCTTAAAAGGAAAAATAAATATATCAGAGGCAAACATTTTTGCCCAATGGCCCTTCTTCGTAGCACGTAGAGGCGCGAGAGAGAGAGAAAGTTGGTCACAGTTGGAGACTGCCCTTGGGGCCTGAATGTTGAAATGAGATGATTACCTCAATTCACAACAATCATTGAACACGAGAAGGGGTGAACTCGGTTCACCAGGTCCACCCCTTCTGCTAAGTCTCAAACCCGTGGTCTCGTGAAACAGAATTGATTGTAAAGGTATGCGGGCAATGGCCGTTTTACGTGGAAAAACAAAAAAACCTCAAAACCTCATTCCTGCAATTCTTTCTTTATATATAATTTGGTCACGAAAGCACATTGGCTCTAACATTCCGCAAATGACTCCTTCCCCCTTTTAAAATCTCACAATGTCTATCAATCAACCACCCGTCCACCATCAGACATCCTCCATCCCAGACTCGCCATCTCACCCAAGTGTGCCGATTGACATCGGAGGACGGGGGGGGGGGGACGTGAGGGTGGCAGGCCAGTTCCTTACACACGGACGCCACTCGTCCAACGCCTGATCTCTCCGATATCAAAGGCAAGACCGATGGAATGGAGCCAGCAGACACACATTTTGAAATCACAGTTGCCGAGCACGGGGCCCAAATGCCCAAAACAACAAGTGGCCAGCAACAAGTTGTAATGTATAAGAGTGAATTTTTTTTTTGTTATTGCCTTAAACGTTGCCTATTATAAAAATGTGCTTCTTTATATGCAGTGTTATTGACGGACGTATTGAGATTTTTTGTAGATGTGTGTTTGCGCACCACTGCCAACACAGCACCATCTAATAGTGTTTAACAATCCTCCTTCGATTCGTGGGAGACACAGAGGTTTTGAATGAATAAATAGTAAACAAATACCCGTCATTGCTCCCTGTTGTTTTAGTGGCGTTATCTATCAATGGATCACCCTGTACTTCAATGATGAAGTCAGCGTCTTGACATGAGCCGAAGACATTTCCATCTGGAATTCCCTCAGTCTGACCGTAGCATCATGCCAGGGGGCACAGTTCCGGAAGACGACATCACACATCTATTCCTGGACTCTCTTCAATGGGGCTCCTATCTACACCAAGTTAAGTGCTTTTTCACCGTAGTTTTTCGCACACACTTATGTAATAATAATAATACTACCCCTTGAATGTAACCAGGGAAATCTCAGCGATTTCCAAGACTTATTGCTTATTTGCAAAAGGCTCCTATGTGAGCTTGCTAAGTCTCCACTTTTAAGGAAAACCCACAAATGCAAAGAATGGACACCGAAAGTGCTTACAATTTTGGCCAGTAAATCTATTTGCTTTACTTCCACCTACACACCTAAAATCAACATTCGGTGTTTCGTTCTTCTGACTTTTGGCGAAAACATGCCATTGTGTTTATCACCCACAGCAGGGCAAACCACCCAAGCCATTGTCCATTTTGTCAAGATGCAAATGGGCAACTGTGCACATTCCATAGGAAATAAATAAATCGTTTAACAGTAGAGACGTGTTGCAGTTCACATTTTACATTTTACTATTTGCTTTGAAACTGCCTAGAACCGCAGAAGGCTCGCAACTCCTCCGCAAGCGATATGAATGGATGCATCATCGTCTCCCGCTGTGACGTCCACAGCGTAATCGGGGTAGAAACAAAATTGGGGGAACAAAATGACAAATAATTATGTAATCAAATAATCTGGCACGTTTGCCTTGAACGGTAAGGAAGCATTTCTAGGCCATCACAGGAACAGTTGAGACCAAACCTGCTTGGAGACATAATTTGCTTCGGGCCAATATTTGCTTTGTTGGGATAACACGAGGAGGCTAAATCCATCTGTCCCAGCCGGCACAGCGGGTGCATCAATGGGTGCATCCGTGGAAGGATCCCATCCAGGCTGCTGAAAGCATTTAATAATTTCGCTGGGACACATTCCCATGACCCAGATAACGACTACAAAGTGTTCCCTCGCCACTCAAAGGGTGCAGAGATTAGAGCTTTCAGCACCAGTTAAAACTTTTCTGTGTACACTTTGTCCTGCTAACTGCCGAATGTGATTCCTCCAGTGGAGCAGCACAGACTACGGCGATTTCCTATATGGTCCACAGTTTGGGTTACATGGCCACAAATCCCACTGCGACTTCTGTAATTGTCCCGCTGATGAAGGAGATGTGCGCATCGACTTGGTAATATGTTCCGATGTCGTTTATGTCACTGCTGTAAAGAATGCCCAGTAGCTTCACGCTCCCAATCGTTGCCCACTACAGCGGCAGGGCAGTAAGCCCAAGCGCCTCCAGACGGCCACCCCCCCACCCCCATTTGGGGGTGTATTATTCTGGGTTCGAGACATACTCTCAGGTTTTTTCGGTAAAGTCACGTAGGGAAAAATAAATAAAATTATAGAAATAAAATAATAAATCACGACGTTTCGGAGGCAACACAAGTCTCCGTCATCAGGTGGGACCGTCACAGCCAGATTTACTGTATCAAGTGAGGCAAAATTCCAAGAGACAAGCTCTTAAATACAAGTTAAGGGGGGAGGAGGGGGGAGGGGCTTATCTGAATGTGGCAGCCAATGAATGGAACGTGTTGGGGGGGTGGGCGGGGCTAAAAGAGAACAATCGGTGCACTTGTTCGCGATTTGTATCTCCCTCTGTAATGCTGGTGTTTTGGGTTGTGGGAGGGGGGGAAATAACAACAATGCACTAGCTCTTAACCCTTTTTACGTTCTGATGACGTACGTACATAGGTTATCAGTTTTTCTTCCGATTCCGTTCCGATTACGTATGTTTACTTCATCGCTACGGAATTGATTCCAAACGGAATCGAATCGATTCGGGAGTACAAGTCCATGCGGGAGGTGGGCGTGCGGCACAGTTTGACACCAGCTGTCATAGAGTGCGGTCGTGTCGCTACAGTTCGCTGCGGTGAGTACAATGTCTTTTAAAAACAGCGTCATTATGCCTCTAAATAAAATTTACGCGAACTGCTTGCACGTTCCGAGATTCGGCGGTGAACGGAACCCCACGCTCTGCAACTTGCAGATGTCTCGTAACGGGAAAGGGTTCATACGGCCGTGTGACAATCTGCGGTACATGCTGGGGAGCCCACACTACACCTACGTGTCATCGTGCAACGTAGATGATTTCCTGGAAGCAACTGCGGATGAAACAATAAACTGGACAAATCTGGTGAAACGAGAACTTACATTTGCTGGCATTTACGGAGCCGCTGAAGCCAGAGCTGTAGGAATCCATAGGCGACTGTGGAAACAAATAAAGTGTGTCACACACAGCTGCCTACGTGGATGCACTCGCGCCCGCTGCGCTAGACACGGGTAGGAAAGCTCGAGCGGTGGAAATATTCACCCCCTGGCGACTAGAATTGTGGTGACTCAGACGAGGAATGTCATTGAAACGTTTATTTTTTGGTCTCCTTTGTACAGTTTTATTTGTATCGTGGTGTCCGCTCCCTTCGCTTAAATGTAACATTAGCATATCATTTGTGGATGATAAAAAAACACTTTCCGTGATGAGTGACTCATGAACCTTAATAATTACTAAATGATGAATGGATACATTGTTACACTCCTAGTAAGCAAATACTTCTTGTTTAGGTAGAATCAAGCCACTTTAAATAGTATGCGATTGGCTATTACATCTCAAAAATTATAGGCATGGGATTAAAATGTCAGTTTTTTTTATCACGACTTAAGTTAAATGAGTTTTGGGGCAACGCTAATATCCTTTAAATGGTCCATATTCAGTGCTGGAAAATCCAAATCACGCTGGCAGGGGAGCTAGTCTCCCCTAAGGACAGCTGCAGCTGACTTTTCACAATCTGGTACAGTCTTATGCTAATGCCCTCCCAGGTTAATGATGGACAGGACCAACATTTCCACGTGATGATAAGCCACTTCGTTGAGCTATCATTTGTGACCAGGTCGCTTCTGACATAGAGCTGTATAGCTCAGTGGACCTTACCTGGTAAAAATAAAATAAAAATTGTTTAACTCGCAACTTGGATTTCACCATTCTAATAAAGCGATTAGATCCTACCATCGCAACACCCGCTAAACATTTCATAAGAACTGGTTTTTCTTTGAGGGAGTCACCCATGTGATCCGAAATATATATACAGTATATGCCAATTACGCTCATCTATGCCGTCATAAAAGGACGACGTGCAAGCAAGTGAAGTAAAGAATTTCCGCGGAGCGCTTACAGTGATGCCATTATCCGAGTGAGTCCCATTGACTTGCCGGCCGTAGCGGTGAGCTTTGTTGAAACTCATCGCTCTTGCCGAAGTTGAGGCCCTGGGTAAAAAAAGACACAAATGTAAAAAACCACACACAGCAACAACTGAATTCATTCAAAATCGTATACAAAAACAAAAAATCTGAAACTGTGTTGGCAGCGGTGTGCAAGCACGAAAGGAAGTTTAATATTTATTTGAGATTCCAAACATTTCGGAACAAACCTGAATTGCAAGCAGGCGTTGAACTATGCCACAGCCACTAGCTTCGGCCGCTTTGAGCGGAAAGTAACATTCGTAGGGAGAAAGAGGGGTGGGGGGGAAACGAGCTTGAAATAAAAGTAAAATTCAACAGCTTCCTGAGTACGTTGCGGCAGACAGGCCGTCTTGTGTGCAGCAACGCGGACATAGAAGCCTCATAAACACGCTATTGAAACGGCCACTGCTATTGAAACGGCCACTTTGCCCGGGGTAAGAATTTGTTTGACTGCCTCTCTCTCCTCCTCACGTGCCCTCTCCCGTCTCGTCGTGCTCACTTCTCCTCCCACAATGTTTTCCACCGCTCAGCTGCCGAGCTTCTCTCTCCCCTCCCACTCACCCTCCCCTCTCACCCTCCCCTCTCACCCTCCCCACTCACCCTCCCCACTCACCCTCCCCACTCACCCTCCCCACTCACCCTCCCCACTCACCCTCCCCACTCACCCTCCCCACTCACCCTCCCCACTCACCCTCCCCACTCACCCTCCCCACTCACCCTCCCCACTCACCCTCCCCACTCACCCTCCCCACTCACCCTCCCCACTCACCCTCCCCTCTCACCCTCCCCTCTCACCCTCCCCACTCACCCTCCCCTCTCACCCTCCCCGCTCACCCTCCCCGCTCACCCTCCCCGCTCACCCTCCCCGCTCACCCTCCCCACTCACCCTCCCCCCTCACCCTCCCCCCTCACCCTCCCCCCTCACCCTCCCCCCTCACCCTCCCCACTCACCCTCCCCACTCACCCTCCCCTCTCACACTCCCCACTCACCCTCTCCACTCACCCTCCCCTCTCACCCTCCCCACTCACCCTCCCCACTCACCCTCCCCTCTCACCCTCCCCACTCACCCTCCCCACTCACCCTCCCCACTCACCCTCCCCACTCACCCTCCCCTCTCACCCTCCCCACTCACCCTCCCCTCTCACCCTCCCCTCTCACCCTCCCCTCTCACCCTCCCCACTCACCCTCCCTCTCACCCTCCCCTCTCACCCTCTCCTCTCACCCTCCCCACTCACCCTCCCCACTCACCCTCCCCACTCACCCTCCCCACTCACCCTCCCCACTCACCCTCCCCACTCACCCTCCCCACTCACCCTGCCCACTCACCCTCCCCACTCACCCTCCCCACTCACCCTCCCCTCTCACCCTCCCATCTCACACTCTCCTCTCACCCTCCCCACTCACCCTCCCCACTCACCCTCCCCTCTCACCCTCCCCACTCACCCTCTCCTCTCACCCTCCCCACTCACCCTCCCCTATCACCCTCCCCTCTCACCCTCCCCACTCACCCTCCCCTCTCACCCTCCCTCCCCCCTTTGCCTTTCCACCGTCTGCATAAACAGCTGTAATGTGGTGGAGAATTTCAGGCTGAGAATGTGTGCCCTCCCTAGAAGCGAAGGGCTGTGTTGTGTGTTTTAGATGTGCGCTTAAAATTAGCAGCACGCCTCGCTGTGTTGCCGACCCCACACTTTTCCAACACCTTAAGTGCTCAACAATTATCCGCTCGATAATTATCCGCAATTACACAAATCGGCCAAACAAATCGACTTTTTAAAGTTGCAAATGCCCGCGAACAGCCCTTGGCGTGTAAATATTATTCTTCATATATATTTTTTTAACGTTTGCTTTGAACAAAGTTTTTTTTCTTTTCCGAAAGAGATGTGTGCGATGTATTGTGCCTAAACTCTGTCAAAAGCTCACCGCTTTCCACCGTGTGCGTTCTGTGGTAATTTACCACAAACCGAAAATTCGTAGAATTCAACTCTAACACAAGAAATGTGCCGCCCCCCCCCCCGTCCTCCCCTTGCACACCGCCGACTCGTTTCTCCTGCAGGCCTGGGACTACCCTCCCCTTACACCCGTCTTATATAGACCGGTCGCTTGGGGTCCGAGGCCTTCACATCTGCCCGCCCGCCGTACCTTTCTTCATTATTGACAACTTGCAGCTCAGCGCACGGCAGATGCCTGCGCAGCGCGACTCACGACCTCCTCTTGATACCAAGATCCAGGATGGTCACGTCTATGCGCCGCTTCTCGGTGGCAGCCCCAACAGTCTGGAACGCCGTCACCCCTCTGCACATTCGCAGCATCACCTCAATCGCCTCCTTCAAGAGAGACTTGAAAACTCACCTCGACAAGCCACGCTTTCGAGCGACTCTGAGCTTGGCTCCGCGCCTCTGAGTTGCGGCCGTTACGTCCGCAAATTTGTGCGCGTTAAAAATTGCATTATTATTATTGTCCCTGGCCGGTTTCTCTGTCGCCTAAAGCGTTGTTAAGGGGCCCTATGTTGTTGTTGTTTCATAAAATCCTAATTAAATAAATGTGTCCTGAACTAAAAAAATGTCGTTCGAATTTCCCAAATCTTTAAAATGTCCATACACCCACATTGTGAAGAATTTGTTTAAATAGAAAATAGAAAAGAAAAGTAAAAAAAACTTCTCTAAATCCAGTTTTTTTTACTTGGTGATACCCTCCTCTGGAGGGTGGCCTGGTCTAAAATGATAAACTGTACTATAGATTTTATGGCACCCAACTCTGTACTGTATAAGATGACCAAATGTGCCCTGAATTTCCTCGGGCTCTGAAATGGGAACAATCATTGACAGTAGTAGTATCCATACCAGATGTGATGTAATTGATGAACGGCCTTCCATGAACGTTGGGCAAATATAGATTACATTCCACAAATATTGCCGATGTGTTTTAAAATTGCAGAATAATTCTCTGTGTAGATTCGTCATATTTAGTATAATTACATTATCAAATTAGGCTTCGGTTTTAAATCACGGTGCGAGTCGGTTCGTGTGAATACATGCATATAGAGCAGTTTTGAGGTCGAATCTGAATCTTGTTTCAAGATCAGTGCAAGTCAAACCTCACTGAAAGCATCACTTGATTGTTTTTTCCCCAATACTATCTTCTATTTTTCGATTTAAAGCTTTCGTGACTGCAGGGATTCATCTTCTTGGTTCTTCTGGTAAAGTCACGTAGAAGGGAAATAAAAAATAATAATCCACAAGTAGTGACTAATCCCATATCTGCATTTTCCATAAATATGCTAAATTCCTCTGTTGATATGCAAATTCCTTTGTCAAGGCGCCCTTCCTCTAACCCAGCTTAAATATACGCTGCCAAGCCTGGTGGTGCTCATTCAGACGCTGTCTTTCCGACAGACCTGTTCTTCACCTGAGGATGGCTGCTTGCGTTGTGGCCGAAACGTCGTGAGAATTGTATTTTATTATGTTTTATTTTTACTATCTTTTATGTTTATACAGTAATGGGATGGCTTACAAATTAATTATCTCATGAAGATGTGGGGTCACTAAAAATTAAGTGCATGGTCACGCAACGGATGTGACCAGAAGCAAACTATATCTAAGCCTTTTGAACAGCACGTCGCAACTTTTGGCAAATCCAAAAGATTACTTGGTAAAACCTGTCTCCCTCGTGGTTGGATGCTAAATCCCTTGAATAAGATTTGAGCAGAGCCTAACTTCATGGGACCTCCTTTGCCAGTACCAAAATATGAGAATAGGTTTTCACCTTTTTTCTGGCAACAAAACAGGTGTTAAGATGTTAAAACACCAAACTGAAACCTTTTACAGGGAATCATGTCTGCATTAACCACAATACTTGTGCTCAGAATGCAAAAAACATACTTTGATAATTATATATGCATTGTCTTTGAAACTGATTGGTCCACACCAGAGACAGCTTTCTTTGGAGCCTAGTCTCAAAAGGTGTTAGGTACGCCTTTTGGTGTCCTCTGGTCTAACACCTTTTGAGACTAGGCTCCAAAGAAAGTTGTTTGGTGTTTTAACATCTTAACACCTGTTTTGTTACCAGAAAAAAAGCGGAAAACCTATTCTCAGAGCCTAACTTTTTAATCGAATTTCCGAACGATGATTGGTGGTGGGGGTTAATTTTATAAGCCTGTTGACTTGGTTAATTCAGCCAATAAAAAAAGTACAAATGTACAACTTACAATGCCCAACAATAACAACCGCCATTCGCCACTAAGTGGCGGTGGCGTCACGACGGCGCTTGTGCCAGGCTATGTGCACGTTAAGGCCACGTGAAGTGTCGAACGCCCGCTGGCAGCAGGTCACGGGACAGACCCAGGCGCCATGGGTCGACTGACTGAGATTACTGGCCGATGCACCACCTGTGCCAATAGCCAGCTTAGGACAAACTTGGGTTCACTTATGGAAAGAATTAGTCCTGATGTTGCGTCGATAAATCATCTAGGACACACAAGTTATAGGACTGAGTCATTACTGCAGCTACAGCTGTAGAAATATCACTTGAAATTATTGCGATATGCTTTGAAAATATCTAAATATGGTGTCCATTTAATTAACATTATTTATGCTGGGAAAAAAATTTCTCATTGAGTGTGAAGACACTTTTTTCAAGAGGGCCCTGGCGTTGGGATAATTGGCAAATTAATTTCCAATGAGTATTTTTTTCATGTGGTAGGAAACCGCAGAAGCTACGGAAAACCCACACATAAGATAACTCAAGACCAGAGCTGGGTCGATTAGTAGATTAAGGCGATTATTCGACTAAAACTTGTTAATTGGACACATTTGATGTAGTTGATTGGGGTACTTGAGTTCCTTTAAAAATTATAGCCTCCCCAATATCCAACCAAATTACGCCCAGTCTGACGTGGGTGATGATGCCGATAAAATCACCAAGCCACCACCCATCACCTCCCGTCCAGCGGCACACATGTAATCAAACCGACAATCCGTAGGGCAATCGATTACACTGCACTTAAATAATAAAATATCCCAGCTCTACTCAAGAGACCCTAACGGGGACACGCATGTTGCATGCACTGAATGCCACAGTTCAAGGACGTCTGGTTGACTGAATAGCCAAACAGTGGTGTGGGTGGAGGTAATATCAGGTGAACATCTCAGGAAAATGGAAACCTGGGAACCGTGCTCCCCGTTTGGAGGCCATTTTGTTGCACAGGGGAGTATCTATACCGCAAAGCCCAGATTGCTCTCTGCCGTGGTACAGCGTGTCACGCTTTGATGCCGTATCATTTTGGACGCCCACACGTTGCAAATTCCCCGCATCAAACTGCCAACCCAGGGGCCCATCCCAGGGCAAGGATATGGGATACGGGTTACACCGTATTGCCTGTGGAAAAAGCTCGCTTGAATTTACAGATGTTTTTTTTACTACCCAGGGCCTATATATAGCACGCTTGTGTAGGTCAGAATTCGCACTCCTGTTATATGTACGTTAAGGCAGTGAAATAGATGGATTACAAGGCTGTAGATCTCTGTACAGAGCAGTGATCCAGCAAAAATAGGAATGTTATAAGAATTTGTTTTGCACTGTTGCATTTGGGCAATGTATCTCTACATAAAAGTCTTTTTAGAGCTGGGGTGGTTATTGAAGTAACGGATTCCTCTGCTGATTATCAGTTAGATTATGCGACCAATCAGATTCCGTGAAAATACACGACATGATGAGAAAAAAAGATCCAAACTATTTCCCACATATTCTTGGTTCTTTCAGGAAAGTCACGTAGAAGGGAAACAATAAAATAACAAAAATATAAAGAACCAAGAATATGAATCCCAGCAGTCACGAAAGCTTTAAATCAAAATATTTCCCACATGTATTGCTGGACACGTGATGGACGGGGCTTGGTTACGTCATCGGCATAATCAGGGATCACTCCGGGGGGGATTCCCCTCTTTCTGAAGGCAGGATGTGCAGGATAAACAAAAGAAATATGAAAGGTTTTTTTTGGTTAACAGGGCCCCATCATTTACAAAAAAGGCTCAACAACAGCATCTTGGTAGTCCAGCTAATAAGGCCCAGAACACACTGACCCAGAGTTTGTTTCCACAAATGTTGTTGTCTAATAAGACCTAGGTTTGTAAAGGTGTGCTCAACAAACATAACAAGACATTTACGTAGAAAGCGGAATTTGAAGCCTACTCCTGAGTACAACCATTGTTGCCTATAGGACACTGGGAAATAAAAGTTGTGGTGGTGTACATGTGCTGCGAGTGGTATATGAATGACAGCGAGCCTCTCCTAGATCAACTGAACTTTAAGTGCCTGGGTGTGGTGTTCTAACCATCAGCACGGGAAAGACAAAGGCGGTCAGGCGTGGGGCTAACCACATATGTACGTGCTTGCGAACAGAGCTTGCCCCAAAAATTTTTAAGGATACATGGGGGGATCTTTCTCTTAGCTTTGCTGTCTTTACATTTTAGTCAGATACATGGTCATTCATGCACAAAGTACTAAATGATAAATGACGAATGAGACCAAAGCGAGGATTGGGCTGGCTTGGTTTGATAATGCGGCTTGTGCAAACGTTCTGGCTGCGAGTAAAGAAATCTCGCACTATGCCTTGCTGATGATCTCCAACAATGGCGTAATTGGAACGACACAATTGGGAAATTAACCTCGCTGCCACAAACATACGAGGGGGGTGACCAAAACGTTTGTGCCCTGACATAGAATGAGTGGTGCTACAACAAAGGGTGAATGATACGCTTAACTTGAAGACATTATACGTAAAAAAAAAGATTTTAATGCTTATCCAGTTGAATACCAAGAGAAGAGTTGTTTATTTTTTACCGGCGTTCGAAGTAACCCTGCCAATGTGTGACCTTTAAAACTGAGAAAATGGGAAAAATCCAGAGAAATACGCAGTAAATCAGAGATAGAGAAACCGGAACAAAACTAAAACTCATCAGATCTGGCTCCCAGTGCCATCCATGTTTCCACAGTACAATTAATGACTTATGAGGCAAGTGATTTTTCTAATGGCGATAAAGCAACATATTTTGTGAGTGAATGGTTAGAGCAAGACAGTGTTTTGGAAGTTCATTGCACTTGGTGCAAATGAGTCTCTTCTGTTTTCTGTTCCAGGCGATACATTTCAATCACCCCTTGTGTTTTGTCCCAATCCCAACTATAAAAATGATTTGACCTGTGAAGTTCCCTGGCTGAAACTATGCATGATCAGCGAAGGAATCTAACGATTTCTTGTGGAGTCTTCTGTCTTTTGTACATGGTATAGCCGCAGTAATGAATGTGTTTGTATGCTGTGTAAGTGGCACAATGTACAGAGAGCCCTGTGCCAGGCCTACAAACTATCCAACTGGGTTCAATTCCTGAGCATGGATTACATCAGTAGCAAGTGGCATCAGAACCTTGATGTCTGTTATGGTGCGAGATATATCAGAGGCCAATAGAATGACTTGACCAAATTCTAAAAAGATATCTGTTTATCTCCATATATATATAAAATGCAAAGTGGTGAATATGTGTATCTGTTCAAAATGTTTAGCGTACTTCCCGACATGCAACAAACTGGAAATTTGCCATGTGGGTACTTTCCAGACTGTACACCATGCAAAAATTATAAAAATACACTATTGTTTAGTTTTTTAGGCGGGGGAGCTCAATAATGCAGTTATGTTTTGCACAGCAAGTGAGCTGTGACGTCAAATCTGTCACATGACCCGCGCATGTGGAAGCGTAACGCATTGTAGTGTAGCGGGTAGCGCGCCGCGCTACGAACCCGGCGACCCGAATTCGATTCCCGCTCACGGCCACCACCGATGAAGATTATTTGAACCGGTCCTGGGCCTCCCCTAGGTCGACTCAGCCTAAAACGAGTAACTGCTGTGGTGTGTGAACATCGCCACTGGGGAGACAAAGGCGGCCGGGCGTGGTGGATCCAAGCCCCGGGCGAAGCCGGGTAGTACAGCTAGTGCTTAATAAAATATACAAATTAGGCGAACGTCCATTCGCTTCACGAAAACACAGTGGAATAGGTATTGAGTCACAGTTCCCTTTGCTGTCATGTCAAAAGACACTCCTGTCTTCCTGTCTAGATCGAGTCAATTTGTTGAACTAGTTGAGAACTCGAGAGAGTATGTTAGTCTCATTAGCAAGTGGATCTGGGTAAAAAACAAAAATCGCATTATTACTACTTAAGGGCCAAGAATCAAACGATGATAACATATCATACATGACTGGGAGCTTTAGAGTTTCAAGACCACTTTGCATGAGGGTCCTTACATTGGGATGTTTGGTCTGGAAAGTCCCTTTTTAACTTGAGTCTCAAAGTCATGTTGAAGTACCCATTTGCTTCAATAAATACTGGGTAATGTTCATCTCCCTTTGGCAGTGCTGAGCCAGTAGTGACAATTCAACACTTACGACAGTGGCGAGTCTATCCGAAGGACAACCAGGTGGAATTCCGCCATGGTACTCATTTAACCAACGCCAACAGGGTGATGGGTTTGTGTCAAGAGTGATCTGCTGAGGGGACAGCCATGGTGTAAAGACTGGCCTACATTTAGTGTTTATATGGCAGCATGGATTACAGAATACCGTATTTATATTTCACAACAGCGGATGTAGTCTATGTCCCAAGTACCGCAATGTTCACCAAATGTGACCACTGCGAATGCAGATTGTGTGTAAGTTGCCTACAAAGTCAAGCAATTTCCTCAAAGCGTCGTTCGTGTGTAAATCTGCCAAGATACAGACACAAACGTTCATAATATATCTGCGATGAGATATATATACTACCGCTATGTCAAACACTGCAAGTTAAACGTGACAAATTCGCCGTTGATGACGTTGGAGATAAAAATACAACTTCTAAAAAAAGACCACAAACTCACCACCTTCATGATATACATTGCCTTCTGAGATACGTTTGTTTGAACATAGATGTGTATACTATATACTATACACAAATATCACCCAGTAAATACTATATATGTACGTCATTTATAAGGCAGTGTTGAAGCGGTGGCAGCGGGTTGGTGCACGTCGCCACCAACACCCTGACCCCCAGTTGGAATCCCCAGGCAGTGGCACTATAATGGGTGCCAAGGTGGCTAGGAGATGTTAACTACCTCGCCTGGTATACAGGAGGTCGTGGGTTCGATCCCAACCCTGACGCCTGCTGTAAATTTGGAGTTTGCATCTCTTGCTCTCATCATCATCATCACGGTGGCTAGGAGATGTTAACCACCTCGCCTGGTATACAGGAGGTCGTAGGTTCGATCCAGACCCTGACGCCTGCTGTATATTTGGAGTTTGCATATCTCGCTCTCATCATCATCATCATCACCACGGTGGCTAGGAGATGTTAACTACCTCGCCTGGTATGCAGGAGGTCGTGGGTTCGATCCCGACCCTGATGCCTGCTGTGTATTTGGAGTTTGCGTGCCTCTCTCATCATCATCACGGTGGCTAGGAGATGTTAACTACCTCGCCTGGTATACAGGAGGTCGTGGGTTCGATCCCAACCCTGATGCCTGCTGTATATTTGGAGTTTGCATATCTCGCTCTCATCATCATCATCACGGTGGCTAGGAGATGTTAATTACCTCGCCTGGTATGCAGGAGGTCGTGGGTTCGATCCCGACCCTGATGCCTGCTGTGTATTTGGAGTTTGCGTGCCTCTCTCATCATCATCACGGTGGCTAGATGTTAACTACCTCGCCTGGTATACAGGAGGTCGTGGGTTCGATGCCGGCTGTATATTTTGAGTTTGTGTGCCTCTCTCTCTCATCATCAACACGGTGGCTAGGAGATGTTAACGACCTCGCCTGGTATACAGGAGGTCGTGGGTGCTGTATATTTGGAGTTTGTATGCCTCTATTCCCGTGGTCACATGGATGTTTCTCTGGGTGCTACTGTCTTTCCCCTCCATCTTTAGAATCAACACGTGTTAGCAATATTTGGCCGCTCTAAATTTCGCCATGATAAGCCACTTCGTCGAGGTATCATTTGTGGCCAAGTCATTTCCGAAAAAAAGCTATATAGCTGTTGGCCTTACGTGGTAAAACAAAAATTGTAAATGGTTTTAATAACTAACCCATTCGACCCTTGACCCTTAACTCTTTCACCAACTCACGCTGACCAGCGTGGTGCAGTTATGGCAACAACCTGCATGACGAAACGAAATAATCATAAAATGTCTCCACGTGAAAATGTAATCAATGTACACACCTCCTTCAGGTTCGTGAATCATTTCAGCAAGATTGTTTCAAGCCAAGCGAATGTCAGTGTCTCATCAGTTGATGTATTATATGAGTTTGCGTTAATAATGACCCATATCTTAAATAAAGGGCCCTTAACATCTGGCAAGGATTCAAGTAAGCCCCAACTGCTGATGAAACAATGAATGTCGAAATCGGTCGAGTTCTTTCTTGCTTAAGCGATGCTGCTGAAATAATGCAACTCCCAAATGCCGTGTGGCTGATCAGATGTGTAAAGTGTGCCTTTATTTTAATTTTAAGGGGCAGATGTAGTATATGAAGGAGATGTACTACCTGCTTACGTATACATTATAGCGACTTTGGTACCTGAAAATTTGTATCCCATCAAAGACCAGATATTTTTGGTTGTTGAACTTGATATTGAGAAGCCACATCAGGTGAAGATTTTGGGTCTCTGGGGTTTTATGTGAGGGTTTAGAGCTGATAGGATAGGGTTTGGGTTTATCTGCTTTAGGGTTAGGGTTTAGGGCTGAGTTTAGATCATTTGTTTAGCGGTTCGAGTTGGGATTTCCGGGGTTAAGGATTAGATGTTATCTTCTTGGTTCTTTCGGTAAAGTTACGTAGGATGGAAATAATAAAATAATAAAAATAAAACATAATAAAATAATTCTCACGACGTGAGACCTGTTCTCCACCTGAGGACGGCTGCTTGCGTTGGGACCGAAACGTCGTGAAATTATTTTATTATGTTTTATTTGTATTATTTCTATTCTACGTGACTTTACCGAAAGAACCAAGAAGATGAATCCCTGCAGTCACGAAAGCTTTAAATCGAGATTAGAGGTTAGGGTATTTAAGAGTTGTAGTTAAGGCTTAGAGTCAAGGATTTGGGGTAATAGTTCCAGGGTCGTGGTTAAGAGTTATGGATAGGGGTTATAGTTAAGTGTTGGCGTCAAGTTAGGGATAGGGTTAGAATTAAGGCTTATAAGAGTTAGGGAGGGTTGGGGGGGGGGTGAGAGTTCAGACTTAGTTGTTAGGGACAGAGTTAAGATCAGTAGCACTGTACACCAATACTTTCAGGCCACAGATCCACAGGGGCTCCAGCCTCGAGTACGCACTGTACACACTGCATATACTGTACGCACTGTACGTACAGTGCACACAGCGAAGTCTACTGGTACGATGCAGTATGCAGAACTGTACTGCACGAGTGTCGGCTAGTACTCTACAGTACTGCAATACGTGCCAGGCTGAAAAACACGTACTGTACCGACTATATACTGTAGAGTACTGTACTGTACGTGTCATCTACAGTACACAGTGCACTGTTTACAGTACACACGTGCACTGTGTACGTGTGCACTGTATACAGTACACGTGTGTCATTTGAGTCGGTCAACCCATAGCACCTGGGTCTGTCCCGTGACCACCTCCTGCACCTAGCCTGGCACAGTCAACCCATAGCACTTGGGTCTGTCCCTGCACCTAGCCTGGCACAGTCAGTCAACCCATTGCACCTGGCTCTGTGCCGTGACTTGGCAGCAGCAAGCCCACGACAACAGTGCACGTGGTCTCAAGGTGCACCTAGTCTGGCACGTGGTCTCAAGGTGCACCTAGTCTGGCACGCGTCACCGCCACTCAGTGGCGAGTTGACACTGCGGCGTGGGGAGGGCTTTTGGCGTCTTCCACGAGCCGTCGATGTTTGAAAATATCTCGAATTTGACGGTCGAAAGTCTCCGAGTCTCGTCCACCCATCCACCCCACTCGCCCTGCTCAACCACAGCCCCCCTGGACATTGGGGACACGGCGTGGCGGCACTTAAAGACTTTTGTACAAGATTGTGTATATTGTGTATATTGGTGATGATGATCGTGGAAG